>NC_054884.1:15146523-15817594 GCF_018320785.1 Cheilinus undulatus | reverse complement strand
AAAGAAATTGATCACTTTTAGCTGCATAGATCTCCGCTGAGGGTTTTGGTTTCAAGAGCTTTAAAATTCTAAATCTAACTGGAGAAGTGTATGCTGCAGTGAAGATATTTAGTGAATGCAAATTCAGTGCCATGAATGAGAATTTACTCCCTCTCTGATTTTTTTTTTTTTTTGCACATTTGTCACTCTTACATGTTTGAGATAATAAAAAATGATAATATGGGACAAAATAGCCTGAGTGAATTAAAATGGAATATTTAAATGATGCTTTCATTTATCAAGGGAAAAAAAGCCATCCAAGCCTAACTGGCCCCATGCGAAAAAGTGATTGCTCCCTAAACCTAATAACTGATTGTTCCACCGTTTGCAGCAACAAGAGCAGGAAAGTGTTTTCAATAACTAGCAATGAGTCTTTCACATCACTGTGAAGGGATTTTGGCTCACTCTTCTTTGCAGGAATTTTTTTAATTCAACCATATTGGAGGATGTCATGGCCCCAGCCCTGGCCTGGGCCTTGTTAACATCACTATCTGTTCTCCTGATTACTGATTCCCTTCAGCTGCTCAGACCTGTTCATTGGCTCCACATCAACTTATTAAGCTCCACATAACATCAAACCCTGTCCACCATCCACTCATTACCATTTTGTTGTGTCAGCCACAGTGATAGACAACTGAGGCTTTGTTTTTCAAATTGCTGATTTGAAGTACCTTTAACTGAGTATTTTTCTGTCTGACACCAAGGCTACGTTCAGACTACAGGCCTTAATGCTTAATTCTGATCTGTTCTCAGATCTGATTTTTTTGTTTGCCTGTTCACACTGCAGTCGACTTCCAAAAGATCTGATATGTATCTGATTCAGAACCACATACAAAAGCGGCCTGAATCTGATTCGAAAAGGTCAGATTCAATGTGACTTGCGCTATTTACAGTCAGAAAAAATCAGATACAAGTCACATGTGACCAAAAAAAAATCATATTCAGGTCACTTTTAACTGCAGTGTGAATGTAGCCTTAGGCTACTGAAACACTGAAACATTCAAGCATGACAAATATGCAAAAATAATAAATATGGAAGGTGGCAAATACTTTTTCACAGCACTGTATACTTTGCTCCAAAGCTGACCTGAAACCTACTTCTATTTTTCAGAGTAAATGTCCTGCATTTGGGCCAAACACAGTCACATACCAGAACAACAAACACAGCCTCACTTGGTTTGACTCGTACATTAAACCAAGAAAAAAGGACACCAAACAATGACACACAGACATGTCACTGGATCAAACTCGGAGCGTTGAAAGGAGTTACCTCTGCTGGGCTCTGCCTGTCCTGTTTGTGGGCCTTGTAGTCCAAAGTAGAGGAGGTGTCGTTCACATTCTTATAAGATATCATATCAGGATGCTCTATATCGTATATAGCCTTGACTCTGGGAATTGCCGCTAAGTCTCGGTAATCAATGATCTCATTATCTACTTTTGCCTGGGACCAGGACAGCAAGGAGAGGGGAGGAAAGGGGGTGAGGAGAGGGACACAGAGGGGGAGCCAGAGGGAGCATACAGTACAGGTCAAGGACACTCTTTAAATCACATCATGGAGGAATAAAACTTTGATCCCACAACACCATTATTATCTAATTTTGGCACACAATGAGAATAAATAAAGAGTCTTCAAGTAGAAAAGTAAAAGTTTTGGCTCATGTTTCAGGTGTTTTTATGGGTGTAAAGTTTATTCAACACAGTAAACCACCAGGGTTTAGATCATTACAGACTAAGTGGAGGAATCAAAAGGACACTGAAAGCACCGGGTTGGGTTTTTTCTTTTTGTAACAATCAAATACAATCTGAATTGCCAGCAAATTCAAATTGATCAAGCAAATAAAGCTAAATTCTCGTTCAATATGTGGTTGATCTTTTTCTGTATCTTTATGATTGAATTGAGAAAATGTTAGGCATCTTTCAACCACAATTGAAACCCAATTTTTCTCTCACAAGCAAGATGAAACTAGTTCCGACCAGTCAAGGTAAAACTGAAAACAATTTATGGAAAAAAGTCAATTTCACATTTCCTATGTGTCCTAAAAAGCTGCATTTACTGTTAAAAAGCAACATCTTGCATGAGAGACCCTTTGTCCATGCGATTCCCCTGTATGGATGAAGGATAAATGTAAATCAACCCACGGTGAAATGAGCACCATGGAAGATGTAAAACAAACACTGCTGTTTGAACTTACACAGATAGTCCGACCAGGACTCCCCGGGGTGCAGGAGCCTGGTCTGGAGGACGAGCTTTCAGATGAGGATGTTGGCTAAGGAAAAAAAAACGCTGTTAGTTTAGCATCAGCTTCTTTCATGCCACTACTACAAGCACAGATAGCCTCATATTACTGATGTGGATAAAGCATCTACAGGGATCAATATAAAGCAGTGTACAACATCCCGGTATCATGCAGTTAAATGTGCAATTATAGCAAAAACACAATAATAGCCAGACTACTGTTTTGCTAGTCCAACCTAAACTTGCAAAGTATATTGATCGGCTAGTTCCCATGTCTGTCAGGTAAATCCATTTTTCGCAGTGCCAATCTAAAACAACTGTGCCCGTAGTTGTCTATTTTGGTTTTTATAGCCAATTTTTTTTTGTTTGTTAATGTTGAATGTGGCTGACTTTTTTTAAACTCATCTGTTTTGATGTTATCTATGCAACGGGTGCATTCACACCTGAGCTGTAAGGTCCATTTGGAACAAACTCTGGTGTGCTTTGTGAGATACTTTATTTGGTTTATTGTTGTGTTATTGTTCAAACAAACTCCGGTGCAGACCAAAGGACCAAACTCTGGTCTGCACCAGAAATCAGTTTGCTGTAGGTGACAGGGACCAAAATAGGGAAGTGAGCCAAGAAGTAGTGCATTGTGGGTTGAATAAAGCAAAATATTAAAAAAAAAAACAGAGCTTAACACATGACCATAACCACCCACAGTGAAAAATAAATAATCGATGGCCTTGATGCAATCATGCAACAATAAGTAGGCAGCTTAGGTTGATATTTAACATCTGCAGTTAATAAATACTCCTGAATGTTGAATGCTTATGCAGCAGGAGTAAAAAGCCCAACAATATCACTCATGTTTAATAAAGGAAAATAAAAGATTTTTTAATGACTGTCCAAGTTTAGCACTCTTAATTCGAACACAACGTTCCTAACACATCATATCATATTAATATAAAGCTGTTGTTGCTTTAAGCTTAAAGCAGCTTTAACATAAGGTGTATAATTCATTCACAGCTGAGCATGCAGCCCTCTCAACGATGGAGATTCATGTGCTACAGCTAATTCATTTATAAACAATTGCATAGCAAAGCTGCTCTACAAAATAAAACAATTTTTCAGTGGAAAAATGCCATTTACAAGTAGCAATCTCATTTAAATATCTTATTAAAATTTCTATTTTGTGCATCTTTAAATCACAAACACAGTTTCTAATTGGCCAGCCAGGTGAGCAAAGTTTTCACATCGCATGTGAAACAAGCAAGCGCTGTTAATCTCAAGACATGAGATTAAGCCCACTCCCACTAGGAAAACTACAAGTGCAAACAGCAGGCACCTCTCTGACAATATTAACCTTCAGATCACGTGAGGGGTAAAAGAAATTGAGACAAGATGTTTTTTGTTTGCTGGCCTAGGGAGGGAGAGAGTATTAATGAAATTACAGCAGTCAGGTTTTCATATTAGGAACTTGCGTCACAGTTAGTATCTCTATGTAACAACAGAAACATGTTTAAAATATGTGTTTTACTGAGGTCTCACCCTGTAGTTGTCCTCTGCTCTGCTGCTGAAGTCTCTACAGTTCGGATGCCAAATTGTTTTCCCTGGAAAGAGAGGAATGTACAGGCAGGATCAGTTATCTGTCATTTAGCAGCAGTAATTAATAAACTGATTGGGGCTAAGGAAGGGTGCATGCATATACACTCTCTGATCACTTTGTTGGGTTTACTGGTTCAACTACTCATTGACACAAATGTCTAATCAGCCAATCATATGGTGGCATGTAGACATGGTCAAGACAGTCTGCTGAAGTTCAAACTGAGTATTATAATGGGAAGGAAAGATGATTAAAGATACTTTGAACATGATGTGGTGGACCTAATAAAGTGATTGATGAGTGTAAATGCATGTATAAAAACATGTTTTTTTTTAACTTACCTTGCAGAAACATCTCTTCACCTTCTTTAAAGACTTTGTCACACCGACAGCATCTGGCACAGCTGGGGTGATAGTGTTTGTGCCCTGCCTGGACAAGATGAAGGCAAAGTATGAGAAACAGGCTTTGCAGCCAAGAAAAAATATAATTTATATTGCATCTCTTCTGTGAAGAGTGCTACATGTATTCATATTAAAGGTTACTAGAAGTCTGCTTGTTGGTTACATATGTAAAAGCGCACTGAACAGCCATCATTCTGCTTAATGCAGCTCAAATATGCAGGTAAGGCTGCAATAAGAAAATAAAATTTTACATTTTTTACAGGCTACACACAGTGGATATAACTTGAAAAAAAAATTATTAACAATAAACCAATGCTGCCTATAAAAGAGACTGTAGAAAAATGGTTGTTAAATCCACTACAATTCTTTATTAGCATTTCTTTATGTTAAACATGGACACAATGAAAAAAGCTTTAAACTTCAGATGTGCTTTTGAGTGCATTTATTATGGCCTGACCTAATCAGTGTTTGTTTTAATGCATTTTGTCTTGGTTTCATCTGAAGGATGCCAAATTTCCCATCAGCACAACTAAATTTACCCATTTGGTACTAATAAATAATACTGGAACAGTGAACTATTTTGTTAAAATGTTCATACAGTAGTACTGATATCAAGGGGACAGAGATACCTTGCATTAACCCTTTTGTATATGAAGATAATTGCACTACATCAACACTATGCATAACCAACCTGCAGTCAATTCTCACTTGCCTGCCTCTTCTGCAGATAACAGCCCAAACATCGTTGCTCTGATGCAAGTATCCCTACATGCGCAGTGAAGCTGCTGGCAATACTATTGAATAGAGGCAAAATTAGCCATTAGCGAAGAGGTTAGCTGCGCCTCTTTAACAGCTTTTCTCCTTCATTTTGTGGCATAAACGGCTGGTTAGATTGAAATGACAGATCAGTTTTAAAGCAGTAGTGATATGTGGTTTATGAACAAGCTGGTTAATAGAAATGCCCTTTTATGTGAAAAGCATGTACAAAATGGCTCCCAGAAAGAAGCCGGTTTGCTTTATGGCTGACCGCTGAGGTCAGCCCTACAGATGGCTCTGTCTGTAGCTGGCTGACTGACTGACTGACTGATGCTACTTTCACAGTCATACCATACAGAGTTGGTTTTGGTTGTACTGAGAGCCCTCAGTAATGGCTGCCTCCAACGCTGTAAATACCTCAGATATAGCTTTAGCATTTCGCCTGTTTACTAGAACTGGACCATGTCTCTGTATGAAATAAAGAATTAAAACAACCCTAAAAGCTTTTCATGTTGAGAAAGATGTTTTCACTCTTCTGCCAACCCACTTCAACATGAGGAATGTACATAATAATAGTAAAGGGGTAAAGGGTTACATGTTGCGACTGGTTGTAAACAAGGCCTGCTAGTGAGGTGATTAGCTTGAACTTAGCCACAGCGGCAGTTTGACCTCAAATGGACAACATGTCTCTATTAAAACAAGGGCAGAGAGCAACACTGGAAGCTTTTTGTGACAGAAAAGATGTTTTCACTCACACCTTAAGTTTGTCTTGGCAGAGAAGACATTTATGCACATCTCCCAACCAGCCTTGGCATCAGTTTTAATTTGCCAAGAAGCTCTGCAATTGACAATCTAAGGCAGCGGTATCCTGCCAGCTCAAGAGTAAAGCATGCGCAAAACCAGTGCTTTAAGTGGGCCAGTATGCACCGGTACACAGTACCAGCACTTCTTAATTTTGCCCCTTGGCATACCGGGACTTTATCAGTTGCCAGTATGCTCTTCTGTCCTCTCTACAGCTGACAGCTTTAAAGGCTGATTCATGACAGCATCTAAAAAGATGCATTCTGTGGTGCACGGCGCTCTTCCCGCTGTGCATCGTGACGTTTGTATCTGTACACGAATCCAGGTGAACTCACCTGCCACTGTTGGAGGGAAACCAGAGATTAAATCGTTCACCTCTCCTGGACAGTGACACAGATGACGCAGCACGTGAGTGCAGCAACTCCTCCACCAAGGAGCTTGATGCTCCACTAACACCTGTTCATACTGCTGCTGAACGAGACATCAACACTAACAATATTCAATAACGGTATTCAAAATGATTGAACAGACTGCTGGTAAAAGGATCAGGGCAGTAGTTTTACTTTAAAAATAGCTGTCTCACTGAGAAAGGCAAAAAGCCTGGATATAAGGGGGTAGCTCACAGACGGAGCAGAGACTTAGGGTGTCAGTGAGTGGAGGGGCTGATTAACCTCTAAATTTGGTGACAAAGACCAACATTTAAATTCACTGCATTTGTTATTTATATTTCATTAAAGAGCCTTTTTACTTTTTATGTACAGTGTATCATTTTGTTATATTTTTCAAGTTGTTATTTCATGTTTTTTAAAGATTTATTTTAGGGCCTGTGGACAGGACAGTGGATGGTGTAGGGAATCATGAAGAGAAAGTCAGGAATACTAGGACTATGAATCACAAACAGTAATTGGCTTACTGACCACAAAATAATCTATTTCAAATGTTGAGTGTAGTAGGGAAATAGCATTTCATATTTCTCATTTTATTTAAGGAGCTTTATTGTTTATTCTTATGTAATTTTCCATTTCTATGTTGACAATGACAGCGGGACATTTAATCCATGTTGATTTGACTTAGAGGTGTGTTTTTGTTATGTCTTTGTAGATTAAAAATATTCAAGTATGAATCATGCCATTCAGCTTAATTACTACTAAGAAATTATTTTTGCTCCACCAAAATTATTTCTGGGATTTTGTGAGAAGAGAGTACCGGCACTTATTTTTTTCCACTTAAGGTAAAGCGCAAAACGTCATGTTGTCTTGTCCCTCTGGTTGGGATGTCATGAATGTGACAGACAGAGCGTTCCTCCAAAAACCTTCAGAGAATTTTTTGAAAAGTCCTGCCCTTCCTGAACACTTTCTATGGGAGCTTTCTCAGATGATTGTGATCCATGCAGTAAATAAATAAAACAGTCTGTCTGGTTTATCAAGTTAGTGCTCTGTTTATAGCGCTGTGTTTACCTTGTTTGGAGGAGTGGGCAGAGCTACTCCTCTTTCCTGTCCAGCATTACAACAGGCATTCTGGATAGTTGCGATCAGTCATATAGTAGTTTTGAAATGATTGTAAAGTAAATGCTTTTCTCATAATCAAGATTTTCTTTTAAATGTAAAAATATACCAAACACAGGTAAAATGTAGTTTTATTTATTTATCTATTCTACTTCAAATGTGTCAAATTCCTTCACGTCCATGACAAAAATGTTTTAAAAAGTTTATTCTTGTGTAGTTTTTTTGTAACTGCACTTTGAGTAATCGTGCACAAAATGCAATTACAGATTAAAGTGAGGCTTATCCTTTTCTGAATGTATTTTTACCTCTAAGACTTTTCCAGTAATAAACTTCTGACATGCATGACACTGTACTCCAAACTGAATCTGGTAATCCCTCTCACAGTATGGATTGCCATCTCTGAAAGACAGGGAAAAATAATGCTGATTAGTGGAAAAGCAGCAACTGAGGACTTCTCTTGTTAGGAAAAAAAGGCTGGGGTAATTTAAAGAGAGAATTGTAAATAAAAGAAGGTATTTACTTGCTAATATATTCTCCGCTCAGCACTTTCTTGCAGACTTTACACTTGAAGCAGCCGAGGTGCCACTGACCCGCCATGGCTAACAGCGCCTGTCCATTCTTTATGTCTCTGCCACAGCCAGAGCAGTCTGAAAAGAAGTCTCATAATGTCAGTTTAAATGCCTCCATGCCAGTGACAGAAGCCATATGTCTTCAAGTTGTCTGTTCATCGAGGCCAGAACTCAATATCTCAAGAAACCTTTGAGGGAATTTCTTCAGAATTTGCACAAATGTCTACTCTAACTCAAGGATTTTGGAGAACATAGGTCAAAGGTCAAGGTGATTAGGTCTCATGTTTATCCTTTGATTGCGAACATGATATCTCAAAAATGTACACTCTTACTAATGGTTGAACTGATTATATTTTGGAGATTAAAGACCAAAGTTATTGGGGATCATGTTCATTACTTGTAAACGCAATTTCTCAATAATGCTTTGATTGATCATCCCTAAATATCGTTAGATTTAGAGGATTACTATCAAGGTAATTAGGCTTCATGTTCATCCCTTGTTTAAAAGATTTCTGTGAATCACACCAATACAAAAACTACCCCAGTCCTTCTTCACCCATCTCTGGACTTTAACTGTATTCCTCACAGAGGCCATATTACCACCATGTGGTGGATCTACTTCCTGTTCATTTTTAGATGTTGTTCAATGAACCAACGTGAAAGCAAATCCTGTGTGCCAATACAGAACTAAACAAGTTCTTTTCTGTTTAGTCCTATAGGGAGATCCTGTTAATCCAAAGGCTTTGAGTCTGGATCCTCTATTGAGCCCTCTTCTATAAATAGTCTAAGTGGAGGGCTGCCTTCTATTCTGTCTTATTAGTACGTACTTGACCTGGAAAGATCCGAGAGGTTGACTGGATTTTTAAGGTAATGCCAACTCAGTGCTGTGAAAAAGATATTACAAGTTCACCAGGAGGGACTTAGACTGGAATTACTGACATTGTTCAGCTTTAATTTCAAGTAACAGCGCAAAAAAAGACCTATCAAGACATAACAAGTGATCTCCTGGGAGTTAACCCTGTTATCAGGACAGAGTAGAGACTGTCTTTTGTGTGGCTTTGCCCTCATCAAAACATTACATTCTTTAAAACACATAATAGAAAATACACTCCTAGATGCAGGTGTACCACCTACAAAAAAACAAGGATGCACTTACTGCTGGGATAGCTGACGTTGCTTGGAGTTGGAGACATAGGTCGAATACAGCGCTGACAGACGCAGTCTTTCCCACTAAATGTGACACAATCCCCCGCAGGAAAGCGCTGCCTGAGGAGAGAACAGAAACAAAAGTATGCCTCATAATTCTTAAAAAGTAGTCATTTATCTCTGAGAGTAATTGCATAATTTAAAAGTTTCAATTACTTGCAGTGCGTGCACACAAAGCATGCTGGGTGGTACGTCTTTCCCAAGACTGTGACCACCTCTCCCTCCACAAACTCCCCACAGCCGCTGCAGAGCGTGCCGTGGAGCCTCTGGAAGTCCAGTGGGCACAGATAGTCGCCATTCTTTGTGAAGAAGCCACTCTGAGCCAGGTCACAGCCGCACACTAAACACATGTAAACATATTTACATAAACACAAATACACCAACAAGAAAAAGAGACATCCAGATCAGTTAACTATGTATGACAGAAATGTGTTTCTTATAGTGAAAATGTAGAACCTATCACAAGTAGACTCACACAAGTAGATTATGTATTCTTTTGGCTATCTTCAATTGTTGTAAACCCTTTGATGAGTTAAAGGTCAAAGGTCACTGTACCCCATGTTCATTCACTGGTTTCCAGACAGTTATTGAGAATGGGTTTTCTTTAGAATGCTGGATGGGATTTTTTCTCAAACTAAGTAAAATATTCAGTCAGACTCAAGGATGAACTTGTTGCATGTTGAATGTCATAGGTCAAAGGTCAACACAACATCTCAAGAATGCTTTTAGGGATTTTCTTCATTACTTGCACAATCACCATTCTTATTCAGTGGCTGGCCCAGGATGTTTGAGGGCAGGGGAGCAAATAATAGGGTATCTGCTGTCTGTGGAGGGACACCAATGCACTGAAGTTGTTGGCACATGTCTCATTTTGTCCATTTAGAGGGCATTAAAGATTGCAAATAGTCAAATTTTGTACACTGAGATGGCACCAAAGAGGGGTAGTTGTCAAATTTCACAGTTTAAGATGGAAGTCAAATTTCAAAGTCAAATATCCGGATAATTAGCCCTCACGGTCAGCTGTGCTTATGACCTTTCTACAAATACCAGAGAGTCCTTGTTCTTGGCCCACCAATACACCTTCACTGTCCACCAACTGGCAACCTTGCCTGGCGGTAGTTCTAGTGTCCACTGTTTCTATCACAGACTCTATAAAACATAGACTTGGTCACAGTGACATTATCCATTGGTTTCAGAATTGGAGTTATAGCTCAGCGATGGCTGTCCTTATTCTGGAAATGCTATCTTCACTTAACTTAAAATCAGTTCTAGAGTAGGCAAAGAAGTTGGGTTGAGGAATATTGTGGTTGCCAAAACATACCTAGCTAGCATATTTGCAAATGATCAAAGTTAACACAAAGGAAGCCAACCCTCTATCTCTCCTGCTCTCTCTTTCTCTCCCTCTCCCGCTATCTCACTCTGTCCCACACACACAATCTGCATCACCTCTGTGTCAGCTGCAGGTCCACGGGTAGGAATATTTCCTGCTCGTTTATTTCCTTCATCATAGCAGGGGTGCATCAGAAGGGATTCCAGCCGTTGTCATGGTAATTTAGGATGCTGTCTGACAGTTTACAAAGGCAAACAATCCCCCAAAGTTGTTTATTCTGCTCGCTTTTCTGTTCTCACTGTGAAGTGTCAGGAATTGTACAACCAAAATATCAAACATGCCAGAAATCCTTCCGACCAATCGGGAGCAGGTTGTCAGGTCGCGCTGTGGTTGGCCATTGTACCCCCCTTTACACAGCATGAAAAACGATGTCCGATCCGACTTAAAGTCAGCCCAACTTCAGAGTGAGTCGTGCGACTCAAAATTTGTGGCTGAATCGCAGGAAAATCGAACAGTGTACACCCGGCTTAAGCCAAATTAGCCACGTCCTATTATGCCTAATTATGCATAACTCTTAGCTTTAATATCAACAGGATAGATGAGTTATCAAAAAAGAAAAAAATACCCTCTGTACAGTTTTAGCCCATAAAGAAAATAGCAAGGGAAACAAAAGAGAAAGTTTTTCTACCAGCAGCAAACACATTGATTTCTGTTGTTAAAACAGTCATTTTAATATGAGCCCTAATGATGATTCTTTGGTTTTTGGCTAGCCCCTGGTGGACTCTAAGGAACTGCAGTTCTTTGCACTTCTACAATGACTTTGTTTTTTATCACCAAAGATTGTAGATAGATATTCATCCAGACAGCTTTAGAGAGAGTGGTTGCGTGCCATGACCAGCAGACAGTCAAAGTTAGCGACTAGCTGCTGAGCTGCTACAGCTGTTGAGGAACTGCTACATGCTAATCAGCTTATGAGGTAGAGAGACTTGACCCCATTCGTTTAAACTTGTCTTCATAACTTGAAAACAAAGATCAGTTAAAGCAGCTTTAGTGAGAAAAGAGCAAGAAGACAATACAGTTCTGATCGTACCCAAACACTTTTAATCCGCACTGTTCCTTTTGAAAATCAAGCATTTAAATACTATTACCTGCCTCATTCTAAAATACTCTCTACTGCATTACATACAAAATACAACAATCAATACTCATGCTTCTCCTTTATTGCTTTACTTTCCATTTTCTCATTTTCATAAGTATGCTGTTTGTAATTTTACTGGACATACTTATCATTCATTTGCAAGCTGTCATAGATTTACATCTAGAAGCCCATCACAGCGGTAACATAGATGGAATTTGAGGTTTCTGACTTATGACTCTGCCAGGGTGTTTGTGGTTTCTGAAGTGTTTGTGTGTTGATGTTCAGCTCAGTGGCATGTTACTAATAGGGAGGTGGGGTTTTGTCTCAGCCTGTTCAGTTATTTGATACCATTGAACCCATGTCTGACACTGAACATGACACAGCAGAGTGTCCCAAGACAACAAGGACACATTACTACTGCTAGCTTGCAACTCACTCACAATGTTTATCAAACTAAATCTGAGTGGTTTTGATTTTAAGATGATTTCATGATGATTATGCATAAAAACATATTGTCTGATGTGTATTTAAGCAGTATACACTGAATACCAGAATGGTTTTGTTATAATCATTCAGTACCTACATGTGCAGTCAAGTTGTACTACAGCTATAGCTCAAGTTGGAGTTTGTCGTCTTGTAATCAGAAGGTTGTGGGTTCAATCCCTAGCTCCTGAAGTCGCATGTCGGTGTGTCCTTGGGCAAGACACTTAACCCCATCAGTGGTGTGCAAATGGGTATGGAAGAGTGAAATTAGCTAATACTGATGGCTACCACTCCATAGCAACCTCTGCCATCAGTGAGTGAATGGGTGTGAATGTGCAGAGGTGACCTGGGGTGTAAAAGTGCTTTGAGTAGTCAGATGACTAGAAAAGCATTAAACAAGCTCAAGCCTATAACTGACTTTACCATTACCATCTCCTGCTTTGGCTCAGAGAGCTCCAGCTTTAATAACACCGTTGCTGGTGCAAACAGGTGCTCAGGACTACCATGGTCCACCACCACACTACAGCCTGCTTCAGGGGGCTCTGGAGGGGAAGATCGCTCTGAGGACACTCTAGATATCAAGACTATTTGATATCTATGACTCTGTGTCACTTTCTGGTCACGTTCTTAAAAAAAAAAAAACCCCGTCCTTTTCCCCTCCCTCCTCTCAGTGCCAAACTGCTCACTTCCTGTGCATTTTTTGAAATCTTAAATTGGGTGGAGTTAGCTCTGAGCTGGGGGTTCACTTACACTTTAAAAAACCATGACAAGTTTGAACAGTTAAAGAGCATTCTCTCTTTAGCTTTAGTTTCCTTTTAAATAAATGTGTCAGATAAAAACAAGGTGTCTGCTATTCTTTCAAAGCAAAACATGCAAAAATCTCAAATCTAAACAAATTTGTTCAACTAACTTATTGTGAAAAATAAATCCTTGTATGCATCTGAAAACAACTTAAAAGTCCTGAATTATTTTAAGCTATTTTAAGCTATTCGTTGTTTTGGCAAGTGCTTCTCTTTATTATCACATTAATGAAGAGTAGCAGGTCAGTGCTAACCTTGCAAGGCAGATAGATACACCCGTGTTTCTCACTGGCGAATCCATCTTGCAAAGCTCCTGTCTGAACCGTTTGGGCCCAGTTAGAAAGTGACAGGACCAATGAGTGAAGAGGGGCAGTATGTAGAGTTGTGACGTAAGCAAGCAGCAACAAGAGGCCGGTGCAATTATGGCAGAAGACATTGGTGTGGATGCTGCTAAAGCACTAATTATATCAGAACTTGATGACATTTATTTGTTAAAAAAATAACAAAGAACAGCAGTGAGTTGTTTTCTTTTCAAAAATGACAAAAGTCATGTACTGACATGTCTACAGTCCCCATGATTCACGTTATGCATTATTATATGGAGTTTACTCCTTTGATAGGGGCGCAGCTCAGTAGCAGCTACGTCACATGTTTTGTTGCTTTGATTGGCCCGTAAGAGCGTGACGGACAGAACGTTCATCCAATCACCCTCCGAGGTTTTTTTTCAAAGGCTCTGCCCTTTCCCAAATGCTGTCTACGAGAGGTTTACTTGCGTGCCAGGTTAGGTCAATGTCTCGACCGGTCTTGATGGAAAATCTCGACTCCAACCAGTCCAAGAACAAGACAAGACCGAGTAAAAATGCTCTTGAGTCCGAGACAAGACCAAGACATTCAAAATGTGGTCTTGAGACCTGTCTCAAGATCCAGACCATTCTGGAGTACTACAACACCACCATTTACTTTGGTAATGACTGCTCTATGCTGTTGCCCTCCATCCCTCTAGTTCAGTGGTTCCCAAAGAAGGCATCACGAGACACATAAGCCCCTGCTCCAAAAAACAGAGAAATTTAAAATAATATAGAGTGGTTTACGTTTTCCAGTTTTAAAAAAAAATCCTTAAAATAAGTCACATTTAAAATAAAGC
Source organism: Cheilinus undulatus (assembly GCF_018320785.1). Classification (NCBI taxonomy): domain Eukaryota; kingdom Metazoa; phylum Chordata; class Actinopteri; order Labriformes; family Labridae; genus Cheilinus; species Cheilinus undulatus. The sequence goes on along the minus strand of NC_054884.1, from coordinate 15,803,601 downwards.
TAGTTAATTAAGTGAGATGTGTGCTTCACTGTAAGTAATTTGTACAAAAGCTCCCTAAACTGTAAAATTGTACTGATGCTTTGTGCACATCTAGGGATGGTGGGGGACTCTGGTCTCATGTGCTGTTAATTTGGGGGTCACCGGCTGCTTTACCTAGTATTGATGTCTGCCAATGCCACTTCTGCTATGGTTTGCATTAATGCTCATCTTCCAGATCAAAGCCTGGCAGAGAAACTGTGGTGTATGCCCACCTAGCTGTACACCTAGTTCAAACAGGTTCAGGTTGAGGTGTTTACATGCAAGAGTAAATCGATTTCCATTGTGATGAAGTTTTAGTCTGAGTTCATGAAATTTGTTCCATTTCTGTCACACTAACATGTTTGCATGTGTTTACCTAAAACAAAACTTAAAGAATTGCTAAGGAAAAAAAGCTGTCAACAAACCTTTGCCACTGTTCCCTACAGCTCATTTTAATTGACATTAATCATATTCAAAGTAAAATGCTCTGATGTAAAGTCTGATTCAGTGAAGTCCACAGACCTCTTCAATCCACCGGTCTCTTCACTGTTAAAGTTCTGCTGGAGTACTGAGTCTCTTTGTTTCCTCTCTGCTGTAAACACCATCTCAGTGCGATGAAAGGGAAACAACACGACAGGCTTGTCCGTTTCAATTAGTGCGAACAAAAGCATGCCGGGGAAATTTGTTTGCCACAAAACACAGTAACTCCTGTAAATGACTGTGTGACAACCAGGATGTTCGCACAACAACCTGATAGAGATAGAGTAAAGCAGGTGGACTGCTTAAGCACATAAAGGCTTACTGATACTCACCTTTGCATGAGAAGCACTTTATGTGGAAGTAGCTGGACTGGACCCGCAGTACCTCTCCCTTACATGGCTCCCTACATCTGAAGCACTTGATGACCCGCTTTCCCGTTGGAGGACATGTGTGGCTGTTGTCATGATTATGTAGCACTGCAGAGAGAAGAAAAAAGGCAAAACCAATCAGTAAAACCCTTGTTATTATTGCCTGCTATCAGCTTTTCCTATAAAACACGTACAATGGTGACAGTGGTCCAGTGAAACTAAAACCGTTGACTTCCTTTAGAATTACTTTAGAAGCTAGCAAGTAAGCTAAGCCCATTCTTTATACCCTGATGTTTGAATCAAGAAAGTAACTACTCCTAGCCTTTTTTTTCGCAACTATTGTCAACATAGAACCATTTTAAAGTTTTTGTTTCTTTGGCAAAGACTTCTGTTTAAAAAGACTGACAATGACATGAAAGCTACCCAAAAATGAAGCCGAAGCATTTGGAGCTCCCTCTACTGACTGGCTGCAGTATAGGCCATAAGCTCTGCCTTCTCAGTGTTATCAGATGTGACATTGGCCAAACTTTAAAATTAAAAGGTATGGCAAATCAAATTCTCTCAAACATGATTTCTGTCATCAAAGTTAGTTTTTACCACACTGCTTCATGTATGACTGTCCAGTTTTCTACAAGCTGCATGGTGGTGTGGGGGTTAGCACTTTTGCTTCACAGCAAGGTTCCTTATTCAAACTCCATTGGAACAGAGTGCGTCTGTGTTGAGTTTGCATGTTCTCCAGGTCTGTTTTCAGACCAAAAACATACTTGTTGGGTTGATTGGTAATCCTGAATTGACCGTGGGTGTGACTGTGAACGTTGCTGGTTGTTTACTGGTAGTTTAAATCAAGTAATTTGTTTAACTGGGTCTTAGCAGTGACTGACTCTATTGCAGCTCCTAGGGATATTTTTGTCTTACTCTTCCCAAAGGAGAAGTGATGGAGTGTAAGATGAGTCATTAATTTTCATGTAAAATCAAGGGATTATCGTTAGTGGTTTACAACACAGCATGGTGACCAAAAGGAAAATTACAGCCCCAACTCCAAAAAAGTCTGGACGCTCTGTAAAATATAGATAAAAACAGAATGGATTGATTTGCTAATCTTATAAACCCATATTTTATTCACAATAAAAAATATGGAAAAGTAAGTGGTATTAATGAAAAGCAGCTGGAGGAGAATTTGAAACTATTTCATTTAATTTGCAACAAGTCAGTAACATGTCTTGGAATAATCAGCAAAAAAAGGATCTTAAAATTGTAGAACAATTTCAGAAAAATGTTCCTCGATGTAAAATTGTGTGACTTTGAATATCCCACCATTCACAGTACATATTATCATCAAAAGATTCAGAGGATCTGGAGAAATCTCTGTGCGCATGGGACAAGGCCAAAGGTCAATATTGGATGCTTGTGACCTTCAGGCCCTCAGATGGCACTGTATTAAAAACAGGCATGTGTGTGTGTATATATATATATATATATATATAAATTATTTCTTTTCTCTTCTCTTCTGTCTTGTTTGTTTCTTCTTTGTGTAACTAACTGTCAAGATACATTGTAATATGTCATAATCTTGAAAAATGCAAATAATAAATTTAAAAAAAAAAAAAAAAGATTCAGAGAATCTGGGGAAAGCTCTGTGTGCATGGGACAAGGCCAAAGGTCAATGTTGGTTGCTTGTGACCTTCAGGCCCCCAGATAACACTGCATCAAAAACAGGCATGGGCCGCAGGTGGCCTAGTGGTTTGAGGCGCACCCCAAGTATGCGGTCAGCCCGGGTTCACATTCAGTCTGTGGCACTTTCCTGCATGTCTCTCACCAACTCCCATCCCTGTTTCCAGTTCCGTCCACTGTCCTCCTCTGTCAGTAAAGGCATAAACAGCTCAAAAAATACAGTCTTGACAAAAAGCATGATTCTGAACTGGAAATCACTGCATGGGCTCAGGAACACTTCCAGAAATCATTGTCTGTGAACACAGTTTACTGTACCTTTCACAAATTCAAATAAATGTGTAATGATAATGTAATGTAAATGTATCATGCAAACAAGAAGATATATGTGAACATGATCCAGAAAAAAACGCTGTCTTCTCTGGGCTGAAGCTAATTTAAAATGGACAGAGGCAAAATGGAAAATTGTTCCGTTGTCAGATGAATCAAATTTGAAATTCTTTTTGGCAACCACGGATGAAAGGAACCATCCAGCTTGTTATCAGTGCACAGCTCAGAAGCCTATGTCTCTGATGCTATGGGGTTGCATTAGTGCTTGTGGTGTAGGAAGCTTAAACATCTTTAAAGGCATCAATGCTGAAAAGTATAAAAGAGTGCTAAGAGCAACATATACTCTCATCCAGACAAGGTCTCTTTCAGGGAAGGCCTTGCATATCTGAGCAAGACATTGCTAAACCACATACCACATCCAATCACAACACTATGGCTTCAGTAGAAGAGTCCAAGTAAGCAGTCCAGACCTTTAACCAACAGAAAACAAAAAACCTGGTTGCATTAACACAACAAAATGGCCAAAAAGAAGACTGACTAGCACAGCTGTTATTACATAATAATCATCAGCGCAGCCTTAAGAGAAACCTAATGGGATCACCAAAGGTAATGCATTATATTAAAAATATTCATATTAGTACTAATATAATTCAAAGCAAATCCTCTTAGATGATGTTGAATCAAATGTAAATGGATTGTAAAACAGTTTTTTTAAATGTTTTGGTTTGATTGCAAAGACTAAATCCTCTCAGTGTAAAGGTTTCTGTCATAAAGACAGCAGGTTTATCCTTTTCTGTCTGAGCTCTTCTTTACAATACAACAGTCCCTCAGAAAAATGTCCTGTCTCTGATTACATAACTGAATGTACAAACAAGCCCTGCTTGTACAAGAACACACAGTCATACAAGCTTTTATATTAGTCTGAGAGTGCCATACAAAGACATACATGAGCTTAAATGAACAGATGCCACAGGGGCTCTCAATCAAAACAATAACAAATGATGAGTAAAGATGATCATTACTGCTGCATAATTCTTGTTTTTAATTAAGGACTCTATTCAATAAAAAACACTCTGAGATGTATTTACAATTAGAATAGCATGGAGGATTTTCACATAATTCTTTATAAATGCAGCTGTCCTGGTTTACTACTCACTCACCCTTACAGAGGGTGCTTGTATGATGATATGTTTTACACTTTGAAAACTCACCCAAAAGATTTAAATACAGAATTACTCAGTTTTTTAATAAATGTAAACGTTCAGCACATAAATTGTGTTAAATCCATAGTTTCTCTCCAAACATCTCACATACCGGTTGTTTATTATCCTACATTAGCATCGTAACTTGTCTGCCAACTCGTCTCCTAAACCTTAACTTCATTGCTTCTCTCTCCGTCTCTTTCGTGTTTGTATGGCAGCAGAAGCAGCGGATGCCTGTACAATCTAATCACAGCCCACTTGAGAGGTCTTGAATGTGATTAGCAGAGGAGAGAAGGGAAAGAATGTGGCACGTCAAGAGCTCTCCGTCTCCCGGTGTTTCGACACACAAATAGATAAAGAGACACATGAGCCTCATCTTTTCTTACACAGTCATTTAAAAACATATCAGCAAATCTTAAGAAAAGAACTTTAACTCGTCCCTCAGGTGATCTGGAGTAACATGGTTTTCTAAGTTTATTTGATGAAAACAAAAATATTTCCACACAACCAAAGCTGAAAGAAGGACTGTTTTTTTAACTGCACAAGTCAGCATTACAAGTTTCTTCAAAACTGACTCAGACACTGTTGGTATGTGGCCCCGAGACAGACCCACTACAGGAGAGATTTGTTGCCATGGCAACAAGTATGCAGTAAGAAACTGGATTAAGAGACCACGCTTTACAGAGGTCAACATAAAGTTCACTGTAACTGATTGTACACGAGTAGTGTTTATATGATGCATTTCAGCTGTGATTATTTCACTGACCAGATGCTCTGTTAAAGACTGTCATTGTTAAAGTCTTCATCTAGTCTTTAAAACTGATAAAATCATATAAGATAGTCTTAAAATTCATCCACAGAGGAAATACACTTGCAGAACACAAGAAGAGAAACATTAAACACAAAATAATTAAGATCCAAAAATGAGGGGAAATATAAAGGATAAAAATGGCATTGTGAAGACAAAGAGAACTCATTTGTGTTCGTTAACCAAAATTATTTTTACATTTTAGTTTGTTATTCTGATTGTAGACTAGAATAACTACAATAACTTTGCTGCACTATATAAGCAGTATTTACTCAACAATAAACCAACATTTTCCTTTCACGGATGAGTTTCACGTAATGAAGTAGAAAAGCTTAAAAAAAGTGTTCTCCCTGGTTAGAACCATAATCATTATGCAAAGCATTCTGTAGTTTCCTGTTTAGTGATTTAAAAAATTGAGTGCATCTTTAAAAAGACTTCTCAGTTCAAAACAAAAAGAAAGTCATGGAGGTGGGTGAAGGAGAGTGGAGCAGAGCAGCTCATCTCCACTCAACAAGGAAATGTCTAATGGGGCAACCCATTTATGGGGTCCAGGGAGAGGGAAAGCATGTCTTATGGGGGACACTTAAGTAGCAGACCACCCAGCTGACAGTATGGAATAATCAAGGCCCATCACAGGTAAGCAGCACAAATATCAGTCAGATACAGCAACGGAACGGCAGCTTCCTGTAGCAGTAACTGATGTAGTTGGGTTCCTGGTTGGATTCATATGATGTGGTCTTGGGTTCTTATGATGTTAGGGTTAACTATGTTGCTTGAATTATTCATGGGTACTTTGGTTGTCAAGGTTTTGTTTTTTTATAGTTGTCTTCTGATGTATGCTTTTGTATAATTGTCACTTCGCTATCCCTGTTTTTTAAAAGTGCAAGACAAATAAAGTTGTAATAATTACTTTTATCATAACTGATTCCTTACGTAGGAGTCTTTAAAGTCATATCCAGTGTTTGTATGCCAACAATTAACAAATCAAGACACACCCTGTTTAAACAACGGCAATGTGTTGTGCTTACAAAACTTATGTGTATGCCTTTAAATCTTCTGCAAACTTAAAGTCAAAACTAGGCATGAACCTATCACTATGACCAGAGTATTCCTGTTATGACATAACTGAGCTACACTGTCCTTTGTCCCAGAACAGCTCAGATATTTATGTCCGATGTTTATGATAGAGCTGTGATGCCAACATAAACACATGGAGGCCTTCTATGACAAGGTTGTCACAATGTAGAAATAAAGCACATATAATGCAGAAACAATCTGATGAAGAAGGCCAGGTTATAAAGTGAGTATACAGGCCTACAGTGCTGAAACAGTGCACTTTTTTCTTTCCTCTTTGGCTCTTGTTCAAATGAACAAACTGATTTCTGAAGTCCTCTGATAGATTTATTCCAAACATCTTCGGCTCTTTCTTGATCTCTCCCACATTGTGAAGCTGATCTGGTGTCAAGTCTTAGCAAACGGTGGATTTAGAAAGACAGCAAATGGAGAGAAACATGAGACAGACAGTTAAGCACACTACAAACCATCTCCAGCTTTTCAGACCTGTATCCCTGTGAGCATTTGTGAGTGTGTATTTGTGAGGGAGGCATGGGAGTGTCTATTTTAAGTTTCCAGAAGTTTCTATGTAAAAGCACAACTGACTCTATTTATATGTGAGCAGAAAGAAACAAAATGTTTGGTATGCCCTCTAAATTTAACCATCCGGAGCAGCACAATAAGATCATATGACTGTAATTACATGGCCTGCCGGCTGGATTTGGTCATGCTAGTTGCATTAATAGTAATTATGTTCCCTTAAAGCAGGAGTGTCCAAACTTTTTTCCACTGAGGGCCACATACAAAAATATGTCAGGATATTGTGGCGACTTTGATATCCACTAGGTGAGGTATATAAAAGTTTGTAAAACCAATATAATGTGGGTTACGATATGTGATTGCGTATGCCTAGGTGGCTAGTTCTGTCAGGACCACTTTGTCAAGAAATGCAAATGATTTGCAGCTATATATATTTCTTTATTAGTATTTATTATTTAGCACTTGTTGCTGTTATTTATGTTTGGTGGTGTGGCTGTTCTGGGATCCTCTTGCCCTCCCACGAGTCTACATGGAAAGCATCAAGCATCCTGTTCTTTGTATGCCAATAAGGAAAGCCTAAGGCAGGAAGAGAAGCAGCAGAAACCCCAGAGCAAAGCAGGCATCAGTGACAACTGAGTGACTCAATTAAGTCAGAAGCAGAATAAAGGAGGAGCTGGGGTGGAGGAGGAGCTTGCAGAGGGAGCAGCAGAGCATAGCTAGGCAAGAGCAGTTTATATAAGGTAGAATGAGAGCAATTAGCCAATAGTGTGCTCAGAACAAATCATAGACAATCATTTCCAGGTTTCTGGGGATACCAATCAGATCTCAGGGGGCCCTGTTTGGCCCAAACTAGCACTGGCTCTGCCCCTGGAATATTATTACAGCTATTGGCAAGATATTGTTATTATTTTGGTAGTATGTTTACCACAGTGACGTTTCAATTTAATCACATACAAACACATCAATAAATTATTTTTGTCAAGATGTTTGTTTACAGAATAAGCATGGTAGCGCAGCATTGTACTAAAACTCTGAAGTACAGTTAAGCACAAGATTCATGTTCAAATGTAGGCCATATTTCTAGAGTCTGCTGCAGGCCGATCAGAATTTGACAGCGGGCCGCATTTGGCCCCTGGGCCATATTTTGGACACCCCTGCCTTAAAGGTAGAATGTGTTGAATTTTTGTGCTGATGTGTTTACATTAATCAAAGAAGAGTGAACCTGTGCTATGTATGTTGTGTTTTAAGTTAAGCACTTACAGAACCTGAATATTTCTAAAAGTTTTCAAAACCAGAGATATTCTTAGTTTTTATGGTTGTAATGGGATGAGTGTTGCAGTGGCAGCTGCCATGACTGGAACATATTTATAATTGTATGGGTGTTATGTTAAAGACTGCCAATTAAAGCCAAATTCAGAGCAAAGATTCACCACACAACAAGTCAATTTTAGAACTGAGCCTGTGTAAGTTGAATCATGCCGTCTGATGATGCTTCCTGTGTTTCGGTTCATAAACCCCAAACTGCTGGTTTTTGGATGCTCAAGCAGATAAAATGGAAATCTCATCTTGATAGCATTAAATGGCTACATCCATTCAAAGCCAGTTATTCATTTGGATAAATATAAATAATGTCTAAGTTTACCAATGGTGGAGCTTGTTGTCGGATAAAACTCATGCTGAGGCTGGTCAGGAGAAGTGCAAATCTTCCCCGCCAAGAAAAGCTTTCACTGCAGTTGTTTGCTCCTCTTTCAATAAAGTTGTCCAGATCTGATTAAACTGTTGTTTAAGCTACATGTGAGCCGTCATTACTCCTCCTTTAATGATTCTGAATGGACAGGTCCATTCCCAGACTGGGCACAAACATTTCAGATTGGAGCTTTGCAAAATCCATTTACCCAATGACAGACATGGAATCTGGCCAATCCATCTGCTTTAGGAGGTTAAAAGTACAAGAATTCAGTAGCTAAATGTGTCATTGGGAAAAAAAAAATGTTTTTACACATCTTAGCTATAACTGGACTGAGCAAGCAAAGTATTTTTGTGTTTATATGTTGTGTGAAATTGCACAGCCATACTACAATGGTGATGAACTATACAGGCTAATTACAAATAATCATGATGACTGATATGGAAAAAATAGTAAAGTGCAGGAGGCCACTGTCTATCATGTAGAGACAGTTTAAATGCAAAGTAACTCGATAAATAAATCTGTAGGAGCTGTTAAGTATAACTACACTGTCTACCACCCAAGCTCCCCACCCTACCACCCATTAGCCATTAGCTCCTCCCACTTCTGCTGCTTACTTCGTGATTTGAAGTGAGAAGTCCATTCAACAAAACTGCACTTAATGAAGTGTACCTCCTAAATAGTAAATCACTGTTATTGTTCCATGGATGAATTTCATGTGTGGGAGAAAAGCTGTTAAAAAAAGCTCTTCCTGGTTTGTGCCAGGAGCCGTTCCAGAATGCTTCATGAGTAGCTTGCAGCGCAAACCAGGAAGGCCACTTTTAACGGCTTTTCTTCTTCATTATGTTGAATTCTAACGTGAAACAAAAACTGCATATTTCTGTTTAGGACATATCCCTAACAGAGTGAAGTTTTTATTACATCAAGTCCAAAACAAGAAGACAGCAGGGGAAATTGCAGAGCTAAGTAGTCAACTTTTGCTTTGATTGAGCGCTTTCTGACATCAGAATTTACATACTGAGCATTTAAAATAAACTAATTTTGGTCTTTTAGTGAAATGTTTTCAGGACTTCTTAAGGAATGACTGGGATGATTTCCCCCAGCTTAAGGTGACTGAACAGATCCACAGGAGAGTCTTATTTTGTCCATGTTGCTACACGGTGGTATAATCAAGTTAAATCACTGCTTACTTTGACTTAGTATTGTTGAAATCACATGTTAGTCTTATCCAACCATGATGATGAACGATTAGCTGTGACAGCTGTGCTCGCACTTTTGCCCACTTGGCAGCCAAAGTTTTTAACTCCTACTTAAGTGTCTGGATTTATGGAACATTTTTAGAGTCTTAAGAGATCAAAAATAAAGATAAATAATGGAACTGTGCTGTTTGAAATCTTAATGGAGTATCAAAAAGACACTTCTCAAGTTATGCCGACAAATATATTAAAGAAAGATTTCTCACATGACTTCATGGTATAAGAAAATCATGGCACCAAATCAAATCAGAAAAGTTCTGAAGTTTAAAAACTATCGCACAGTGTTTTCTGTATCAAGCTGAGAGGTAAACATGCACAAAAAATAACAGAACTATAAAGTGTAAAGATATGTAAAATTGAAAATATACTACCTTTATTTATTAAGTCTTAAGCTTTAAGGTGAGGATGGTCCCTGACACACAAAGAGATTTACTTAAGAAGAAACTGCTAACAAACCATATGTAAAGACAAACTTAAAGCAGTTTAACAAAGGTACCCTTTCATCATCCACCACTCATACACGTGTAAAATCATAAATGTCACCCTTCCCTTTCTACAGTCATGTGCACACAAATCATTAAAAAGATCTACCTTTCTCTTTCATGACGGTTGGTTTGTGATCGTCAGCAGGCAGCAGGTCTGAGGTCTGAGGAGAGGAGTGAACTGGACTGCTGGTACAAGAGAAAAGGGGGCTGTCCAAAACCGCAGAGGGCCAGAGCATTTGTGTTCTCAAAGAGGACAGTGGGAGTGGCATTTGCTCCTCTTGTGTTTATGAACCATGCCCTCAATCATGCTGAACAAGACAATATTTCATCTTGGCTGCAATCTGGACAGACTGTCCACATGTATTTCTTCTCAAAGAAACCTGATGCTGATTTATGTATTGTTTATGTATGAGGGGATTTTCATGGGTTAGTCACTGTCACTTGTTAAGCCTGTCAGTTTTATTTTTTAATGTACAGTATATGATAACTTTCACCTGAAGATAGTCAGTTTATTGATGATGTTTTTAAAAACTATTTCATATTCATAAGTACGCCCATATAGCACCTTTAAAAATAGATGTTTGCAGAGTGCTTTGCCAGACAAAGCAAAGCAGGATCTCAGAAAGATAACATAAAAAATACAGCAGTCTAGTCAGGACATACATAGAGCAGTCTGCAAAATTCAAGTAAAGGCAAAAGCAAAATAAATATCAACAACAAATGCATGAAGGAATAGAATTAAAACAATAGGTCTTAGGATTTATTTTACTGCTACATCTTCTCAACTATGAGAGTAACTCAACTTTCATAACTCAGTGTATAATATGATATAGTATGACAAAACGTAATATTACATAACATAACGTAACGTATGACATAGTTTTGTAATGTAACTTATGGTGTTGTATCATGACATGGCATATTTTATTCTTTTGTAACTTGTTGTATTTTATCGTAATGAGGGCCGTCAAGGTGGATACCACTAATAACAATTTAATAAAATCCCCAATTATTACATGTTTGTTATTTTTTAAATTGTGGTTCATCTCCTGCTTTACTGTCCCATTCAGCACACTGTGGTTAAGCCACGTTAGTGTCTCCCTACAGCCACAGCGATGTAAAAATTAGTCCACCACTCACGTCTCATTTCACTTAAAAAAAAACTCACAGACCACAGAGTGGACAAGTCAAAAGTCATCTACACCTTGTGTTATCAAACATTTACCTTTTTACTGACCCCTCATTTCCCTTTTCATCTTTGACAAGTTTCTTTTTATGTTGTTAAATTCATGTCATAGATCTGTATCCAAACAGGAAGTCGATTATTCTCGGCTTAAGACAGTAAAAAATAATTCAAAATGAAAAAAAAAGTTTAAAATTTTAAATAATGGATTGTTAAAATGCTATAAGAGTGTGATTAATCCCGGTTAACTACAGGAATCATAATTAGTTAGGATCAAACAAAACAAAACAAAAAAATTTGTTTTTTTATCTTGACTAATTTAAACGACCAAAACTTTATGTTTAGAAAGAGTTAATAATCATTATTATTTAACAAATGTTACCTTTATTGTGACATTTATTTAGATTAGTAAGAAACAAAACCAAACAAACAAAAATAATGTTATTATTTCAGGCCCCTTTCTCCAGAGGGACCCTGGATGGTCAAATCCACTTTCCCCCAAAACAGCACCCATTCATTTTCAATACTTTCCATCACTAGAATAACTAAAATTACACCACTTTGAAACATATGGCACTGAAAAATATTAAAGTATGTAAACATCATTCTGATTTATGTTTTGGCTACAAATGCAAAGAATTCAGTTGAGTGGAAAGGCAGCAGAGCCAAGTGAACCAACACTGTCCTTTAAAAAGTCCTTTGCTCTTTCAGAAAATGCTGTCTTATCATTAATCAGCATTTTTTCCTCTTAAAATTCAATGTAATTTCCTCATATTTACAATAAATTTAGCATTATTAAAGGTTACAATCAGAACAGCTGTGCCCTAAAAGATATTCCTAATGTTAAGATAAAGGTTAGAGAGAGTAAAGTACTCACTGCTGCTCATGTCTGCAGTTGCAGAGGCCAGCTTCTCACACAGGATGTAGTCATTGGGGTTGATGAAAGGCAGCTGCTCCATCATGGACTGTTTGGGAATCAGATAGAGGACCTCAGCTATTTCCCCATCTTCAATAATCGACATCCGCCTCACTGAGTTCTTCCTCTTGACCCGGTCCAGGACGACCATGTCGTTGCTGGAGCCGCAGATCTTGCCCAGGTTGCTGAGGTTGAGGAGGCCCGACATGCTCATGTTGTCTGGGCCGTCAGCCAAACAGTTGAGGCCGCAGATGGACTCCAAGTGAGAAAGCATAGAGCAAACGTCAAGAAAATACAAGCCCCCGCTAAATGTCAGGTATTAGGTCGTCCTCTAAGACTCTGACTGACTCAGCGTGTGTTTTTGTGTGTTTGTGTGTGTGCTGTCCATCAGGCAGTCAAAGACTAACTCCTACCACACACCCTGTAAGAAGATTAAGTGAGGTATATTTTTAGGTTTTATCTGCATGGTAAACAGAGGATGAGAGACTCTTAATGAGGTGACCTTCTTCCCTCCATTCCACTGACTTTGACTTAACCACCACAGAAGAAGAATGCATCCTTCTAATCTAGATTATAGTATCATCCACTTAAAATCATATTATCTTAATCTGCGCTAAATTACCACAATGTCTGTAATAACTGTGCATGTTCAGTCCAACCTTTTGCTGGATTACGGCTGAATACAAAGAACAGCTGGCCACAATTATTAACTTTAGGGGCTTTTAAATTCATACAACTACCAATATCGTATATGTGATTGATTTTTTTCTCTTTCTGTGTAATCCGCTGTTATTAACTCTTTAAATTCTCGTCTGTAATGCAGCAGACTCTCTATCTTTAACCTGGCACAGGGTCAGGACAAGAGGTTGGCACCCTTAACCTGGGTCTTTGTAGTAATCTTTCTGGAGTATTTGAAGGCAGTAGCTTTATTCAAGGACAGACGAGTCAACCTACAACCATCTAGAAACCCTCAGATATTTTCCTATTGGATTTTAACGCTAATAATGATAATAATAAAAATAATAAATAGAAGGAATACACTTAGGTTTAAAAAATATACTCACTAACAGCCTCTCACTGCACTTAAAGTGTACTTATCCAAGCATTGAAGGCTACAAAGTAAACCTGTCCTTTCCCTCATAAATTAAAGCTCCTTTGAGGAACTTTTTTATTTGTGTCAACTTTGGCGTACCCTGTGAACACTTGAGAAAGGATTTTAGCACTCAAGAATTATAATTACAATGATTAAAAAAAAAAAAAATCACACTAGGGCTTCTGAAGGCCCACTATAATGTGAAGTTCAACAAGACTTCAAATTCCAGCTTTATATGAAACAAGAAATTATGATTAAACTGAGGGTTATTAAACATACAACTCAAGATTCCAAAAAAGGTGGGACACTCTCATAAAACCATATTTTATTTACAAACAACATATCAGATATTAAAACTGAGATGTTTTACCATTTCATGAAAAATATCAGCTCATTTTGAATATGAAAGCAGCAACACATCTAAGAAAAAGTAGGGAAAGGGCCATGTTTACCATTGAGTAGCATCTTCTTCTTTTAGCAACATTCACTAAACAAGTGAGGAGTTTGGGTGAGGAATGCTGTACCATTCTTGTCAGATCCTAGCTGTGTAACTGTCCTGGATCTTCTTTGCTGGATTTTTTGTTTGTTTTTGTTTTTCTGTCTTGCGCCTAATGTTTTGTATTGGTGATAGGTCTTGGCTGCAGTGAGGCCAGTCCAGCACCAAGACTCTTCTACTGTGAAGCCATGCCGTGGTGTTATGTGGTTTATCATTGTCTTGTTGAAATACAGTACTGTGCAGAACTTGAAGGCATGTTTGGGCCAAAAGTAAGGCTTGTAATGGTGAGTAAGCCTGCCTGAGGGCACCATCAGGCAGAAAGGGTCCCTCTCCTCCTTAGTCAGTAGGACACAGCATTCATAGTTTCCAAAAACAACTTCAAATTTTTGACACATCTGACCACAGAACAGTTTTCCATTCTGCCTCAGTCCATTTTAAATGAGCTTTCTGTTTGTGTTGCAGCCATCAAATAAAAAATGAGCCAAAATTTGGCATGAAATGGTAAAATGTCTCAGTTTCAACATCTGATATGCTGTTTATGTTCTATTGTGAATAAATGGCATGTATTTACCATATGGTACATATGGTCTTATGAGATTCCCAAATCATTGCATTCTGTTTTAATTTCGATTTTACACATCGCCATGGACATCAACTCTATATCCATGGCCAGGGGGAAAGGGTGCAAGACTACTCAAGTAAAAATTAAGTCACTTTGACTGAATTCACTTTAAAGCAGAAGTAAATTTACAGCTCAGATATAGATATACTCAAGTAAAACCAAAAGTAATAAATTCAAAGTTTTCTGAAAGCACTGAGTAGTTATTTTTAAACCAAAGGGGGTTGAAAAGTAAAATACAATTTTCCTTAATGCAAAAAACAAACAAAAAAAAAAAACCCAAAAAAACCAAATGAGTCTTTATCATAATGAAAAACAAATTTTGGATGTAGTGGTGAAACGTTGGCTCATTTTCATTTCTTTTGCCCCTTTTCCTAATTTTAAGTGTCCTTTTTCCCCTTGTAACTTGTAATTAATAGGGAAAGTAATAAAAATCTTACCCAAGCATTTAAAAAAGTGAGGTAAGCTAACCTCGAACTTTTAGACGAAGATGATTAAATGTAACTTACTAGCTTAGTTAGCATACCGCTGTATTAGCATTCCCAGACATACCTTTAATCACAACCAGAAAAACATAAACTTGTTTTTAATTCATCAATCTTAATAAAATCATATTCTTAGCTCCTCTTAAATGTTTTTTTGTAATCAAACAACATGTAAGCTACAGTCACTGAAATGCTAACTCACTATCAGAGCTATAACACACTCTCAGTAAAATAACTTACCCAAGAAAACATGAAAGTCCACATACAGAGTGAACCGCTCCGTGGTGGCGTTGAATTTCACTCATTCTCATTCATCTTCATAAACCAAAGCGTGGTCTGAGTTTATTTATAGCTTTCAGCTATATATTTATGTCTTTTAAAATGTTTCTTCAGTTATTTAGGCAGTCTTTCAGCAGAAGGATCTTGCACATTGGCTGCTCACTCATCCTTGTTCTCAGCAGAGGACAGCAGGGGGCGCTGTTTTGCAAATACGAATATGTTCTGAAAAAGGACATGATTTTCTAATGTTTTTTACGGTTTTGACTGACTTTAAACGTTTACCTTGAAATAAAAGAGTGTGTATAATGACATTTAAAAGTATTTTAACTTTTTTAACCGATTCATCATAAATCACTGTAACTCACTGTAAATCAAGTGCTGAAGGAAGGCTGATAAAATGCCTCACATCAGATGCACATTCTCACCAACTTATCGACTTACCGTACTAATTACTAATTTAATTTAATCTTTTTACCGTACTCAAATGCTGCAGCTCAAATATCTACTCACTGTATCTCAAATAATTCAAGTAGGCTCTCTGTGGTAAAATTCCTCACCTCATATGCACATTTGCACTAACAAACCACCCTAAATTAATCTTACCTACTTCATGGAGATCCACCCATATCCTTGCATGTTATATACTTCTGATCATGTCAAGTCAGCATCCTTGCACCCTTTGCAAACCATGCAACCTTACTATCAATGCACACAGACTTGTTTATATTAAAAAATTATGCCTACAAGAGCTTGTTCATATTCAAATCTATTTTTTCAACTAATTTAAGTTTTATTTATTTTGTATTTAATGTTCAATTCCTGTACATTGAGAGCAAAGCTAATCAGAGTCGAATTCCTCTAAAAGCCCACCTGTGTTGACAGTGAATTTATAGACCAATGCCTACATTATTGCAGAGATTTTTGAGGGGGGAAATGGTCATTTTAGTGCTTTGGTAACATTAGGCTGGTTAATTTCCACATTCAAGACAATAGTTCTGAATGGCATAACGACCGATGGAATTAAGGGTGTTTTAATGACATTTAGAGGTGCTACAGCCCCCCTAAAAATGTCTAAAATCACCTCTTTAGTAGGGAATAATCCCTCCTCTAATTCTGCCTTCATGATAACAGACTACAGAGGTATACATACACACGTATTTTAGGAGTGTTTGGGTCTATAATGCTGCCATTTGAGAAATGAATGGCACAAAATTCTTCAGGTGAGTGATAATTATCTAACTTGTTAACATTGTCCAACTTTAGTATCAGGATCTGCTGACAGTTTCAGTCAGTGTTCTTCTTGTTGTGGCAGTAACGCGAGTTAAAAGTCAGTCATATTCTAACTAGTTTTTGATGACAGGATTAGGAGAAGTCTGTTGGGGGCTACTTTCTACTGAAACCTACTCAAACAACCTTTACTGCCATTGCTCTTCTGTCTATGTATGCATAGCCAAAGCATGTTGCTTCATTTTCTATGTAGTCTACATTCTTTCCATTATTGACAGTATGATGGATGTGATATGAGGTCCTGTTGTCATGACGACCTCCATTTAAAATACACAGTAAGACTTAGACAAAAGGTTTCTTATTTATAGAAATCTTCTGACCTGAATTCCTGGTAAATCAAATAAAGGGTTGCAGACTAAAAAAAACTCACAATAGCAGCAGTACAAGCCACACAGATAAACAATCGAGAGTTGGTAACTTCATGTACTGCAGTTTCCTCATGAAAGAATGAAAAGGCTCCACCTAGTGGCTTGAGGGTGGAAGGAACACTGGGGCAAAAATGGTAAAGGTGAGATGCAGGTGGTTTTTATTTATGGGGCTATTTTCTAACCTAATTTTGATTTTTTTTTTTCACCCATTCATTTCTTCTCTTTTTCCTCAATTTCTATTTTTTATGGTATATAAAAAAGAAAATCCCCTACTTTAAAGGTAACAATTAAATAATTGAGACAAAAAATGGGTGAAAGTGGCAAAAAAAAAGGTGTGGCAAATATGGGGAAAAGTGGCTAATAAAACAAAGATTGGGTTAAAAGATTTTTTTAAAAAGGGGGAAAAAGTGGCAGAAATGGGGAAATAGTGGCAAAAAATAGCAAAAAGCTGCAAACAAGGCAAAAAAAAAATGCACTAATGGTGACAAAAATCAGTTGAAGTTGCAAAAAAAGTGGTAAAAACGGGCAAAAAAAAGAGTTTTAAGAGATTTTAAAAAGTGCAAAAATCTGCAAAAATGAACAAGAAGGGGCAAAGAGGGCAAAAAGCTGCAAAGAAGTGGCAAAATGGCTGTAATTTAGCCACAATTGGTTAAAAGTGGCAAAAAAGGCAGAAAAATGGTACAAATGGGTATAAAGTGTCAAAAATTGGTGGAAATTGGGGAAGACGGGCAAGAAGTGCCAAAAATTAGGAAAAAATGGCAATATGGGTTGTAAGTGGCAAAGAAAGGCACAAAGCGGCAAAAACGGGCAATTAGCAAAAAGGGCAAAAATCTGCGAAGATAAAGAGGCATTAATGGGTGAAAAAAAAGTGGCAACAATGGGCAAAAAGGGACAAAAACAGCTGGATAACTCAGTGGTTTACATTGCGGACTGTCTCACAGGAGACTGGGTCAGAGCACAATGAGTGTCCTGTATGGGCCCTTGGGCAAGGTCCCTAATGCCAGGAAGACCAGTCCCAGATCTGCGAAACTATTGATAAAATTGTCTGCTAAATTACACTGTAGAAAGTGGAAAAGATGGGCATAGCATGGCAACAATGGGTTAAAATCAGCAAAAGCGGCTAAATGGGTTATAAGTGGCACACAAAAAGTGGCAAATATGTGTAAAGTGGCAAAAAAAGAGCCACAAGTTGCAAACAGTGGCCAAATAGGATAAAAGTTGGTAAATATGGCAAAAGCTGCTGCAATTGGTTTAAAGTGTCAAAAACAAGTGGCAAAAAGGGTTAAAAAGCAGCACAAATAAACATCAGAACAATAATAGTTTGCCATGCCCCTCAGCTCCAAAATGAACAAACTGTTGGCAGGATGCCAATGGTGCTGATCCAACACACACGCACTAGTATCATTAATAAATCACAATGCGGGACGGCCCGTTCTCAGGGGTTTCAGGGTCTGTGCCAGTTCTGTGGACCAACCTGCTCTTGAGGTCAAAAGTGTTTTTACTGTGTCATATGAAAGCAGATTTCTGCTGATACAGTCTGAATATGGGTACCAGTTCAGTTTATCTTAATGCACTAAAGATGGAATAAAAACAGACGGACTCGCCTACAAGACAGCATAACGCAAAGAGAAAGGTATCAAACTTTTTTAAGAATAAACAAGAGAAGCAAAGTCAGCTGTCAAAACAGCATTTTATTTTAGTGACACAAAAAATCCCTTTTTTCAAGTACATGATGATAAGTCCAATTATGACACAAAGAGGAAAAAGCTCAAGGCTCCTTTAAGGTTGGGTTAAAAAAATCACACGACAGTAATCATATCTTCACAGACACTACATTTTTGTGACATGCATTTTTTATATGACAAACATTATTTTTGGCCTCAGTATACTTCTAACAGTCTGTTATGGGATTGCAGTTGGTAGCTGGGCAGTGATATGATTTTTCAAATATTTGTCAGCTCCTATACATAAAAAATAAAAATACAGCTAAAAAACCTGGTTCCTTTCTAATAAAATTCATTGAAATACTGTTTCAAACACTGCTTAACCAGGAATGCTTTGATTCAATAAAAAGTTCAACCATCTGCTTTAGTAACCACAAACAATTTATGTTAGATTGAGGTATTCAAAAAGTAGTACATAAAAACATAAAAAGAGGCAAAGTAGAAAAATGTTGACACTTAAAGAAGAACTTCAGGAGTTTATAGAATGAGTTCTGTTCCCCTCTTCATCCTCTTCATCCTCCTGCTCTTCGCCCTGGTTGAGCGGCTCTCTGTCTGAGTCTCTCTCTGCGGGCTGTGACTTCTTGGTCGTCTTGTTCAGGGTCCCGCCCTGCAGAGAAAAAATGGTGATTCATACATAGCCAAAAAATATACAATGAGGACAACTTTAGTAAGATTAGGTTTTTGGGGGTCATAGGTCAAAAGTCAAGGTAATCTGGCCACATTGTGTGTGAGATGACTGACCTGTCTGTGGTCGACGACATTCAGCAGCACTGAGGTGACGATGCAGCTGATGGTGTTGGCCAACATGAAGATCATCATCCTCTGCCAACGCCACAACGGGATTTTAGTCTCACTGGACAGGAGAGAAAAAAGTCAAGGTAAGAAAAAAATACTCCTAAACATATCATATGTTAACATGGTACTGCAACATAATCCTAATTTTGAAGTTATTACCTGGATTTGGTGCCCAAAATCTGCCCAACAACCAGATTGGATACCCCAATCCCAATCATCTGTATGGAGGTGGCCAGACCCATAGCTGTTCCTAGAGTCGCCTGAGGAACCACCAGAGGGATGGATGGCCACATGCTTGCCTGGAATCAACAAAGACATTAAATTACAGAAACAAGATATTCCTAATATTGAGTGATTTTTCTATTTTATTTTTCCTTTTGGTTGCAAACTCACAGCAGCAAATGAGTAGGTGATTCCAAGCCAAATAGTGGAGACGAGAGGAGGGACGAATGTGAAGGCGAGGAGTCCGAACACAGGTAGAGTGAGGACGGCGCAGGCCACTGCAAAAATGCCCCGAAGACCAACATAATCCTGAAAAAGAACATGAAAATGATCTTTATAGGTCCTCAAAACATGGAGGGAGAAGCCACATTTACACTAGATCAGAATAAAATTAGTAGACAAGGGAGAGGGTAACATGGATAAAAGAATGAAAACTTGTATTATCTAACTGTAAAGATGCACAAATTTACAACTCAATGGATCAAATAATCTATAAATTTACTGAAACAGAAGACGATTTAAACACCCTGTAGAGCATAATCAGAAATGTGTCTCCTTACACACTGGATCTGTTGAAACAAAGCTTCTGTAAACATGTGAAAAGACTGAAAGATATTCCATAAGTGACTGAATTTTGGATTTAGACTGTAGGAAATATTTCACAACTTCCAGGGCCAGGTATTTTTGGGGGCTCAGGGATGCATTTGGGCTCCAATTATATTATCCTGCCAAAAAACAACATAAGCACTGACACATTTTTATTCAGTGTTGAGTAACTTTGTCTAAGTACCAGCCATGGTAGCAGGAGAGTTATAAAAAGTAGTGTAACAGAGTGATTTGATCTGACACAACAATGCTCCTCATGTCAGGCTATCTGCTGAAGCAGTCAAACCCAGTGCAACGAGAATTAACACCAACGCTGCTGAAGGTGTGTTGTTGTGTTAATGTCTGGATGGTTAAAAGAAGTGGGCCACTCTCTTTCTCTCTCAAAGCAGCTCCCTGCTCTCTACCAGAGTTACTGAGCTAAAGCATCACATCTGTCAGTCCCCTCCTTTCATGCTGGTGAAAGACTTACACTTTAAAGGAGCAGTAGGAAATAATGTTTTGTTTTTTGTTTTTTTCTGGAGAAACTTGGCAACTCTGATGGCTCATAAATGCAGGAGAAAAATGCAAGTTCACATCTCATACATACTTAGAAAATGAAACATAAGGAGTTTATGTTTTTATGTGTCAATGAACACATCAAAAGCTTCCAACAGCAGATATCACTGCCTCATTTATTGTATGATTTTGAAACAGAATGTTATATACTCAGAGGGTTTTTTTTCATCACTGAAATTTGGCCTTCGGTTTTGTTTTATTCAAAATCAAACCAGATTCACAATTTTAAAGCCTAAACATTCCCATTAAAAATTAAATTCCAGCTAACTTCCATAAAACTTTCAAGCAAATTTCCTCATATTTCAAAGCAAATTCCCCCTATTTTTTTCTTCAAATCCCCTCAGAATTTCTAAATACATTCCCCAAATTCCATAAAAATGATGGAAAATTCCTCCAAACATCTAAGAATATTACAAAAGAAATTTTCATAAAAGTTACATAAATTTTGAAGCAAATCTTCCTTTAAAACTTCAACTAAAATTCTCCAAAATATGTCTCCCCAAAATTTCCTTGAAAATACTTTTTTAAAAATACTAACAAATTCCCCAAAATATAAAAAAAAATTCCTTGAAATTTCCATGAAATTATTAAAACTTTCAGAGGATACACCACAAATTCCCAATTACATAAAAAACTATAAAATGGCAATATATTTTAAAGCTAATTTTCCCAAACCGTCTACTGAAACTCTACAAAATATGCAATCAACTCAACAATTTTCTTGAAAATACTTTAAGAAAAGCCAGAAAATTCCCTGAAATATCCAAACAAATTCCCTAAAATTTCCATTAAAATGCCTGAAATTTAAAATCAAATTCTCCCAACATTTCAAAAAAATTACTCAAACTTCAACTGACATCCTTGGCAATTAATTTAGAATTTCTAATCTCAGAAATCATTACTATGGTGTGGGAAAGCCAAAATGGCCTCGTTTGTACATGCAGGGTCTTATGAGGTTAACACTGCAACATGTACGCAAGAATAGAGAAAATTTGGAAATCACCGACCAGCATACTAACCAGAGAAGGTGATTCTATGTAAATTAAGGAAATAAAAATTGTTTAAATTGTTGGTGTCCAAACGTAGTCTTTGGGGGAAATACCTTATAGTCATAGGATAGCCTCTGCTTTTCACTGTCTGCCTGCTGATGTGTGTTATTATGCATGTATTGAGGAAAGGGATTAAAAGTGATTTGATGCACAAATGTTCCAAATATTTCTCATTGTGATGAGCCATTTCCAACCAGTCTGCCTGTACCTAAGCAAGGGTAGCAACAGTGGATATTCATGAGGAAATCTAAATTTTCGACAAATTGGAATAAGCAACAAAATTGATTTATCAACACGGTCTATATACAGCAAACCTAAAATACTTTTTTTTTTTACATTTTACATGGACTTTAAAGATTAAAAACAAAGCAAACAAACATAAGAGTCGCTGGTATTACTGGGGTAAGATTGAAAAGTGTCATTTCATCCTTTCTCTTCTACTAATTGATGTCACTGAAGGTGACAGATTATGAAGCATGTACAGGAAAATACCCTACAGGTTACAAATACTCACGATAAGAATGCCCACGCTGGCTGAGAGGATCAGTGAGCTGTCGTAAACAGCCCCAGCGATGTATGCCGCCTCCTTCTGACTGTAGCCGCTGTACTTGTCCTGAATGAACTTACTGAGCAGGACAAATATGACGGAATGGTCAAACAAATATTTCACATTTCAGACCCAAGGAAAAAATACTTTCCTTTGTGGGAAACACAAAAAACATTGCATAAAGATCTAAGTAAGACAATACAACTGCATTTATAAAGAACAACTAAATAAAACAATAAAAATTAACGTTTGGATGACAATTTAAGGTACCTGACAGTATGACAGACTATCAGGAAAAAGACCAGGGAACACTGACTCTATCCCAGATAGCATAAGTCTGCATCATTGCTTTGTAAAATAAATCAAATATGTATTTGGTGCCATGATCCTACTGTTGTTCAAGAAATAAGATTTTAATCTGAATCTATTTTTTGACGCAACTGAAGTCAGTTCAGTGAGATAAGGTGTGATATAATGTGCTCCACTGCAGATGTCTGATTTTTCTTTTACTAAACCCTGTCAGGTCATGATTACAAAGATCTAGCATGCTAAAAATGACATTTCTTAAGTGCTTGGATGAAAAAAAAAATCTAATTCTTGGAATTTGTATGTGGTGGGATGGGCAGATGTGTGAAAAAGGAATAAATAGAGACAGGAATTAACCCACAATAATTACAAAAACACTTTCACCAGTCATTCTTGTCACACATTTCAACATGTAATCTGATTTTGATGGCTGTACCTGGCATCTGCGATGAACGGGAAGATGCCATTGTAGAAGAACATGATGGTGAGAACTAACAGCCAATATCTCAGCGAGAGGAGCTTCACATCCTGGATCCTCTGCACAAACACAAGAAGAAACATGCATTTATCTACATAATAACTTCAAGACACAATCTAGTAAACAAACAAGACGTTAATGAACATTTAATGAAATAAAGGAGGTCAGATTGTGTACATACCACTTTGCGGGATTCCTCTTGGATGGTACCATCAAGACCGAGCTGCTTCATTCCAATCTTGTCCAACATGCTGACAATAATGGCCGATGTGAAGCCCAGTACACACAACAGAGCACCTAGAAAAGAGGGCATTAAACGCAATGTGTAGGCTTCTTTTTATTATGTTTATTAATCATTTAAGTTTTAATCACAAGGTTTTAATCCCTTGTTACATACCACCCCAGAGGGTCCACTGCATGCCATATTTTTCCTCAAATTTCTGAGTGAAGAAGAAGTTCAGGACTGAACCCAGGCGTGAGAACGCCAGGGTCACTCCAAAAGCCAACGCCAGCTCCTTCCCTTTGAACCAGAACGCTGTGATGCGATTCTGAACGACTGATACGGAACAAGACGAGAGAGTGAATTAGGAAGATTCCTCTGATTTAATATGGAACATTAACACTGGAACTTCTTCTAAAGAGGCCTTACTGGTCAGAGATCCGTTCCCTGATCCAAACAGCAGTCGGCCTGTGAGCATGAGCGGCAGCAGGTAGGGAGTTCCTTTGAAGTGGGACCCCAGAGCAAAGAGCGACGAGCCCAAAACACACAGAAAAGAGAAGAGAAACACTCCGACTGCAGAGAGAAGGAAAGGAGAATCAATTTACCAAAGCTGCATTACAAAGAAAAGTTCTTCTGTTGTTTTAGGCTGATAAAATTTATGATGACTCACAGCGATTTCCTAACTTATCAATGAGGAAACCAGCAAGGACAACCACCACTGCATTCCTGTACATATGAGAGAAAAATACAAACTGAAGCGGTTCCCACATCATCAGTATATCAAAGCAGGGTTGTTGTGTTTGGGCACTCACGTCCAAGCGTATATTGCATAAAGAAGATTGTACTGCTGAGGACTCATCCCGAGTCCCTCCACACAGTCCACCGTCCCATTGATCACGGTGGTGTTGGGACATGTCAGGTTCTGTCAAATGAGAGGAAGCCAAGAGATTACAGGTGTTATGGAAGAAGTCAGAGGTGGAGGACAGACTTTGGTATGTCAAAGACAAATAAAGA
Organism: Cheilinus undulatus; assembly: GCF_018320785.1. NCBI lineage: Eukaryota > Metazoa > Chordata > Actinopteri > Labriformes > Labridae > Cheilinus > Cheilinus undulatus. The sequence goes on along the minus strand of NC_054884.1, from coordinate 15,779,464 downwards.
TTATGTCATGGTATGTTGGGAAATCATCCTAAAGCTGGTCCTCTGTGATATATCTTGCTGACTAACTTACCCCTTGAAATTGATCCTGTAAAACACTGGGGATGTCAAAGCAGAAGTAGGAGCCGAATGTCAGCAGGCAGTTGAAGAACAGCACCACAAAGCGATAATACGCTGAAAAAAATAGCATTTATAATAAAGAATCTGCCATGGAAATTCATGATTAATACTAGAAATTAGGTTAAATTTATCCAAAATTAAGTTTTGAACTGTGCCTACTGTTGTTTTAGAAAATACTAAAGTTAGCAAGTCTTTGACTTTTCCAGAAGAGTGCTGTGTAGCACCTGGTGTTGGAAAAAACTTTTTCATATAAATTCAAATTTCAAAAATAGCCATTTTTACCTAAAACTGCCAACAGGGCAAAATCTATCCTGGATGGAGGCATTTCTTTTCCCCACTTTTTTATTTCACACCAGTACATAAACAATAGTTGTTGGTATGTTAACACTTTCTATTTAATGCTGTGTTGCCTCATCATAAATCACAAACCAACAATTAGAATGAACACCTCTAGTAATAGAAAGACTTTTTGAAAATATAAAGTGGCATTAGATATCCATGTTAGGGGTCCACTGATACTGATTTTTCAGGGTTTTTTTTACTGATTATTAGTAGTTCATGAGACTGATGACTGATCATTTGAACCGATATGCAGTTATTATGACGTACAAAATATTCTTCATGTGGCAAAAGTAAAACTGCATGATCAAAAAAAGAAGAAAAATAAGCTTTTTAGCCCAAGTTGTATTAGCACGAGAAATGGCCTGAAGCAACACAGTAGCAGCAGGAAAACACAAAGTGACGCCACATGCTCCCTGTGTCAGTGGCACCAAGGCTTAAGTGTTGATTGGCTAGAACTCATGCAACAAAAATCAGCTGATCCTTTATACATTTAATGAAGAGGGATCTGCAAGAGTGTTTTTTCCAGCATCACTCTAGGGCATGTTAGAGTACCACTGCTCTAGATCAGCACATTATTTTTTACTTTTTCCAATGAGGCACCCTTTAACTTTTTGAAAAAAATGTTAAGTTGGATCCCAAGTTACCCCAAACAACATGTATTGATAAAAACTAACATTCTACATTCCAATGACTGTCAACTGATTTATTTACTAATAGACTTTAAAAAAGATAAATCTCATTAAAAAATCAAAATGCCTATGTTTTTACAGAATGGTTTAGTAGACCTTTAAAACACACTTTTACACATTTTGGCAGACCTGCTGACTTGGTGTAAGCCTTCACATTTGCTGACTCCAACACTGATGTGATTTCAGGAAAAGGCATAAAAGAGCATTTTGATTAATTATGCTAGGAAGCTTAATAATCTGCACATTCCTGATAGTTCTTGGTTGATTTAAAGTATCAAGGCAACCCTGACAATGTCAGACAGCACCCCAGTGTCGAGAATGGCTGCTCAAGAAGACATTCCTTAAAGCAGATTTTTGCACACAATACACTATTTGGAGTAATTAATGTCACATACAGATTTTAGGGAAGGAATAAATTACAACTGAATGACACCACAGAAGTCAAATTTTAAAGTAAAGAACAAGTTAAAAAAAAAAACACTCAGGACTCCTTTAACAGCAGTAACACTACTATGTAGAAACATTACAAGAAAAACAGATCTAAGCAAAGTAGGTAATAGTTGGCATAAAACGGTACTGTCAGACTAAAAAGTGATCAAAATAAGGTCATCTCCATTCATCAAATCCCTAACTATGACAACATACTCATTCAACAGCAGCTTTCATATACAGAGGAGGATAAAGGTCAGACAGGAAAACGAGAGAAGACTTAAAAAAGAAAAAAAAAAAAGATTCTCACAAAATACTTGTTAAAAAAATCTGAAATACAGTTTCAAGAAGAAAGCTGAAATATCAAGAATCAAGTGGAAATGCTGATTCAAAAAAAAAATGTTGATAAAATTGAAATGTAAAAAAAGAAATACAGCCAAAATGTCCAGAATCACGTTGAGAAGCAAGAAAGAAGTCAAAATGTTGAAAGTTAAGTTGAAATGTAGAAAAAAGTAGCAAAGTCAAGAAGTCTAAATGTTTAGAAAAAAAGTCAAAATGTTGAAATACATTTTCGACTTGGTTTAGAAACCGTATTTCAACATTATTCTTGATATTTCAAAAAAATTTTTAGACGTGCATAATTAAGTTATATATTCTTCTCAATATTTTTCTTTCCTGCCTGACCCTTAACCCTCTCTGACAATGATGGGCCCATTTAAACTTCTTTTTTACCAAGACAAACTATTATGCTGGCTATATTTGGTCAAACACTGTAATGCTTAGGAGTTTTAGCCATTAACAATCTAATTATTACAAAGTAATAATCTATGATTCGTTACCTAGAGGTGTCGGGTAAAATGCACCCTTAGTAAATGGAAAAAGCATTTTTGAGAGAAGAATGTGAACTTTAATTTTAAAAAAATCCGTCGGGGCATGTTAAGCCTTGGATTTAAACATATATTATAATTCGGTCCAATCGTAAACTTCTTTATGCCTCACAGGTAATCTGTTTTTGTGAGAGTTGCTGAGTTAGCTTAGTGTAAGTAGCCTAAATAATAGTGCTAATGTCTTTTATTTATCAGTCATTCATGAAATAGCAAACTCTAACTGCTGACTTCAAGGTTTTGGCTTCTTCCCTGTTCGTCACATGAACTCTTTTCAAGTCAAATGAAGTTGAAAATGCTGAGCTGGTCGTTCAGTGGCCCAGTTTTCAGGGAAGTTTACGAGGCACTGGTCTGGATGTGAAAATTCCGGAGATTTGAGCAATTCCAGTAAAATGAAACTCCATTCAGACATACCTTTCTCTGCCGGCTGTGCCATTGTGAGCGCTGAGTAGAGTGCCTTGAAAAGAAAACTTTAAAATCACATCCTTCGGGGTTGTTTACATGGAAATGATGATGTAGCAGGTTAGCAGGCTGCAATGAGCTCTGCTGCCTCTACGATTCCCCTGCTGCCCCAGAGAGCGTAGCTCTATACATCACATGGATGGACCCGTGCTATGGGAAAGCACGCAACAGATCGTTTGGAAATCTGAGCCTTCTAGATGTAGTGGCTTCCGCTGCATTTTTTTTCCTGAAATCCCAAAACTTTATTGAACCTTTTAAGTTCCTCTGTTAAACAATTAGGGAAAATGATATAATTGACAGGGAAATAAATGAGGAATAACTGCGTAATTAGCCACGATGGCTTTACCATGTGTTAATCACTTGTTTAATTGTTCATTTCTTCAGATTTTATTTCCCATTTCTTTTTGTTTATTTCTTAAAGTAAAAAAAAAAACGATATTTGTATTGGAAATGACTGATTCCTTTTCAGAAGTTGCACTGTGGTGCAGTGGTTAGCACTGTCATCTCACAGCAATGTTCCTGGTTTAAATCCCTAGCCAGGGCCGTTCTGCATTTCCATCTCCTCCCCATGCATATGTGGGTTCTCTCTGAATACTCAGGCTTCCTCCTACAGTCAAAAGACATGCTCGCTAGGTTAATTGGTGACTTGGTGTAAATGAGAGTATCACATCCACATCCACCTCTACATGATTGCAGACTGACTATCAGAAAGCTGACTCCTCACTTGCACAATGAAAGGTAGGTGGCTCCCATATGACCCAAAACGGGACTCATGGTTTAGATAATTAACTCTTTTTTGTAGAAATGGAAAGCTAACAAAAAAATCTTGTAAACCTGATCACCATCTTAATATTCTTGATATATTATGTATTTAAATACTGCTTACAGAGAACTGGGAATGATTTGGTTCCATACAGTTTGATCATCTACTTTATTAACCACAGACAAACGATGTCAGAGTGAGGTATTTAATATTATTACTTTAAAAAAAAGTACATGAAAATATAAAAAGAACAACACAGAAATGCTGACACTTGAAGAAAAACTTTAGGAGTTTATAGAATGAGTTCGGACTCCTTCCTCATCCTCATGCCCTTCTTCTCCCTGGTTAAGTGGCTCTCTGTCTGAGCCTGTCCCTGCTGGCTGTGACCTTTTACTTGTCTTGTTCAGGGTCCCGCCCTGCATAGAAACAAACATTGAGTCAAAACATGGCAAAAAATATAAAACACAAATAAACATTGTTCATTCTAAACCTAAACAGCACTTTCTTCACACTAACTGGACACATCTGGGAAATAGTGGTGTATTTTTAAGCCTCTGCGAAATGTGGAAATTTAGGTGCCCACTGTGAAGAAAGCAATCCCTGCTATTTTGGATGTATGATAATATATGCACTCTATCGCTGTAGACAGATAGTTGCTTAGAAAGTTATGGTGTCAGTGGATATTCACATGGTTGCCCATATTTACAGCTGATATCTCAGCTGTACATATTGAAGACCTTAAATGTTGGCAAAATGTTCAAATTTATCATCAAGTAAAGGTGGCTGACTAGGGCGACTCACACTCAGGAAGGCCCACTTGAGCCCTGAACATTTTGAATGAAGCTTCAAGCACAAATTAATTAATTAATTTCAGTCTATTACATAATCAGATTAAAATCTCTTCATGAAAGCTCTTAATCTCTTAACAACAGTAGTCCACCCTTAATGAGCTTTCTATTCTTATGTTCACTGTTTGACACCAAACATCAAGACATATCGTTTAGGTCTATAACTACCTCGTGATTACAAAATACTAATCCAGACTATTTCATTGTAATAAAAAGAAAAAAATGTGTGAGTTGTCGGACCTGTCTGTGGTCGACAACATTCAGCAGCACTGAGAAAACAATGCAGCTGATGGTGTTGGCCAACATGAAGATCATCATCCTCTGCCAACGCCACAACGGGATTTTAGTCTCACTTGACAGGAGAGAAAAAGTGAAGGTAAGAATAAATACACCTTAACATAGAATGTTCTACCTGTGAACTGCAACATAATCCTGATTTTGATGTTATTACCTGGATTTAGTGCCCAGTATCTGCCCGACAACCAGATTGGACACCCCAACCCCAAACATGTGTATGGAGCTGGCCAGACCCAGGGCTGTTCCTAGAGTCGCCTGAGGAACCACCAGAGGGATGGATGGCCACATACTCACCTGAGATCAACAGCAGGATTAAATTACAGGAACATGATTCTCCTCAACAATAAATTTATTTAGCATTGTGTTTTTCTCCTATTTATTCCCATGAATGCAAACTCACAGCAGCAATGGAGTAGGTGATCCCGAGCCAAATGGTGGAGACAAGAGGAGGGACAAATGTGAAGGCGAGGAGTCCAAACACAGGCAGCGTGAATGTGGCGCAGGCCGAAATAAAAAGGCCCCGAAGACCAACATAATCCTGAAAAAGAGCACACAGAGGGACATTAAAATAATCCTCCTTAAGTCTTTGAAAACACATTGAGAGAGAATCTCCATTTACAGCAGCTAATAATAAAATCATAAAAGAAGGGGGAGGGTAGCCATCAAGAAAAAAACAAAGAAAACTATTCTATTTAAAAGTAAAGATGCACAAATTTACAACTTGATGGACAAAATGATCCATCATATACATATATTTCTTTTTAACAATGACAATTTATTGTCCCTGTAAAGCAAAAACAGAGTTTGTTTTACAAAAATACTGCATATGTTGGAAAAATGTTGTTATAAACATGTCAGAGCACAGGTGACTGTGTCAGCTTGGGATGGAGCCAAAGACCTTCCAGTTGCGAGACAACCATCTCCACTTATTGAGCCACAGTCTAGGACAACAAAACTAAACATTTTTAAAAATATATATAATTTAAAGGTACTTTAAAGATACAAAGAAAAAAAAAAGCCTGAACACAGTTACATCACACAATCTCACCTGCTAAATCATGTAACTCAAGATGACAGATTTTTGAAAATGAAAATATCCAACAGGTTACAAATACTCACGATAAGAATGCCCACGCTGGCTGAGAGGATCAATGAGCTGTCGTAAACAGCCCCAGCGATATATGCAGCCTCCTTCTGACTGTAGCCGCTGTACTTATCCTGAATAAATTTACTAAGCAAAAAACATAACGAAAAATGGTCAAAAAGTAATTGAGCACCATGCAGTATAAGGATCTACGTGTAAATCAATTTTCTGTCATTGACTTGAATGGACTTTTCAGGTCTCCAGCACACCCCTTCCTGGTTGCCTGGTTGCCCAAAGTTAAATCTTCCACTTCTAACCTTGTTTTAGAATTCTGAAATTCTGTTAGCAGTTGTGGCTTGAGGAGATCAACCAAAAATGTAGTGGGACCATATCTCTATCTCCAACAGGAAATCCACCATTTTGAATAAATTAGCCAAAATTGGCACTTATAAGTCCATTTCCAGAGGCCATAACAGTTTGAATTCCTCAAGGCTGAGATGGTGAGCTGAGATGATTGACACTGTAACTGTTAGTGGATGTGGTTTATTGGTTCAGTTGGTTCAGTTGTATAATATTTCAAAAATTCTGCCCATGCAGCATGTTTAATGTAGGACTTTGAAAATTGGTGGGTGTATAAATCATATCCGGACCAACAACGTCTCTTGGACCAATACTGTAAAACAAACAGGAAGTCAGCCAGTTTGATTTTTTGTGGTAAAAAACACTATATTTTTGATCAACAGCAGAGGTCGTATTTTACAGAACTTTCCCTTTGGGCATTTATCCAACCAATTTCATCTTTGAGTAATGGAAACATTTTTCATTCATTTTCACATGTCATAAAAGTGTCTGGCCCTCTGAAAAAATGTCCATTAACCACAAGGTTGGCCAAATCATGCTGAAATTTGGTGCCAAAAGTTCAAGTCAAATGAGCAGCTACTACCGGCTCAGAGGCACCCCTTACAATTTTGTTTTTTTAGAAATTCAGCCCAGCAGCAGGTTTAACATAGGACACAGGACTGAAAAATTGGTTGGCATATAAATCATGTCAAGACCTACAAAAAAGCCATAAAGTACAACACACAGTAAGTCTTCCATTTAGATATTTGTTATAAAAATGCATGTTTTTGGATAATAGCAGAGGTCATTAATGAATGAACTCCTCCTAAGGCATTGATCCAAAGAACTTCATCTGAAGCACATAACAATAAAATATATCATAGGTGAAAATGCCAATTCCTCAGGTGATCTGATTTTGATGGCTGTACCTGGCATCTGCAACGAACGGGAAGATGGCATTGTAGAAGAACATGATGGTGAGAACCAACAGCCAATATCTCAATGAGAGGATCTTCACATCCTGGATCCTCTGCACAAACACACAGACAAAGAAGAAGAATGTATTTATCTACACAACTTTAGGGCACAGCTAGTCAGATTGGTCAGATTGTGTACATACCACTTTGCGGGATTCCTCTTGGATGGTACCATCAAGACCGAGCTGCTTCATTCCAATCTTGTCCAACATGCTGACAATAATGGCCGATGTGAAGCCCAGTACACACAACAGAGCACCTAGAAAACAAGGACTTGTGTATGGGGACTGAAAAATACACATGGTTTTCTTTATATATTTCTATGTATTATTTATGTTTTGAACCTAAAGGTTTTTATCCCTTGTTACATACCACCCCAGAGGGTCCACTGCATGCCATATTTTTCCTCAAACTTCTGAGTGAAGAAAAAGTTCAGGACTGAACCCAGGCGTGAGAATGCAAGCATCACTCCAAAAGCCAACGCCAGCTCCTTCCCTTTGAACCAGAACGCTGTGATGCGATTCTGAACGACTGATACGGAACAAGATGAGAGAGTGAATTAGGAGGATCCCTCTGATTTAACTCCTCAAATACTGGAACTTTTTCTAAAGAGGCCTTACTGGTCAGAGATCCGTTCCCTGATCCAAACAGCAGTCGGCCTGTGAGCATGAGCGGCAGCAGGTAGGGAGTTCCTTTGAAGTGGGACCCCAGAGCAAAGAGCGACGAGCCCAAAACACACAGAAAAGAGAAGAGAAACACTCCGACTGCAGAGAGAAGGAAAGGAGAATCAACATTACAGAGGGCTGTTGTTCTGTTGTTGTTTAAAAAGATAGTCTGATAAGATTTATATCAAATTACAGCAATTTCCTAACTTATCAATGAGGAAACCAGAAAGGCCGACCACTGCTGCATTCCTGTACATATGAGAGAAAAATACAAGCTGTGCTGTGGTATACTGATAATGTGAAAAAGCTTCAGTCGTTGTGTTTGGGCACTCACGTCCAAGCGTATATTGCATAAAGAAGATTGTACTGCTGAGGACTCATCCCGAGTCCCTGCACACAGTCCACCGTCCCATTGATCACGGTGGTGTTGGGACATGTCAGGTTCTGTCAAATGAGAGGAAGCCAAGAGATTACAGGTGTTATGGAAGAAGTCAGAGGTGGAGGACAGACTTTGGTATGTCAAAGACAAATAAACATTATGTCATGGTATGCTGGGAAATCATCCTAAAGCTGGTCCTTTGTGATATATCTTGCTGACTAACTTACCCCTTGAAATTGATCCTGTAAAACACTGGGGATGTCAAAGCAGAAGTAGGAGCCGAATGTCAGCAGGCAGTTGAAGAACAGCACCACAAAGCGATAATACGCTGAAAAAGATGGTATTAAAGAATCAGTCCTACCAAACAAAGTGACACCAGCACCCTTTATCACTTTGGTTTCTCCAAAGAAAACGACCATGTACACTCTAATACCTGGTATTAATTAGGCAAATTCACCAACATGTTAATAACTGCCTTTAAGGTAGAGAAAGTTCAAAAGTCTCGTTTGTATATTTTTGATTATGACAGGGTGATTTAAACTTATTTTCACTAATCAAGATAACTAAACTGACAAAATCTTACTCAGTGGTCAGGGCTGTTATGCTATGAACCATTTATTAAGTAGAAATAATCTTTTTCTACAATCTATTATCTAAAGGTGTCTTTCAAAATGCGTAGTATAGGCATAAAATTGCACTGATTGAGAGCTTTAGTTGCGCAAATGTGCTTTCGTCGTAGAGTTTCATTAAATAAAACCAAATTAGTACATTTTTTGTCAATAGAAAAAGCTATTTTAGAGGAGACAAAGATGGGCTCTGTTAAGATACGCCAGGGTATGTTAGCCATGGACGGAAACGTATATCTTAACTCGGTCCGTTTGTAAACTCCTTTATGTCTCGAAGATAATTTTTCTGTTTTATGAGAGCTGCAGAGTTAGCTTAGTGCAAGTAGCCTTAAAATAGTGCTATTGTCTTTTATTTATCAGTCAATCATGAAATAGCATACCTAAGAGCTGATTTTGAAGTTTTGGCTTCTTCCCTGTTTGTCACATGAACTCTTTTCAGGTCAAACGAAAAGAACTTTCCCTTTTGGCAAAAAAAAGGCTGAACTGGTCATTCACTGGTCCAGTTTTCAAGGAAGTTTCTACAGTCTATGAAGTTTAACGAGGTTACAGGTCTGGATATGAACAATTTTGAGATTAGAATAATAACGGGAAAACAAAACAACATGCAGACATACCTTCCTCCGCAGGCTGCGCCATTGTGAGCGCTAAGTAGACTGCCTAAAAAGTAAAACATTAAAATCACATCCTTCAGGATTGTTTACTTGAAAACAAGGCTGTAGCAGGTTAGCAAGCAGAGTTCCAGTCCATTGCTAAGCTTCTTCCGTTCCTTAAGCGGCGCTCCACAGAGCGCAGCTCTATAAATCACATGGATAGACCTCTCCGTGTTTAAAGACGCAGCAGATTGTTTGGAAATCTGAGCATTCAGACCTTTTTTTTTCTGTAATCCAAAGAACTTTATTAAACGTTTATGAAATTGAGAGTATAAGTCAAACAATAGGGAAAAATTAAAGGTCCTAAATTTTTTTCAGAAAATATGAACGAGAAGAAATAAAGAAAAAGGAGATCTTAATTTGCAACTAAGGCACATATTGTGTCAAAAACAACAGCAAATAAGGAATAAGAAGGTGTTCATGGTACAGCTACCAGGAAGCAATTCTAGTGTATTAAAAGGTTTACTTGTCTATTATTTCAAAATAACGTTCTCGAAGCTGCACTGCTGCAGTAATGAAGCGACAGCTCCCCCTGCTGAAGAAAATTGTACAAAAAGTACACAGCACCTGGTATTCCCAGATACGGAAGAGGATTAGGGCCACGGACAAAAAACAATTGCAAAGCAAATTTTGAAAAAATACGATTAAAAAGTGAAAAAAAATCTGACACCAAAAACAGAAGATTTGAATGTGAAACAAAAAGATTAAAATCTGAAAACACCAAACCTGCAACTGATAAAAATATGTCGAACATCATTTCAACCTTCGGAATTGTGCACAGACTCACTATGGCATACCACCCCAAACGAATGCCACAGAACGGGTGAACAAGACGTGCTTATGTGGGTGACAAGCACACGTCATGGGAAAAGTTCCTTCCACAGATCTGCTTTGCCCTTCACACAGCTCCCCACGAGAGCACTTGACTCAGTCCTTCAGTGATGCTGTGTGGTGGAGAACTGGAGCTCATAACCAAACCTCCTTGCACTGGTTTGGATGAGTGTGGAATCTCTTATTCAGAGTCTCGTAAAGCCTCCCTCCAGGAAGCTCATGACCATGCCAGAGCGGCTCTTTACTACAGTCATAAACGACAGAAAGACTACTATGACTTGAGATGTCGTCGGCTAGCCCTGCTGTAGGTGACCTTGTTAAAGCCTCACCCTGGGTCTGACGCTCAGTTTAACTTTAAAGCTAAACTTGCCCCCCTGTTTATAGGCTCCCTACATGTTAATTAGAGGCTAGGTGACGTTAACTACAGACTAGCTTGACTGAGGCAGCCTTATTTTCACCAGGTGGGTATATGTAAGTCAGAATGTCGTTGTAGTACCTAATTACGCCACAAGGTGGAGCCCTTGTTTATGTTTATGTTGTATAAACCAGAAAGTAGCTAGTGTGTCTCTCTCTCATAGACTCTGCAATTCTTGCATTTATGTACGATAGTGAAGAGGACTCCCAAACTACGTGATGAGTTGGTGAAGGATATGTCTATATTTTACTGCTCATGTATGACTAGTGAATATAGCGCCTTGGAGACCTAGCATTGTATGGTCTGTTTTCAGTTTTTGTGGAATAAAGTGCAGTGTGGAAATCCCCATACTGTCCTCTTGTTGCTTGTCGGAGCTAACCTGCTATCCTGGAGCTTCTGCTGATGCTGCTAGTCTCTCCACCTAAAACCAGCAACCAACTGTTACAAGGTGTAGCATGAGTGCTAGTGAACAAACATGGAAATCTTTATTGGCTATTTATTGATCACTTATTGACTTGTTTCTGTTCACCTGTCAGCTGGATTGGGCACCAGAGTTTACAACATGGGGGTGACTGACACTGAAACAAAACAAATAGAAAGGATTTTAATTGTTTGTTAGTATGCTTTGATAACCTGACACGCCAGATGGATGTGTTTCAAACATGTTTCACACATCCATTTGGAAAAGCTTCAATAGGAAACGTTTGAGAAAAGGCAGAGGCTTTGAAAAATCCTTGGAGTATGATTGGATGAATGTTCTGTCTGTCACATCTCTACGGGCCAATCAGAGCAACAAAACATGTGACGTAGCCGCTAGCGAGCTGTGCGTGCGCATCTACTAGGAATAACTCGAAACATGGTGACTATAGACATGTAAGTACTCGACTTTTGTCGTTTTTGAAAAGAAAACAACTCACTGCTGTTCTTTTTTCTTCTTTTAACGAAGAAATGTAGTCAAGTTCTTATTAAACTGGCACTTTAGCAGCATCCACGCTAATCTCTTCCTCCGTAACTGCACCAGCTCTTGCTGCTGCTTGTTTGCGTCACGACTCTGCTGTGCCTGAAAGTACTGCCCCTTGTAGCTGATTGGTCTTGTCACTTTCTAACCAGGCCCAAACGGTTCAGATGGGAGCTTTGCAAGATGGATTCGCCAGAGAAAAACAAGGAAACGGACGTATCCATCTGCTTTGCAAGGTTAATGCTTTGAGGGATTTTCTCTAAACTTTGCGCAAGTGGCCATTATAACTCAAACTGATTATATTTGAGAGGTCAAGGTCAAAGAGCTATGTGCATCCCTTCCTTGTGGACACAATATCTCAAGAATGCTTTGATGATTCCTTCAAACTTTGCACAAATGTTCACCAAGACCCAAGAAGGAACTGCTTAAAGTTCACATATCTAACCCTTTTTAGTCAAGGTTATATTGGTCTCAGAGGTCCCCAAAGTATGCCTGTGAAGTTTGTTGCTGAAAAACACCCTCCAGTATAGGATATTTGTATGTCTAAGAATCCCTCAGCACACATTTTCTAAAATGTGGAGAAATAGAGGGGGGTGGGGTTCTGATTCTTGGGGGGATTGTGGACAAAACAAGGGCACATATTTTTGTTTGAAAAGCCTGAAAAAGTGTGTTTTGCACGATACGTGACCTTTAAATATTAGAGGTCAAATATCGAGATAATTAGGCCTTATGGTCAGACCTTGTCTTAAACATTTATATGAAAATATCACACTACCACCAAAATACCACAGCCCTTCTCTGCTATAATGATAATAAAATCTGCGAGCGGCGATAAAGGGCCCTCTCACCTACATGCATATGAGTGCTCTATGCACGCCAGGGTACAATGGGAAAAAATGGCCTGCTGTATTGATCTCTATCAGACAGCTATGAACTGGTGTTACACGCAGTATTAACTAAGCGAGAGCAAAGTGAAAATGTGATGTTACTTGACGAGATAAATGATGAGGAGCTCTGTGTCCAACATGTTCTGTTTTTCAAAAAAAGTGCAAATTTGAGGGCTCGCCATAGACATACCCTTAGATGAAGGCTAAATTCCTAAAGAACTTTTCATCATCCATGTCTCCTCTAACTGACTGTCGAAGTACTAATGGACAGGATGAAATCCCCAGGTCGAGTTAATCCAGATATGACCCCTACCCTAACCCCTTTCTTATTTATTCAAAATGTCAAATATCCTGTTGGAGGTACTGTAGGCCAAAGAGCCTGCATTGTAGACCTCCCAAAGCCACATCTGCCTACAACATTTCATAAAGTAAAACTACGACAAAGCCAAAGGAGGGGCTTTAACTTTGAAAAGTGTTAGGGGGCACTAGTGAGGCAATTCTGAATGGCTGTATCAGAGATTCAAAAATTATCACATTTTTTGAAAGATCTCATGCACATGCAAAGTTTCCTACAAATCTGAATATGTTCAGGACCTCAAAAGTCCATACAAGGACAGCAAATGTGTTATTATAATAATCCTTGAAGGTACACTTTGGTCCTCAGACCACTTAGAGCCCAGGCCCCCATAATAATAAAACTTTATTTCTACACCATTGCTCCCAGAGCATCTCCTACATTTAGGCATGTTTGGGCCATAAACTGAAGCTGAAGTAAGGATGTGGCGAGTAAACTGGCTAAGGGCATCATCAGGGGGGGAGGAGGACACAACCATGCTGTGGATGTCCTTGCGTATTAACAGGGGGATGAGAATAATCTGTTTAAAAAATAACAAAGTCTACACCTTTAGAGTAGAGAAAGGGGTGGATGTGGTAAGCAAGCACAGCCTGGGTGCCATCCAAACTGCAGGTGGTCTCCGGGAGTATTACCAGGAATGAAAAGGCCCAGACATAATAGGTGCCACTGAGCTTGACCTTGACTGCCGAGCAACATGTGTGCCGACCTGTGTTGAGCTCGACTCTGGCTGTCCTCCAGCAGTTGTGGCTCATCGGGCCCTGTGATGAGTCCTTAGCACCCTACATGACTAAAACTTGTGTGAGTGACTGTGTGATGGAAAACGCTGGTTTCACAGAAGGCACTGGAAGTCACACCCAAGATCATGAGCGACCACTGCAGTTATTGTGCACATAGTGATCTGAGGGAGATGTTAAGTATCTGGCTGTGTCCTAGTCTTCCACATTCTTCCTTGTTTGGATTACTCTATAAGAGGACTGGCTGTGTTGCACTTGTAGCCAGGTTTATCATCTATGTAGGCACAATCACAGGTCATCTAATGAACAGGACATCAGATCTTTCTCTGCAGTTAGGTTGTGGAAGGTAAATGCAAAGATCTTTCTTAGGATGCTGATGCAGGGCTTCAATGGTGCAAATCAACAGCTAAGCCTTTTATAACTCTACCCATGTCCTCAAAGAACTGGAGTTACATTCAGGTGACTACAGTTTCTCCCGCTGGCAGATGGTTGCAGGATAATCCCATTGATTCCAGCAACCAGAGGTGAACTGTGAGGGTGGATACCAGAGCCTCAATGTCTGGGGGTGGGGGGTTGCTTTCAGACCATTTCCTGGGACTCACCATGAAAACTGGTGAGTCCCCCTCTCCAGTGCCCAAAAATCTATTTTCTTCTTCATTTCAATGCTATTATACTTCAGCTCAGTGATCAATAAGCTGTCTGGAGAGGAGACCAGCATTATGGGTAACATAAAACCACTGAAGGCAAGGGTTTAAACCCCCACATGATTAGTGCCTGCATCACACATGAAACGTAGCATTCAGCTGTAATCGTGCAGGAAGAAAGTATAAGCACTACTGCTAAGAATATTTAGGATTGTACGAGAATAGTGACCTCTATATTTTATTATACAATATTTTCCACAATGTACATGATTTTTACATATACTCTTTTTTGTCAACAATCCAGAACAAAACAATTAACAAGAAATTAATGAAAAAAAATGTCAAAAACAGTAAAAACCCAAACATTTAATATTTAATCTATCAGTGAAACTGTACCAGTGATGATACCTCTCCATGAAGTTCTAACTCTGAGATATTTTAAAATCTTAAACCTTCTTCTGGGACTAGCTAGATACATTAAAATATCTACCAACAAAAATAAAACAAACTTCTCATGTACAATGAAGTGTCATTGCTTTGTTGTCCATTATCAGCATTTTATCCTTAATGGGAACAGGTTTACAATTAATGGGAGATCCAGCCTCCTCCTCCTCCTCCCATGAGTATTCAAACATCATCAGATTGCTGTACCATTAAAAGACCACGGGGTTATTTCAGAGTTTAAGATCTATGTAATGGCATTGTTTCAGTTTTGTTAGATGCTAATTAACAAACAACAACAACAAACACCGGCTCTGCTCAGTGTTCTGTGCATTGCTGTTGTGAGAGAAAGAGAAAAGACTCATCATTCAAGAAGCACATGTATTTTGTAAAGCATTTGTTGAATAATTTAGATGGGCTTTTTGTTTAAAGAAAACACTGAGTTTTGAACTGATGCCACTTTATGACCTAGAAATGCAAACACGACCTTTAGTGATAAGACTGATCATTTCTTGAAAGTTATTTTTGATGTTTGTGAAAGCTGCGAGAGTGGTCTGGCTGCAAACTGCAGATCTCAGACGCCCCCTCGTACAGACCACTACTGTGAGACTGAGATGCCACTTCTGTCAAATGAAGTAACGTAACTTGTCAATACGTGTTTCCTGTTCAAATCTTATTCAAAAACAATGTCTGGCAGTTACATTCATGATATAACCATATTGCAAACATTACACTAAGCAACATTTCATACATAAGCAAAAGGTCAGGGGTTAATCTTGGGTTAAATTATGTTTAGAACTGTTTGAGAGGTATTTATGCAATTGTGGCTCACTAAGCTTTAGCTAAGTGATAAATTCACTATGTTAGCTACGTAGTTAACATTACTACATAAGCCAGGGTAGATACAAATTTAGCTTTAGCAACAAGAGCTTCAGCAAACATTATTAAAGCTAATGTAGCTATGCTGGCTACCTAGTAAACATTACTAAACAAGCCAAAGTAGCTATGTTACCTTGACAACAAGAGCTTTAGAAGGAATTGCTGAAACTAACATATTTAAGTTTAGTAGATAAAACATAAACTAAGCTTTAGTTACTTCAGCCATGTAGCTAGGTTACTAATATATAGTTCACATTGCTAATGTAGTGTCTTTAGCTAAAGCTAGCGTAGCTACCCTAGTTATGTAATAAGCTATGTTAGCTTTGGTGAATGAAGCATAAGCTAATGTAGCGTTGGAGCCATAGTTTTGCCACATAGCATTGCTTGCTATGTAGTTAATATTACTTAATAAGCCAATGTTGCTGCATAAGCTTTAACTTTATCAATGATATCTTTAGAAAGCATTGTGAAGCAAATATTATTATGTTAGCTTTAGTAAAAAAAAAGCATAAGCTAAGCTATAACTACGTTAACTACATAGCTAGGTTATCTAAATAGTTTATGCAGCTTATATACCTTTGTTCGTTTTAGTCATAACTACATAAGCTACTTATGTAGCATTGCTAACATAGAGTCCTTAGCTCTAGCTAAAGCTAACGTATCTATCTTAGCTATGTAGTAAACATTACTTCTTAAGCCAAGATAGCTACATTGGCTTGAGCTTTAGAAACAAGAGCATTAGCGAATGTTGCTGAAGCCAACACAACTATATGAGCTTTTGCAAATGTAGCATAAGCTAATGTAGCATTTTTATTTTTAGCTATATTAGTGACATAGCTTCATTACCTACATAGTAAACATAGCTTCATTAGCTTTTACCACAGCTACATTAGCTACTTTGCCAGGTTACTTATGTAGCTTACGTGGCTAACGTAGCTCGGTGAGCTTTATCTAGCAGTGTTTGAATGTTTACAATGAGGTCAACCTTTATTCCTGTATGCAGACTGTTTACTTGACTTTATTAAAAATTTTGAAATTATGTTGTTCAGGTCAGAGGTTTTTTTTTTTAGTTTTTAGTTTAGATATCCTAACTCTTACCTTAACCCTTACACCAACCTTAAATGGAAGTTTAATTTGACTTTATTTTGAAAGTTTTAGTATGTTTTTCTGTCCTGACAGAGGCGGTGTCTCACATTAGTGGTCTGCAAGTGGAGGCCATCTGAGAGCTGCAGTCTGCAGCCAGACTGTCTTGAAAGCTGCTGCAGGGTAGGCATCCTCGCTAATCTCTTCACTGGTCACCTTTGTATACAGGCTTGCCGTCGTTTCCACTACACCATGCAAAAGTGCATTAGCTTGAAGCTTTGTAAGATGGATTCAGCAAATGACAGACATGGAATCTGGCCAAACAACTGTATTTTGCAAGGTTAACTCGTTTCCCTTTTCAAAAAACTTTTACACAGTTAGCAACAAGATGAGAGATGCCATTGTCCACAGAAGGTATCAGAATAAACTCTGAAGTACCTTACAGGAGCTTTAAGAAGAATTTATAGCAATATGGCTCTACACTTAAGGGGTAATGTACTGCTATTACCCTGCATATATCTTTTTGTTGCATTCAAGTCTTTTTTTCTCCAGCAGGTGATTTGAGGCCTTGCATTGAAATATTTGCATCAGAAATCAAACGCCAGTGTGGGCTTTTAGACCTCTTAGAAAGCTATGTGCAGGAATAGTTGCAGGTGTCCAAATACCTTCTCAGCTGGGAGTAAACCAATACTACAAAGCTATGTATCTTTGTATTGGCACAAGTCACATGCTTCTTCTCAAAGGTGTGCACATAAGGACAAAACTTAAAAACCACATAGTTCCAGTTTGGGTGCAAACATCAATACTTAATGAAACCAAATGAACAAACTGCAGATTTTTACCCAACAGTGGACATGGGCTTGTGATAAATGTGCGCCTAAATATTTGTAATTTTGAATGATTTGATTATAAATTAGAGGCATATTATTGAAAGCCAAATCCTGTCAGGAAATATTGAAATTTCTACATTTATTACAGTGAATTAACACCAAAGAAGCCACACCAGGCCTAAATCCATCCCTCCTCCGAGAGATAACAGGAGGCTGAGAGGTCCTAAAACACTCTGACATAGATTGTCTGTCACACACAGTACACAACTGCAATCACACACAAACACGTAATTTAAATTAACTAGTGTCTTCACCTCAGCTGTGGAGTCTCTTTGAATTCAGTTCATTTATGAATTTACAGTCACACTTCCTAAAAATTGTCCCCTCCGACATTGTAAAGTTCCTCTTGCCATCAGGTGAAATTTCTCACCGCTGTCATTCTGTTTCTGCATTACTTAAAGCTGTATGCAGATGACCTCCTGGTTTTTATGTAAACTCTCGGTTCCCCTCGCCTCCATAAAGGTAGTTATTGGTTCCCTCTGGCTGGACATACTCCTCAGTTTTGTCCCAGTCTGACACCCAGCCTCCTCCTCCTCCTCCTCCTCCCATGCCTCCGCCTCCGTTAGGATCTGCTCCCTGGTTCATTGCTCCGTAGCCTGCCCCGCCACTTGTGCGATACAATTCCTCAGTCTCATTGGCTAGCTCGTCCTCATCCAGGATGCCGCATTTCTCATCGCTCAGCTGCTCTGGCTCTGCCCAGGCTTGCTTCTCTCCTGATGCAAAGATACCTGCAGCACATAAGCCAGAGATGAGTCTGCTAGCAATGAGTTTTTGCATTTAATTTTCAATCAATTACCATGTGATGCGACTGACTCAAATATTCAATCTCCATTCCAGTCTGGTTTCAGATTGATCTTCTCAACAACCACAGCTTTATTAAAATTCACAGATGATGTGTTTCTTGCTCCTCAGAATGGCAAACTCGCCAGAGCAATCTTCCCTGACTTAACCAAGGCCCTTGTTATTGTCATCTATCCCTAGAAAAACTATACCATTGGAGTCTGAAGGAAATGCTTGTCTTTGGTTAAACCTTTATAATAGAAACCAGTGTTTTAGTCTCAATGGAATTTAAACAGATTGTTTAGTAATTGAGAAGGGAGTATCTGACACGCTGTGGAAAACGGAAAAATACATTAAAACCTTCTCAATATATTCGAATCCATCTTCCATTTAGCTAATGTAGCTCGATAGCTAAAGCTAAGCTCACAAAGTAGTAAAGTAAGCTATACATCTACTTTATCTACATAGTTAATTTAGCTTTAGCTATGCTTACTTAAGTTCACATTGCTAAAGCCCATTGCATCAGCTTTATGTAATGAAGCTATGTAGCTAATGTACCTTCGTAGCTAGTGCAGCTAAAGCTGAGTTCACCAGGTACTTATGTCAGCTACATAGGTATATTATTGACATAGCTAAGTTAGCTTTAGCTATGTACACTAAAGCTCACATTGCAAAAGGTAACTAAGCCATAAATTATGGAACTACATAGTTAAGGTAGCTAAAGCTAAGTCAAAAGAGCAGCTATGTAGCTATGAAGATATGTTATCTGCATAGCTAAATAAGATTTAGCTAAGTGTGCTAAAGCTGACATTGCTAAAGCTAAGTAAGTTATTGATGTTAAAGCTACATAGCTAACATAGCTAAAGCTAAGCTCACAAAGGATACATGTAAACTAAGTAGATATGTTATCTATGTAGTTTTGTTAGCTCTGGATACATTTACTAAAGCTATGTCGCTAAAGCTAAGTTAGCAACATGGCTTATGTAGTGATCTTCATAACTTAGCAAGTTTAGCTATGTTAACTTTACAAAGATTAAGTAAGCCACTGTTTGTGTAACTACTTCTAAAGTTTAATCAAAGATTAGACATCTGACTATTTTCTGTATTTTATCTATGAAATGTTTTTTAATCTGTAATGTTTGCAATGTGGTTATTTCATGATTGTAATGCCAAGACTTTGTCTGTGAAAAAGTTGAACATAAAAGTCATATTGTGTTGCCTATTCAAGCTGTTTAACTCCAGTAGCAAAATTTTTGAAAACATTAAACGGTTAACAGACCAACTATATATATGTTCGTCTGCACATTGCCCTATCATATCAGCATCATGTGTGGGCCTGAATAATTTCTATTTATGGTTCTGGTGATAAACTACTAGCCAATATTGTGGGAAAAACAAAGCATCTTTAATGCCCATAAGTGCTTGATGCAGGGCTGCACTGTGGAAAGAAATAACTGCAGATCTTCCTCCACCGACAGCCATGACCAGTACTTTCTTTTGACCAATGCAGAAGACCTGCACACATTGACAGTGGAGTTTACACAGCTTCATGATGTCATTTGCTTGCAGCTCTTCAAAAACTAAAGTTTGTGGCATTGGAGCATCATCCACACCTTCTCCCTGGGGGACCACCAAAAATCACTGTGGGGGTGTGACGCTGTGTCTGCTGTGACACAGGCTCAGCTTATCCTCCATACAAGTAGGAGTGGGTCCAAGGAAATAATCCTAGGAACCATTGTCCTTGATGTAGTCCATCTCTAAATATTTTCATTCTAGAATTCAAATACCTAACATCACACATGACCTCATGCTCTCTTAGACATGCTTTCTTAAAATACCATGTCACTGCTCCTAATGGTGGTGTCTGTCTGCCTCCTTCTTCTTACCATTGTTATTATTACTAGTATTACCATTATTACCACTGGCATCAAAATCATATTTGTAGTGTAGTACATGATTTGTGGTATCCAGTTCCTGTCTGTACTGTGGAGCTGACTTATGGAAACAAATTGTAGGTGGGTTGGTGCATGAGAGCCTTTGTATGTATGTTAAATGTTTGCGTCACTGTATTGTGCTGTATGTTTTGTTCGAACCCCTTCAAGGACGAGATGATTCATCTCAAGAGAGTAACTATCAGTAGATTTACTCAAATGTCATATCGAAGACCCAATCCTCAGGAATTTAATACACTGATAACTGTTGAATTCAAAGCACTCATCCTTCAGTTAATCAAAATAAGACATTAAAAAGTATATTCACCATAGAATATTACACCTCCATAATGAACCAGTGATGCAATCAGAAACACACCCTGCCACTCCTCTCGTGTCTGTGAAAGAAGGGTAAGAGAGTAGAAAGAGGAGAGGTTGGAAGGATGTGAAAAACAATGATTAATCTTTTATTGAAATGAAGAATCTCAAGTCATGAACACGCTACATCAAATTAATCGATCCAGGTTTGCATATTAACTGTGTTTACTATTCTGCTTTTACAAAGACACACCTCATGATGAAAGAAAAAGGAGAGAATAAGTGCAAAACTGTGATATAAATAGTAAATTCTCACCTTGTGCTTTGTCATGGCACCAACTATGAGTGGACAAACCATGCCCGATAAAGTGCCCACTCCATTAGAGATTCCCATGAGGATGCTGGCATAGCGCGGTGCAATGTCAAGGTGGTTGACATTGAAACCTTTTAAGGAAAGATAAACAAAAAAGAATTATGGGAAGTTGTCTGCCATTTGCACACAAGAGGGATGCAGGTGTGCTAATCTGTTGTCTCTTAAGTGTACATATAAATTAAGCTATTGTGAGTATTTATCAACCCACAAAATGTTAAATAAGAAAACCAAGTATTTTGGTCCATCTAGGTCTGGAAACATGAAATCTCATGGTTTGTTCAGAATCTGTTCTCAATGTGACCTCACAGTCAGAGAATAATATCCACCCCTCAACTAGTCGCTCCCCTATGGCTTCACAGCCAAACTTATGCAAAAGTCCACCATTGTTTTTCTCACAGGTGCCACTAGATTTATAGGGACCAAGAGAGCTCAGCATAAAAACTGCGGGACTGGTAACCAAACTTCTCCTGAGAGGCAGGTCTGTACCAGCTGTGCGTGGCAAAATTACTGATGAGGCAAGTGTAAATATTCAAGAATATCAGTTTGTTCTTTGTTTGTTTTGACAAGCGATCAATAGAAGGGGTGTGAGCAGATGGCCTGCATACAAACATGTTTCATTTTGTTTTGGGGTTAGCAACATTAGCTTTAGATTTCTTTTGTGAAGCTGTGTTAAAAATGTTAGCATGTTTTGATAGGGGAAAATCCTCTACATCCTGATACTGCAGCTTGTTTGCAGTCACATGATTCTTATAACATGCAAAAGTAAGATAGGGGCAGGAACTGTAAACACCAATAGAGAATTGTTGGTACATGGCCTGGATCCGATCTAAGGTGCCATCCCATACTCACTTATTATTTAGTTCTGAAGAGCGCTTCTATATCGACCTCTTTTGGCATTTATGGTCATCTATTTTGAATTGCGCAGCCTCTTTTGTCTTTATAGTGGCTACATGTGGCACTACTCTGTCAATCAAATGCATTACTCAGATGAAAAACTGCAAGTGATGGAAACACCGCCACTCTAGCCCGCATTTCTTCAGTTTTAAGTTTAAACAACATATCAGGAGTTAAAATGGAAAAATTTGATCAGTTCATAAAAACGCTAGCTCTTTTTTAATTTGATGGCAGCAACACATCTCAAAAAAGTAGGGACAGGGCAACAAAAGACTGGAAAACTAGGTGGTTAAAATGAAAAACAGCTAAAGGACCATTTGCAACTAAAAGATTGATTTGTAACAGGCCAAAAAAAAGTGGTAATTTAGAGAGTCTCTCAGACTCAGAGGTTCACCAATCTGTAAAAAAATATTTCTAAAAATTGTGGAACAATTTCAGAAAAATATTCCTCAAAAATGTGAGGATGATGTGACTTTGAATGTCACATCATCTATGGTACATAATATTATCAAAGGATTCTTGATGTTGATTTTTGAATCTTTGTGTGCAAGGGACAAAGCTGAAGGTCATTATTGGATGCCTTCAGCCTGATCTTTGGGCCCTCAGGCAACCCTGCATTAAAAAGGGGGCATAATTCTGTAATGGAAATCAATGCACGGGTTCAGGCTTTTTCCAACACTTCCAGATGTAAGTTGTTTGTAACATTGTATCATGTAAAGAAGAAGACACCTGTGAACACAATCCAGAAACACAGAGGCTTCTTCTGGTCCAAAGCTCATTTAGAGTGGACTGGGGAAAAATGGAAAACTGTTCTGTGGTCAGATGAATCAAAATTTAAAATTCTTTTGGATACCAAGGACGCCATGTCCTGCAGACTAAAGAGGAGAGGGACCATCCAGGTTACCAGCACACAGTTCAAAAGCCTACATCTTTAATGGCACAGAGTTGTTTTAGTGCAGCTTTAAACATCTGGAAAGACACTATCAATGCTGAAAAGGATAAAGAGGTTTCAGAGCAACATATGCTTCCATTCAAATAACATTTCTTTCAGGGAAGGCCTTGCATATTTCAGCCAGACAATGCTAAGCCACATACCGCATCCATCACAACAGCATGGCTTCACAGTAGAAGAGTCCAGCTATGGTTTGCACCAGCTGTGCGTAACTTCAAACATAGCCTAGTTTAAATGTAAGTTCTTACTTACGATGGAGTTTATGCTCTCCTAACATTTAAGGTGTTGCACCAGCCCTGATAGTTTCAATGTAGCCATAAGTTCTAACTTAAATCTTACACCTACCCCTACTAGGTATAAAGTCCTCCGTAGAATATGGCTGTCATGGTGATAGCTCTGAGAGACAGGATAACCCGGGGAGTGACAAGGAGTTGAGGATTTTACTCCAGCAACTGGTCTCCTCACTTCCCAGACATTTGCAGACTTTTGTTAAGAGAAGAATGAATGCTGCTGGGAAAAAAAGCCCTGTCCCTACTTTTTAAAGATGTGTTGTTGCCATCAAATTCAGAAGGAGCTAATTTTGTTCATGAAATGGTAAAATGTCTGTTTCAATCTGATGTTATTTATGTTCTATTGAGAATAAAATATGGGTTTATAAGATTTGCAAATAATTGCATTCTGTTTTTATCTACAGTTTGCACAGCGCCGTAACTTTTTGGGAATTGGGGTTTGTACACAAGCTTTGTCTGACTCCACTGCTGCAGACTTAAGAGGGTTTTAAATCCATGTCTGCTGCTGTTTCACTGTGAGCTTTTGGAACTTTTAAACTTATTTTGTCACTACATTTGGAGGAAAAAGTCAATCTTTTGACCTAATTTGACTGGATGACAGCTGTAAGCAACATAAAAATGAAATGTCATTAGCACTTCTCTTTGCAGAAATCCCATCCTTCCCCCTATCTGGAGTTTTGTGGATGATGTGGCGTCTTTTGCCAACAACCTATTAGACTGCTTTGTTTTTCTGGTAGCCATGTTTCCCAATAGAAGCGTGCAGCTGTATTCATGCACTCAAGAGTTTCTTACATGTCGAAGAGAGGGGTAGGGCTAGAGGGAGCTCATTTGCTTTTAAAGGGACACACACCAAAGCTGAGTGTACTGAGGAAGGCCTTTTAAGGCTGGTTTATACAGGGTCAACAAAGCTCCTCTACTGCTTGATTCAAATTATGTTTTGACTGAAGTTTCAGCACATACGTTTCATTTAGACCACCAGAGTGTGTGCTAAAAGTTGGAAAAGGGATATTAACTTCAAAGAAATAGGTTTTCACCTGAAATGGCAAATCCAGAGAAACCCACTGCAAGGACCAGGAATGTGATGGCGACTCCTTTTGTGTGAGAAAAGCCCACCACTAGCAGCAGTGTCGCCTCCATCCCAAACCCTAGAGCAGATGAGTGAATAAAAGGAGAAAGACAGAAAAATATTCAGTGTTTTATTAGCGCATTTTAACCAACTGAAGACATTTACCTCACCCCTCACTCTTCTTCCCTTTTATAAAACGCTGTTGACAGGGTAGTTGTTGCACCTGCACTGACAGCTCCCCTCAAAGTGATACGTATGCGTCTCCATTTCAATGCTATTGATTTCTCTCTGTAGTTCAAAAATAGCCAACGGGGTAGCGTTTCTGCTTTGCAGTGAGTCATCATTTCCCTTTATGCAGCAAATGTTTTCTCACCACAGCTAACAAAGCACTTACATTAACTCTTTAAAAAGAAGATAAGCTTTTTCAGGTTTACGTGATCAAACTTGGTGCTAAAAATAGGCGGCTATGAAAAGCTTCTGTTGATGTGCAGAAAAGGCTATAAAATGTTTCAGTAGGTGTCAGAGTTTCTTACCTCCACAGTTCATCATTTTCCTGACGTTAGTGGTAGACATGATTTGGTTGGAGCGCAGGTAGTCAGCAATCTGGCCGCCAATGGGCACAATAATGGTCATGACAAGATGGGGGAGAGCGGAAACTATGCCCACCTAGATGAAAGGAGGGAAAGCATTTCTATCAAACACAGAAGAGACTAGCATGTTTAGTAATAATAAGAACTGTATAACTTTGCCTTTGCTCTATGGTATTATTTCATTACCTGGTGGAAACGGTTGCCCCTGGTGCAGTACAGTGAACACAATCAATGCAATGCCCATGTTTTTTTTCTGTTACCTTGCTAATTTCAAAGCCAAACACCTCCTCAAAGTATGCTGGCTGGCTGATGAGAAGCAAGTAGAAAGTCCAGCTTCTACAGAAGTTAGCTACGATGATGGCGTACACAGGCATGGATGTGAAGAAGGCCCTCCATGGTGTGTTGAATTTCTGGAACACATTAAAAAATAACATTAGTGGTGGAAATTCCCACTCTTTTTAATGAAATGACTCAGCTCAGCAAGAAGAGCTGTCTCTGGAGAGTCAGGTCTTGCTTTGGTACCAATTTAGTGCCGTCAGATCAGCCAAATCTACCAATGTTTTAACCTGTGACTAATATTTGCGCTGGCATTTTTCTCTAATTGTGCTTATTTTTTTAGTTAAAGAAAATCTAATGAAATATTTCAACTCCCTAATCCCCTATTTCCAAATGTTCTGTCTGCACTGCGATCCACTCTCAAAATGCACCGCAGAATTGCTCCCTTTTCAGTCAGTCTTTGCAATTCCACTGTCCACACTCTGGTCTGTCTCTGGTATGTCCCAGAAGCTCCACTCTGCTCCACCTCGCTGGAGATATGTAAAATTTCAGCACCAGCCGCTGCCACGAAGAGCTGATTGTGCCAAATGCCCATAAAAATGTGCAAAGCATCAGGTCAAATTTAAAATACAACACAATGTACAGTCTCCCAGTCATCACTTTATCACTATATAATATTACATCTCATCCTGTGGCACAAGCAACGCATCATCGGGATCTGATGAGGCCTCATTGACTAGAAAAAGTTTACTTTGGGGTGGAAAACTACAGAATTTACATGAAACCACACATGCTTTGTGGCAAAAATAAACATTTTAACTTCTGGATGTACTCACCCATGGTAAAAGCAATAAAATCATGGAATCATGTAGAAATGTATTACAAATTGACCTCAAAAAAGGCAAAATAATCTGCTGTTGACATATTTCTGCGAGGACTTGTAATATTTCTCCCTTGATCTCGTGCCCTTTGTTTTAAACAGCTCAGGGCTGAGTGGCACTGCACAGCTCCAGACACGCTTCCAGTGTGCAAAGTCACTTGCCTTCGGTCAGAGCAAAACCACTGTGTGAAAAATTGTAGCACAAGTGGAGGATGTGAAAATTGGAGGTAAAACGCTTTGCAGGTCAGAGGAAGCCAGCTAGGCCGTATGACACTGCTGGTAATAACACAACAGTGGTACCCCAGTGTCAATCATCAACAGTAACAACAACAAAACTGCTCTCAAACAGAATCCAGAAACCCCTTTAATCACAGAAAGATTTGGCTTTTTAAATTGGCTCCTTAGTGAGCGACATGCCCAAAGATGCTTTAAGTATGTCTCTGATAGTGTTATGGGTAGCATGATAACATAAACCATTAGAGTATCCAGATTACCTTTTTTGTTGCAATACGTAATGTAATGTGTTAGTTTTGCAGTTCAAGTGATTCACTATTAGCTATGTTTTCATAAAAGTGACTGAAAAAACTGCCTTTGCCTTTTGACACAAAAAAGAAGAAAAGAAAAAAATCCCTGAAGCAAATGCACTGTTTCTGTTTCTCTCCTACCCGTTGTCACACAGCCGTGTGCCAGTAGATGTTAAACACAGCTGTGTCAGTGCATGTGTAGCTAACAGCTTAAGCTGGTGACATGACAGAGAGGATGGCATTACACTCTGGATTCTTGACACTGCCAAGAACATCATAGGGAAATTAAAGTTCAAAAGCCCTGCAATGCTGTGCTGCACAGTGGTTTCAGTGAGGCATACAGTGTTACGCACAGTCTGTGTGTAATAGTGTACGCTTTTACCAAGTCAATGTCAGATTGTGAGCATATTAAAGAGCTGTAGAGGTAATCACTTATGTTATTTTGTTATTTGGCTGCAGGGTGACACCATGGGCTGTGAACTTGGATTTAGAATAAGCGGGCGTACATCAGGCTATGAACTGTCTTTATAACTGACATGGGAAAAGTTTTTTTTTTTTCCATTTTTGGTAACACAAATGTATTGTGACAAGTTACTTTTCACAGAATGTAACAGGGTAAGGTAACAAGTTACTTTTAAAGTACCAAACACTAGTTCATGATATTGTCATTAAATTAGAAACCTCTATCTTTTTTTACAAAATGGCAAAATGGTACCAAATAAAAAGCTTTATAGAAACCAAAAGATAGCTGAGCTTACTATGCTGGGAAACTTACTCTAGATCTTGAAAAAGAGCTACGACAAGTAAGGCTGGATGGACATTGAGAGAGCCAATTTGTGTGCTAGTGGAGAACAACAGTCATCAGTTATGTCAGTTGTAGGGGTGGTCTGTCATGCTTGCCAGTACACATCATGTCTGCATGGCCAAACCAGTCTGAATGAACAATCCCAGGCCACTTCTGTATGCAATCTGAGCTGTCATAAAACAAACCGTTGTCAGCAGACATGGAGGTGCGTTCACACAAAGCTTTAAGGATTACAACTCACTATCCAAATGCCCAAAACAGATATAAATCCTATTAATGCATTATCCAAACAGGGCAAATAGAACATGTCTTACAAAATGCTTTTGCTGACCTTTCTGCAGGACAGTCAAGACTTCCCCTCCATCATCTCTTGTAGTGATCTACCAGAGGAGGCAACTTAGTAAATGTTTAAAGTAAATATGCCATTGTTTTGGGGAAACTGTATTGTCAGGACAATGGATAAGGGCTGGAAGTTGTAAAATGCTAAGAATATAGCCCACTTTGTTGAATCACAAATTTGATCATGTTAGCTGGCAACGGGACATTTTAAAGATTGGTATAAAAATCAGCACCACAGAGAAGCCAAGGCGGTGTCGAAAATCATCAATACAGTGCCCCATATCGTAAATATTTAGTGTACATTAAAATAGATACCTAATTTTATAGTGCTATTCTAATTCTGAATGACGGATGCCGATTTATTTATTGATGCAATATTTGTGTGTTATGGTCTGTGTTTCATTAAATATGTGGACTTAAATGAAAGTTAGACAAAATAAAACAATGATATCATATAGAGAGCATATTACTGTTCTGTACTGACCGTTACTGAATGCTGTGCTGACTCGCCAATACTCTCCTCGATATATTTCCTCTCCTCCTCACTGATGGTGGGATGAGCCGCTGGACTTTCATAAGACACCAGGAACCAGAAGCAGTACCAGATGACCCCAAAACTTCCTGAAGGGAGGAAATAAGACCAACAAGGGTAATGAGAAAGTTTTATTTGAAACCTATTTGAAACTCTGAAACCTCTTTATACTTGAGCATTGATAGTTCATTTCCAGATGTGTAACCTGCCCACACCATAAGCATCAATGATACCCCATACCATCAGAGCTGCAGGCTTTTGAACTGTGTACTGATAACAAGCTGGATGGTCCTTGTCCTCTTTAGTCCATAAGTACATGGCATCCACAATTTCCAAAAACAATTTCAAATTTTGATTCATCTGACCACAGAACAGTTTACCATTTTGTCATTTTGAATGAGCTGTCACCCAGAAGCATTTCTGGATCGTGTCGCATAGGTCTTCATCTTTGTATGATACAGCTTTAACTTGCATTTGTGGACGGCACGGCACAATGTGTTGACAGACATGATTTCTGGAAGTGTTCTTGAGACCATGCAGTGATTTCCAGTACAAAATCATGCCTGTTTTTAATGCAGCTCTTCCCAAGGGCCGAAGATTATGAGCATCCTTTATTGACCTTCAGTATTGTCCATGGTGCATAGAGATTTCTCCAGATTCTCTGAATTTTTGGATGATTTTATGTACTATAGATGAGATGGTTAAAATTTTTGCAGTTTTAGTATAAGGAACATTTATCTACCATGTTTTCACAAATTTTAGTTTTTGTCACATTGGTGAACCTATGGTGAGCCCATCTTTACCTCTGAGAGACTCTGTCTCTCCTAAATGCATCTTTATACCCAGTCATGTTACCACCCTGTTACAAATTAGCCTAATTCATTTAAAATTAGTTTGAAACTACTAGTTTGTTTACCACTTTTTTTTTGATCCAATATTTTGTTGCCTCGTGCCTACTTTTTGAGATGTGCTGCTGTCATCAGTGTTAATTTTGGCAGCTATTTTCAATTTTAGTTTTAGTTTTAGTCTTTAAATGAAATGTTTTTTAGTTTTAGTCACATTTTAGTCATTTCTATCCTTTTTAGTTTTTGTCTAGTTTTAGTTGACGAAAACCCGAAACATTTTGTTCTAGTTTTAGCCCATAAAAGTCTTCACATTTTAGTCTTTACTTTTAGTCCAAGCGTTTATTTTCTTGCCTAAATTAGGTACCAAATCATGATAGTGTGTTCTCTGCACCCTGCCAAACCTAGGGTCCCTGCTTTCTACAGCTGAGAGGCAGAATAGCTACAGATACATTGTATTTTGACAGATTTACCCACAGTGGAGAAATTGCACAGATTTCGAATGACTGATGAAAACTAAATTACATTTTAGTCTAGTTTTAGTCATTTTGACAAAAACTAAACTTAGCTTTTGTCAGTTTTAGTCATCACAGATCTATTTTTTCTTTAGTTTTAGTCTAGTTTTTGTCATGGAAAAAAAGGCTGTCGATGAATAGTTTTAGTCATAGTTTTAGATGACAAAGCTAACACTGGCTGTAATCAAATTCAAAAGGAGCTAATATTTTACATGAGATCGTAAAATGTCTGTTTCAGAATCTGATATGTTGTTTATGATTTACTGGGAATGAAATATTGGTTTATGAGCTTTACAAATAATCTCATTCTGTTTTTATTTACATTTTACATAGTGCCCCAACTTTTTTGAATTGGGGTTATTCAGTAACCAAAAAAAGGGCTTGGTGCGGGAATGTTGTGCTTTAGTAAAATATTATTTAAACCCTCTAACCACATATTTCAGTGTCCAGTGTGTGTATTATGAATTTAGTGGCACAACAAAAGGAGAGAATCTCAAAGAGTGAGCTGCATTTTGGTCTAAGCACTAAAAACTGCCATTTAAATACCATTGTGGCTGCTGGGGTGCACATTAGTCACATTCGAATCCTCAAAGGAATGTGAGCTAATGCTCAGAGTGGTTTGAGTCATATCACTCCCAAAAAGCATGTATAATCAAGTCACTCTGCACCTGGATTCAAGCCTGGATTGTGCACCTTAAAGATGGTAAAATACAAATGGACACACCCCAAATCACTCTGCTCCATATGCTTTAGACAGCACACCTCACATCGTCATCTACCTTCAGATTTTATTTCGATTCAGCCAAAAGAAAGAGTCTCTTACCGTAGACATAAAATACTGATGACCATCCTGAGTACTGGACCAGAATTCCAGCCAAAGGCATGGCAATCACAGCACCAGCATAAGAACCTAAAAAGGGGAGAAACACAGTGTTTCTTTTGTGTTTAGGGCGTCATACAGCAATTATTAAATAATTTACCAACCTCTTATTTTGCCGCTTAACTGTTAAGTCTATAACATGTCAGAAAATTGTGAAAAACTGCATCTTTCATTGTCTTGACTTGTTTGACAGCCCAATACAAAAGAGATATTTTTAACACTGTCAAACCAGAGAACAGCAGCAGCTCATCAGCTGGAGCCAACAATGGGCTGACATTTTGATTAGGAAATATCTTAAATCTTAAACCAATAATGAAAATACATGTAGACTCATTTCTTGTAGTTTTGTAGCAGTAAATGTCTCTTATGCAATAACAAACATCTATTGTTTAAAGCCAGAGAAACAGGTGCAGAGATAATAGCTCACCACAAAAGGCTGTCGTAGCCAAGCGACTTCTCTCCAGAGGCGGAGCCCATTTCGCCCAAATACCATGACAGGCTGGGTATGAGACTCCCTGAAGGAAAAGGAAGAATTTTCAGATTTAACTTTACAAATATTTCTATCTGAATGCTGCATGCTGTTAAAAGAAAGTGATAAACAAAAGCTAAGTACCTCCACAAGTCCTTGAAAGACCCTGACAATGATAACGCAGCCAAAATGAACTCGTGCTGCTGAAGGAATGAGCATGTTCAGGCAAGATGTGGCCACTATAGCAAAGCCAAACACTCTGGAGGAGGAAAGAAAGGAGAAGATGTTCAGTACAGAAAAAGAAATCTGCAGCTATCCCTTTCATACGATATAAATAGGGCTTTGAGATACCTGTTTGCTGCAAACTTTTGACAGATGAACCCTCCAGGGATCTGAGTTACGATGTATCCCCAGAAGAAGGAGCCGTGGATCATCCCCACTGTTTCTGGATCCCAGTCAAACTGAGCTTTCTGTTCAGACACATCAGGAGAAAGACACAATCTGATCATTTAATAAATGACTCTAAGGTTAAAGGGCATAACATCAGTGAATACTCCCCAATCAATGTATTAGTTATGCCTATTAAACTGATCTTTAACCCAAATATCTAATCATACAATCACATGGCAGCAACCAGTGCATTTAGGAATGTAGACACGGTCAAGACAATCAAATCAAGCACCAGAAAGGGGAAGACAAGGTGATACTGTTTAAGTCTTATACCAGGAATAGAGACACTTAAGGCAACTCATTTCTAATCTCCTATTGTTCAACTATGGCGAGCCAGTGGAAACTATAGCGTCGGTTGTCCTTTCTCAGATGACAGGATTGTGGTCTCCTACTCCTGTAGTCCATAGCTTGTCCATTCAGAGATGCTCTTCTGCACACCTCAGTTGTAACAAGTGTTTTTTTATGTGAGTTATTGTTTTCTTTCTACCAACTTGATCCAGCCTGGCCAATCTCCCCTGCCCACTGTAATCAACAAGATATTTTGGCCCAGAGACTGGATCAAAGTTTCTGTTAGTAGGTATTTACTTGACTTTGGCTGACTTCACAGGCGGATAAGAATATTAACAGCCAAAATGCCCAACTGAAAAAAGAGGAGAAGAGAAGATAAGGAAGACACAACAAAAAGAACTGCAGCGAACTGAGCAAATTGTAGTGGACTTCTATGAGTGGATAAATCTACCTATGACCAGTTCTCAGATAAAGTGGAACTGTATTCAACACAGAATCATGTCATGCAGAAAAGCGTGGGTTGTTTGGGCCAATGGTGAGAGCACCAGCTCATTTCTGCATAGCTGGGTGTTCATGGCATCCTGGCTAATCATCAATAGCAGTGTGGGAAGAGCCACTGATGAGAGGAGGACTGTACTGAACTAGCCACTGATGCTTTTGTCTGTCTCCATGACTACTCCAAAGAAACCTCAGTGGTTGGATTTACTGTCTTAGCGGAGGTTACAGTTGAGATCATCAGTTTATGAAGACTAATATGACACAACCAACAGTTAGACTTATTTCCATTTGTAGTGCATAGTTTTTTTTTTTTAAGATTTATTTTTGGGCCTTTTCATGCCTTTATTTGTAGAGGAAGGACAGTGGATAGACTCGGAAACAGGGAAGAGAGTGGGGAGAGCCATGCGGTAAAGTGCCACAGGCCAGATTTGAACCCGGGCCGCCAGCGTACATGGGTAGCACCTTAAACCACTCAACCATCTATGCTCCCAGTAATGCATAGTTTTAAAGGGGATGTCTAGTCGACCGAGCTCTGGTTAGCTATTTGCTCAGACGATTCATCTGTGTTTTCAGTGGAGGGTGTTATTTGGCTGTTAGTAGTAGCTAAGCTGTGGTAGCAACTAACGTGCTGACAGCTTACAGCTTTCATTATGCTTAATTAACAACTTCTATAACAATTAGGAAAAGAATGTCTTTCTGCTGTCATTTCCAAGGTCTGGTCATGTGATGCAATTGTCAAACAGGCTGTAATAAAAGGGTAACAAGAACTCAGGTTCTACATTGTTGGATCTGCATCAGGTTCAGACAGAAACATGTTTCCTTAGTCCTGTTTTAGAGCACAAATCCATATTACAGTGTTTCTGTCTTTGTATGTTTTTGTTGCTTTTAAAGCAGGGTATTGCTCACATATGGCTAACTAAAGCACATGTCCATTAGTTGTACTAAAAAGCCGGATTTATTGAGGACTGCCAGCCATTTTGGTCAGAGGCAAAAAAGTCTTGCGAAAACTCTGGATTGGATATTTTCTCTTTGTCTGGTCATTCTCTGTAAAACAGTTTGTGAAATACTCAGACCAGTTCATCTGGTACCAACAACGATGGCAGGTTTAAAAACACTTAAATCAGCTCTCTTCCTCATTCGCCTGTGTTGAACATCAGCAGATCGTCTTGATCATGTCTACATGCCTTAATGCTTTGGTTGCCTTCATGTGATTGACTGACTACATATTTGCGTCAATGAACAGTTGAACTGGTGTACCTAATGAAGTGGTTGGTTAGTGTATCATGGCACTAAGGTAATAGAAAACAATCAAAACATGACAAAAAGTCTGTAAATCCTCTGACAGAAAATCAATTCTCCTTCACATCACTGATCGAAGCCAAGCTTTTAACGCTGATGACTTTACAGACAAACAGATGTTTTTATGAATCAATTCTTTGTTTTCATTTTATAAAATATATGCAACAGAAAAGACACCAAAGACACCCACTCCTGTGGTAATGTTTAAAATCTGTTCTTATTAAGTTATCAATTCTGAATCTCATAAGAACTACTTTCAATATCTTGAAAAAAATCAGGTAAACAAACTGTTGTTTTTGAAAGGTGTACTTTGCTTGAATGCTTGGATCACATCTATCAACTTAGAATTTAAGTTAAAGCTTCTTTGATCAACTTTGGGGTTGCATTGATTTAGGTGAACTGTGTGGATTTTGTCCTGGAGATGTGTGAGTACTGCTTCCTGACAAAATCTCCTCACCTGATTACCTTCAAATATCCCAAGTGCAACTAACAATGAGCTTTTGAAATGCCAAAATTAAGGGAAAAAGGGCACAGAAGTGTGCTATACCTATTCACCTTGACAGAGCCCTTCCAGCCTACAACAGAGGTTACAAAGATTGAAATAACAGTAAAGAAATGTTTAGTCTCTTTCCTGATAAACTTGTTTGTTTTTGTTGGTCATAAAGAGGCATCAGTGCTGTCTAAGAATGTTTCATAAAACTCTGATATATTCTCAAAGGGTAAGCAATTATTGATTAGACTGAACTTCAATCCCTGCTTAGCTTTGAATCTGACAGTCCTCCAAAAGGCTGAAATTATATCAAATGAAAAACCACACATCTAAGTGAAACTGAGAAAACTGCATTAGTTTAACAAAAAGATCTTTTTTCTGTGGATCATTAGATGGACAACATTTTTAAAGCAACAAAACCATTGTGTTTCCTCCAAATGATATAATTTGGGGTGTCCCTGAGTAAGGATTAACATAGTCCAATGTGATTGGTTAGATTTGGTCTTTCGTGGACTAATAGAGCTCAATGGTGTTTGCTCACAAAATCCTTACTACAATGCTTTTAATGCATGAACCAAGCTAAACAAAAACCTGAGCACTTATGACTGCAAAACATTTGATTCGGTGCTAAAACCGCTTCCAAAAACTGAGAAAAAGGAACGGGTACAAGACTGTGTACTCTTTTTTTTTAACTTAATTTAGGGTTTATCTTTAACTTGTTTAAATGCTACCACGCTTTTAAAGGGTGTTTTTTTCCTATCTGAGATGCTGCAGCTCCAATGGCTCCATAAAATGGAAAACGCTTCTTAAAGTTACTCACTCATGCATTAAGAAGACTGATTAAAACTGTGACTTCATTTCATAATTGCATTAAAGTATTAATTAGTCTGTATTTATTTAAGTTTGTAATAAATAATAACAGTCATGAACATTATTGTCCTTTAAAGGTTTGACAGTAAACACAACTTTAAAAGGAAATGCACACATTTTTATCTCAAAGTTAAAAAAAGCTTTATTTATTTATTCATTTTTTTGTTGTTGTTATTTTGTTTCTGATAATGTGAGGTTGAGTGTCTTCTGGTAAGCACTTTATACAACACAGATCACACCTACCCATCCATTCCTATTCACCTAATCAGGGAGAAAAGCCTTTAAAAAGTTGCCTTACTGGTTAACTCTATGAGAGATTCAATAATGCTTTGCAAGTAGCTCGGAGAATGTACCAGAAATTTCACTTTTAACAGCTTTTTCCCCTCACTACATTGAATTCAAGCATGAAACAAAAACTGCAGCTCATCTTTTTGAAAATACACCTCATGGAGTACACTTTTCTAAATAGGGTAAATAGTAAATGGACTTACGCCTTTTTGGTGCTTTTCTTTATTTCTCTCTTTCTTTCCACTGCAGGTCACACTTACCGATTACACCTACTCCACACTGAAGGTGAAGGCTGCTATGTAAAGTGGCCATAATTATTACTTATCCCATTCAAACGCATCTGTATACATCCACACACCACTGACGCAGTAATCGGGGCAATTTGGGGTTAGTGTCTTGCCCAAGGACACATCAACATGTGACTGCAGGAGCAAGGAATCAAACCCTTGACCATCCAGCTCAAAGACCAACCAAATCTACCATTGATCCACAGCCAGCTCAAATAAGGGCGATCACTAAGGAACTTGACTTAAAGTCAGTCAGACAAAGTCCATTTCTCTGTCATATTTGAGTGAATTACCACACAAAATTTTACAAATGTCATAGAGACACAGGTGTTTAGCTTGTAGACTTTTAACTCAGCAGTAGAGGTTTCACAGATTTTGCTCACCACTATGACCTCCTTGTTGTCCCTCAATATGGTGTGACTGTTCACCATACTGACGATGGCCACGCCCAGGTTACATCTGATCCCAAAGGAGATACAGAAGCCGATGCCGGAGAGGATGGCGATGATGTAGCGCCTGGGAAGGCCAAAACACGTGCAGTCCACAACAGGTAGCTCCTTCTCCTCCACCAGCTCCGGCCGGCCCTCAGCCGACAGCTCGATCGTCTCGCCATTTTCCTGCTTCTTCTCGAGAGCTCTGTGAGGAACAGAGGGAGTTTAAAATGAGCTAGGTGCACATTTGTATGAATGTGGCCAGGTAAGTCACTGGGTTAGACCAAAATTTGACAAACATCTTTTTGTGTGTTGTGTAACAACCCTTGTCATTATAAGCATCTTCCCACAGACATGACCCTGAAAATACTCAGCAAAACAGTCTTCAGTGCTACAAGCCACAAGTACTCAGTCATAGGAATGATTTCTGATTCAGTCCGTCTAAACATCTCTTTAAGGAAGATATAGAAAAGCCAGTCAGTACATTAGCATTCACAGTAAAGTCCATCTTGATTAGACTATTTGACTGGACTTCTGTGCTTGACACAATATACAAACAAAGGTCCTACTCCACTGCACTTAAAGACGATATGCCCCCTTTTCAGCTACTACCCTACCTTTTTTACTGGTTGCATTGTTTACAACAAGCAAACAGCGAACCTGTTATTATATGTCAGAACGTGAACGCAAGAACAAACTATTCAGCTGTGCTTTAACCCTGTAAAGAGATAGATTGACCAGATTCCCCGTCTGTCATCAGGCAAATCCATTTCGCAAAGCACAAAAAATGATCGTGACAGGTCTGATAACTGACCTGACCCATCAGCGTCAGTTGAGGAGAATGAGGCAGGAGGTACAAGCGGGGTTTTGTTGTACTGGGAGCCAATTGCAATGGTTGCCACCAGTGTAGTGATTAACTTGGATGTAGCTTTAGTATTCCATCAGTTTTATCAGAACTGGTCAATATTTCTTTATAAAAACAAAAGCAAAGAGCCACACTGAAAGCTTCTCCTGGCAGAGATGTTATCTTTCCACTTCTCTCAACAGCCTTGGCCTGAGTTTTATCCACCAGCAAGCTTCCCTGTTCATAAGCAAAGATAGCGCCTGCTTGCCAAGCTCAGGTTACTACTGGAGCTGCACGGACAGAATATTCATCCAATCACCTTCCGGGAATTTCTAAAAGCCCCTTTCCAAATGCTTTGAATGGGAAGTCTCTCAGA
The DNA here is from genome assembly GCF_018320785.1 of Cheilinus undulatus. Taxonomy (NCBI): domain Eukaryota; kingdom Metazoa; phylum Chordata; class Actinopteri; order Labriformes; family Labridae; genus Cheilinus; species Cheilinus undulatus. The sequence goes on along the minus strand of NC_054884.1, from coordinate 15,742,419 downwards.
TGGATATGAAATATATCCTATACTATGGATTTACGAAACATCAGTCTATCTGATATGTCTCATTAGCTGTTTTGGCATTTATGGTGTTCAACTTCTAGGTTGAACCTGGCAAACTAAGGAGCATGTAACACGTTGATATCCAAGTCCAGTTTTAGTTTGACTGACATACTAAGCCAACTTTTTTGACTGCATGTTACTGTACAGAGTGAATAGATCCTGATTTGAAGGGCTTGTAGACTCACCTGGCTGAATTTGTAAGTCAGATTGTTCAGCAAAAGGAAGCAACCATTGGTTTAACAAAAAAAATGAATGCTTGTCTCTCGATTGGACAATTATCCAATTCCACTGATGGTTTATGACCCCATAAGTGTTTTCAAAATACATTGTCAGCTAGCAGACACTTTTGTCCACAGCAATGTACATCTGGAACAGATGTTCTTGGCTTTAGGGACCCACACTGGACACTCATTGTGCCCTGATGGGTGTTCTGATCTCTGGTCATAGAATAGTGATGTAAGCTTCCAAGCTCATCAGCTACAAAGTAGTAATAAAATAGTATGCATTTTAAGAAAGTGTTTCCAGTGCCGACTGTGCTTTATGTAAGCTCATCTCACTCATTCAAACTCCTCAGAGACACAGAGATGGTTCCCCCACTCAGAGCCTCGACCCCTCTGGTTCATTCGCGTCATTAACCTGACACGCCAGATCAACTGTTCCATTTATCCACTGCAGAGGATATATTTTACATTTATCTGAGAAATCTCCCATTCAAAGCATGTGGGAAGGGCTGGACTTTTCAAAAAAATTCTCACTAGGTGATTAGTCAAACATTCTGTCTGTTATCATGACGGGCCAATCAGAGTGACAGGACACATGAGGTAGAAGATATGTGCCACCTGACCTGTACAGGCTAGTGCTGCCATAGCTTATGAATTGCGGAGCTTGCCAGAGGCTGAAATTCTTGCTGAAGCTTATTGAGACGTGCAAAATCTTCCCTGCCAAGAGAAGCTTTCAATGTGGCTCTTTGCTCTTGTTTTAATAAAGAAATGTTGAGATCTGATCCAACTGATGCTATACTAAAGGTACATCAGAGCTATAATCTCTACCACAGTAGCAGCCATTACATAATTACATTGGCTGTACAACTCAGCCACCATAATGATCGCAAACTCACAAAACATCAGGGTTTTAGCAAAAAACACCTTTCCTGTCATGAGAAGCTTTCGGTATTTTGATAAAGAAATGTGGTCCAGTTCTGATGAAACTGTCGCTACACTAAAGCTACATCCGAGCTAAACGCTACACTGGTGGCAGCCATTGCTCTCAGTTTTCTCCATCCACCAGCTCCCTAGACCCTTATTTAATCATAAAAACCTTGCTGAGATTTTTTGAAAACTCTTTTTCAAGTGTGTCCAAAACAGACAGTTAATACATTTACAAACAGATTATTGGCCATGTATTCAAGCATTATAGTAGACAAGAAAGCATGAAAGATTCAACAAGCAAATATTTTAAAAATTGAACTATAATCCCCAAAAAACCCATAGATCAGGCAGAAGATCCACAAACAGATGTGGCTACCTCCAATATCCAGCATCTTCTTAAAAGAATCCAATGAGACAAAGTTATTAAGTTTCAGGTCATCTTCACTCTAAGCTGAGGGAAATTTAAATGCCTTTTCTCCAAGCTGAGTTCTAACCTTTGGGACAGAGAGTAATAAAACATCTTGAGAACAAAGATGATAGGTTCCAGACTTCTTCAGTAGGTCAAAAGATATGGAAGAAGAAGACAGAGATAAGAATAAACACTTGTTTTAGTCTACATGTGGACAAAGAAGACTATCATACATGTTCATACAGAGAACAGTGATGGGTGAAAGCTTTGAAATTAGTCACGAACCTCAGATCTCCATGTCCAGAGCATTTCCCATCTCTAAACCCTTACAATCCAAACTTTTCTTGTCATCAGTGGCAATAAACCATGTTAAATAGTTTCTCCACTGGTCTTTGTTAGTGAAAAAACAAATTTGATCTGAGCAGCTGTCTTGTCTTTATCACACTCTGTGTAGGTAGGTGACTTCTTTATAACTTTTCTGTTTAGTTTTTGTGAAGAATAAGAGTTTCCTGACTGGTGGTTTATTGTGATGTAGCTTTTTGTCAGGAGGCTTAGCTCCACCTCTTCTGCTGGTGTTAGACTGACTGATAGCCTGGTTGAAACAGCAAATTAAATATGGCAAACGTCAATGGTGGGCTTCAGTAAACAGTGAGTGATGTCACATAAACTTTGTCCATATTTATATTAAGTCTATTTGACTCAAGTGTTTGTCTTCCCGTACAGATTAATGCTGTCTCATTTAGTAAATTATGATCCTGTGGAAAGTGGAATAAATTATCAAGGTTAAACAGCAAGAGTACTGGTGGACAGCAGTGGGGGCAACAGCTGCCTTTGGTACTACGATGTTTGAAAAAGCACAGTCCAAGCGCACTGTGGATGCCCCTTTGAAACATACACATGATAAAGTGCCTTCTAGCATGCCCTCCAAGTGGGCAAAATTTGACAAATTGCCCTGTTTGGTGCCTTCTTAGTGGGGTAAATTGTGACAAAACAACCTCTGTTGCATTTTTCATTGGCAAAATTTAACAACTTGCCCTGTGTGGTGCCCACTTAGTAGGAAAAATGAGACAAAAAGCCCTCTCTGGTGCTCCCTCAATGGACAAATGTAAAATATTGCCCTCTTTGACGTATCCTTCGTGAGCAAAAAGTGACAAATTGTCCTCCTTGGTGCACCTTAGATGGGCAAAATGTGGAAAAAAACAACCTGTGTTGCTCTCTAAGGGCAACATTTTAATTTGCTCTCTTAAGTGCCTGACTAGTGGGTAAGTTCTGACAAAACAACCCCTGGTGCATTCGTCTCTATTGGCAAAATGTGACAAAGTGTTCTCTTTGGTGCCTTCTAAGTAGGAAAATTATAACAAAACAAGCTCTGATGCATTTTTTATTGGGAAATTGAACAAATTGCCCTTTGTCATGCTCTCTTAATGGGAAAAATATGACACATTTCCCTCTTTGGGCCTTCTTCATGGGCAAATTTCGACAAAATACCTTCGTCAATGCTCTCTTAGTGTGAAAAATTGGAAAAATTTCCCTCTTTAGCGTCCTCTAAATGGTCAAAATGTGACCAGTTGTCCTCTTTGATTCCTTCTTCATTGGCACAATATAAACCTTGTTTGGGAGTGTCCCACAGCAGATGACCCCTGACCCCCTATTTGATCCCTCAAATATCCTGAGCCCGCCACTGAGTATGAATATCAGTAGGTCTTTCTATTAAACCCCTAATAACATCCTGATATGTTTAAGTTGAGCTGCGTTTCTGAGCACAATCAGACATTTTTTACCCCAAGTTTATCCAGACTCCCTCTAGTATGTTTTCTGTGTGAAGTTGGAGTAAGTTGAAGTGAAAACCCAGCAGGTGTCTCCTAAGACCCCGTCATTCAATGGGGGTAGTCTTATTTTTTTTTAGGTTTTCAGTAGTGCACAATTAAAACAGCTCATGTTTGAACGTAGCAGCCCAGCAACCAGGATAGACGTAACAGATCCACTCTGTTGTCCAAATATGGACTCTTCTGGTGCAAAAATAAATAAATAAATAATGCAACGTCCAAGAGACGATTTGAAGTCTTCACAAGTGGGTGTGGGGGTTACAAACCGCTGGATGCTGTCATAGTGGCTATCCCTGCTTTTCATGCAGTCTATGTTTGATAAGCATCTGAACAAAAGCCTTAGAGCATAATAGTCTGTCATCCTACACCAACTGATCATCACTGACAAAAAACTATGATTTAGTCTGTCTTCTAGAGGGGTTCATATATTTGGTATTTTTCCATAACAGACGCTCATCATCCTGGCAGTGAAGGAAGCAGCGTGAGTAAAACAGAAAGTGTCTTAACAGAAACGCGTGACTCACTCCTCTTCTCTGCTCTTGTCTATAACCCGTGTTCGTACCTCCTGCTGAAAAACCCTGAGAAACTATGACCTCTGCCAGCCTCCAGTCTAACAAGCATCAAATATGTATCAAAATGCAGCATGTCATCTATTAAACATGTCATGTGCAACGCTGACTTCTCAGACTCAAGGCTCTGCAGGTGGAGGAAACAGGACTCCTTTAACGCCTTGTTTATGAAATATACCGTATTTAGTTTTCATACATTACAGTTAAAGAAGTATCCCAGTGTCCTTCGTTTTGCAAGTGCTGCAAAATGATGTAAATACGTCACCCAGCAGTTCTAAGAATAAAAAGCTCACAGTGAGGGATGGGTGTGTGTCTTCTGGACTAATTTATCTGACAGTTTGTCATACAGAACAGAGGGAGACAAAATGAGATGATGATCTTGGTCTCAGAATGATACATATTTCAGTATATGATGCTTTTTAGCTAATGAAAGTCACATCAATATAAGTTATACCACCTGAAGTTTATTCAGGGTATTATAAATCACCCTGATGGTCTGAGATCAATGAAACTGAACTTAGCATTAACCCCATGCAAAAAATTAAAAACATTACACACTATTATGAAAACTTCTGTTTGGTGGTGGTATACTAGTAGGCATGACATTGAAAGGTGTTCCTAATATTTTGCCGCATGTATGTTCAGGGAAAGGGTTAATATCAGTAGCACCTTTAAAGTGCTCCAGTAAACCAGCACATACTAAATGGGTTATTACAAGAAAGGGAAGTGTAATTGGCCACAGTGTAGGATTTTTCATGCATCAGAGTTCTAATGCTCTTGCCATATTTTGTTTATATACCATATAAAGGGGTAATTTTCTTACAACAGTTCAATTTACACTTCAACCATTTCCTGTATGAGAGGAGACGGAAAATCTATATGCACGCGCCTCTGCAGCAGTAGTAGACCCAGGATGTTTGAGGTCCAGGGGCTCCAAAGGGGCACATTGTATAAGCAGCAGTCTTGTAAATATCAAACTCTTATGTGATTATGTGATTAATACTACTATGTCTCTGTTATAAAAAAAAAAGACTGTGAATGATTAACCTTTTACCATTTATTTCACAGAGCTACACAAAGGGGCTGTCATTAAAAATGAACAGATAAAATTTATGAAACTTTGCAAAAATGTGTCTACTTATAAAAGGCCAAAGAGGGCACTTATCAAATTTTGTCCTTTTAGAAGGCACCCTAGTGGGCACATTTTCCAAAATTTGTGTACTTACGGGGCAAATTTGGAATATAGATGGGACCCCTGAGGGCACTTTTTTTCAACATTTAACAGGCAACAAAGAGGCCCATTTTTACCATTTGTAAGGCATCCTAAAGGGGACTTTTCCCAAATTTGTCTACTTAAAGCAGGGGTGTCCACACTAAGGCCCGGGGGCCAAATGCGGCCTGCAGTCCATTTTTGATTGGCCCTCAGCAAATAAAAACATTAAATGAAATATGGCCAGCATTTGAACATGAAGCTTGGCTGTATTGTACTTCTTTATTTTAGCACAAGGCATTGGTAGCATGCTATTTCTGTAAACAAACATTTTGACAAAAAGACCGAACTGATTTGATTTTTTGTGACTTCATGATAACAGCACTGCAAATGGAAAACATATTGGCAACCAACATAATAACAATAATTTGATTTATAATGCCCTGATGGATTATGAAGGCTTATACCAGTAGTGATGATGTTTTAGGGGCTGAACCAGTAGAAGCCAGGGCCAACCAGGGCCCCCTGAAATTTGACTGGCCTTCCTTAAATCCTTAAGATGACTGGATATTTGCCTTGTTAGCCATTAACTAACCATTTAAGTATACCCAATAACTAAGCACATCTGAACCGTCATAAGGTTGGTTTTACTAACTTTACAATCCTCAAGATGAGGCCTATGGCCCCACCATATGGCCCCACCATCCTTACATATTTTCGTATAAGGCCCCCAGTGGAAAAGGTTTGGACACCCCTGACTTACAGGGACGAATGAGTGCACTTTATTAATTTTTTCTATTTAAAAGGGACCCTGGCACTTTTTCTAAATATAGCAAATTTATAATTTTTGCTACTAACTTGGTACTCAAGAGGGAGCCTTATGGATATCTATCGTTAAGACACCCAAAAGGGCACTTTCACTTACAGTTTTTTGGACATTAGGGAGCCGGAAGGAGTGCCCTTATGTTATATCTGACAGAGTCTAAACCCCATCTTTAGAGGGGTACAGATGAACAAGTGGGAAAGTTGTGCCCAATGTACAGAAGTTTTCCAAGAGGGCTGCTCAGGCTCACATCCCAGCCAGCATGTCATTGTGGGCCCCACATGGGTTATATGTGGTATAAAGTATGAGTCCCTTGTGGATTTGTCTGTGGGTTCCCATATAGGCCCCATCTCTAGAGATCCAAGATAGATCCTATTTGTAGTATACATGGGCAATTGCAAGGAGCTCTAGATGGGGCCTTCATGGGTCTCTTATGGGCTGACCCACACTTGCAGTTCACATGGGCAATCACAGGTGGGGTCACCATGGAACCCATGGACAAACCCACATGGGCCCCATATTGTAGCCCACATATAACCCATATGGAGACCACATGGACATGCTGGCGGGGATCTGACCTGTGACTTCTTTCCCACATGTTGTTCCTCAACCTATTTCGTTTCTTTTCTGTCCTCTCCACTCTCACTTCCTCTTCACTCTTCAATTAAAGGCATTAATCCCCAAAAGAAATTGTTTTTTAACATGATCTTTTGTTATTTTCTGCTATTGGAGAATTCTGCTGCCCCATGTGATCTATTAAACTGTGTAATTTAAATCAAATATCTGAAAAGTGTAGCCTACAGTCAGCAGAGAATAGTTTTAAAAAAACTTGCTAACCCCCAGATAATATTAGGATTCTGGTACATTTGGTGACTTGTCTAGGTTGTGTCTCTATGAGATGGTTGGAAGTGCAGAGACTCAAACGTGTGCATTCACCAAAATTCATAGAAAAAGTTATGCTAGTAATGAGATCATTTTGCATGTCCTCCTTGGCCTGATAAAATGTCAATAGATTTCATTCAATACTGTGATAAAGATGTTGTGTTGAGTGAGAAAACATTGCTTGGTAATATAAAATAATTCATCTTCATATAGCAAAATATGAATGACGATAATAAATTAATAGGAATTAATCGCCAATTGCATCACACTAAAATAAAGTATAGGCCAACTCTAACAATTATCAATTCATTTACTGTACCTCTTTTTCTATTCTGGGTCACAGGGGCTGGAGCAAATCCCAGTTCTCCCAGGCAGGTCACCAGTCAATCATAGCAAGACAGACAAATATTCACACTCACACCCACGGGAAATTTAGAGTCACTAATTAACCTGAAGAGCATGTCTTTGGTCAGTGGGGGAAGATAGAGTACCCAGAGAGAACCCACTCCACTAGTGAGTCCCCGTTTGACATGGATTTGAGCCAGAACCTTCTTGTGAAGCGACAGCGCTAACCACTGCCCCATCCTATGGGCCCCTCAGCAGTTGACTCAGGTTTATTCTGCAAGCTGTGTGAGAAGTGACAGATGCCACCTTTAACCATACTACTACTGATAAGGGTGGACACAATTCTATAACCCTGGGTAGAGAGAGGCACCAGATGAAGATTTCTATACAACCATCATGGCTGCTTGGCGGTTTCACAAGACCGTTTCTGTAGAAAGTTAGCATTGAATTTGAAAAGAAAACATAAGTAACAAAAGACATGGACTGGACTTTGTTTCTAGCCTTGTCTAATCGTTAAGCAAAGTGGGCAATAAAGGCCACACAATGATGAAACATACAGGCTCTATTAGTTACTGTAAGCAGGGGTTCTAACAGCCTCCGACTCTGATCAAGTATTAATGCTTCTCCCTTTTGAATTATTAATATCTCTGGCTCTCTTGGACTATTTTTGTCTGAGCGGGTCTCTCTCTTCATTCTTCCTGTCTCCTCTTCTTCTTAAAACCTGCCTTTTATCATCAACTCCCTTGACTCACGCATTGTCCCACACAGTCCCAGCATCTTTTTTAGCACTATTTTATTTTCTTGTATCCAGGGGAGATTCATCTCTTTTTAAAATATTTCTGCAATAAACCGTATGTGCTGCACTGACTTTTCATGACTGACCCTGAGTTAAGAAATCCGTCATAATCCTCGCAAGCTAGTTGACCTTCTCTCTGCCGCACTCGGTGAACTGTGAGGGCAGGTCCTAACGCATCTGTGGGGCACTTTCACCCAAGTAAAGTTATCTGGTTTGTATTTTCATGTCACACAACATGTTCTGCTGTGCAGATTCATGCTTCTTTGTCCAAGTTAATCTCTTAATTTGACATCAAGGGCAAATGTCAGGGTGGTTCAACAGCTCAGGTCTGAGACAAGTTCAATGCCCGGGATCATTGATCTTTCTACAACTTAGTCAAAGATGTACTTCCCATTACACTACAAAGACCTACTGAGTTTCAACTTGTAAATCATAAAGAAAAAATTGCTGGGATCATGCAAAACAACTGACATTTAGATGATTGACTTCACTAAAATACACTGATTTAGGATTCCTCTCCTTGTGAAATGCATCAGAAATGATCAGATCAAACTTGATTCAAAGCTATGACATTTAAAAGTTGTTTTGATCTACTCCTAAGAAGAGACCTGACAAAGCTTGACTTTTCCCTTCTAATGAATCTGCATCATGATGCTTTTATTCTGGTAAATTTCGTCTTCCTTGATTGTTAGAAAATCTAAGTTTCTTTTGTGGCTACAAACCTGAAGCCAGCATGAGTAAAGCTGCAGTATTTCATGTACTGCTCTGGACTCATCAGATGAATAGTGCGACCCTGGGATAAGAGAAAGGACAACCTTTACACTGTAGACAAATGCCACATGGACAACAAAATCTTGCCTGGAAATTGTTCAACACTGACCTCCGGCATCACTGCCAGAAAATGTAACCCAGTTCACAGAGGTAAAGGTGTTTATCAAAAGATGATAAATGCTGGTTATAAAGAAAGGTTCTGAGATCACAGCTATTTTCACAGTTAATGATTACATCCTCAAAATAAGAAAGATCATACCCCTGATTAAGTGTTTTCTTCAAGATCACATCTACCAGTGGAACACTACAGTGAGACACTGCCTCAGTCAGGATGGAAATACACAGTAAAAACTTCCAAAAACATTTGGGTTAAACTTTCCTGTAGTGTAAAGGTAAGATTTGAATAAAGCAGAGTAAAAAGTCTGCTTACAGGACAAAAGCTCATCCTCCAGAAAACACTCTAACACTGCTAACAAGTGATTAAGCTACGTAGCTAAAGAAGTTAGAGCATGGTCTTGGTGAATTCTCGATTCTGATTGGCTCTGGAAATTCCATTGGTGTCCATTAACTTCTGATATATGGACACTGTTCGAACTTCACAAGTAGTTCCGCTCAAAAAATCATTACGCTGTTCCAAATTAATACACAGCACGATAGGAGTAACCATAGCAACCTGACACAGTCATATCTTCTGAGCAGAGAGTACAGCGCTGCCAGCCTAAGGAGCCTACGGACCGGCATCAACCGTCACTTAACTGACAAAAATATAATGACAGACAGAGATTTATGCTACTTATGTAGCTAACATACCTAGACATTTACACTTCTAAGAAGCCTGAAGGCAGCATCTAAGTATAGATATCTATGGCTAAAGCTAACATAGCTAAAGGAAGAGCTCTTGTAGTTCCATTGGCTTATGTAGTAGCATCAGCCAGGTAGCTAGTGTAGCTACATAAGCTTTAGCTAAAGCTAACAAAGCTAAAACAGGTCTACACATAATTTAATCCTGGATTAGACCTCTAACCTTTTTCTCTGTTTTATTTATGAAATGTTGCTTAGTCTGTAATGTTTGTAGTGTGGTTATTTAATGAATGTAACTACCAGACTTAGTTCAGGGATAAAGTCCAGTTTTAAAAAAAATCTAAAAGTGGAAATACGCTGTACCTGCTAATTCTGTCACTTCTGTTCTGACTCAGGTGACATCTCACAGCAGTGGTCCGCAAGAGGTGGCTTCTGAGATCTGCAGCCTGCTGCCAGATCCCTCTCGTTTTCTTTTTGCCTTCGTTTTACATTTTATTCAGATTTTAGGGGCATTTTGATTAGCAATGATTTATCAGGAAAGTTCCTTTCAGGTGAACTGTCTTTGAAAATAATTGCTGATTGATTTATAGTTAGCTAGACAGTTGGATGACAGGAGACTGTGTTTCGGTTCCACATCATTTCAGCAATGCTTCAAGTGCCGAAAAACTGAAATGTTATTGCCAAACTAACAGCCACCTGAAATGTTTGTCACTGTTAGTGACACACAGTTGAATGACAGCAGTTCAAATGAAGGTTCTACCTCCATGAGGCAACGCTTCTGCTGTAAGGGAAAACCAACAAAAAATCAAGAAAGTTGCTGCCTCCTTGGCTCCTTTCCCACATGTCACTCCCTCTCTTTCTCCTCAGTTTCTAACTCTCTCTACTGTCCTATCTAATAAAGGCATAAAATCCCCAAAATAATAAGTCTGTACGTTGATTGTTAGTAATATAGACAGTTGAATGTTATATTTTGTTGTTTGTAAGCAGCTTCTAACCATAAATAAAGTTCTATGGGAGCTGAATTTAAAGGAATAAACTATTATAAAACGACTGATTTGAGGGTCAATGAACAGATACAAGTCTGTGTCAAAACTAAAATAAAATCTGTTTCTCAAAAAAAGGATAAACACATTTATGAAATGGTTTTCCTTCTCTGAGCCTACTCAGCTTGTTGCGTGCAGAGACCAGCACTGAGGAACGGGCCTTTGCGCGTTACGCACGGCAGGAAGGTACCAAGGGAGCACCTGGGGGCACGTGCTTTCAACGGAAATGAGAGCTTATAGGCTGCTGTGGGCTCTGTCGTAGGTCGAGTGGCCTAATCCTGGCTGGCTGTGAGATGAGGAAGGAGGGGGGGCCCGATGACGAGCTATCGGGCTACTTAAGGGAGTGGGGGAGAAAACGAGAGAGGGGGAGAGAGAAGTGGCCAAGGTGTACGGCCTGCAGGGATTTACGTGGGCCGACAGCTTGGACGAGCAGAGGCTATTTGTGGAGAGGATTTAAGTGTTTAGACGCTCCATCAAATCCCGAGAGAAAGAAAGGGAAGTCCATCAATACCAGACTCCTGACTGCCTCACACACCTGCTCTTAACGGGGAGGGTGTGTCACGCATTTTTATACAGTCAGCTTAGATGGGGATATGTAGGAGGACTGCGGAAGCTCTCAAAAGTCGTACTTTGAAGCTGTTACGCACGCTCTGTGCGCATTTACGCACGTTCATTGTGAATCCATAAATCCACGTGATGGTTTTTGTTCCTTTGCTGATGTCTAACCCACACTCTAAGAGACATTTTGGAAAGTTGGAGCCTGTCCTAGAACGAGGGTTAATCAAAGTCTTCTTAAGCTCACTGGCCAACAGTGACAGGTGAGCGCCCTCAGAGGCCAGTTTTACATAAAACGCACAATTACTCCTGACGAGTTTGCTTTGTGAACAGTTAAAACCATAACATAGTGCTTGGTTTTTCAGTCATGGGGGCCACACCAAATGTGACAGTGTTCCTGTAATTTGACAATGACACAGCACAGCAGAAAGGGAGAAGAAGGGGAAGAGTTGGATCATTGTATTGATCCAACGCTTCATCTTACACTGATAAACCAGTTTCAGCCTGTATGAAACAAATCTGTTAACTTGCTTCAAAAATGCACCTATCATTGACAAAGATTATTTATAGGTTGCAGGCCTTTATTTATAAAATAACACCTCTTTTAGATCGATTGCATGTCTCCAGCTGCTTGTAAAGTGATAAATAGCCTGATGTAGTTGCTTATGTGACACATTCAGCAGCCTATAGAGGGACAGATGTTGTGCCAAGTGATCCAAGTCCACACTAATCCAGGCCTCTGGACGGCTTGATCTTTAAAAGAGCAGATTGCTTCTTTTTTTGAGAATACAACACAAGTAAGAATGAATTTCCATCATTCACAGATTTCCATTTTTATTGCCATCGATAGACCTTTTTTAAAAACATGCCGTTCCAGCTTTTTAGCATCCTTTTGGCTTGTAATGTGTCCCAGAGAAATTTTACGTACCCGTATATTTTCCCGAGAGTCTTGGCTGCCACGGACTTAAACCTGTCCGGCCGGACCTCCATCCTCACGAGTCCAGGATCCGACCAATGTGCAGTCTTTGCGCGCTCCCGATCGAGCGCACAGCCTTCTCCTCTACTCCCTCCGCTCCGTGTTTCTCACTCACACATATAAAAACTTGATTTTAGTCGATCAAACTCCTAAAAGGCGCGGGTTTACCTGTGCGGTGGGATCAGCGACACTGACTGTCCGGAGATTAATGAGCTTCATTGAATAAAACCAGGCGATCAGACATTTTCACACCCACTTTGCCAGAGTCCTTCACTTCCTGATGAACTTCTTTTTAGCCTTTGGTGTCCTTAAACGTTCACGGTGCGCTCAAGGCAACTTTCGACAGGAATCGTGGCCAAACGGTGTCTCTGGCCGTGGTCCTGAAACCAGATTACTGCTGCCCGCGCGCTAATCTCTCCAAGTGTGTGTAGTGAGTGGGAAGGTAGCATGTCACTTCCTTTCCCCGCAGCACCGGCGTTTTAAGCACTGACGGCTATTCTTGGAGTGCACAAGCCTTGAATGGAGAAAGTAAACACAGTCCGATCGAAGCATATTAACAGAGAGCACAGGTAATTGTAGGACGGGAGGGGCGGAAATGATAGATGCTATTTGCCCATTTAAGAGCAGATTTTATCAGAAAAATTGATAAATCCTTTCTAAGTTATAAGAGAAAAATCATTTTATCACCGTCTTTAAAGGAGGAATCTGTTTTTTTCCCTGCTTTGCCGTGCTAAGACTTCTTGTGCGTAAAACACTGCTGCCATAACGCATCATTACGGGCACTACTGTGCTGCGCAGTAGCTTACCATGAATCTGACTTCTATTTTTGACGTGTTACTCATGAAACAATATACAGACAAGACGTGAATGAAACCAAATTTAAGAGTTTGACATCTCCCACATCACTACTAGAGATGAACAAGCCACTGAACCACACTTACAAGCCTCCGTTTTTAAGGAATTCAAGGTGTTTACAACTCAGGCCCCGTTTTTATCCCTGAAGCTGAAATAAAACCCAATAAAATAAACAAGGTACAATATGGTATGACACAATACAATGACGTTTCACAATAATGTTAAAAATGTAGTTAGACTGGTTACTCTAAAAAAATTAAGCTAGGCTACACAACTCAGCTAATGTTTTGTTGCACAGATTGGAATAAAATCAACTAAAATAATAATTTCAAAAAACGTATATTTTAGAAATGGTATTTTATGATACAGTGGTACAATATCACGGTGAAACAATGTGCTCAGCAAGTGATGTAAAAAATCTTGTAAACTAGGAAAGTTACTCTACAAAAATTAGGCTACAGTTACAGCAGGAAAAAAGCAGCAAGCTAAGCTAGTAGCAACACCCAAAAATCCTGTAACACCATTGATTTATCATTGGGGCTGTCAGTATTAATGCATTAATCACAATTACATAAGGTCAATGAGGTTCATTTTTCTTTCAAAATAATAGCAGGTCTATATCCAAACAGGAAGTCAATAACTTTTTCTTTAAAAGTGCAGTGTGTAATATTTAGCCTAGTAGCATTTAGTAAAACAAACAAACTTTGTTAAATCAAACATGATGTCTATAGGTAGGTCTATCCTAATTAGTGTTTATCCACCTGAAAAAAATGTGTTTTTCTTTAATATTAACTCAGAATAAGCAATCTATTCATACATGGGGAGGGTCCCCTCCACGGATGCCGCCATCTTGAATTTTTGCATTTTGCATGTTTCTATGGTGCCACGGAAGCGACCAAATAACTGGTACACTTTTTTTAAAATTCCACTGGTTGCCACAGTTTTCACCAGAGAAACATGCAAAATGCAATAAATTCAAGATGGCGGCGCCCATGGAGGGGACCCTCCCCATGTATGAATAGATTGCTTATTCTGAGTTAATATTAAAGAAAAACATTTTTTTCAGGTGGATACACACTAATTAGGATAGACCTACCTATAGACATCATGTTTCATTTAACCAAGTTTGTTTGTTTTACTAAATGCTACTAGGCTAAATATTACACACTGCACCTGTACAAAAATCCAAAATGAAAAATGGTAGTTTAAAATGCATAACAGTAGAATTTCAAACAATGCAAAAAAAAGTGGAGATTAATTACCATCAACAAGAAGATCTGAGATTAACTGGAATTTGAAATTTGGATTGTTTGACAGCAATTATTGTTATCATTATTTTTATTGTAAAATCTGATTAAATTTCTGTTTAGGGTAGGGTAAGGGTTAGAAATGGTTAGGATACCAAACGTTAAAAGTCAAAAACCTGACCTGCAAAAACAACTAATTTAGCAGTGTAAACAGTCATTTTACAGGAGAAAAGCTCAGCCTCCATGAAAACATTCTAGCGCAGCAAGCAAAGCTTATGTAGCTCTGTAAGCTATGTAGAAAATGTAGCTAAATAGCTGACATAGCAAAACATTTCTGTAAGCTATGGATCTTATTTCTCTACATGGCTAAGTTAGCTCTAGCTATGTTTGCTAAAGCTCACTTTGCTAGAGCTCACGTTGCTAAAGCTGATGTAAAGCTAGCTAAAATAGCTAAAGCTAATCTCAAAAAGCAGCTACATAGGCTATGTGGATACATCTATGTAGCTCACGTTAGCAACTTAGCTACACTGGCTTATGTTGAAATGTTTTTAACATAGCTAGCCAAGCTATTTGAGCAGTAGAGTTCAATTCAATTCTTCATTCAATTCTTCTTTGCTGCCAGAATTTGCTGCATTGTTGTACTCAACAAGAAGTGACACAGTTTATTAAAAGTTAAATAACGTTTGAACCTAGATCATAGCGTCTCACTTGTTTTTGCTGGTAAAGCTGCTTTGACATCCTGATGATGCTATCCATGCCTTTGAATCCCTTACAGCAGCATTTCTAGTGATCCTGGAACTCGGGTGACTTTTTCAGGACTTTAAGGGTTAAATACATACAAGTAAACCTGATGGTGAGCGTCTTTTATCAATTAGCCTGAATGCTATAATATATAATTTTATATGTGTTCAAAATTGTGGAAAAAAAAAAAGATTACAAAGGATTTGAGACATTCTGGAGATTTACCGTAGGTGGATACATTTATAAATGGTAGTTGTTTCTGCTTCTGAATACTGCTTGTAACTTGGGCACCTGAACCATATGGAGGACTTTTTAAGGTAAGACCTATGCTTTTTCTATTTAAAAAAAAATAAGTGTGCTTTGAGTTACATCCTGTTGTTGGTAAGTTGATGGGTATCAGTTTTAGATCGGTATCCTTTTGTTGTGCACAGCTGCAACTGTTAAAATCTGTTGAAAAAGTTATTTATGGCCTTGATCAGAAACTGTAAGACAAAAAATTACCTGAGTTAAAATTTGATTAATTTAAATCTCTTGTTTCTGATAATGCAAAAATAAAACAAACACACACACACACCCACACCTGGTCAGAATAAGTAACAGGTGTTGCTGGAAATGGTTGTGGATAAAAAGAGTCTAAAGCCAGAGTCTAATCATTGACCAATAAAAGTAGAACACTGTCAGACTAATTTTCTTTTTAACTTACATGTCAGTTTATTTATAATCTGGTACCAAACGGGACAGGATGAATGGATAAAGTGCAGGAATGATCTAGATCATGGTGGCTGTTAAAATGTAACACAGAGTTCAGACAGTAAATACAGCATATGTTTGTGATGCTCAGACTAAGTTTGAGAGAAGATTAAATTACCTAAAGTGAGAGTGAATCAACAAGGTACTGCATTTAACCAGAATGATACCATGGACTGTGTAGAAGCAGGGTGTGGATAGAGACATAAAGACACCCAAATATTGTCACCTTTAAAAAGAAATAAATAAGGGCACTAAAAGTGACAGATTTTAGTCTTCCACAAAGCATGTTTGACTTCTCTGTAACCAGTCCGTTATTCACTACAGCAGCCATTTTTCTCGGTCTCACTCAGGGTAGCTTGAATGTTGTAATAATGTTTTACTTCAATGCAACAGGTTTTGCTTCCAAATGGTGTCCTGTGGGCCAGATCCAGCATGCTAGTGTCCTGTATCTGGCATACAGGGACTAAACAGACTCATAATTCTGTTTAAAATACAAAGAGTGAAATAATGATACACTGAGGACATTGGCTGCTGCCGACATTCCTTATTAAAACAAGAGCAAAGAGCCACACTGGGAGCTTGTCTTCGCAATGAATATGCTTTTGCACATCTCCTGACCGGTCTTGGCATCAATGTCATTCACTGAGAATCTCAGCAGTTTACAATCTAAGGCAGCAGTAGCCTGTCAGCTCAAGAGTAGTGCATCATTTTGTCTGTCGCTCTGATTAGCCCATCATGAATTTGACAGACAGACCGTTTCTCCAATTACCTTCAGAGATGTTTTTTGAAAAGTCCTGTCCTTCCCAATTGACTTCTATGGGAGCTTTCCCAGATAAATGTGAAATATATCCATTTATCCATGGGATGCAGATGGCCTACAGGTTTGGCTGTACCCCATATACAAAAGCTTGTCCTCCAAGTGGGCAGCTCAGGGTGTGAACTGACCCATGGCTCCAGTGGCAGACTCAAGATGTTTGAGGGACGGGCAAAAACGTTAAAAGGGCACCAATTGTATGCAGTAGGGGAACCATGTGAAATAGTAAGAAATCCTGGTAAGGATTTAATGTTTTTAATGATAATTGTACTACAACACCTCTGTTAAAACTGAGGAGAAATGACAAACCATTAAACCACTGATTTAGCAAAGATACGGTCATGGATGAAAGTGTTAGCATGTTGCATTTACAAAGGTTTTTGGTATGCACATGTTTATTTCCTAATGTGGATTGGAACAACACAAAACAGAAGAAAAAAGCAAAAAATTGTCATAATTTTACACAAAACTAAAAAATGGGCCAGACAAAATTGTTGGCACCCTTTTAAAATTGTGGGTAAATCATTTTATTTCAAGCATGTGATGCTCATTTAAACTCACCTGTGGCAGTAACAGGTGCTGGCAATCTAGAAATCACACCTGAAGCCAGTTAGAATGTTTAAAAGTTGACTCAACTTTTGTGTTGTGTGCCTGTGTGTGTCACACCAAGCATGGAGAAGAGAAAGAAGAGCAGATAATTGTCTGAGGACTTAAGAAGCAAAATTGTGGAAAAATATGAACAATCTCAAGGCTACAAGACCATCTCCAGAGATCTTGAAATTCCTTTGTCCTCTGTGCATAATATAATCGAGATGTTTATAAGCCATGGAACTGTGGCTAATCTCCCTGGACATGGACGGAAGAGAAAAATTGAGAAAAGAATTCAATGCAGGATAGTTGGAATGGTGGATAAACATCCTCAGTCAACTTCCACACAAATTCAGGCTGTCCTGCAGACACAGGGTGCAAAAGTGTAAGCTCAGACCATACATCGTCATCTGAATGAGATGAAGCGCTATGGCAGGAGACCAAGGAGAACCCCACCGCTGACAAAGAGACATAAAAAAGCCAGACTGGAGTTTGCAAAAATGTACCTGAGTAAGCCTCAGTCCTTCTGGGGGAACACTTTGTGGACAGATGACACTAAGGTAGAGCTAAGCACGTCATTCTACTGTTTACAAAAAACAGAATGAGGCCTACAAAGAAAAGAACACAGAACCTACAGTCAAACATGGTGGAGGTTCAAAGATGTTTTGGGGTTATTTTGCTGCCTGTGGCACTGGGTGCCTTGACTGTGTGCAAGGAATCATGAAATCTGGAGACCATCAAAAGGTTTTGGGCAGCAATGTAGGGCCTAGTGTCAGAAAGCTGGGTCTGTGTCAGAGGTCATGGGTGTTCCAACAGGACAATGACCCCGACCATACCTCAAAGAGCGCCAAGAAATGGTTGGAGACAAAGCGTTGGAGAGTTCTGAAGTGGTCAGCAATGAGTCCGGATCTAAATCCCATTGAACACCTATGGGGAGATCTCAAAACTGCTGTTGCAAGAAGGTATCCTTCAAATCTGAGAAATCTGGAGCAGTATGCAAAAGAAGAGTGGTCCAAAATTCCAGTTGAGAGGTGTAAGAAGCTTGTTGATGGTTGTAGGAAGTGATTGGTTTCAGTTATTTTTTCCAAAGGGTGTGCAACCAAATATTAAGTTGAGGGTGCCAACAATTTTGTCTGGGCCATTTTTTTTTAGTTTTGTGTAAAATTATGTCAATTTTTTCTTTTTTCCTCTGATTGTTTTTTTTGTTGTTCCAGTGCACATAAAGGCAATAAACACATGTATACCAAAAACATTTGTAATTGCAACAATTTCTGGGAGAAATGGTGTATATTCTGGAAAAATTCCACAGGTGTCAATACTTTCATCCATGACTGTACACAGGGGCACTTTAAAGGCAATTTGTCCAATTTTGTCCTCATAAAAGTTATAAAAGGGCACTTTATCATGTCTATCTGCTAAGGGCTATACAAGACCTTTTAAGAAAAATATTGAAGAATATGATATGAAAAGAAACAAGTAGGATTGTGCACAATACTCCAAAGATGGCATTCAAAGCTAAACATGTAACGGGGCGTGACCTAACTTATGTTTTGCAAATTTCACAACACAGTAAAGTGACATTTTAACTGCATTTTAACCTCCTACTCAGCATGACTTTAGAGAAAAATGGTCGCTGTGTGAATGTGGTAAACGAACAGACTCAGCAGCTGGTGTAACTGATACTCCAGCATTTCACTGTTATGACTCTAATGCCCATCTTTTCCTTTGCAAATGACTTTAAATCTGCAGGGTTTTTTTAGTAAAACTAGTCTGCAAAAATTACAACTATGGTATGTGTAGATAACAGAATATAATTTAGTTTCCACTTCCATGTAGGAATGTTTGGTATCAGACGCAGCTCCTCTCCAGATCCTTGGCTGATATAGTCCTCAGAGAGTGAGAGGAGAGGAAGAGGGGAGGGAAAGGCATGGCAGAGGGAGGAGGGGACAAACTGGGTGGCACAGAGATGACAGAGGGAGTGTCTGAGAGTGAACCATAACCATCTCGTCGCACATCTGCTGCACTGGAGGTGACGGAGGCGTGGAAAAACACAGAGGGAGGGTCCATGGGGTCTGTGGTTAAATCTGCACACAAAGACAGGAGGATATCAGTGACAAAAGCCAGATATTTTCTTGTAGATGATAGCATACTATTAAGTTGTTTCTGTTTCAATTCCTCATCTACTGCTGGTTGTCCTAAACCAAAGCCGCCTCCATCCTAATTTATTACTGCCTCCAAATGGATGAAAGCAGGAATTGCAGGAGCAAAAACGTCACAGAAGCACGCTTATATTTAATAAAACACCAGCTGGTAATTCTTTACAACAGCTCAAAGAGCTGGCATTAATGAAACCTTTTTCCCTTTCTAACTAGATGCAAGTCTCTCTTTGTGTCTGCTGATGCAGAGATTGTTTCTATTTCTATCTTAAGCCTCATTTTGTCACTCAGAGAGACAATGCTTTCAGATGACAGTTCTCTCTGTTTAAGTGGCACTTCTAAGTGACAAAAGATAGGATAGCAATATTTTTGTGAGTACAAAAGGCCAGAATAATTGCCCGACAAGGTTTCCAGTGCAGTTTGGTTGAATATTTTCCTTTGCACTGTTGCAGTTTACTCACTCGAGTCAGTTTCCATGTCTTCAAAGTCTTTGGTTTTACCTGAGTCGTCGTTGAGCTGGGTGTGCAGGTACTGCTGTTTGGTGTAGAACTTGTTGTAGATACAGTACACCGCAGCCATCAGAGCAAATGTTCCCATGGCTGCAGCAATGAACAGACCCACTTTGGCATTGTCTTTGTCTACGTGGGCATCTGTGCAGGTACACAGGTATGACAAAGAAGGTCAGAGTTACAGACTTCCTGCATGTGTAAAAAAAACAACATATCATTATTAATGCCTGTGTAAGGCAAAATCAGAAATTTCTCTTTAGACATGTTCTGTGCAATCACCAACCATTTCATAGGCACACCTGTTCACCTGCTCATTAATGCGAATATCTAATCAGCCAATCACGTGGCACCAACCAATGCATTAAGGTATGAACTTTGAAGCAGACGTGAAGACTCCTGTCTGCTAAGAACAGGAAACAGAGGCTACTAGTATTGCATGAGCACACCCAAACCAGACAAAAGAGGAGTGGAAAAACATTGCCTAGTCTGAAGTCTTGATTTCTGCTGCGACATTTGAATGCTAGGGTTAGAATTTGATATCAATAACATGAGAGCCTTTGGCCCATTCAAAGTCACTGAAATCACCTTTCTTCCACATTCTGATGCAGCAAATCATCTTAACCCTCTGAGCCCTAAGCTATTTTTAAAACCATTTTGTCTCACCTGGACTTATTGTCTTAAGAAGCTTGTAAAACATCAACCGTCTGGTGCACTATCAAGATTAAACATGCTTTTTATCAGGACAACCTGAGCTTTAAGAAAATTTGTGCTGCAGTGATGTCACTTGAATAAAAAAAAATGCTCAAATGAAAAAACTAAACAGAAAGTAAAACTCAAAGATTTGTATGTGTGACACAGTAAGCAATCACTTTTTCTGCATAAAGCTTGTTCCCACATTCCTCTGGGACCAACACGTTGTGCCATTATTTAAAGCAGTTCGTGTCTGCAGTGACACAGAGGGCCACATCACAGGCTCTCTATCTCTTTATATCTCCATTAGAGCTATTCAGGCCGTCTCCTCCATGATCTAAGTGTATAGACATGCGCAGTTTGACAAAGCATGACGCGCTGATGGAACAGCCTGCCATTGGTTGTCACCTTCCAGCCACAATCTGGGATACAAAATAGACAATATGGCAGAAACAATCAAAGAAGTGGTTATAAAATGGATAAAAAGACGTTCTTTATTGGAGCTACTGGTGTGGATTTAATCTTTAAAGACCCCAGAAAGTCAATCAAGTCACACTAGAAAAACCTCCATAAGGGCTATGAAGGCATGGATAGCGTAATTAAAATTTTTGCCGATATGGATACTATTTAAATTTAGTAAAGACCTAAAACTTCATTCCTTAAAAAAACAATTTAAAGATAGAGGATGAATAAATTAACATTTTTCACACTTTAAAAACACTTTAAAGTGTAAGGAATTATGATGAATAATGAAAAAGACTTTAGCTAATGTAGGTCTATTGGTCCAGACTAAAAAATCCCAAGTGTATAAACAGAAGAAAATAAAGGATCGAAATAGCAGTCTTTGACATCTGGGCCTGGTTTTGGAAAATGCATTAGACAATGGAAATTGCAGCTTAGTTTTCATGAAGTTGATTCTTAATGTAAAAGTCTCAAAAAATTAATGACTGAAAATATGTCTTCTGTTGCATGATATTTCTTATGCTTTAAACACACATGAAATCATATGTTGATGCTGGTAAAAACAGTGCTGGTTGATTTAAATGTCTGCCTTTTAATTGACCACTTTTCTCAGACTCACATCTGCGCTTTGCATTCAGATGTGTGGTTTCCTCTTTTCTCAGCAGGTCCCGTATGTGCGCTGGAGGAGGAGGTGGAGGAGGAGCTGCTGGAGCCTGACGTCCGTTGATCTCCTGCTCAGACTGCAGGGTGCTCTGTGAGCTAATCAGCGGTAACGCCAACAGTAGACACAGAGCTGCCAGGCTTGCCATAGGGGTCATCTGGTACACCTACAAACGTTTATCTAGAGGAGTGTAAAACATCTTATTCCCCTCTAAGTTAGGACACCGGGCAATTTAAACACATAAATATGAATTTTAAAACATTAAAACCCCATGTTTGATTGAAAATAACACAATGAAAACATGTCAAATGCTGAAACTGTGAAATGGTATTGATTTAGACCGGCTTGAGTTGTACTCCAGCAACGCCTTTCAAAAAAGCTGCAACTAAAAATAGGAAATATGCCTTAAATCAACATAGACATATAGATTTCTCAATAAACAATTGTATTTCTCAGCTTAACCATTTCACATGCTGTCTTTATGCTTATCTCAATTCAATCCAGTTCATAAAACATCCCAACATTTTCGCAAATTTGGGTGGTGTTTTATTCAACTTTTTAATTAAGTTTTCCTTCATTTGAAATTTTGCCATTTAGTGTGCTGGGAGTTTGCATGGTTTTGACCATACTTAGCTCAATATTCACAACCATATTACATTTTTTCTTAAATCTACAGCTTAAAATTCCCAACTCATATGCAGCAAATCTTGGTCAAAAGTACTTGTAACTATTCGTTAGACTTTCTGTCTTCTTCATAAGCACATGCAGCGCAAAATTTAACCATTTAAATACATTTTGTCAATTTAAATTTACCTGTGTTTGATATGAAGATGTAGCGTCTCTGCTGGGTGTTGGTCCTGTCCTCTCTGCTGACTGAAGTGAGGTTGCATCCAAGACGACTGGACTCCCCTGACACCCGACATTTCCACAGGGACACCTGTGAGTACTCTTCCACTTCCACTTCAACACAAAAGCGCTTACACAAGAGCTGCTTTGAGAAAGACAATAGTGTGACAGAGATGTCTAGTTTTGCAGGAGTTTGTTCTGAGCAGACTGAGTTTATAAACCAGACATTGAACTTGTATCTCCGCCACATGTAAGAGCACACAGAAATAGTGGGGTATCAGAATCAGAACCAGCTTTATCGGCCAAGTATGCTAAAGCAACAAGGAATTTGACTCATTTAGCTTTGCTCTCAATGTACAGGAACTAAACATAAAATATGAATAAAAAAATAAAACTTCAAAAAGTAGAAGAAATTGATAATGTTCTGGGGGTCCTCCCCCAGAACATTATCAATTAAGTATAGTATAGTTGCCATTTCCTGTATTCTAGTGCATTTTAACACTAACCTTGCAAAGCAGATGGATAAGCCTGTTTCCTTGTTTTTCACTGGCGAGTCCATCTTGCAAAGCTCCCATCTGAACCGTTTGGGCCCGGTTAGAAAGTGACAGGACCAATCAGCGACGAGGGGCAGTACTTTCAGGTGCAGCAGAGTCTTGACGCAAACAAGCAGCAACAAGAGCTGGTGCAGTTATGGAGGAAGAGATTAGCGTGGATGAAATAACCATGGAACATTACGAGATGTTTTAAAGCTAAATACAAAGCCAGAACTAAACTCCAGGCATGGCTGCTGCACTGTGTCACTCCGCCCAGTGGTTTACTCAAGAAATAGTTCCTAGTATTTGCTTCATGCGTCGTAATGTTACATAATTATACGTTATTATTTCATAGCGTGGTGAATATGCAGGTCACAACTTGTCCACGAGAGTGTTTTGGAGTTGTTGGCTTGTGTATTTGATGAGTTTGATGAGGGAAAGCCAGGATACCACCTGCTTACACTGAGTTGGCACAGCAGGTCCAAACTCGGCAGTGGCGATCTAAAAACAGCTTGCACCAACAACTAAAGGTAACGAACCTATTACTAAGACTAGGGATTATGGCAATGGACGAATTTGCCAAAATGTTTAAGTATCCTTTAACTACTGAACAGTCACCAGAGTAACTCTGTGACTGTTGAGAGGTCACCATAGTAACTATGTGACTGTTGAGAGGTCACCATAGTAACTCTGTGACTGTTGAGAGGTCACCATAGTAACTCTGTGACTGTGGAGAGGTCACTATAGTAACTATGTGACTGTTGAGAGGTCACCATAGTAACTCTGTGACTGTTGAGAGGTCACTATAGTAACTCTGTGACTGTTGAGAGGTCACCATAGTAACCCTGTGAGTGTTGAGAGGTCACCATAGTAACTATGTGACTGTTGAAGGGTAACCATAGTAACTTTGTGACTGTTGTGACTATGGTCAGAGTAATTCTGTAAGGAAAAATTTCCAGGCCAGGTAGAAACCACAAACCAGATATGGTGAAGAATGTTTTGCTTTAGTCAATTTAAGTGAGGTGTTTTTATTAGCAGAGCAAGGACCCAAAAGTGGGTCTTAACTGTTGCATCATCTTGGTTTTCTCATGTTACTTTCTCCAGGTAACTTGAAAACAACTGAAGTTTACCTGTGAACATAGGAAGCAGAGTAAAATAAAAAAAAGCCTCCATGATCTCCCATGGCTTCTTTGTCTCTTTACTCTTTTGTGTTTTTTCCCATCCAAGATCCAAACTGCAACATTTTACATCAAATAAATTTGATAAGCTGAAGTAAGTAATTTTGGCTCAACTTTACTGACTTCCAAGGTGCATGGAGAATCAGGAAAGTTTGGAGGAAACCGAAAGCTCCAGCAACACTTGTAGGTCTGACAAAGTTCTCCAAACTCCAAGTGTTTCTGGAGTTTCCTAAATTTGATCGTCTGAAATTTTTCAGAAATTTAAGTGGCAATGCTAATGAAGGAGGTGGTTGTGGGTCCCCAAGCTGGAAAAAAATACTGCAAGGGGGGGGGGTTGAGGCATCTGATGACAAAACTTACTTTCCTCATCTTACTGAGAGTTGTTCCATTATGAATGAAACAGCACTCCCTGCTGACAAAAATATGAACTACTGAACTCTTACGCCGTTTATGTGCAGTAAAACAACTACAAACCAGAAGGGAATTCTCTGGACCTAGTAACAGTTTTCCCTGTGAAAGGGACTTAATCACTCATTGACTGCAAAGAAAGAAGCTTATTTTACTAAAATTCATAGTCATAAAATGTATGCAAAAAGGACAGTTTTTTCTTTCTGTTGCAGTGTCAGTTGAAGAAGAATAGTTTGGGTCATTCTGAAAAGAGATTTTTTTTCATCAAACAAGGTAACATTTTCAAATTTGTCCTCTGTGCAGGCTTGTTTCAAACATATTTCTCGGAATGGTGGTTTGTGTTTCACTCTCACAGTGCATGGCCTTGAAAAGAAAGAGTGCTCCAGGGTAGAAAGAGATGAAAGATAAACAGAGGCATACGCCAAGTCTAACAGTCACAACAGTCCTTACAGAGTAAAAGCTATCTGATAGCCTTGGACATCATGTTTCAGGACACCTGCACTTATTCAGCGAATAAGAGGGGAAAAAGTCTTACAAAGAAACCCAAGAAAAAGTGACATCTACCTAAAGTAAGAGCATTTAGATTAAAGGTGAGGAAAAGTGATGTTCATATTCCTGCTCTGTGGATGTTTACACTGGCAGGAGTCTGTCTATGAGTCAACGTTCCCAGGCAGACAGTGTTACAGATGGACAGCAGGCTGCTGTGGTGGAGAAAGCAGTTTAAAAACGCTCTTCACTCTAAACTACCATTATCTCATCTCAGGGCTTTTAGGTCAGGAATTTCACCACAAATATGCAGTGAAGATGCCTGCATGAAATACTGCAAACCCTTTTTTCCTATGTATGACAGTAGATGGAAAGAAAATACAGGGAAGATAAAGTTGGGGTGGAAGGAAATCATCGTAAAGTAAATTAAGGGTTATTACGATATCAAAGATGTCAAGCCAAAATTAATCTCATTTCAGAAGTCAAAGACTGTTTAAATACACTGTATGCACAAAGAAAGCTTTAATAAAATGGTACAAATATATTACATTACAGTGTCATTATATTACATTTTCACAAATATCAATAATAAACAGCCTTAAAGACTACATACTCCAATAAAAAGTTAATCTGTACATTTAACATGTTGTTCTGCCTCATTCCATCTGAAGGCACTTTTGTACATACATGTACAAACACATGTATTCAAGTTCAGTTCATTTAGGTAGAAACCCACTGAAAACCTCTTTCATTTCAGATGCAGACACTGATGACCAATCAATTATATCTAAAAACATATCATACATATAAACAGTGGAATTACATTCGCTGAAATGTAAAGAAAATGATTAACTCCTCCAAAAATGTCATGCAAATATCCAGTCATAAAAACAAATATGACACGTCTCCCACACTTAAACAGTTACGTTTTATCTGACAGAAATGTTCCTGTATTAAATACATATTTACATTTTGATCTTCACCATGACAACAGTGTAGGGTTGAGGACCCCCGTGCTTGCCAACATCATGGAAATCAACACAACAGGATGATTCAAACTTTCAGTGACCTGATTGTTTTTTCCCACCAATTAGAAAAACAGTGATGCTAAAACAACAACCACAAAGCCGACAGCTTCACTTTCAAGTACTGTACTGTATATCAGCAGTGTTTTAACATGCATACATAGTATGACTTGTGTCGCTACACAATACACCTGTAAACATTACAGTACTTTATATGTACGATAGAAAATCAACCTCAAGACCCAAAACAGAGACTCAGTGGTTTTTTGAGCTGTAAACATGGTGAAATGGCACCTGTGTAGCGAATAGCATTAATACTGTTTACAACAACCATACGAAGAAATAACTTTCTTTTCTTATGTAACAGTCATCCAACCCCATCTTATTTTGCTTTTATTTCAGGCTCAGCTTCTCTGTTGTAACTCAGCTCAAATAGCAATTAATGCTAAGCAGTTCTGAACAACCATGCCACTAAAATCCAAAAGGCTTTGTAAAATTCATACAGTCTAAGGTGAAATCTTGTATATGGCTGTTTTGTGTACAGTCAATGTTTGAGAAGTTGACAGCAAGCTCACAAATCTGCAATTTTCTGAAGTGGTCCCATTAATGTTCATTCTGACAGTGCACCGAAGGAGCACATGACATGGTTAATGCTACGTCTGTGTCTGTATCACTCTGTGCTCAGGGTTTTCAGAGTGTTTTTCTACATCATATCAAGGGTGCGTAAAATCTATCTCCCTGCAGAGTAATTAGGATTGTTTTTGTTCCACTCTGCTTGATGGTGGACTGTTTATAGAAGTTTAAGTTGGCTTCCTCATCTTACCAAATGTACCATCTCTTATGTACTGCTGTGCTGCAATGTATTGATACTTGTTCTATTTAAAGCCATTTTGACTTTTATTCTAGTCAGATTCACTTCATAACTCCTGACTGGATAAAACTGGGTGTACACTGTGGGAATTTCATCTGATTCAGCCACATATTTTAAGTCGCACGACTCACTTGATTGTTGCGCTGAAAAATACGCAAGAACTCTGAGCTCATGCTGAAGAGTCTGAAGACAGAAAAACACGCCTTTTAAAATGAGGCAGTGAGAAAGTTTTGATTTAAAAAAGGGACAACTTTTAGAGGCAAATTGTTGTCTGAGTGGTATGAAGGAGGTCAAAATGGAAAACAAGGACGGAGTTGAGGTACATTTCACGATTGAGAATGACACAAAAATAAAGGACAAAAGATCTAAAAATAAAAGTTGCCATGTAAACTAAATCTACAAAACAAACCAACGTGAGCAGTCTATGACTTAGAGTGAAAGACAAACATAATTTTGCCCATTTGGATAAAAAAAAAAAACTTAATGACACTTAAAAATCTGTCTTGTGGTTAACGAAATAAAAATAAGTTACCTGCTCATATTTTGTCTGTACCAAGTTTTTTTTTTTTTTTACAACAAAATGTTGGACTTGTAGTAGAAAAAGCTTTCATATAAAAATGAGGACCATGTGTCACATTTGTGGCTCTTTGGGCCACAGCTGCACTAGAAGCTGTGGGATTCATTCATGTGGTTGACTGAGGTTTTGGCTGCTGATTACTGAACAATTTTCTCACCATGTGAGAGCAAGTTCATTGTTTTTTAGAACTGGACAGCGGTGCCGTTCCTTTGGTCGAGCTCTGACATGTCGGTCATGGGGGTTTCATACTTCTCGTCAGTGCTAACGATGCTGTACTGACCAATCTCGGTGTCCCTTGCTGCTTTCTTTGTTCTGTCCTGCAGAACAGCGTGGATCAGACCCAGGGGGACGGGCATCATGGCAAATACGATCAGTAACGCCAGAACAGCAAGAGCCCAGTCTGGGTATGGCAGAGTTTCTTCAGACCCCTGTAAGAGAAAGTAAACAAAAAAGTAATGAACAAACAGTGGGAACATCTTTTCAGTAAATTTCAAATTCTTCATTATTAGTCCCCTCTTCCTGGTAGGGCATGAATTAAACAAGAGACAGTTTGCATTTCAGTCTGTCAGTTTTCCAAGTGCAACAAAAACTATTGGCCTTAAAAAGGTTGCAACATGTCCTGTAGTTTCACTTACAGGAGTTCAATCTGCTTAAACATCTGATAACATTCCTAGTTAGACTAAATAAAATATGCCAGAGTACCTACAAACCTTTGAAAACCAACTTTAAGACTTTTAGGACCTTTTAACGTCTAAAACGAGAAAAATTAATGGTACCCTTTTGCACAGAAAACGGTCAAAAATGAAAGACGTGAGATTTTTTAGTACAACAGACCACTGCAATTCCTTTATCCAATTTTCCATTTCTGAAATGTCAAAGGGTATAGGACTAAGAATTTTTTGTCCATAAAAGCACACATTTGATTTTTTTTCTAGCACATTTAATGCCTCTATTCTGTCTTCATGCTATATGGTAATATTCATCATAACACATTTTTGCTGACATTATTCTAAACAACTAAATTATCAAACAGCAGAAAAATGCTTTTTTGTCAGGGACGACCTCTTCAGTGTGAGCTGCACAATTTTAAGTGGGCAACTTGGTAGACCAGATGTTAGAGAACTGGACCAGTGCTGTACAACAGTACAGGGTTATCTAATCACAGCAAGTAATATAAAATAAGTCGGGGGTTTTGGGGTCCTTCCCCAGGTAACTTTGAGCATCCAACACTGAATTCCCTAATTATTTATACAACAATCTATCGTTAGAAATTCAGGTAGAAAAGCACAAAATTATCGATTATTGATGAAATAAGAACACTTTTTCCTTCATAAAGCTCACATTGTAGTCAGCTTGAATATTAAACAAATTACAGAGAAGCCTGTTTTCCTGCTTTAACACCAAAAAAATAAAGACTATCTGAGGCTAACCTCACATAAAGAAAAACATTCAATAGTATAATGTGCAGAGTTTATCAAAATAAGCGGTTGATCCTGTCAATAATGATCAGAAAAACTTTTAAAAGTTTAACAACCTTAATAACTGACTAACATTCTAATTCTTCCTTTCTCACTTTCTCTCTCCCTGCCTCAGTGACTGATTTGATAGTTTTTCTGATAATTTGTCTTGTTTTTGCTGTTTAATTGTTGTTAAATGTGTTTAGCAATCAATCTGTAATGCACAAGATGTATCTTGCGGTATGAGTGCGGTTTGATTAAAAATACTGATTTGTTAACATTAGAACACTATTTTCTCTAAAATAGGATATATCTGCTCATTGTTATGCTGAGAAAGGAGAAGGATGCAAATATGAGCGAGTATGAACACAGTGACAGAGACCGCCTTTCAGCCGCCATGTTGCTGCCACCAGTTTTCTGCTGTTTTCTGGAGTGGCCTTTAATAACGATGAGACTAGTCTGTGTGGTTGAATACACTACTTCTGTTTCTCTGAAATTATTTTGCCATTTGTCTTACATGGAAGGATCTGCTCTGTGCCCTGCTTACACTGAGGGGTCAGGACTGAGACACACAGGTTATGCTGCACAGCACTGCTGTAAATGCCGTTATTTGTTACGTGGATAGGCATATAGCCACCCAAAAAAGGAGGATCAGAATCGTACAGCATTAGCTGGAAAACAAAAACTGGATAAAGTCAAGTACTGGTCAATGTACCTTGTAAAAATTAAGACCTCTTGCTAGTAAAAAGACAACTTTAAAAGGTCTTAAATTTCAAATGTCCAATTTAAAACTCTGTGGGAACCCTGCACATACATGTATACGTTTCTTAAATAGCAGTTTTCTTCCATGTTAAGGCAGATACTCTCTCCAGTTCTGGTGTTAAAACACACCCAAAACTCCAGAAAATTTCACCAAACTTTAAGGATGAGCTTCATGCATGAAAATAAATTGCTTTTTATTCTCCCTGTGATAAAGTTGGGGTTCGCCCTGTGTAAACAGAAGTTTTGTCCACCTTCAGCTTATTCCTTTTATGCCCTGATTCTCTGTCTTTCCTACCCAACTGGGAAAATCTCCCACTTTGAGGTGCATATGTGAACAGGCAAGTCAGGAAGGTTTCAATGGAAGACTGTACTGATCTTCTCTAAGACTTTTCAGTCATGCATTTGTGAAGAAAACTAAAATTCCTCCTACCATCTCTTCGTTCCAGGCCACATAAGTGGGACGTTTGATAATCATTTGAATGGTTGTGGCTGCCAGCAGGCCAAGCATAGCAAGCAGGCAGATGTACTTCCACAAATATTTGTAAATGACACTGGGACGCCAGCCCAACATTCCCTCAATGTCATCAAGAAACCTGAAGAAACAGAAGTTACACATTTTTGTGAGAAGAACTGTACTAAGACAGAGAAACTTCATCATTAGCTGAGATTTCTATAGAAATCAATGTTTTAATCAGAGAAAGACAGTCATAGACATTACCTATCAGCTCCATACAACCAAGACACACTGAAGGTCTCAAAAACCACCACGATGATGAGAGGAAGAGTGGCAGAGTAATCATCGAACATCGTCACAAAGTAGTTCCCACAGCGCTGAGTGAAAAGCAGGCCAATTATAAAGCCAATGATGCAACTGAAAACTGCAGAGGAATAAAGACAGACATGTTAAAATAAATAAAACACAAACAGTGACTGCAGAGAGGAAGCACGCAGCTTTAAGATACTCGTCATATACAGTAACTCAGCTATCTATCTCCTAGGTTATGCTGAAGCTTGCAGAACGGTGAGCATGTTTTAATATGTGTTTACTTGTAAGTTTGGTCTTGTTGTTGGCCAGAGTTTTGAAGCGGTCAGCGAGTGGTGCGAGGATGCCCTCCATAGTTCCAAACATGGTGCTGAGACCTAAGTTCAGGAGCATGAGGAAGAAGAGCGCTGACCAGAAGGGGCTGCCAGGTAGGAGAGACATGGCCTCAGTGAAGGCGATGAAAGCTAATCCTGTGCCCTCCACACCCTGAACACAAACAGAGCCAGCTTTAGTAGTGACATACAACGCAACAATAAAAATATCCACTAAAGTAAACTGAGGATGCGCCAAAGACTCTCACAAAAATGTACCTTCTGCATCTCTTTCTCCAGGTCACAGTCTGTTAAATTGCCAGGAACCATGTTTCCAGACTGTTTAAACCAGGCCCTGTAGTCCTCAAAGGCCACAGAACTGGGGTCAGAGTAGTCAAAGGATGGCATCAGGGTTTGGTCAACA
This sequence comes from Cheilinus undulatus, assembly GCF_018320785.1. NCBI lineage: Eukaryota > Metazoa > Chordata > Actinopteri > Labriformes > Labridae > Cheilinus > Cheilinus undulatus. Next base: position 15,711,094 of record NC_054884.1, on the reverse strand, counting down.
AAACCGCTGTGAAACTGCTCTGATAACTCCTTGATGTTACTGAGGAAAAAAGACAAAAACAAAAAATGTCTCTGTAATCATGAACACAGATTACACAACAAGACATACAGTTGAAATAAAGATTATTCAGCCCCCATTGCAAATCAGGTTTATTGAGAAAATGTACTGACTTCTGCTTTTTGTGGAGGAAAAAAACAAAAACAAAAACAGTTGAAATAGATCAACACAACTAATGCTTCAAATGGTTTTCCAAAATTCAATGGAAAATGCAGCTTATAATGACTTCTGCAGTTTTAAAGTCATTCAACCCTTTCAAGGTAAACATCTTCAGTACTTCACAGAGCACCCTTTTGCTTCTGACCTGCTGCAAATGAGATACACAGCCGGACACCAGCTTCTGACAGCATCCCAGAGGAATCTTAGCCCATTCCTCATGTACAATGCACTCCATTTCAGTAATATTCTTGGGACTGCATGCTAGAACCGCCTTCTTCAAATCCCACCACAGATTTTCCATGGGGTTCAAATCAGGTGACTGTGACGACCATTGTAGAATCCTCCGGGACTTCTGCAACCAAGCCTTGGTGAAATTTGAGGTATACTTTGCTTGGGATCTTTGTCCTGTTGGAAGGTGGAATGACACCCAAGCTTCAGTTTCCTCAAAGACAGCATGGTGTTTCCTCTCAGGATTTTCGGATACCTAAATGAATCCTTCCTGCCTTCCACACGCTGCAGGTTTCCAGAGCCAGAGGATGCAAAGCAGCTCCAGAGCATCACCTAGCTTCAACCATGTTTAACTGTGAGCACAGTGCTCTTTTCAGTGTATGCTTCAGTCTTCTTCCTCCAGACATACTGCTGATCCATTGTGCCATCCACAGAACAGAGAAACAAAACCTCTGTGGCTTATTGATATGATTTTGAGCATGCTGGAGCAGACTTTTCTTGTGCTTTTGGGTCAATAGTGGTGTTCTGGCATGGAAACCATCAACGTTCAGTACACGCCTCACTGTACTCATTGAAATCTCAGTCCCTGTTCCCACGAAGGAGGCATGCAGGAGGTCTTTTGCAGTCACTCAAGGGTTTTTCACAACCTGCCTTCTCCTGCATTATCTGGTTGCAACCATTCATTGATAGAATAGATTCCCTTTTTCTCCCCGTCAAGGTAGTGCAACCACTATTTCTGTAACTTTAAACTTGTGAACTATGCTTCCAACATTCATTTCCTTGATTAATTGCATTGGGTGGGCTCGAAATAACACTAGTTTTGCATAATTGAGCAGTTGTGAGGGATTCTATTCAGGAAATAATTATTTTTGAGACTGCAGAAGTCATTATAAGCTGCATTTTGAGTTGGATGTGGGGAAATCACTTGAAACATTTGTGTTGAGCTATTCCAGTTGTTATGGTTTCTTTTTTTTCCTCACAGAAAGTTTGTAAATGTTCACAACTAACCTGATTTGCAGTGGGGGCTGAATAATTTTGATTTCAACCGTATCAGGTTGTGATAGTATCTCTTATGGTCTAAGGACATAAAGGAATTAAAACATTGAGAGCGACTGGCCATGTACAAAAGCCTGAATACTTTCTATTACAACAACTTTTCCTATAAGCCTGACCAGTCAATCTATTTCCCCTGTGCTCATGATCAAACATGTACTCACATACTATTCTAAAATGGAATAAATGTATTTTAGGATGCATTATTTACAGAAGAAATCCAGGAGCGACTGATTAATGTCCCATTTAAATTTAAACCAAATTTTTGTGAATGCTTGAATCATTAATACTTCTAATTAAACATACCTGATGATACAGCTCGTGACCTTTTCTTTGGCACGGAAGCCAAGCACAGCAAACACCACCAGAGTGGCCAGCACAGATGTGAGAAAGTTAATAGAAGAGACAGTGAAGGCGTCCCGGTGACAGTTGTTGTTCTTTGGATTGTAGGAGGAGTAGGCGATGATGGATCCAAAGCCGAGGCCCAGAGCAAAGAAGACCTGAGTGGCTGCCTGCCTCCACACCTGGATGTCTGCCCAAATTTCCAGCTAGAAAGAAAAGAGGAAACATGAAGTGAGTGAGAGAAGATCTCAACCCTGCATTACTTGTCATTTTAAGTTTGAATACCTTTGGGTAGAACATGTAGGTGATTCCATCTAAGGCTCCATCCAGCAGGAGTCCTCGCACCAGGAAGCAGAACAGCACCACATAGGGGAAGATGGACGAGAAATACATCACCTACGAAGTGGAAAGAAATGAGAAAGAATAATAACATAAATATGGATGCTTTCAGTGGAAATTGGTTATTTGGTTTTCCCTGCAGAAAAAAAATTGCTGCTTTAATCAATCATAGTCCCCACTTTGATATATAATGTTTTATCTTGAGTGCAAAATTTTCAAGTAAGAACTTGTAAGACACACCTTACATCAAGCTAAGCAGGAACAACATTCCTTTTGGTTGTAATCTTTATCATAAGAAACAGGGTGTTTGTTTCAGGCAGGGTTACATTCCTGACTTTAAGATGAAAGAACAGGAGATGTGCATGTTTCGTCAACAGCCTAATTATTAAACGTTGCTAGTTGACACCAGATTTACTGATTCATTTATATATTATTAATATTTTTATGTTAGCCCTCAATTTAAGACAAATACAGCTGCCGACAACTAGCCGGGTGAGTCTTCTTGTCCGGCTCTACTGCCAAGATGAAGACCAACAAAGTGACTTTAAGGAAGCTTTCATGTTAGGCTTGACTGATTTGAACCAGTTCCTCTCCCCCCACTTTGGCTTACTTACACACTAGCAGCATCGATCCGTGCCTGGGCCCATTTGGGAATGTGCTCAGTCTGATAAAGCAGTTGACAGTACCCACATAGCTGGTTTGTAAGTATAGGATTGATTTTAAACTTTTACTTATTACTTTTAAAGAATTACACGGACTCGCCCCAACATACATCACACACAAATCATTTCTTAAAACCTACTTTTACAGACAGGCTTTTTTTTTTTAATAGTAAATCTGTTTTAATAGTTTTACCCCCCCGTGTATTGTGCTAATAGTTTTATTGCTTGATTATCTGTTTAGACTCTGTCACTGATTTATCCCGTTTTCTTTTTGTCTGTATAACCTGACAGATTTAATCTCACACTGCCAAAACTGTTCCTGTGCTCAATGTTTTTAATGTTCCTTATTTAATTTTACCTTATTATGTTGTTTTTTTAATTGGTGTGCGTTTTATTTGATTTTATGACGTAAAGCACCTTGTAACAGTGTTTTGAAAGGTGCTATATAAATAAAACTATTATTATTATTATTATTATTATTATTATTATTATTATTATATATTTACACTGCAAGATCTACAAATCTGGGTAAAATTAGTGAAAAAAATTGGTCCAGGCATACCCAAATTGATTTGGTGCTGTGTTTGAACCATCTAAAGTACAGGCACTGACAAGGTTATCTTCTGAGCGGTGACACTTTAAAGTTTCTTCCCAAACTGACACACTTACAGCAGGCGATACTGTTTACCGATTACTATTTAGTAATATCACATAAAACCATGTACCACCATGCTCCAAGTTTTATTAAGAGGCAGCACTTTGATTCATCTTTGAAGTTTCATTTTATGCCTTAAATAAATTCTTTGTATAATTAAGTATTTTATATTTACATAAATTCTAAATGTGTACATAAATTCTCCTTTGACTTTGTATGTGTTTATTTTCCATTATTAACATTTTAATATGCATACTCAGGCAAGGAACTATAAACAATCAGCTTGTTGACCTTGATTTTCACCATAATAACTAAAAAAGATACATGCAAATAACAAGAGTAAAAAAAAAGTCATGGGATGTCCACCAATAATATACTATGTGAAATCCCCGCTGTTGAAAATCACCTCCAGTGTCATCCCCGGAGAACTTTTTAAAAATGTTTCCTTCAAGGAAATTTAAAACACTCACTATTACTGAAACTCAAAGTGGATAACTCAAGTAGGTCAGTGCACCTAAGCTGCACATTCCAGTGGTGTCAAACAATGAAACCTAAGCCCAACACATGACCAGGATTTGGCCAAACTGAGATCCCAAAGAGAGTCCAACAGGATACAATTTTCTCAATGAGTTGGTTTTTCTCAGTAACACAGAGCCCCTCTAAGTAGTTATGTTATATAAGGCTTAATTATTCCCAAACTACTCTTCGTCTCACCACAACATTTTTCTTTGAACACCAACCTTTCCCCCAAACATGATAATAGTGTTAATAAAATATGAACCCTTAAACTCATACATGCATGCCACTGACAAGATATATAGCCTTATGGCAATCATTCATTTAAACAAGAATCTAGTAAATGACTGGAAGTCCAGTGGTGAAGCAGTTTCATTTCATCTGTCAGCTTCTATCTGTATGCAAAACAACCCTTTTTAATATCAGCTTCACTGACTGTGCAATCAACCCAGATGTCTGTGTTACCTTGACAGAGCTCTTGATTCCCTTGAACATCCCCAGACACACGATAGTCCAGGCGGCCAGCAGACAGCAGACGATGTACGTGTTAAAAGTCCCCGTCTCATCAATCGAGTCGGTGATATCCAAAGCTTTGCGGTACCAGAAATACGATGTTGGGGAGCTCTTCTGACATTCTTGTACTGGTGAAAAGAGGAAAAAATATAGCTTACTTATCTTTAGTGTGGCTTATATTCTAAATTTCAATAACTGCTTTATTCCTTTACAGTTGTAAGATTTCAGTTTTACCTGTTACATTCCCCTCTTTTGGACACTGTTCCCAAGGCAAAGGGTACTGGAACGAGTTCCCGAGATAGAAAAGACTCCACGCCAGGATAACGTTGTAGTAAAGAGCCACAAAGAAACACACCTGAGGACATCAGAAAACATTGTCCAGGTATTGAGAAGCGTTTTAGTGTGGGTTGTTTTGAAAGAAAAAGCGCATACTTCTCTCTGCAGTTATTTACATGATAAAATAGACAACATTTCAACTAAAAGCCTTGAGGAATGACAGTCCAAAGACAATAGCAAGTCATAGCATGCCTCTCTGCAGGTACTTCATAATAATTCTTGGTCCAGACAAGCAACATTGCACTGTTTTCCAAACTATTGTGCAAATACGATTCCAAATAAACAACATTTGGTTTCTAAGTTTTCAAATAAAATATTAAATACTGCTGCTTTTCCTGTCAGTTTCCATCACTTACATGAATCTCAGAGAGGTTTGGTAATGATTTTGCCAGGTGAGCCTAATTAAAGGGAAACTACTTAAGGGGGTTGTTCCACATTATTAAGCAAGTCACAGGTTTCATGCAATATGGGGAAAAAGGAAGATCTTTCTGCACAGGTAGAGCGTGAATGATGCAGTGTCTTGCAAAAGGTATGAAAACACTAGATATTTCTTAAAAAATTTCAAGAGTTAATCATACTGTGAAAAGATTTTAGTGTGATTCAGAGCGCAGACAGGTTTGTTCAGATAAAGGCGTATCAAGGAAAGTTTCTGTGAGGCAAATTCATTGTATTAAGAGAGCAGCTGAGAAAAATCCACTGATGAGTAGTAAACGGGTACTTGAAGCTGCTGATGTCTCTGGAGTCACTAGAAACTCTCGATGCAAGATCCTCCAGAGGCTTGCTGATGAGCATAAAGCTATATTTCAGCCACCCTCAACCAATGCCAATAAGGAGAAATGATTGCAGTGGGCTCAGAAACATATGAAGACTAATTTTCAAACTGTTTTGTCCACTGATGAAGGCTGTGCTACACTGGATGGTCAAGATGGATGGACTTCTGGATGGTAGGTGGATGTCCACCATGTCCCAGCAAGGCTGCAACGTCAGCAAGGACGTGGTGGAGTGATGCTTTGGGCAAGAATCATAGGAAGTGAGTTGGTAGGCTCCTTTAAGATGCCTGAAGGTGTCAAAATAATCTCAGGAAAATATGTGGAGTTACTAACTGCCCATTTCCTGCCACTGTATAAAAAGAAGAACCGTGTCTTCCAGAGTAAGCTCATATTTTTGACTGAAATAGCTTTGATTTGAGAGAAAAAAATACCCCAAAGAATACAACAGATTTCTGTATTCGATCCTTTAGAAACTATTGAATGTTTTGAAACCCTGTTATGCATAGTAATTTGGAACACTGCATTTTAAGTTATTTTGCAGAAAAACGCTATTGTCATCATTGGTAATTTTGTCAAATAAAAAAAAAGATTAAAATATATTTGAGGAATGAAAAATCCTATTGACTGCCACTTATGTTGACTATTTAGGAAATAAAAGGAACATAAATAGCATATGCATGATAATTTGGAACACAGTGTATAAGCCAAAGAACCTAACTGCATGAGCTCTGAAGTCAGTAACACGTTCTTACCACACAGCTCGAGTATCCAATTCCTGAAAGCCTTGGGGAGATGTACTTCCACACTCCGATGCTGCCCTGTCGGATGGCCTGCCCGGCTGCCAGCTCCAAGAAGAATAAAGGGATGCCCACCACCAGCATCAACAGCACATAAAGCAGGAGGAAAGCTCCTGAGAAAAGGTGACACACACATGGTCAGCAGGACAGCATATATGATTTGCTAAAACCCTTGATTAAGGAAAAGAAAAGCAAGTGGTGCTCCACTTTTGTGTTGCTGACAGCAGAGATCAGAATGGTTCTACTCCATCTATTTTTACGGATAATTACCAGCTGTTACATATGCAGGAGCAGCCACTTAATCATCAAGGACTGTGTCTATATGCATTTTTCTGTAGAATTTATCTCATTTTTCATGGTAACAGTGAACATAAAACTTCAGAGCTAAACATAGTTTAGTTGATTTCAGACATCCACAAACAGCATGTTTATTGACTATGTAGTGTTCATATTCTGAGGCATGCAGTTCGTAGTTAACATAGATTTAAAATAAATTTACATGTGCTGGTGTTCAGATCACTCGTTTTATTTGTCTTGGTCGTCTTCTGCAAGACACTCCTACTACTGTAACCCAGCTTATTTGAAGCATTAAGCTAGCAAGCTGGGGAGAAATGCACCATTAGTTTTTTGATATCTCTTAAAGATTTCAGTGTTTTATCCATCATCTATACCATTGTTTTTATTGACAAAATTCCAACAAACAGGCCTTTAGACTATTGCTCTTGACAAAAGGCTAAAGTATAAACTATCCATTATCACAAATATGTATAAGTTTGACTCTAGAAAAAAACATAAAGAGGATCTGTTCATTGTCAAGAAAAAAAACATCACAAGTTTAAAAGATGCTAATTTAGGAGGAAAAAATAGAAAATGATGACTTTAAAAGTCAGAAATGTATGTGAACCAAGACTTGGATTTTTTAAGATTATAAAGTCCATAAGTTGAAAATTTTACCACTGTTTTCAGTTTGGCTTCTTCTAAATTTCTGACTTTACATGGCTGGAAATGTACAATCCAAAAAACCTTTATACTCAGAAATTTCATGTTTTTCGTGTAAATCTCCAGTGTTTTAAACTCTATAATTCCGAGTTTGTTCTCTTGTAAATATATCAATATATTAATATATTTATAATATACACCCCCCCCCCCCCGTATTGATATAATAATTTTCTAATCATGAATTTTAATAATATATGTTCATCTAATTTTGACGTTAGACCAGACAGGATCCTGCACCCCCACCTAAGACCTTTGGCGCCCAGACCCTAAGTTGGGCACCACTGATCTATACTCTTGATTCTCAACTGGTGTGTTAAGGCCCAAAAGTGGTAGCAAAGCTATTTTCAGTGGGTTGTGGACGCCTGCAAAAATTATGTGGCAAAAACTTTATGATGTACTTTTATGTACTTCCATCTAGCTGCCAGATGTTGCATCAAAAACAGAAGGTTATGATTTAATATTTTTATAAATTTGGGCTGTGATTTGTATTTAAAGGGGTGGTGGTTTGACACTAGACCAGTTAAGAAGCACTGATCTATCCTGCTTACTCCATGCAGGGTTGTAGGGGGCTCGAGCTGATCCCTGCTGCCACGGGTGGTACATCAGGTAAACCCTGGACTGGTCACCAGTCAATCACAAAACTGACATGCAGAGAGAAGCAGCCACTCTGACTTTCATACCTATGGGCAATTTAGAGTCATATTAACCTAATGAGCATGTCTTCAATTGGGCAGACTCCACACAGAAAGGCCCTTTCTGAAGGCCAATAAACTCTGTACAATCGTGCAGCCCTCTGTATGTTTTAATGGAGTCTTTTCTCTTGTCTTCAAATATTGATACCTTGTTCTTTAATACTTACACTACACTATTGTTTCAAGTTGTTCATCTTTTATTCATATTTGTCCTGTTATATTCCCACATAGTGATGTATTTTATTAGTGTTTACTGTTTTAATGTTTTGTAAAGCACTGTAACATTATTTACCATAAGTGCTTCACAAGTTATTTTAAGTATGTTGAGTAAAATGAGTATAATTCAAAAACAGAATTTTCATAATTAGAGATACTCACCTCCTCCATTTTGATGGCACAAATAAGGAAACCTCCAGACATTGCCGAGTCCAACGCTGAAACCCACCTGGGCCAAAAAATACTCGATTTTACTGTTCCATCCAGCTCGAGCAGCGGGCTCAGATGTGCTCTGCTGGCTCTCCTGGCCAGCGAGGCAATCCATCTCGGACTCTGTGGCTCCTGTTCTGTCATCATCAGTTGGTAAAGGCTGCTTCTCCATCTAAAAACAGAAAAAAGGTCAAATAACAGATACACTTCAGTGCACCATTTTTTATTAAATCATTAGGACTGTTTTGCAAAGTTGTGTCAGTGATGCTTGTGGCCTTACTTGAAGAGTAGCAATCAACTGATAGCTCCAGCTAGCTTTGACATTGTCTTTGTTTTCTTTGTTTGCCCACTCATGTCCATCTACCATCAACAGACAGTCTTTAAAAACAACCCTCCATAAATCTACTTTCATAAATGTCCTCATGTTCCCTTTTCACTTTAACTGATTTAGAGAAGCTAGAATCTCGCTGGTATTTCAGTTTCAGACAATGTATGTTGCTGTTGAATTTGATGGTATAATAAAAAGTGTCTGGGACTTTTTCTAAGGGCTGAGGCTTTATACTTTCTTTCATTTCCTTTTCATAATAACCAGTATGTTTATTCGATAAAGCATAATGCAGCATAACATGACGTATTCTACTGCATTTCAGAGGAATTTACTATTCTCTCCACTTTCCCTCATTTATCTGATAAGATGGGTTAATGAATAAATTACAATGCATCGCAACAGAATTGTACGAGATAAAATGAGGGAAATACACGACCAACCCCGCAATAAAAACAGCAATAAACTGAAACTCACGTTTACACACTGCAACACAGTAGTTCTACATCGAACATCCAGTTACTATGACACCATAATATTATGAATGAGGATTTTGCAAAAGATGTTGGGCTGCTAAGTTGTGATTTTATTTCCATTGCAATGTGGACATTCACAAAAAAAAAAAAACATTGAAAATAAATATCTGAATTCAACTCTTTCTTCTCATGCATATATTCTATCTAGTGGATGGATGTATAGCCTGTTTGCATATCTTTTGATGAAGTCAAATAAAGTTTAAGTTAGTTATCATCTGCCCCCATTAGTTGGAGACAATTAAGTTGTCAGGAATCAAATACACCAGTTGATTTGTTTAACAATTTAACACTTCCACAATTTTGGCCACTGCATAAGGACTTTTTAGATTTTTCTGCATATCAAGCTTTTCAATGCCAAAACTTGTAACTTTAATAACTGAACTCGTAATGGTGCTAATGCATTAAAATAAAAGGTAATTCCCCACAATGTTTGACAGTCGAGTGCAGACAGTAGCAGACACCTACGTTCACCCACCAGGTGGTTAATCGCACTAATTGTATCTGCCTTGGAGCCCAGGTGTAAAATAATCCCTGATTAGACGATATGGGTTCAACACACGTCTTAACGTGTTCACAAACTAGTGAGAAAATTTTGTTAAGAACAAATATTGATATCATTCTCACTTAAAACAAAAAAATCTACGGATAACATGTTGGTCATGTACGTCGCAGACCCCAGGGCGACAAACAGCGTGGTCAGGTACATGAATAACACTGTTCAATAACTGTTCGTCTTACACGGAGAAAACTGACACGTTATGATAAACCAAACTCACCTTTTTCGACGAAAAGGTAAGAGATGCACCGAATAAGGCAGAACACGTTAAACGTCCACGTAAATCTTTTACACTTCAAAGGCGGCACGAGCACGTGTGGCTGTTTCTGCGTTTTAAACCTTCTCGCGGGCTCTGCTTTTCGTCTTTCATTCGTTGAATTAAATCAAACTAAACAATGTAAGAAAATACATTCATTTATGGTGAGATATAACTATAAATAAGGACATGAAAACACACGGAAGCATTTCACGCGGTAGTAATCTCTTCATCCGCCTACTGTAGCGGTTTATTGGTGCAGCCGGGGGTTTGTTTCTTCCGCGTGATGCAATACAATGAACCCCACCCCATCTACTATGCTGCGTTCAAGGACTGCACGGAACCTGTGGAGTTATGTGCGTGGTCACAAAAGTAGGCCACACAAACATCAACATGCCGTGGGGTTGAATGCATGCTGTTGCGACCTATGTAATGAGTTTCATTTGATTTAATCAATAACATTTCTTGAAGCATATATATAGGTTATATATTTATTCGTAATGTTTTCTTAAATCTGTGATTCATTGAAACAATTTGATTTTTTAAGGATGCATAATATTATCTAATGATCAATACCGGCACTTCATATTATCTATAATTCATTTTATTTATATGAGCCTTTCAAAGCACTCTTACCTTATAAGTCAGAGTTAAAAATAAGATATAAATAATTAAAAAGAAAAAAAATCTGTATGATATGGGTACAAACAGATAGGAAAATTTCTACTAATATTTTTGACTGATATTTTGGCTATCAAAATCTGTCTAAAAAAAAAAGTAAGGAAATTTGGTAATGGTGCATTACTTCTTTCTTGTAATAACTTTTCTTGGCAAAAAATCTTATACAGTTGTAATTCTCTGACTCTTGTTTGGTGTTGTTTAGGGGACTGGATGATTAAATTCTGAAGAGGCAAGACATATTGGCAATTTAAAAATGTATTTATTAAACAAACAGGAGCTTCAGTAGCATGTGGAAGAACCATACACAGCCACAACAACCTGGCACCTCCTCCTCATGCTGGTCCCCAGCCTGGTCACACACTGCTATGGAATGGCATCCCATTCTTCAACTACCATTTGTTGCTAGTTAGCCAATATGGTTAAGTTGGTCAATCTGGCACGAATAGCATGCCCAAACTGGCAGGCCATTCTACCCTCTTCACTTCCAAATTCTGGAGATAGTCTCTGATGAACCCCGGTCTGTCTGGTCCCTGACTATGGAGATATGGGATTGCCACAGATTGCAGAATTTCATCTTGAAATCTCTCTACATAGAGATTGACAATCAGGTGCCAATCAGGAACCTGACTGTAAGCATCTGGGGGTGCCAGAAGCTTTAAGAAAAAGAGTCAACAGCAGAAAAAGCTGTTTGGCACTGGCAGAAAAGATCTGGTAAGTTTTTCATACTCAGCCTACATACTCAGCTCTGCTGCTCATCCCACAAATGCCTCTTCCTTATAAATGTGACACGATTTAACTTTACATTGTGTGTTTTAAGGACTAAAGTTTTCTTTCTGACTCTGAACTAGCCTAAATCTTAATATCTGTATTAATATCAGTGTTGGCTAATATTATTATGTAAATACTGGTATATTGGATAATGGAAATAATACAGCATGGTGCACCCCTAGTTTTTTTAGACAATCTGAAACTCCAAGAAAGCACACTTTTGGCGTGATACTTTACTCTCATCGCCTAATGCCAGTAACTAATGCGACCAACTTTATTTAGCACATTACATAATTCTCTTTAAAACAACAGGCTATATTGTTTAGGTACATTAATGTATTCCTTTTGAGTATACATTTTAATCCTCCAATTTTCTTAATAACTGTGACAGTTTAGCAGTATTGTAAATTCTAATTTAAGGTTTATAGTTTAAAGTAAAAAAAAAAAACAATGCTATGAAAACATTTAAAACGTGTCATCTTGTAGCTATATCATGCGGTTGAAGCTGGCTGATATCAGTTTCGTTTCCACTGCTGCTGAGCCTTTGTAAGGCCGAACATCACATCAGATCAGAAGCATTTTAAGCCTTTAAATCAATCAAGAGCGGGGTTGAGCCCCCGACGTCCAAACGAACATTAGCTCCGTGAACGCAGCATAAGACCCTGATCCTCTTTGGATTTTATTTCTTAACACGTGTGACTGTTTGATGCCAGATCAGGCAAGGAGTTTAAGAGAGGAAAAGGGACCCTCCACATCCTTTATTGTCGTATCGTTTACACTTGACAAAGTCAGACTTTTTTATTTGTATATAGTTATAAAAAAAAATGGGTCAAGGAAAAGTTTATCCTCCTGGATCGTCAAACATACGTGGCAAATATTTACTTTCCCCACACTACTTGATGCAATTCATAAGCATCCTGTTTCAGGTCAATTTAAGCGATAAAAAAAGAAAAGCTCAGCTGATGCAACAGTCAACTCCTGTTAGTCATATCTGATTTTCTTGGAAAATCATGCTTTTACAGAAATTAACATTAAAGCACCTGCATGTTATTGAAAACGTAGCTGTACAGAACACAGTGCTCATATTTTTATATAATCAGCCCCCATTTGTCTCTTTTCTGTTAAAGGTTTTAATGTAGTAGGCTTTAGGTCACTTCGGTCGCTCTGACCCGCACAGTGACATTTCTCTGGACCACTGCTGCAGTGTTTGAAAATCGCGTGCCCCTGCGTGCCACGTATGCCTGTACTGTAGGCAAATAAAGCACACACGTCTACGTCAGCTCTCCTCTCATAAACTATAACCTAGTGAAATTTATGTCCCTAAAAAAGAAAGCGTGTTTTAAAGAATGACTGTCGTTTACCTTGTTTGCAGCACTGAAAAAGAGAAATCCTTGAGAAATTTTCCAAATGTCCTCACACCAAAGTCAAGTGGGAACCTCTACTGCTGCCACTCCACCTGACTCCGCCTTTCTCCTCCATTGGCGGATTAAAGGGTGCTTGTTCATCCTCCAGATGAGGTCTGTTGTGAAATCTGACACCCTAATTTCCCTTTTTAACTACATGATGCCGTCCTTGAGGACCCAAGACCAGACCTAATGCATGTACCCTAAGGGGCCAGAGTACGCTTCGGGACTGAGATCTCACTGTGTGATTCTCGAGAAAAAGGACAACTACTTAGTTATATTTGTAAACATAAAAGCTGAAATTCTGTTCAAAACCTGTAGAATGGGCTCAAATAATGGTACTCAAATGACATTTTTAAATCTATTTTTTTCTGAAAAGCAATTATTTTGAGGATTTTTAACCCTTTAAAGCCTAAATACACAAATTATTGCCAGATAATTCTCATTTTTTGGAACTGAAATGTTCATCCAATAAAATCCAAATTTCCATAAAATTTAACATATATATTTTTTGTATCTCATTTGATACATTAGGTGTTTTTGATAACTGATAATCCACTTGAGGGCATTTTTTCATTTATCAGATTGTATTCAGAACTATTTTGGTACTTTATTGATCATATTGATTAGATAGAGGTATCATAAAAGTATGTGTCAAATATGATACAACAGGCTTTAAGGGGATTAAATTTTTTTTTTAAATGAAGAAACATGCATTAAAATATTTGCATGTAGGATTCTTCTACCTAGGCTTCCACCATGTGGCTAAACATCCTAAATAATATAAAGCTTCTGCAATGAATTTTAGCAGGTATAATGAAACACAGTCAGATTAATACTGATGCCTTGTCATGACTAGTACTTCTTGGAATGTTTGGGCCAAAAATTGAGGTATAAGTAAGGCATAAATGTGGCAAGTGAGCCACCTGAGGGCACCATCAGGCAGGAAGGAGGATTGACACAACCCTAGCGCTATGGATGTCCTTGCATTTTACCAGGGGTATGAGAAAAAACCTGTTGAAAAAAACAACAGAGTCCACAACTTAACAACACAGTAAGGGATGGATGTGGTAAGTAGGTACAGCCCAGGGTACCGTCAGAGCAGCTTAGGGTTGCCCCTGGTCATGCTGTGGATGTCCCAAGGGCCTGAAAACAGCCAGTGTTTGTGGGCATATTACCAGGGGTGAAGAGGCCTCAGCAGAAGAGATGCACCTCATTGGTGCGCTGATCTGTCCTTACAGGTGCGGGAACTGCTACAGGTGTGTTGCATCTAAAAATCAGTCTCAACCATGGATGTCGTTAGACCATTTTAGGGGGGCTGAAGCCCCCTGAAATGTTCCTCAGCCCCCCTAACAATAATTACAGTAAAAACAGTGACAAAATTGATTAAAGAATGCACCACACCATTACTTTCTGCTTAATGTAGCCTGTAGAACAGAGATACTCAACCCATGGCTCCTCGTGGCACAAAGGGGATAAAACATGCAGGAAAAGTGGTTTGAAGGGGTTAAAGAATGGCAAAAAAAAATTGGGTTAAAGAGGCAAAAAGGTGTTAAAATGAGTTAAATACTGGTGCTAATTCACGATTGTGGAAAGCTCCTTCTCTGGGATTTTCTGGGGCTCAGCCAACTCTGTTGTCAGGCCTGTCTCCTTGTGGCCTGCTGCATTATAGATAACAGGGATAGATCTCACAGTTAATGACTAAAAATGTCCTGCATTTTGAAAGAAAATACAAATATGTAAACCAGACCAAAATATTTATTTAATTTTTGTGTATTTGAAAGCTCGGCCCCCAGAGTTTCTGTCCAGACTAAATCTGGCCCCTGTGCAAAGATACTTGATGGCCCCTGATTAAAAGGCTCAGGAAACCTCTGCAGGTGTTTTGAGTTAATTAGCTGATTAGGGTGTGACACCATGACTTTCCAATATTCAACTTTTTCACAATATTCTAATTTTCTAAGACACTGAATTTTGGGTTTATTATCTGTAAGCCATAATTATCAACATTTCAAGAAATAAAGGCTTGAAATATTTCACTCTGTGTAATGAGTCTATGTAAAATAAGGGTTTTACTTTCTAAAATAAGTGACAAAAAACATTGAACTTTTTTTTTTATGATATTCTAATTTTTTGAGGTGTACCTGTAATGTCTGAGACCCTTGTTGGTTTTCTTTGTTTTTTTCTTTGTACAAAGTGAAAAATTATAAAGTACTTACAAAAAAGATCCCAAATAATAATAATTAAAAAAAACTATAGAGCTAGACATACAAAGAGTAGATGTTCAAAACCAGAGATAAATAATATCACAATAACCCTAAATTGAAAATTGAATTTGTGAATAGAATAAGAAATACAATAAAATATAACAATGATTGTGATGATACTAATAATCATAAAATAATAAAATGGCACAAAAGTGAATTGATCTATTGATAAATTTATTATTTGGTCAGCAAACATCTTCGGTTCCAAAATCACTACATGTGAGTTCATCTCTCAGAGTGTGAGCTCCTGTTTGTGATTTAGCTGTTCTTTGTTTTCACGGGTAAAAAATATGATGACGTCACTCGTAACCAAGCCAATGTGAGCCAGGGCAGGTAGGCCTAAAAGCTCTAACGGATAACGGATCTTGGAGGGAAATCTGCTGAGAGAAGTTGTGAAGATGTCGGGAATCCAAACAGTGAGGAGCTTGGTCAAATTCAGACTAACTGTACTTGCCGAAGAGATTTTGGAGCCGTTTGAAAGAATGCTAGCAGAGTATGAGGAGGAAAATTCTCGTTTGAAAGTGGAGAACCAGCGACAACAAAAACTACTGGACGCTGTTTTTAACCCCGAAGTCCAGTTACACAGAGCAGGTTTGTTCTCTTTATTATTGATTAAATATTATTAATCAGCTGTATCTGTTGTGTGGTATGAGAGTGACTCTGTTATGCTAACTGGTGTTGGCTAGCAACTTTACTAACGCCAGTTGTAACCATGACAGTCAAGAAGTCGTTGATCAGAAAGTCACCAGTTAACTCAGTCACTCCTTAAACAGAAACACCAACCATTTGATAAATGTGATGTTGAGTGAAAACATTTATGATGGTGATCACTGAAAGAGATGAAGGGGTGTAGACGTGTTTAAAGTGCCAGTTAAATTGTATTTGGTGCGCTGACATTAGATGTTTAAAGAAGGTAGAATATGCTAACCGTTAAAACCGTTGAAAAGACGTTAAAAGTGGTTTAAAATGAGTCTTCACAACATCTAGTAAATAGTGAAAAACGTCAAGAGTTGGGCATACTGGGTTTGGTTGCAAGGGTGGAAAATGGACAAGAAAATTGTTCTTAGGTAAAAGAGGAGTTACAAAAAATGCCTTAAGTAGGAATAAATTTAGTGCTCTATAAATCTGCTCAAGTCATTTATTAAAGTTTACTACAAGTACTGAGTACTTAGTAGGTATTTTTTCTGAGGGGGTTGTAAAGTATAATATGATTTTTCCTTAATTAGAAAGAAAATATTAGGTTTTGACCATATGTTAAGTTAACAGGTACATATTTTGATTCAATTGCAGTGCAGCTGCAAATTCTGGATAGAAGGAGGAAACTTCGGCTCAGTCCCATTTCCAACTTTAACTCCTACCCCACATTTTGAGTGCTCTACCCTCAGGGTTTCTGTAGATCCTGGAAAAGTCTTAAATTGCACATCTGATATGTAAGGCCACAAAAAGTCTGAGTTTTTACCAGTGAGAGATCTTACATTTTCAAAGGCACTTTAACTAAGACATGTTCTTATCCAATCTTACAATTCTAATTATCTGCTGCCACAAATTGTTGCATAAATATTCTCCATAATTCAGGGTATTCTGTGTTGGATGTTCTACATTTCCTGGGTGAGGACACCAGACCCCTCTCTGATTTTATGTGATACTCTGTGATTAGATAAAGTCTGTACTGTTATAGAGCACTAGTCAAGTTGTCTAACATCCTGGCTATGGTTGCCTACTTAAAAAGAGATTATTTGACTTTCACAAAAAACATGTTTAAAGAAGTATAAAGGAATTTATGGGATTTTTAATGTTTTGGGAATCTCTAATTATTTTTTAAAGATAATTTTCCAAGACCTCTTTAACTTTTAGTAGAAATTGTGTTTATACCTGGCATTAACAAGTTCTTGTGGTCCATTAAAAGAAAAGGGACTAGACTATGTCTCTTCATGACTGACAGTATTTCTTACTGACTACCAGCTGGTCAAAACACACGAAAATGAATGAAAATGTAAACAAAAAGAATAAAGAAATCCATATTTTGTGCATTGTACAGTAAGATAGGCCCGTTGTCATCATATGCAGACATCATTTTTGGTAAAAACAACTTCCTGTTCAAAGACAAGGCTTAAGTTTTTTACTTATCAGGTTTTACTGATCCCAAACAAGAGCAAGAAATCTAGAATGCACTTCAAACAAAGGCTCAAGTCTGAGGAGGTTAAGGCTGTTGGTGCATCAGTCATGTGATGTGAATGTGACTGAGGTCAGTGATCTCACTGATGCCCCATCATAGGTCTATTCAGAGCCATGTACAGTGTCCAGCCCATATTAATGAAATATGTAATGATGAAAAATGGAAAGTTTGAAACCTTAACAGATGGCATCTTTGTCTTGTAATAAAGAAGGAGCTTTTTGTGATAAAGATGTTCTTCATGGCTCTAAATGTGTTTCTTATTAAGTTATTACTGTAATATGCATATTTTTGATGAGAAGATCTTATTTCTGTGTGGTGGAATCCCTGTCTCTAAAACCAGCTACATCATCAATGAAATATCAAGGAAATGTCTGTGAGTTTTGAAGGAACTCAGAAATGACTCTGCTAGGAGAGTTTGATATTCCTCACATCTAAGCCCCTGTTCTAATTTCTAAAACACAAGGAAAGAAAAGTTATGACTTTGACATGACTTCCAAACATCCACTCACTTACAAAATGTACATCCCTGTGTACACATCCCTACTATGCAGAACATAGAGCTATGGCTGATTTACCTTATAGTTACTATATTTAGAAAGCTGCGTGTTGATTTTTCTCCACAGATGTCCAGCAGCTGATTGTGACAAAAGAAGAGTTTCTCCATAGGCGGTAGAAGAGGAGCTCCAGTCGGAACCAGGAGGAGTCACCAGAACCAGCACACATTAAAGAGGAACAGGAGGAACCAAAAAAATTCAAAAGTGTGTTGCCATGAGCAGTGGAAATCCAGAATAAGATGTTTGTCATTTCATCTTTCCAGCTAAGAAGAAGCATCTCAATGATTTAAATTCTGCTTTTATTCCTGTATTTAATTTTTGTTTCCACCTCTTCTGTTAAATGTTCAGTGTTGAGTTCACTGAGGATTGATGTTGGATCTTCGTCACTATTATAACAAAGACTTCTGCTCTGTCTGTAATGTTTCTTGGGATAATATTTGTTATTAAAGGGAGCTGTGCAAAGATATATCTGTTTGATTGATCGATGCTTGCTTATTTTGTTCTTTTTTCTTGTTTTCTTTCATTTCCCTGTTTGTATTTGCTTTTTTAAGGCATTGAAATAGTCTTTGTTGATAAATATTAAGTTAAATTCCATGTAAAGCAAAGTTAGAATCTATTCTATTTACACACTCTAGCTGTTGGAATAAAGTTGGAATAAACATGCAACTAAATTTAGAACTATATGTGACTGCATGATGGACATAGACCTCTAGAAAGTTTTTCGAACCCTCGGCGAAGCTTTATTGGGCAGGGCCAGAGTAGAGACATATTGCTTTCTGACATTAACAAACTCTCCTTAAACTTCCCCATAACTGTGCATAAACAACCAGGAAAAAGGTATTCGCTCAATATTTTCAAATTCATCTAAAATAGTCTCATATATACAGGGAGCAGGTGGCCTAGTGGTTAAAGGCACTCCCCATGTATGTGGGCGGCCCAGGTTCAAATCCGGCCTGAGGCCCTTTACCGCATGTCTCTCCCCCACTCTTGACCCTGTTTCCAATTCTATCCACTGTCCTCCTCTATCTAATAAAGGCCCAAAAATAAATCTTAAAAAAAAAAAAGTCTCATATTATGTGCTAGCTGAATCCACTGATGTAAAATTTGTCTTCATTCTTGATAAAACATGCTATTTGAAAGGGAAAGGTCAATATGAATTTGTTCAGTCTTAACGTGAGATATGTCAGGGATCTTCTTGAAAAAAACCTTTAGTATCTTGATTGCTTTAATAGTTTTCCACAGTCTCATGGGTTACTTCTAATCAGTCTCTTATTTTTGTTTATACCATGGTCTTGGTGAATATTCGATTCTGATTGGCTCTGGAAATTCCATTTTGTCCATTAACTTCTGATATATGGACACCGTTCGAACTTCAGAAGTACCTCCGGTCAAAAAAATCATTACACCGTTCCAAATTAATGCACAGCAGCTGTTACTCCGTTAGGAGTAACTATAGCAACCTGAGACAGTTATATTTTCTGAGCAGGGAGTACAGCGCTGCTAGCCTAAGGAGCCTGTAGACCAGCATCAACCGTCACTTAACTGACATAAATAAAATAACAGACTCCAGGTTTAAGACCAGGCAGTATGGCTCTAAAAACATGCAATAAAATCAAGACAATTAAAACAATCCAGATTAAACCACAACAACAATAAAATAAAGATCTGTATAGAAAACAAAGAATAAAAGCATACGTGAATACAATAAAACCATACTTCTGCCTTGTGACATGATGAGTGCACCACTTGTTCAAAACAGCCTTCAGTCTCTCCTAAATCCGCAGATGACGCCCAACTTAAAGTTTCTAAACTAGTTTGTCAGCACCTAGCAGCACCTACACCTGTTAGCTGGTGCCTGTCTATTTGTAAAGCATCCCTGGCTCCAAGGTAAGGTCCTAAAATCAAAGCTTTTATGGTGACAGTTATGACTACATGACGATATGTGAGCGCGTGTGGAGGAATGCATGGAAAATAAATAGAGATATTTTTCTGCTGAGTATAAAAGGTACCTCTATACTTTCATCAGTGTTTTTAGATCAATCACAAGTACTGATATTGAGTGTTTTACAATTATAATAATTTTACAACTTGTCTGATTAAATTATTGCAAAGAAAATAAATGCCTCGACAGAAATTAAAGACTGAAATGTATGATTTTTTTTAATGACTAAAAATGGACTAAACATTTTGGATTTTTAGTCAACTGAAACTATAAAGGTTAAAAATGACTCAAATGAGACTTTAACTAAAATATGGAAAATCTAGGGACTAAGACTAGATTTAATAAGGGCTGCCAAAATTAAGGGGGATAGATACCTTTGATTTTATCTGTTTAAAACTACAAATAAGTAGCCATGAGTGGAAAAAAAAGCATCAAAACATTTTTTGATCATCCAAAAAAACTCCAAAATGTCTTTCTGTTAAGCAAATTATTGTTCCTTAGATCCCTTCAGAAATAATTAAACTATGATTGGGTTGATTACTGTGTGGTAAAGTTACATGCAATTTATAAAAATGTGTGATTTGTGATTGGAGAGCAGATTTAGCCCAAAAAAAGTTATTTATTCTTTGTTGTAAGTTACACATGGGCTAGAGACATGTTACAATATTCAGAAGTGGTGAAGAGTACTGTTGAATAATCATATTTCAGATTTGTGTACACCCTGAAGTTCTCTGTCCTTATTACTAAGAAAAATATATAAATGATTTGTTGACATATTTGTCTTTACCTTTGGCCCCCTGTCACTGTCACTGCCCCTGTGTTATTGCCCCCACGTGTCCATATGAGAAATGTGCACAGTTGTGAGTATTTGGGTGAACAGGTGAGAGAATGGGTAAATATTTGTATCTCTAAGGTGGGTCTTCTGTCTGGGCGGGACTGAACAAAGTGACACACCTTCTGCTGAAAGCTTTCAATACCAGTGAGGGGAGAGTGAGGAGTGAGATACCTGCAGGTACACACAGGACAAGTTTCACTGTCAGTGAACACACACATACAGCTGTTAACATCAGGGAATTCAGTGTTGGATACATCTGTCCAAGGTAAGTTGATCTAATGTTTGCTTTTAAGGAATCAGAACTGGAAACATTTTTTTGATTTCTAATAACAGTGTTGACATAAGAGAGCTGAAAGACACTGTGTGAGATGCCACATGTTCTTGGACAGATGATAAGTGATGTATAGCCATTGTTCTAGTCACTTCATCATTCAGCATTTTTTTCTCTGTTTGTTTTGATTCTAGACTTCTGATGTAGATTTACTTAAATTGGTCCTACTTTCAAGACATTTTTGCAAAAATTACTACCAAAACATGACTTTTCCCTCCTAAACTGTGTCATGTTGATGCAGAATTTAGAAGCCTAACCCTGGACTACTGATATTGTGTTTATTTGAAATAGCAAATGAAACTAAAGTGATGGAAAACAAGACAAGAATGTGCAGCTACACAAATGTATTCCTGCCCTTTTAACATTAGATTTCTTTGCTCAAATTGCTATGCTAATTGCTAATTTTGGACACAGAACAGTCTTAGATTATACTTTGTGATCAAGTAGACTATCCTGCATTAGTATGACACTAAACCCAGTGAATTTGGCCTCAGCTGCTGAGTTAAAAGAATGGAAAAAGGTTTTTTTATCAGGTATCTAATGAAACCAGGCTACAGAAAGTGTGACTTAAACGGGTGGTTGATACCAGTGCTCCCAGTATTGTCAGAGACTGAGCAGCACAGATACATGCACTGTATTGTGGTCGGACTGGTTTGTCAGCTGGCTGCGTAATCCCAGGTTAGTGAAGCAGACAGAGGCTGACGTAGAAAACAGAAAATGGACAAGGGTGTTGCTTAAGCAGGTACTGGCTCAAACTTGTTGGTTTAGGAGTAGATGAGCTAAGAATAAACAGCTGCTTCCTTTAAAAAAACTCTCTGAAACCACAGGATGTCTGAGAGTGAATGAAATCAATGTTGCTCCACCTTGAATATTTTCTGATCCTGTCTGTCCAGCTGTAGATTCATAGAAAGCTGATCAAGATTAAAGCTCCTATGAGGGCTTTTTTTTGGCAAGTATTCAAACAGATTAGAGTTAATGTTGATGCTTCATTATAACCTAGGAATGCAAACAAGACCATCAAGGACGAGTCTGATCACTTCTATATGTTTTTTCTACAGCTTTAATCTGTGCAGTGAGGGTAGGTGACCGGTGTAATGCTGGCTGGCATGCAGCCTTTTTAAGTTTTGAATAGCAATTGTGACTTAAACAGACACATGCACAGAAGGAGATCTGCAAACACTTCTGTGCAAATATTAAAAAATAAAATTAAGTTGTAAAACTTCATTCCTTATAGCACACTTGAAGTTGAAGGAATGATGTTGAACAAAAACAATGACTTCAGCGGATCTGTTGGTCCTGACTAAAACTCTGCAAACTTGTCTGGGCATATGAACAATATTCACAGAAGATACAGGTCAAAATGTACAGCAAATGTGAGCCGATATTTAAACCCAATATAGGCAAATAATCAAAACTGATATAGGTCAGTATTTACAGCAGATATAGGCTTATGTTTAGAGCTGATACGGCCTATACTTATGGTTGATAAAGGCCGTATATACAGCCGATATGGCTGGTATTTACAGCCAGCATAGGCTGATATTCACTGCAGATATATGGTGATATTTAGATGTGATGCAGGCTGACATTAACTGCAGATACAGGCCTAGATTTACATTTGATTTAGGCCAACATTCACAGTCAGTATGGGTCTATACATACAGCCAATTTAGGCCAATACTTGCATTTCCCATAGGCTATTATTTACAGCTGATACAGGCTAATTTTGACAGCTAACTCAGGCTGACATTTGCAGATGATACTGGCCAGTATATAAAGCCATATATCAGTTATAAATATCATCAGACATTTGTATATCTGCTTTTACTAATAGTTAACTTTTTAAGCTAGTATCTGCTGATACTGATATTGTGCATTTTGTATGGTGCATTCCTAATCTTTAGTTGCATTGTTATGTAGTTTTATTGGCACGTGTATTTCCAATTTTCCACAGCACACTTAATCTTGCCTAAAGACACACCGATGTGCCTGTCTACACCATTTGAAAACCACTGGAAAAAGGGTTCAAAAGTGGCACGATTGAGTAATTTGAAAATAAGAACCCAATACTAGCTTGATAAATGTGTCAGCTCCAATATGGGTTTACTGTTAGTCAGTACACTAGTGCCAATGTGACTAATCCAACATGCATCCATTGATAACGTCAATAAATCACAACAGGGGAGGGACCATCCACAGAGTTTTAAAGGGCCAAGCCAATCCTGTTGTCAGGCCTGCTTCCAGGTATTAATTTGTTCCTGTTTTGTCCACAGGGGGCGCCAGAATCAACGCAAGCTAGGAGTTCCTCACAGGAGCTTTAAGTATCTTCTGAACAAAGTCAGGATGACAAACTTCTCACGTTATCTTGTAAATGTAAGTAATAAAATGTCTTCATGTTAAAGTCATTGTAATGTTATTATTGCCTTATTGATTGTTTCATTCCTTTTTCATTGTTCATTCTTGCTTACTAATAAATTTTCTGGTACATTTCTGGCCTCTGATTAATCTATTTAAATGGCCTTTGAGTTCGCTTCATTGTTTTAGTACGGTTGTCACTATTGTAAATGATTATTCTACCTCAAAGGGTTTTTCCCAAAGATTCAAACAAAAGAATGAGTAATGATGGTGATTTAAAGATGCATTTCCCCTCCTTTCTTGT
This sequence comes from Cheilinus undulatus, assembly GCF_018320785.1. Lineage (NCBI taxonomy): Eukaryota > Metazoa > Chordata > Actinopteri > Labriformes > Labridae > Cheilinus > Cheilinus undulatus. The sequence continues at coordinate 15,687,264 of NC_054884.1, read as the reverse complement.
AGCACCTGCTGACGTTCTCGCTCCAGGACGGGGATGTGCAGAGTGTGGAGGAGGCGCAGGCACGTCTCTCCTTCCTGGCTCAGAGCAACAAACTGTGGAGTCAACAGATGTTTCTAGATATCGGAGCAGAAGCCATTCATCTCAGAGACATACAGAGCCAGGTTAGAACAGATTCATCATCGGCCAGTCGTGAAAGATCACATTTATACATTATTCCACATAAGTAACCTTTTGCTCATTTTCTTGTGCAGGACGAGCTGGAAAAGTACGCTTTCAGATCTATTTTCCGCTGTGACGCCATAAACACAGTGAAACACTTCCCATCCCTCCTCCTCTTAGTCTGCCAGAGTTCAGATCAGGAGAAGCCGGACATTCATTTCTTTAACTGTGAGACTGTAAAGGTGAGTAAAAGCCAAAACAGCAGAGCAGCTTCTAGCCTGACTCAGTCTGAAATTGTCAGCCAGGTTCAGGTTTTACAAGAGATGTCACTTCAAGATTCTTCTGTTTTTTCTTGCAGGCAGAGCAGATCTGTGAAGACATTGAACATGCAGTTTCAGATTCCTCAAAAAACAGGAGTAAGAAAGTTCCTGATGCTCTCAGGTAGAGTGAATGGCTTTTTTAGAAGCTCCAAAAGAAATAATCAAAAATAGTTGTGAAATAGACCTTTAACAGCATTGATTTAATGTTAGTTTCTCCTTTTTTAAAGCACTTTATGGGGATTTTTGGGCTGGTTAAGGAAAGGACTGAAGTCTTAAGTAAGGCTGCAATATGAACTGCAAAAGCAAAAAAGACCAAAAGCATCAAAATGAATACAGTGTAAATGGTCATTTTTGATTATTGAATTATTTGATGAGTAAATTGATAACAGCTGGAGAGACATTTTCTGGGTTTGGCGGATGCCAGGAGAGCGTTATCAGTCTGGCTGCATTGGGCCAACTGTGAAGTTTGGTGGACAGATAATGGTATTGGGCAGTTTTGGGCTAGGCCTCTTATCTCCAGTGAAGGCCAATCTTAACGCATCAGCTTACCAAGACATTTTGGACAATGCTATGCTTCCAACTTTGTGGCAACAGTTTGGAGAAGGCCGTTTTCCAACATGGCTGTGCCCCAGTGCACAAATCAAGGACTATAAAGACATGGTTTGATGAATCCAGTGTGGAAGAACTTACATGAATTTGAATACAATGTTATTACAGTCCTTGTTAGTGTAATGGTCAGGACTACTGAACATGTTTATAATATAACATGACATCTGGGCATGGCCAGATAGATTTTAGAATTCAAAATTATCTGTCTGTTTTGAAAATTTACTAATAATAGAATTTATGAAAACATGATTTCACCATCTTCACTCTAGTGGCACTGCTATGTTTGTACCTTCCTGTAATGCCAGGCAGCATTTCACAAGGGTAGAGACGGGCATTTTGGCCAGTTATTCAACAGGAGGCAGTGTGCTCTTACTATGTCCTGGTCCATTTCACCTCTAAAGGGCAGGATTTGTTTTCTTCTACTTTCTCAGATGAATAAAATGTCTGTGGGTAAACTCTGTACGCATTTTTGCAGGTAACAAAAATGATGTTTATGGAAACCAAATTCATTGAAAGTTACAGGTTATGATAACTGCTTTGAGAACCACATTGAAATTTTGTTTTTGGGGGGTTCCATGCCTTTTTTATAGACAAGGCTAGTGGAAAGAGCCCGAGACAGGGCCAGGAGTGTGCAGGAAAGAGGGTCCAGGCTACCCGTGTGCAAAGAGCACAACCTAACCGCTGGGCCAGGGGTGTCCACACTTTTTCCACCGTGGCCACATACAGAAAAATATAAGAATGGTGGGGACACCTCCATATTCCTCACATGGAGGACATTAAATTTAGTAAAACAAATCTGATGTAGGTTAAGACATGCTAAGTGATTAGCCACATGCCTGACAAGGCAAATAGGCAATCATTTTAGGGATTTTGGGGCCCTGGTTGGCCCTGGCCACCACTGTCTCTTCTCTGGAACGCCTTTAATACTGCTATATGCCACCATAAGCCATAAGATATTATTATTTGGTTACCAATATGTTTAACCATTTAAAGTTGTCTCAATTTAATAAAAAAAAATCAATAAATTCTTCTTGTCAAAATGTTTGTTTACAAATTAACCAAAAACAAGATTTATGTTCAAACGTGGGCCATATTTTAGTTTATTTTTAGAACCTTCTGTGAGCCAATCAAAAATGTACTCTGGGCTACAAACAGCCCCCGGGCCATTGTTTGGACACTTCTGTGCTAGGCCTGCACCCAGTTGGAAATTAGTTTAAAAATTAAAGCCAGTTATTTACATTTGCTGAACTCTTTTGAGATGGTTTGTCCAGAGGGGGTGCTAAAAATGACACAATGCCAAATTTTCTCACAGGAGCTTTAGCCTTGTACTGTTTTTATCTCATGTAATATACTTTTTTAACATGATATCAATAGAAGAAAGTATAGATTTCCTTTTGTTCATGAGTATGTTTCCTATTCTGTTGTATGAAAAGAACTTAATGGGTCGACAAGCTGTACAAAATATGGATCCCAAACAAAAGACAAGCCCTGATATTACATAATAACTCAACCCTATCCACTAAAATGGTTTGCTTTCCCATTTTCCCTCCCTTTATGATTTCATTTCTGCTGAATCAAAGCAGCCCATCACCATGCACCTGTCTGAGCGAGAGAGAGAGGGAGAGACAGGGAGGACAGTGTAAACAGCTGAGCCAGGGAAAGACCCGTTTTACCGGTTCCTACATAACTTAACAAGGTGTGACGGAGATAGCAAGGCCATTGTGACAGAAAGTAGAGACACCAGAGGAGGGATGAAGGCTACAGGTTGCAGGCTCGGGCCTTGATGGGGCTTATTTACCTTGAGGAAAGAATTGTCTCAGAAGGATTTGTGAAGGACAGAAACCTGCGGTAAGATAGATTGGTGGCTTTGTTTTGGGGTTTTAGGTGGTAAATAGAGAAAAAAAAAACAAAGGAAAGTTTGAGTCAGCATTCTGATGGAGTTACATGTATCATGAAAGAGAAAGCAAACATTAATATTTTATCTTGAGGTAACTTTTAGTTTGTTTTTGGCTTGTCTGATTACTTTGAAAGGAGAATTTTGATTCAAGTGTTGTGTGCTGTGTAGGTTATATCCATGACTAAGCACTGTGACACTGTTTACAGTACTTTTATGGTGGAATAAGGGCTGAAGGATTGGATTTCAGAGACATATCTATTGTGTTTTGTGGCTGGATTCACAAACAGGGGTGAAGATGGGCGATCAAATGCTGTTATGAGTGTGTCTTAAAGGGTGTTACCTGCTGAGTGAGCACTTAACAAGAACACAACCTGTGGGAAATTACTACAAGGGCAGGGTTTGACGGTGTCCTCTCATCCTTTAGGCTTCCTCAGAGTGGTGGAGACATGCTCGACCCCTACGAAATCCCAAGCCCCCCAATTGCACATGCTCCAAATCCCCCTCCAGCCAACCCTCCACCTTACCCTGGACTCAGAGGTGAGAAAAAGCACTTTATTCATGTGTGAATATCAGTGAATGGCTTTATTTTTATTGTGTTTTGTGATGGGAAGGTAAGAAAAACAGGAAAGAGAGATGTGAGAGGCGTTTCAGGTGATAGGTTTAAGGGGGAACAGAGATTTCTTTGTGTGTTTGTGTGTTTAAGGGGGGATGTGGGCGGGTTTCAGGGTTAAAGGGGGTTGGGATTCCAAATCTTGCAAAGCCATGAATGAAAATGGATGAACCGAAACTTTTCCTCTCTGCTATGACAGCAAACGGCATGAATGGAGGGCCTGACATCTCCTTCCTGAGAGCAGAAAGAGAAGTGGTATGTGGACTATCCTCATCACCATCTTCAGCCGTCTTTAATATCCAAACAGTGTTAAGAAACTCCTTTTCTCCCCCCAGGGGATCCTCAACCACTGTTTCGATGACATCGAAAACTTTATGGGGAAGCTGCAGCAGACTGCAGAAGCTGCGACGGTGCTGAACCAGAGGAAGAAGAAGAAGAAGAAAAGCAAAAAGCAAACAGCTGAAGGTAGGAAGAGAGATGATGTGTATGAGTTGAAATATCAAAATTGTTTTTGATTATAATTCATGATGTGTCCCCACTTCTGATCAACAGAGGATTTACTCACTGCAAAGGCTCGCCCCCCACCTGAGGAGGAGTTCATCGATATCTTCCAGAAGTTCAAATACTGCTTCAGCCTGCTGGTCTGTACTCCCTCATTTGACATGCATTCTTTTCCTTCACCAACTATGCTATGAAATTAATTCCTCTCTGTATTGTTTTACAGGCCCGTCTGAAATCAACCATCTCAAATCCTTCATCAGAGGAGCTTGTTCACCATGTGTTCAAACCTTTGGATATGGTGAGTGAGCATCATTCCTAGGGCTTGTGGGGACATCAGCTGTTGTAACTTTAGACCAGGGGTGTCCAAACGTTTTCCACTGAGAGCCACATACAGAACTATATAAAAATGGCGGGGCCACTTCCATTTTAAGATAGTAAAGTTAGTAAAACCAAGCTCTGCCTCTGGAATTATATTGGTACGGCTTTTCTGCTGTTAATAAGGGTGTTATAAATCAAGATATCCTTATTATTTTGGTTGAGCATGTTAAACATTTACAGTGTTGCCTCAATTGCCACAAGCTGCATATCCTAATGTGGGCCATATTTCACATTATTTTTAGAATATGCTTTGGGCCAATAAAAAAATGAACCGCTGGCCACATTTGGCCCCCAGGCCATAGTTTGGACACCCCTGCTTTAGACCTCCTGCATCTTATGTCCTACACTCTGCTCCATATGGCCTTGGCCCCACCTGAAGTTTAGAAAGGGGCATGTTACTCACTGGATGCTAGAGCTAGCCTGACACAAACTCCTCACAGTAATCTGTGTAGTGCACATTTTGTACACTGAAAGTTTTGGAAGCTTAAAATGTCAGAATAAGATACCTGTAATTAATTTAATAAAGCATAAAACAACATTTCCCCTTAGGAACAAGAGCTCCCTGCAACAGGACTGAAATGGGCTAATGCTAATGTTAGCAGAAATAAGTCAGTCTGTCTCAAATTGCATACTTCTGTTAGTACACTTTATTACAGTACACTTAAATGCTGTACAGAACTGGAATTGGACCTTTGAAATTTGACCTTCTGCACACTGTTTTATCAGGCCTTGCCCCCACCTAAATGAGTAAAGAGGCATGTTACTCATTGGATGCTAGCACTAGTCTGCCACAAATTCCCTCACAGTAATCTGTGTAGTGCATATTTTGTAAATGGAAAGTTTAAAAAGCTTAAATGTCTGTAGATATCTGAATAATTATATGGAGCATAAAACAATAATTCCCTAGGAACAGAAGCACTGAATAGACTACTGCTAATGCTAGCAAACTTCAGTTAGTGTACTTTGTTACGGTGTACTTAAACACAGTACATGACACTTAATCACCCTGGGTTAGTATTGTTTTAAAGCATGCACTGCCGTTTTTGCACTCACAGGAAGTGATAACGGTTTAAGTGTCTGTTTTCTTCTTCTACTTTTTCTTATTAGCAAGTTTTGAACAGTTGTTAAGCAATTATAATTTGTATTTGAAGGCTATTTTCGCTCACTGTTAAATTCACGTAATTTGTGTTTTAAGTTTAAATTATCCCCTCAAAGAAAATGAACTTATTTTTCTTTCAATTCCATTTTCTTGATAGAAATCTGCCGCTGTGCTTACATGTTAGCTAGCTAGCTTATGATAAAGTTAGCTAGCATGATAGCAAGCAAACAGTGCCACATCTGCTACATCACCTACAAGTGCAGTAAACTTCTCGCACACTCAAAACGTCAAAATAAATAAATTAAACTGAATGTGAAACGATGGACACTTCGCACCCTCAACGAATGCTATATTGGTAACAGCGGTATTGTAACGTTAGCTTGCTAGCACACTTATGTTAGCATTTGCTAGCTAGCTAATGTGTTATTGGTAACGGCAGCAGATTTCCATCAAGACAAAGGAATTGAAGGCAAAATAAGTTAATTTCCTTTCAGAGAATAACTTTATAATTAAATAGAAGTAACATGTATCTTATAGTAAGTAAAATAACTGTGTAATTTTGATTATAACTGCCTAATGTCTGTTTATAACTTGTTAAAAAAGAAGTAGAAGAAGAAAATAGACACACTTAAACTGTTGTCACTTCCTGTTAGTGCAACACAGCAGTGCTTGATTTGAGACAGTGATTAAGAGATCTGCGCTGCATTAAAGTGTACTGTAATACAGTAAACTAACAGTATATTAACAGTTCTCTAATTACCACATACTACAGATTACAAAATAAGTCAGTTAAAATATTCACAGATTTTATGGATAAATCAGTAGAAAACATTTACAAATGATTAAGGTATCTAAAGCTCTTGTGCCCTTTGTTGACAAAGTGATACCTCTTATCTTTTTGCTAAGTTAACAAAAAAAAATCCACAAAAATCTCTGTCTTTTTATGTAAAATATATCCTGTAATGAGAATTATCTCTTTGGAAAATGTTTAAAATCCTATTGTTGTTGATAAGACTCTTCTGACACCTACCCTGTGGAAGGGAATTCAGGCATAAATAATAACTCTATAAAAGTCATCAGTCTTTATGCTGATGGTTTGGTTTGTTTCTTCAGCTCATAAAGACGTGTCAATATTAATTTCATCATGTTTCATAACCAGTTGAGAAATCCTTATAGGAGCTTATGTTACATAACGAATGTTATTTTGATTGTTTGCTTTAAGGTAATAGTTCAAATGGAGGATACATCTTTGTCCCTGAGATGTTATTGGACAAAAGTGTGAAAAAGGCTCTAAGTATGTGTCATGTAATAATAAAGGAAAGGCGTCAGCATAGTTGAGTCATGTTGCCAGAAACTACAAGTTCAATCAGTGTTGACAGAAGGCAGGTAGGTCCCCTAATAGAAACTCTAAACACCTTAACACATGCAGCCATTCTTTGAAAACTCTTATGGCTGAAATGAGTTTCATAGAGTGTTTTTTTTCATGCTGACTTTGGAAGCATTTAGGTTGGATTTGAGGCGGACTATATGATTGGGATTAAAACTGTGTTGCTGCTTGTATATGAACAGGTGTTTGCTAGCTTTTTGATCCAATTCCTGTAAAAAAAAAATTAGTTACAGATTTCTAGGTTAAAGCTCCTTTGAGTTAATTTCTTTTTGTGCAGATTTTGTTCTCTAGTCTTTGAGGACTTTGCAAGTAATGTTTTATTAACGGTTTCATTTTAGGGTCACAAGCAGGCCTGAGCACAGAATTGGCTGGGCCCATAAAAAACAGGAAATGGGTCCTCCCCAGTTGTGAGTTATTGATCATACATCAATTTCCTCTGCAACCCAATGTGGCCAACTTTTTGCCACCAATTTTTGCAGCTTTTGCATATTTTTGTCACTGTTTTTGGCACTTTATAACACTTTTCACCATTTTCTCCCTCCTATGTTTGCCCCTTTTTGTTTCTCTTAGCCCAATTTTTTTCTGGCTGTTAGTCAATTTTTGTCCCTTTTAACCAATTTTTTTCCCAGTTCTGCTTGTTTTTGCCAATTTAACCCATTTATGCCACTTTTTCATTTTTGCAATTTTTATGGCATTTTTTGTCTTTAAACCATTTTTGCCCCTTTTGCCATTTTTTGCCACATGTAGCCCAACAATTCCACTTTTTCACCAGTTCACAATTTCTTTGCCAATTTCTAATACTTTTTGCCTTTCTTAGCCCATTTCTGCAGCTGTTATCCATTTTTTGGCCACTTTTAATCAATTTTTCCTCTCTGTAATCACTCTTTACCATTTTTCCAGCCAATTTTGCCACTTAATGACCAATTTCTGCCAATTTCTTAACTTTTTGCATCTTTTTGCAATTCATAAAATAATTTTCCCTTAAAGTTATTTCAGCTCCTTCTACTTTTTTCTCTGGTATCCTGACGTATGTGCACATCATGCTTGGCTGAAGTTAGGTATTACTTTTCAAATGGTTTAATTGAATGTGCCCATCCGTATTGTTAAGATTAACATAAACATACCATGATTTTCCTGATTTTCCTTAATCTGACACCTACCCCCCAGTAGTGGTTTTAGGCTTTTAAAAGTGATCTTTCTGAATCAATCAACTTTGTGCTGATGGTTTTATTCCTTTTAAAGCTGATAAAGAGGCATCAGTAATAACTGTGGTCTTTTTTTGAAAAACATCGAAGAAATTCTTAGTCTCTTTAAAATAAAATTTCCCCGGCCTTGTTGATATGCCTTTTATAATTCTAACAGCCTCTTTACTCTCAACACCACAATAAGCAGAAAGCACTATAATTCAAATATGTGAAACTGATTTCAAGGAGAGCATCACAGGAATGTCAGGTGTGTCATGTTAGGTATGAATCAGTCCTCCATAAAAGAACTAAAGGGTGTGTTTGATTTGTGTACACTGGCACACCTGAATGGAAACAGCCTCATATTTCTGGGGTTGTGTGTGCAACTTCTTTATGTGTTTGTTTGTGTAAATGCATCCCAAAAATGTTGGCCATTTGTATGAGCATGAAGAGCATTATTAACTTTACATTTGGTGGCGAGATCGTAAGCTCTTTTTATGTATGCTGTTTGTATTAACAGTTTTCTGTCTTACTGTGGTGCATACAGATGGTGAAAACTACAGGAGGACCAGGTTTGGGAGCTTCAGTGTCCAGCCCCGCTATGACCAACTCTGCTGTTTCCTTGCTTCAAGACACCCTGAACGAGGGGGAGAGGCAGCTGTGGTCATCTTTGGGTCCTAATTGGACTCTCCCACGGTCAGTAAAGCTATCGCTAAGAAAGCAAAGCATTTCTAAATAATCACAATATTTCTCTTGAGATCATACAACCTAACATGTACGGTGTAAGAAAGTTCAGTAGTGGGCGTTTTGTTTAGCTTAATTAGTTAAGCAGGTGCCTTTTATACAGTACAAAGCTTCAGTCCTGGATGCTCTGGTTGCTGTTTTAACTCCAAACTGTGGCTATTTGGTGTATTTCATTCCCTACATTACCCATCTCTCTTTAGCTGTCCTATCTAAAAAAGAGAGAAGTAAAAACAGCTGTAAAATATCAACAGACAGGGTGGTAAATTTTGTATCCTCTCATCCATCAACAAAAATCTGGTGAACACGTATCTGTTGAAGATTTTTTTTTTTTTAGCAGGAAAAGACACCATAACCTTTAAATGTCCATAAAATCCTTGTTATAAATATCCCAAACCAACTGAAACTTTTGAAACTATTATGAAACTTAAGGTCACATTGTTAAGTTTGCATAATGACACTTTTGTCCTCTCTCAGTTCTCAGCTCAGAGGCCCCATCGCTCCCTACACCCCAGTTTTCTTGGACGGTTGGAAGCCAGAAGCAGTGAGAGCAGACGGGCAGGTTTGGGAGGATCCGGTTGAGTCACAGCACAAACATGAAGACCTCCGAGTAAAACAAGAGGTATGGAATACCTGTGTGTGAGTGATATGGGTCAGACATGTGCACATATGTGTGAGTCAGACACTGGGAACATGTGAATTAGCGTGTGTAAGGTCTCAACTAAAAGTATATATAGATCATAGCAGTAGTCATTTTTGCTAGGGTGAGCCCTACACATGGGTTTGTATGTGACTGCCTGCCTGCCTGGCTGACTGACTAAACTTTCAGAGCTGTACAGAATTGCGTCAGTGGAGGAGTAGTGACATCTACAGTAAAGGTGGTTCATGGAGCATAATGGATGGATGTCCACTGACGCCATGCTCTCTAACGCGCCTTGTTCGGGGGAGTAGGTGCAGCTACTCTTTTTCCCTGTCCGGCATTTCAACAGACATCCCAAATAGTTGCAGTTAGTCATACATATAGTATGTTTTAACAAAGTCTTGTTTAATGAATGTAGAAATTGTACCTCTGCATATTTGACCTTCGAACCACAACAGTGGCTCAAAATGCACAAAGTCAAATCAATGTAGGTTCTCATTTGTTCAGATCATCATTATCAAAGGCTTGGTCCAAACTCGGTTGAAAAGGGCCTTTAGGAGGAGAGGTGAAATATCCTCAAGAAAAGTTGCCCAGTTTGGACCAGAACTTTAGATTCCAGTAGCTTTATGCTACGCCTTTTCTGTTATGTTTTTTGTTCTTCTTTTTTATATTTTTTCACTAAAAGTTTTCGTATTTTTTGGAATTAATTCCAATTTGAACATTTTTGGCGGGGATTACCTTTTGCCTTTTTTGTTTTGTGAGATTTTTGTCAGGGTCTGATTATTTGGGCCCCAACAGATTGTGGGTCCGTAACTGCATAATCCATGTATTTGTCTCATTCACATTGCAAATATATCCTTAAATGTATTAAAAGACACATTAATTTGACATAAGATTAACATCTTATTTCTGAATATTACAAGCAAAAAAAAAAAACTGAATTTTTTGCAAAAAATGGAAATGTGTGAGAAATTTTTCTTCTTAATTTTCCTAGTGTCTTTATCTATAGTAGTTTGTGCATCTTATTTCAACACATCTAAAAAGAATTGGAAATTTTTATATTTATTTATTTCAAGCATTTCAGACCTTACTGTTTTTGTATCTTGACTTAAATGTTTATCTGGACTTTTGTGGTGAATGTGACTCATATTGAGCTTGATCAGACTTTTTGACAACAACTTAGACTCAAATGTGTTTTCCAAAGAGTTCACATGCATTTTAAAATCTTACTGGCTCATTTTCTCAAAGAGAAGTCTGTCTTGACTGTGTTTTTTTAATTGTAATTAACTGATCTCATTAACTCTTTACATGCTCTTTATTCATGAACTTTTGTCCCTGTTCCCCTTGCAGCAGTCAGTTCCAGACGTCCACATCGGTGATGAAACGTAGGTGACCTTTCACAATAAAATCCCTCTGCTGCCACAGTTTATGGAGGCTGTATTTGAACATAGTCTGTCTCTCTTTCTTTCAGAGATGGATCCACAACAGACCCAGAGAGACTCTACAGCTGCACCTACGACTTCATCGCCAGGAACAGCAGCGAGCTGTCGGTGCAGCACGGGGAGACACTCGAGGTAAAGAAGCAGAGTCAATCATTTAAAGCTCCCAGGAGGAACTTTTGGTTACTGGTCTTGGTTTGCACATATCAGCTGTGTTTCATCCTGCTTTATTTTGATAGCCAAATGAAAGATTTACTCTGAATCTTTGCTATGAAAATGCAAACAAAGTCTTTTTCTTTATCTTTATCATCTCCAGCCATCTGTCACCCACCCCACAATAGAGTTTACAGACATAACAGAATAACTTAATTGAATTATGCTCATGCTCCTGATGGTCCCATTATCTTTTGTAGCTCTGAGGGTGACTTCAGGATTAATTTCAGTCTGTTTAACAACCAGATAGAAAATCCTCACAGGAGCTTTAAAGTCACAGTAACTGTGGTGCATTCAGGATCCCATGAAGAAGCTTGTTGAAAAGCATTCATGCTGGAAATTTGATATCTTTTGAATAATGTTGAAATGCTGAAAACTCTATTTTTACATCAATAAATTGTTGATAAAACAGCATAAAAATCTCTTCCGCTCATCAGGTAATCGAATCATCCAAACGTTGGTGGAAGGTTCGTAATAACTACGGCCAGATCGGATTTGTCCCCTTCAACATCCTGGAGTCCATGGCTCACATAGACAGCCCCGCTGTCAACAAACCCCCCAGTGTAAGACACACAATATGAACTACACAAACCTCAGAGCTATGCTCTCACCTGCACATACCTGAGCGAATTCCAGCCTCATTTCCTCTCTGTTCCACATTCCTGCAGGCTCCAGCTCCACCTCCTCTCACAAAGAGTATGACCCCAGTCCCACCCAGCCCTCCTGCTCTACATCAGGCACCAACCCACCAGGCACCCACCCACTCCCCCGGGCGCCCACGCAGCCTCCCGCCATACAACCTGCACCCACAGGCTGTAGAAGACTCAGAAAACAAAGGTATAAGAGGTGTTTGTTTGTGAAGGAGGTGTGGCTGCTGAGCATTAGTGCTGCTCAATAGATGGAACTAAAATGACCCTGGTTTAATTTATGAGTTTATGTGGGTCAAAGTTAGAGCACAAAGACAAATAAGAGAGTGCTGTAAAACACAGTATGTTCTGAAAATATAGTGCATGGTAGGATGCCATCTTTGCAATAAGAAAGTTTGTGAAATTATAATCCTGCTGATATTATTTCAAAGTGGAAGCTTTCAGGAACAACAGCAACTCAGTCACGAGGCGGAAGACCAGTTAAAGTTACAGAGCAACAACTGTTATGGTGCAGAAGTTGGCCTTGTGTCTCCAGTTAAATCCAATCTTAATGCTTCAGCCTACCAAGATATTTTGTACAATGCTATGCTTCCACCTTTGTGGCAACAGTTTTGAGAAGGCCCTTTTCTATTCCAACATGACTCAAATAATTTGCAATTTCAAGAAAACAACCATATATTTACTTGTTATATGGCGTAAAATAAAATGTACTGTATGCATGTCTGCTTAGGGCTTCTACAGTTCTGGTTCAGCTTGTTTGATTTTTTCTTCCAAAGACTTAAACATGTCTATTCTTATGTTCTCTCTCAGTCATGATGGTGAATGATGAGCTGCTTGCGCGGCTGACCAACGGAAAGGCCAACCTAAACAAACCTCTGAACATCCCCCGTTCCTCAGAGACCACGGTGCCCCTGAACTACCACTCTCCTCCAGACGAGGTAGCCGAGTGGCTGCGAGGGAAAGGCTTCAGTGAACCGTGAGTGGCGTCACACAGCTGCTGTCTGCACACCTGTTTGCATAGTGGGACAGCTGCCAGTACAACGCTATTTCTGTTTTAATGACCTCACCTCATTAACACTCATAGCTAAAGGGAAATATGAGGACTTCCTGATTGTTATTCTGTATCTGGATGGAGAGACTGCAGGTGTTTGTTTCTCTAGATTGTGACTGAGGAGGTATTTGTGTTCTTCATCCTTCAGGACAGTGACATGTTTAGGAGTGCTGACAGGGGCTCAGCTCTTCTCCCTGAACAAGGAAGAACTACGAGCCGTGATTCCAGATGAGGGCGCCAGAGTCTATAGTCAGCTCACTGTGCAGAAAGCACTGCTGGAGGTGAGTTTTGGACAAAAATGTCTTTTTTAAATATGGACCTGAATAAAAACCTTAATCAAAGCCAGTGCATGATGTTTAGCACTGCTACAAAGTAGACAGGGCTACCAATGAATCTACACCAGACATCACAAGTACTAAACTGAAGACTTGAAAATGACAGTTCACCCGTTCAACACTACAGAGCAAAAACTGGTGTGTTGAAATCTGTTAAACAGTTCAGAGTAGATTTTAACTCCACAAAGTTTAATTTTAACTCTGTAAAGAGTCCATTAATCTAGGAGCTGCACACTGCCCTTACAAATCTAGGGACATTGTTTTCCCAACATGCCCTTGGGTAGAGTGTTTAGATGTTTTTAAATGTATTTATATGTGCTTAGATGCTACTTGTTGGACAATGTTCACTTCAGGGACACACCATGAGTGAAGTTATCCACCGAGTTAGGCTGGAGAACATACTACAGAATTTACGATTTCTTAAAGATATTCAAAACGCCACAGACATAGGGACAATTTCCAGTGATTGTACATCTTATAACCCTCTGAACGCACACGCTGGACGACTCAGCAAGAGCATCAGACCACTGGAGACCACACACCTGCCAACCACCCCACAGTAAAGATTCCCCACACACAGGATTTCACGGCATCAAACATGACCTTAAAATAGGAATAAAAATGTATGACTTAAAGGTGCAGTGTGTAAAACTGGGACTATCAACATCTAACAGTCAATTCTGGAGTGTGATGATCATTTCTCTGGTGATAACTGTGGGAACCAGTGAAGTTTAAAAATCAATACATGCTTAACTGTTATTTGGTTCCTTCTATGGTGCCATAGAAACAGGCAAAATGCAAAAATCCAAGATGGCAGCGTCCTTGGAGAGGACCCTCCCTATGTATGAATAAAAGGCTTATTCTGAGTTAATTAAAAGCATAAATTTAAAAAATGTGTTATCAGATGTCAACACTAATTTAGATCAATCTACTTATAAATGTTATGTTTCATTTTAACCAAGCTTGTTTTGCTAAATGCTACTAGGCTAAATATTACACACTGTACCTTTAATATCTTTAGCTTGCTGTTCCTTCAAAGGCTGTCCTGGCATGTGTTACAGTTGCAGGAAAAAAACATAAAACAGGGAAAGAATCAGGATGAAATCCTGGGTGTAATTAAAGTTATGTTTTTGTCTGCTCGCTGTCATTGGTTGTCGTGGTTATTCCACTGGAGGTAAAATTACCTAGATTGCGTGAATAGCAGACATTTATGATATTATGATCTCAGGTCAGGGATATGACAACGCGGTGTGGAGCAGTAAAATAATTGTGTTGACACCACACACTTTAGGATTATTCAGTCAAACAATTGTTTGCAATGAGCCTCCTCTCAGGAAACAGTGGTCAGGAGTGCCTCAAACTGCACTTCAAATGTAGTGTGTGGCCAGCCTAGTCACTTTCCACCTGTGGCAAGGGGAAGGTGGCTTGCTGATGCTCATGAAGGGTGTTTATAAGACCTGCATTTGCCTCTTTGCTCAGTCCTTGCCAGAAAACACGACTAAACCACAAGTGTTTATTAATGTGTAGCAATCTTTTTCTATGTATTGAAAATGCATTGCTGTGTTATCAATCCAAATTGTGGATACTTGAAATTTACACCCAAAGAGAAAGAAAATAACCCAGTATTGTTAAGAACTAAACTTTGATGTGTAAAAACACCACTGTTAAGCATTAACACTATGAGAGAGTCCAAGAATTTACACTTTCCAAAGAGAACATTTAACACGAAATCCACAAGAATTATATAAACTTAGAAAATAAAATTAAAATGAATTCTATGAGAGTTGATTTAACATTAGCAATTTTGCTGTGATAGGCCAGCTTAGAAGGTCAAAGCTGTACATTAAAAATGACCTACAAGTGACTATCTCAACCTGGAAGATCTATTTGCCTTTGCTATTCTGTACTTTTTGTAGACATTTGAGAGTAACAAAAAGTAATATAGGAATTTGTTAGCAAACAGCATGACTGTGTTTGACATTCATGTGTGCATACTAATGAATGGGGGCATAAAAAGTTCCTGTAGCTCCTAAACAGAAAAGTTTAGGAACTACAGTCCTTGGGCGTCTATAAAGATGTGCTTTTATTGCATATTTGTTTTGTCCTGTCTCTGTCACTGGTTCCATTTCTTTTAAGGTCCAAGCTGCAACATTTTTAGTTTAATAAAGTTAAATGGTTCAAACTTTTAAGGAAGTTGGGATGCAATTTCTCTTAAATGAAATGATGGTGGGCCCTGAGGTTAGACCACCTTAGAACCACTGCTCTAATAAACCACAGAAACATCATGTTAGGATTCTTTTAAACTTTCAAATGTCAGCCGATGCCTACCTACAGTTGTGTAAGAGCGTCGTGCAACATATAATTTTTTTGTTTCTCCAGGATGCCAGAAGAGCCACGGAGCTGGAGACGGTGATGGAGAAGCAGAAGATGAAGGTGGATCTAAAGCTAGAGAGCAGCACATTGTGAACAGGACTTTAAGATGAGCGTTTGTTCTTTCCTTAACTCCTCCATGTGTGAAAAAATTCAGAGAACAAATTGACAGTGACTTTAACCTCTACATGGCATCATTATTTTATATTCATCTTATCAACTCTGGCTGGATGCCAGAAAATTTCATCTTTTGGTAAAAACAAGCGCTGATTCAGTTTCATATTTTACCTTTAGATAACTGTAACGGATAATGTTGATTTTAATGTGAATAATTTTTATCTCATTAAGTAAAAACTAACTTAAATTGTATTTATCTTGTTTGTAATATACTTGATTGAAGCCATGAATGACATGACTAACAAAAACAAAGACAAACAGACAGATTTAAAATGGTGGGATTTTTTTAATTGAGACTTTAAAGAAAGATGTCCAGCAGAACATAAACAGATATGACTTCATACATTAGGTAAAGCAATGCTTCCATTAAAATGTGTATGCAATTATAAATCTATACACACAGAATTATGTCCAAAATGGGCATTTTTAAATTGACGAACTTGACTAATAAAAACAAATGTACAGTTATAACTCTGGATTTCCGATGTGTCTTTTTTGTACCTACATCTTCACATGCCAACACTTCCTGTGAAGTGACAATTTATTTTATTTTTTTTAAATAAAGAAATCAAGACAAACGTAATGCAGGGGTTTGAAAAAAAAAAGAAAGAAGTTCACACTGCTGACAGCATGAAATCAAAGTTTAAAAAATTGGTAATAACTGGGTTTCTATTACTTTACTTGGGCTTTTATCAAACTAAGAATAGTGGACAGACGATCAAGAACTTCTGTGTAACAAGAGCTGGTGAATTACAAAAAAAAAAACTCAAAGAGACATAAAAAAACAAACCCAAAACCTTTCTGATAGGACAAGGTTTTTCACACCATGACAATCAGTCGGCCCAAATCATATTTACAGACAGACTGGGTCTTAAAAATAACATGAGGATGTGAGAAATGAATATTTGTCAGTTACATTTTAGGCTTCAGACCATCGGTCCATGTTTGCTTCTTCTGCTGGGATCATTTCTAACACACAGGATGTTTTAGATACAAATAACAGATGTGGGTTTTACAGTAAGCTCTATCAAAGATCATGACTCACCCACCTCTCCATTCAAGCTTAATGTGATGAATATCTGTAGAATATCTCACATTTGTGAACAAAGCAAACAAAGGACTGATGCAGGAGAACAGAGGGAAGGACGTATGTGACATCAGGTTATTAGAAATGGACAGACAATTGAGAGAGAGAGAGACAAGAGGAGGATGTGTGGTAACTGATGGGAGTTTGGTCTTCAGAGGTCCCCCATGTCCCTGTCGTCTGCTCGGCGGGAGTCTGACCGGCCGTTCATACCGTCCCGCCTGTCTCGCTCTCGTGATCTGTCTCTGGAGGAGCGTTCTCGGTCCCTGGACGACCTGGGGGGCGAGAAGTTTAGGAACATTAGCGTGCAAAAGAAAAGAAAATATTTAGAGATGGCCCAATTCCCCCTCCTGTCAAACCAAGCTTAGCCCTGATCTTTGATGGTTCTAAGAAGCATCTTGTCAGATTTCCTGTGGTGTGATGTGTGCCAAGTATGATTGAGGAGTGCAGATGGTCTTGCAGTTAAGTTGCGCCTCACATGTTTGTGTGGCCCAGGTTTAAGTCTGACCTGTGTTTCCTTTCCAACCCTACTTACAGTCCTCCTCTAAGATCAGGTCTTACTTTCTTCATGAATTTTCAAAAACTTTCAAAATAGTCTTGATCACCACTTCCTCCTGCCTGTTGTCAACCATGATTTTTTTTTCTCTCACTAAAAATTATTTTTACAACAACAGATTTCTGATTTTAACCATCAGGACTCTGGTGTCTGTCAGAGTCTGTTTTGGCCATTCTGTTGCTCTCCACACACAATACTGTAGAAACATACAGCGCCATAAAAAGTATTACCTGTTTGGACGTTTTACCCTTTTATTGATTTTATATAACAGTCATGATCAATATAATTTGGCTTTTTTGACAAAAAACTTCTTTCTTGTCGAGTGAAAACAGATTTCTACAAAGTAATGTCAATACAATAAAAATATGTAATGTAAAATAAGTGACAGCATAAATATTCACCCCCCTCCAGTCAGTATTTAGTAGATGCACTTTTGGCTGCAATCATAGCACTGATTCTTTGTGGATAGGTCTCATTTAGACTTGCACATCTGGACAGTACAATTTTACTCCATTCTTCTGCACAAAATTGTTTAAGCTCTGTCACATTGCAAGCGACAGGTGGGCCCAGCCGTTTTCAAGTCCATCCACAAATTCACTACTGGATTGAGGTCTGAGCTTACACTCAGCCACTGCTGAACATTCACCTTGTTGTCTTCAAACTAGGGTCACAGCAGTCGATTCTTTTTGTAACCGAGTACTCTAGCGATTGTTCTGGTGATTCATTGAGTACTCTAATAAGGAATATTGCATTTTTTAATCAGTCACCTTTGATTTAAGAGAAGTAGTACTAAACAAATGAGAAAAGAAGCTGGGCCCCTAAAATGAACTACTTCTATATGAAAAATTAGTATTAACAGGTTCTCTAAAGAAAATACATTTAACAAAGTGCAATGAAGTTCTGATGGCAATTTACATTTCTTAAAGTTACAAGGAAAGGAAGTTAAATAATTACATTAGATTATGCCATATTTGGGGTTTTAGGGATCCTCTCCCAGGAAATTTTTGGTGCTAACACTTTATTTCTTCTATTGTAGTTAATTTCTATTCTCCAATTTGTCATTAAAGTAAAGGGACACTTAATCATTTTACCATCCTCTGCTTTATGCATGAATGTAATATTTCCCATTATAGCAAGAATAAATCCATTAGGAATTAATCCACAAAGGAGCAAAGAGTTTAGATGCAACGTTTCAACATTTCCTTTATAAAAACAGAAAATAAGTTGTGTATTCAAATGTCCTGTGTATCAATTATCAACTATCTGCAGAAACTTAAACAGTTTGTAGATGCTTCATTTTTAAAAACAACAGTTGCACTGGTGACTTAAGTGTTGATGAGTTTCTTGGAAGCTAGACTCTGTGGAGGTCTGGTGTGAATGTTGTGAGTGGAGTTGTTCGTTTACTTGTGTTTGGAGCTCCGCTCGTGGCTGTGACGGTGTCCTCGGCTGCGGGAACGGGAGCGGCTGCGATGCCTCCTCTTCCTCTCCCTAGAGCGTGAGCGAGAGCGGCGCCTATCACGTGATGAGGAGCGAGAGCGCCTCCTTCTGCGGTCACGAGAACGAGACCTGATAAAAACAACAGAAAACAACATGAGAGTTACACTTCACCTCTAACAGTTTCTTAACGTGGAGCAGCTGATTGTTTTTTATTGTACACAGTGGGAGGTTTCCTACCTTCTGTGCTCCCTGCTGCGTGATCTGGTCCTATGGAGAAAAAAGGTGCAAAATAGATCATCAAAACTTGGACTTCACACAAGAGAAAAATTACATTTTTATTCTAATTAGTATCAGCATTTGAAATGTCTGCACCAACCTCTTCCTCATCCTCTCCTCCTTCTCCCTCTCTTCTCGTCTCTTCAAGCGCTCCTGGTTTCTTTTCTCCTGCTTGTCGACCACCGTTTTCTAAACAAAACAAAACAGCAGAGTCAAATAAGAGGTGAAACCATTATTTGTCTAATCCTCAGACACTTTGGAAAGCTTTTTTTTCCTTTCTTTTTTTTGTCACTCCCAGACAAACTTTGGAGTTGCAGATTCATTGTGTACATTGAGGGACTCGCTGAGACCCACCTTTAGTTGGTCCAGTTTCTCCCTGATCTGAATGAAGCCCAGGTGAAGTTTCCCACCAAAATGGTCAGCCAAGCGGCGGTCGTTGTCATGGAGACCGAGGTAAGCAGAGCAAACCTCGCACACACGGAGCTTCTGCTGCTGGAAGCTGGAGGCTGGCATCGAGTTTCTGTACTCCTCCTGAGGATTTAAGGATGAGCAGATAGACTTATCAATACAAGTAACACAACCTTTTAAGCTGGGGTCAGACTATGAAATCTTATTGTCTGTGACTACAACTATTGTGCGAGATGGGGCGTTCACTGAGCTGGGAATTCATACCATCACTTGACAAATAGATGGTGTTGTCCCACCAACCATCACTACTGACTATATGATGACAGAAAGTAGAGCTAGATGACACCCAAAGGAAAAATACGACACATATTGTCTCTACTGTGTTATATGATCAGCAGAAATGCCTATTCTCGCTGGAATGTCTGCCATTTCTCACCCACTTCTCTCTTTTTCAGTCTGTCATACTAGTCCCTTAAAGAGTAAAATCTCTCAACTCATAATTCCATCTCACAGCACCAACTTTATTCTTCTTTCACTTTACCATTTGGTTTGTTTACATCAGTGACTTTTACACATAAAATGCTCTGTGCTGTTATATGTGATGGAACAAATCACTGAAGGCAGAAACAACAAGCGTACTAGAATTTCTATTGGTAGGTGTCGCAAATGCAGCTTTATTGTTTATTATGACACACTACACGGGATAAAAGAATCAATTGTTGGATCACACCGGTCATGAAACCCCATAACTATCACATAAAGCTATCATCATGCTTGGAACAAGTAATCAGACTTTAGGCAAAAAATCCTCAACAGCTCTCCCTCCTTACCTCTGCATCTTTCTTCCTGGTGCGAACCTTCTCCACTTCCTGCAGAACCTTCTGAGCCTCATCGACGTTGCCCTCGGCTCCAAGCTGCTCAGCCTTGGCCAGGAGTTTTCCTATTTCCTCATTCAGTTCATGAACTTTCTCTGCCTGCAGAACAGCACACAGAAAACCAAATCATCACACATGTATTTATCCTGTAACAAGCATTTGATATTGCATAATAAAGTTAAATTCCTAGTGGATAACCATACATGACTGTGGTTTCCTGGTATTACACTGCTTCTAAGCATCTTGCGTCACTCACCTTTGCTGCCACCTCAGCACTGATCTCTTCTTGGGTCTCTGCCAGGCGCTTCTTTGCCAGTTCTGTCCTCCGGTCACAGTCAGCAATGAACGACTCCAGGTGATCCACCGCCTGAAGGTGAGCAAATGTTTGTTAACAGAGAAAAGAGTTAAATATTTGACTTTGTAGATCCGCACACATTTGTACCAATCAACCCTTCTTTCTGGGGCAATGCTTACGAGATTAACACTAAAGCTTACACAGAAGACAATGGATTTAAAATAGGGCTTAATGATATTGGGCAGAAACTGACGATGCAATATTTTTTTTTGTGATACATATTCCAATTTTAGTTTAAAAAAGGAAATTTTACCAATTACATTTTGTGTCTTACATGCACATTAATTACATTTTCAGTCAAATAGTTATATCTTTTTCTTATATGGATTTTTAAGTCATATTCAGATGACAAACACAGAGGAAGAGAAGAGGGACATGGTGGGTAAAAAGGTGGAACAGCCGATTTTATTTCTTGAACTTCACAAATAAACTTGTTGCTTGTTTTTGTGTTACTTAAATTACAAACATTTCATAAATTTTTTTAAAGTTAAGTCTACATGATCAGCCTTGCGAGCATAACTTCTAATTAAACTAAAATTCACTGTTATTCTGCAGCTCGTGACTCATGCACTGTAGGGCACACTTGAAGCTCTAAAGTAAACACTCTGCTGTATTTTTATGCATTTAAACTTTATAAAAGTGGCCACAGCATTTACAGAGACAAGAGGCAGCTGACAACGAAACTACATTCACTTGGATGAGCCTTGCTTTATTGAGTGTCTGCCTGGAGCATCATGCAGTCATTACATGTGATGGGAGCGTTGCCTTAAGCCTGTATGTTTATTTATAGACTCTGCATGCACGCTACTCAGTTTTGACAGCTGATGTTGATATCAGACTGACTGAATCTAGCTTCTAGCTCTAGACATTCAAACAAAAAAACTGGGCTTTTGGTTTCCATCATAGCACAGAAGAGGCAGGATGATGTGGTTCAGGTCACATGACTAAAACTGCACATCCCTTTAAATAAATAACAACATATTGTTCAGCCCGAGTTTGTCACATGCTGTTCTAAATTAGTCAAAAAGTTTAAATGAGAGGAATCAGAGTGTCATGACTAGTGAAGGTAAAAAACATAAACCCACTATTCTATAACAAAAAAACATTTGCTATGACAAAACTTAAGTTTGGAGCAAAAACTGAATGATGTGACCTGAAAGTTGATTTACTGATTGTTTCTTTACACTTGACTAAAACACTCAGGGTGCAGTTTGTAGTGTGCCCATGCACCCTAAAAGTGCAAATACTGTGATTCATAGCAAAGCCAGCTTTACCCTTGAACAAAACCAACTGTCATATTGCCTTTCACTTTGGTTATCATTTTTGATATGTACACTAGTGTAGCAAAAGCAGAATTCACTTACATCAAGCTCAAAGAACAGATCTCTCTCCTTGGACGCAATTTCATAATCTGCTCGCAGTGCCAGGTCATGGATCTTCGTGCACTCTCCTAGGTCCATGCGCTATCAAAACACAAGCAGACATGAGTTAAAAGTTTGCTATAAATAGGAGTTCTATTTTTAGATGTACTAGCTTTCTGGTCTTATTTCTGAATTTTACCTAAGTGCTAAAAAATGATAGTGGCATCTTGTGGCTATAAATTGTGGACCACTTACAGTTCCAGACAGGATGTCATGTGGACAGCAGTTCAGAAGGTGACTTTTGCAGACTCGCTCGTCGGTGAACTTGACCCTCTGACGCGTTTCATCACCTGAAACAGTCCAAGAAACAACCAGTGAGGAAAACCCATGCATGTTTACAAGAAACGGCGAAGTATCCAGTGTTTTAAAATCATATAACTGTAACTGCACTATATTTATTGGGCAGATTTGTGTAACTCCAAATTGTATTTCTTCATTTTGTGTCCACTTAAATGATGGTCAGTTTAACATTCACTTGTGAAATGTAACACTTTTACTCTGCCACTGCTTGACTTCATAAATGCTTTATTTTTGTGACATGTATTATAAAAGTACTGTGCGCATTTATACTCTACTTCCTGCATTTCTTCATGCTTACCTTTTCAAAATATAAACAAAACAGTGAAGCAATGTTAGAGCCTCAAGAGTTCAATGTATGATGAGGCTTAAAGTCCAATTTAAAACTGTACATGGGAACAGAACTTATAATAAGTCAATTTTATTTACCTTAGGGTTATTTTACAATGCAGAAAATGCTGCTATAAGCACTGTGATTAAAAAGTGTATGCATTTCAGACAAATGTCCAGCCAAGCCTTTACATATATGAATCATTTAAAAGAAATTCAAAACAAAAATGCAAAAGAAATCCAAGGAAAAAATGTAGTTTATACACACTGCGATCTGCACCACATACTGTACCCTTCTGCATCTTCAAGACCCCAGCTGCAGAATTTTAAACCCGCTGCAGAAAAGTATAAATGGGAACAGTTTTCTTGCCCATACCTGTAGTAAGAAGTTGGGAGTCATACACAAGTCAGATTGTAAATGATGTGTGCAAAGTTCTTTGTTTTGCTTCGATGACTGTTAAAAATTGCCTTCTGAAAACAGACGTCTAAAAGAAAAACTGCTCGTTTGGATTCAGCGCGATCAGACGTCTTAGCTCAGGCTACTTTAAAACTACTCCAAATTGTTACTCTAGTGCCACTGAAGATAAACCCATTTGTGTGATTAAAATAAAAAGCTACAGTAACTTCCGGAAGGCAAACAAATTGTTTGGATATTCATCATAACAGCTTTAAAAATTATGTGTGACTCACGGCTCGATGAACATGAGGCTTTTCTGCAACTCCTTTGCAGATTGTTGTAGGCTGGCAAAGATACACTGAACCTTAATGAATAAAATAAAGGGGCCACAATTGTTCAGTTTGTATGAAACACATGTATGGGAAGAATTTGATATAAATGTAACCACACATACAACCACAAACTCACACCACAAATTCACTCCACCCCCACAAATTGAATGATCAATTTGTTAAAAATAAACAGGGCTGCAGTTTTATTCAATCATCTGTCAGGATGAGCCTCTCAGACTTTAAACGGCAGAGCAGCAATAAGCTGATTGATACTGACACTGCCCATAAAACATCAGACATGACAGCTTATTAACCCTCCAACGTCTGTATCCACAGGATGATTGACAACTACCTAAAACTGTGTGTTTACACTTTAATATTTACCAAGAAACATCTAATTAGGACAAAACTATGATCTAAAAGTACATTATGTGCACGTAATTTTCATTTTAATTAAGTAAAATGTAGAGACCTGCAATTAGAAGAAATAAAATAAATACACAACATCTATGTCGTCAGAAATTGGTTTTAAAACATTGTTCTGATTTAACATTTTACTTTATTCATCTTCACTGTAAAATTACAAAGTCGCAGGACACTTTAGTTATATTATATTGTCAGTCATTATCATATTGTGAGCTGAGCAGGTCATCAAAACTTAAATCAAATGTACTGTTTTAAATGTTAAAATCAAGGTTTTAGTCCAGATATTTTAAATATATACTGAACTATTTATGCTTTAAAAAACGTGTCCATTGCCGCTTATGTTCATTCAGCGACCACTGGTAAGGCCTAAAGTGACGTAAAGCCTACGTGTGCCTTCAAAGTCTAAAACAAAAAGTGCTGTAACTGTTTAACATTAATGTTGTCTGCGATCATTAAGCTCTATTAAAATTTATTCTTAAAGATTTTAAATTCAAATTTATGTTGTTTACATTATTTTGGCGCCCAGTCGTCTAACATCATAATACACGGTAGCGCTAGCTAACTGAGCTAACAGCCATGGATTTTCGCCTTAAGTCGTAAAGACGAAACTTACAACATAGTGATCATATTTGAAAACAACCATCCCCTAATTGGATACAAACATCAGTGAGTAAATTCTTTACGTGAACGATAGTAGAGAGTAAAATTCTGATATTTTAACAGCCCTCTGCAGTGCATCCATTCATGCAGGTCTGTCCATCACACACCAACACCAGCCAGCCTCAGCAGTGCCTCCATCTTGGCTAGCTAGCTAGCACAGCTAGCATGCTACGGTAACTCACCATCCCTCGCAGTTCCCATTAACTGGTCGAGAAGCGCTCTCATTTGAGCCTGAGCAGACATGGTTGAGGGTCGTCCGTCGATAGCGTTTAGTGAAAAATAAAGAACTAAAACAGTTTTTTAGAGTTTACGCTAGGTTATGTGATTATTTATTCGTCCAAGCATCACCCCTCGAAGTCTTTTTCTATTTCGTGGACTATCCAGTTTCCCTTTTAGATTGGGATGTGACGACACGGCATGTTGTTTCAAACTTCCGTCCAGTGAACGAGAAATGGGTGGGCTATATACATTGAAATAACCAATCAGAACTTCCGAGTAGAAGGTGTTAGCCAATCACAGCGGCTTCCACCCACTCGGTGAAAAAGATGCGTATTTTGCCCCGAATTTGGCTTTCAGGCAGCAACTTCTCACCTACTACTCACCATCTGTCGTCCTCTGGTAGCTTCTTTTTAACATTTATACTGGAGTTTGAGTGGAGGAAGGTTGATGTTAATGTAAGTGTCGTAGTTGGGCTCCTGGATAACGTTGGGGTGTATACATTTTCGGCGTATGCATGAAGAAAGTAGCCTTTTCCATGCATATCCGAGAGAACTAAGAGCATTGAAGCCTTCCAAACGTTACAATAGTGGGCTTGCCTGTGATTTGTTTATGCAGCTGTGGTTGTCAGACAGCCCTGCTTGTTTGTGACAGGCCTACTACCTGAAGTTGGCCGCACCAGTGGCCACCACCGACGTTAGGAGGGGGCCAAGTAAGACATGAAATCATATTAAGTCGTCGCGACTTTTAATCGAAACTATATTTCGTGATGATTATGCATTGTACTGTTAACACTGTGTGTTAGGTGTGCGACTTGTTCAACAAGTTAGCAAACAGAGTAGGTGTTGACGGTAAACTTTAGAAACCAAAGCACGCTAACAATGATAGCATTGCGACACTGAGGTGACCGACTAAAACATCATTTTGGGATATTTAGCTAACATATGTCGTTAAATTCACAGATTTCACACATTTTACTACATGTTTAATTACTTCTTCCTACATTTTAAAGTACTATACTTGTGTCTCCTCGGACAAAACATGGTATGCTAGCCTGAGTGATGGTTGTTTTTGTGCTGAGAAACCTCTGGAGTCATTGCTGGCGGGTCTGAATAGGTTCAGGTCCACAAAGGTTGATGCAGCAGAAATAGCTGGACTGGCAGACTCTGCTGTCTTTAGTATTTTTTTCATGTGCTATATCTGTGAATGCAAGCAAGCTGTGTCTGTTAACATTGTTGGTTACTTCTACTCATGCATGTTTGTTATTTAGTCCTCATGCAAGGAATGTGTCATTCACTGTACTATATTACTATATTTATTTTCTCATGTGAAGTAGATCTGCATGCCTGTAATGCATTGAGGTGGCAATGGAGACCACAGGCAGTGCCACTGAAGGCGACCCTCTGAAGCGAGGCGAGGATGGGGTGGAGACAGCAACAGCACAGACAGCAACAGAGCTGAAGAAGAAGAAGAACTGGAAAGAGGCCTTGGGGCTGTCCAAACTGACCCACTGGAGAACTGCAGTCTTCTTCTTCTCCTTGTTCCTCTGCCTCACCATCGTATTTGCCTTCTCTTTTATCATCCCCTGTCCTGTCAGACCGCAGTATGAACTCACCTGGAACAGGACGTTCCCCGAAGCAGGTTTGTGCAGTTTTGTGGTGTTTTTTTTCCTGCTGCTTAGTGTTTTGAATGTAGGACTAATTGCTCTCCAACTCTTCAGCTACCTATGACTTTCTCACCATTGAAGATACAAGCAAGGACAAAGTGATGGATGTCCTGTTTGTCCTCAAAGACACAGAGGGCAGTCAGAACAACACATGTGCTGATGCAGGTATAA
Organism: Cheilinus undulatus; assembly: GCF_018320785.1. NCBI lineage: Eukaryota > Metazoa > Chordata > Actinopteri > Labriformes > Labridae > Cheilinus > Cheilinus undulatus. The sequence continues at coordinate 15,660,600 of NC_054884.1, read as the reverse complement.
AGTCATATGTAAACCAAACTTTAGACACCTGTCAGAGAGGACTGTGTTGTATTGTGCAATTCAGAGATTGTGTTTTTTCAGGTCTGCCCTCGCCATGCGTGTTTTTGCTAGCAGTGGATGGGGCGAATGGAAAGAGTTTGTGGGAGCGTCCATTGCACCCGGAGTACCACTGGGCCCAGTGCGGTCTAGATAAAGGAACAAGAAGAAACTGGGACTGTCTGCTGTCCCATTCTTACAACCTTACAGCCGTTGACAAATACAGTGGTCAGTGACTCTTTCTCTAGATCAGGGATGCACAATGTTGGATTTTTGCTGATATCAAATTTGACAATAGTTGCAAGCATGATAGCCAATACCAATACTGATATATAATTAAAGTTCAGACACAAACCTTCAGTCCTTGAAAACAGTTTGAAGTATAAGGAATAATGGTAAACAAAGAAAAACTTTAGATGAGATAGGTCTGTTGGTCCTGCCAAAATCTGATAATGACATTGTGAATCCATGCTTTGGATTTTGTTAACTTTAATTCTTTAAAGACAAGATGTGAAATAAATTGAAAATCCAATAAAATGGTCAGCAGAGGGTCATTTGTTTCTGAAAATATGGATGAATACTTTATAACATAAGGCTTAGGAGGGAATATTCCATGTTGATTGGCATTGAAAGTAGCAAATAGCTCTAAAAGTAAGAAAATGAAAACAAAGTAATGGCCTGTAACTGCTAGATACCTTACAATAGATGAAGTTTAAGATATGTCATTGGAAGAAAAACTTGTGTATGCTTCTGAATGCAGGATGTCAAACATTTTTATTTTGCCTGAAAAAAAAAAATTAAGAATACCCACAAAATAGCGTTTTTTTCCTCATAAATGGGTCAGATTTATATGATAATCAAATGCAAGTAAAATACCTTAGCATCTATATTGATTTCATAAAAAAGTTTGAGGTAACTCTTATGAAAAATCTCATTTTGCTTACCTTAAAAGTCAGAATATTAATTTTAAAAAAGTAAATGTAATAACAAAGTTGTGAATCCATCTCCTGATGATCCCTGAGATGCACTGAAAGGTCATTAAGATAAGTTAGTCAACTGAATATTCAGGGGTCAAGAATCAGCTATCATAAAACTCAATTATAGGTGTAGTGTTTACTTTGAAATTAAATAAACTCAGTCAGGCTGAGGATCTTTTCTTGTGTTTGTACATAGGTGCAGTAAGGTGGCAGCAGCCTCAGCCACCCGGTCTACACAGCACTGTTCCTGTTTTAAGTATCCCAGATCTGGATGGGGACCAAGTCAGTGATGTGGCCCTGGTGGCTCCTGACAGCACACAGGTAAACGTCATCACTAACACATTTAGTAAGCAGTATTAAATCTCTCTGCAACACAAGTCATATCTATCATAATTAACCAGTGGCAATGAATGGGTCAGTCCATTCAAATAGAATTCATCTAGACTAAATGTCCCACCTACAGACTCAGCTGGTGTTCCTCTCAGGGAAGACAGGTGTGCAGATTGGCTCCACGGTGACACTGGACCCTACTGAGACGGCCAGTCATCTTCTTCACTGCACTGCAGAAGGTTCTCACTATGTGCTACTACAAAAAGGTTTGTTCCAGTACTTGTATGGATAAAGTATGACTTAATCAACTTGTTTGATTATTTTAGGATATCGTATAAAGGACATTTTCTCTGCGTTTTTCCTGTGGAGAGCTAACTGAACATCATGTCCTGTTCAGGAGCCTTTTAATCTTAAATCACTCTAGTTTTGAATGAAATACAAAAAAGTGCACTGAAAATAATAATCACTGTACTTAATCACTGTATCCTCTGAGATTTTTCATGAATTTGTTCTTAAAATTTCTAAGAGAAGCCTATTTCCAATTCCTGATGTGTAGTTAAACTATTAAATTGTTGACACCAGTGGTCTTAAAATGATAAATGCCATGTACTTGTAAACTGGAAGCTTGGCCATGTTTTTATTGATAAGCACAGAAAAACACTCTTTATTTCCATACTAGACCATGAGAATGCACGTCTGTGTGCATATACTAAAGGCACACACGTCTAAGAAGAGAAGTATGAAAATGTCAGTTGCTTCCAAATAACAATAAACCCTAAATACAGTTTTGCTCTGAACTCCACATACAGGAAATACTGGGTTCTTACCAATTATATCACTTACATCACGCAGTGATAAAAAAATAAGGATTCATCCAGATAAAGTTAGAAATACCTAATACCTACCTAATAAATCAGGAGTGAAAGAGACACTGGCCACATCTCATATACTCAAGTGATCCTGATTTGATATAGAGCTACATTTCTAAAAGCTGACAATTTAATGATATTAACAAACAAATATGAGTTATAGCTGCTCTGTGGATTGATCGACTATTCTTCCTTATCTGAATACTGAAAGGAGTTGATTTAAAACTGTCCTCGGGGTGCGTCCTATTTCTGTCAGGAATGGTATTGTAGAAAATATGTAGAAAATAGTGTTCGTATAATAATCAGAGGAAATGGGTTGTTTTTGTCTGACATTTATCTTGTACCATGTCTTTAAACGCCTCATTTTCATCATTGTATTATTAAAAAAATCAAGTTTGACATACACTTTATGGAAAAAAGTATTTTGCCACACCTGTTAATATTGAATTCAGGTGTTTCAATTAGCACCTACACATGCAGTCTCCATTTGCAAATATTTGTGATACAAATGGGTTGCTCTAAGGAGCTCAGTGACTTTAAACATGGTACTGTGATGGAGGCCACCTTTGGAATAATTTGGAATTTCATCCCTGCTGGATATTCCACAGTCAACTGTTTGCAAATATGAGAAAGTGGAAGCTTGTAGGAACAACAGCAACTCAGCCACTTAGGAGAAGACCATGTAAAATCAGAAAGTGGGGTCAACAAACGCTAAGGTGCATGGTGCAGGCATCTGCTGATTCAATAGCCGAAGAGTTCTGAACTACCACTGGCATTAATGTGAATACAAAAACTGCAGTGGTAGATTCATGGAATGGGTTTCAATTGGCCGAGCAGCTGCATGCAAGACCCCACTCACCAAGTCTAGTGCAAAGCATCGGTGGAGGGTTGTAAAGCACTCTGACACTGGACTGTAGTAGTGGAAATGTGGGTTTGGGCTTGGCCCCTTGTCTCTTAATGCTTCAGCATACCAAGACATTTTAGACAATGCTATGTTTCCAACTTTGTTGCAACATTTTGGGGAAGGCTCTTTTCTATTACAACATGACTGGACCCCAGTGCACAAAGCAAGGACTATAAAGGCATGGTTTGATGAGTTTGGTGTGGAAAAATTGACTGGCCTTATAAATGCTCTATTGGATGAATGGATGCAATTCTCACAGAAACACTTTAAAATCTTGTGGAAAGCATTCCAAGAAAAGAGGAGGCTGTTATAGCTGCAAAGGGGGCCACCTCCATATTAAAGTACATATATATTTAAATAGTGTCAGTACAGTCCCTGTTGTTGTAGTGGTCAGGCATCTGAATACTTTGGTCTGTACGGACAAAGGTCTTGAGTGCATTATACAGCTGCACAGTAGTGAGCAATGTTGTGTCTCTTTAATGACAGACTCTGGTGTTTTTGGCCTGGCTCTGTGGAAGATCGCTGCTCAGGCTAAAGCAGGGATGGAAGCGAGCTTGAAGAAGGACAAACACTGGGAGAAAAGCTCCAATGCAATAACTGGCCTTGTGCCTGTTTACGAGTAAGAGACATCTTACCTATTCATTATCACATTGCTGTGAGCCTTTTGTTCATATTTAATTTTTTTCTCCGTAGGTCTGATTCAGTCAAACAAGTTCTCAGAGTTGGAGAAACGGGCGATCCACCCAACCTGCTGATCGTTACGGGGAGGGAGGTGGCTTTAATCGATGGAAAAAACTTGAAGTTGTTGTGGAGATTTAATACCAGCACTGTCCTCAGGTAAACTCGTATTTTATTCTTTTATGTTGCACTTCTCATGAAACCATTGAAATCTGATTGTATTAATGGAAAGATAATTAGCAAGTTTCATTGATAAGAATTTCATCAATAAAATTTAAAGGCATTGTGAGAATTCGATCAGTATGAGTGATTACATTAGTTGTTATGGCTGTCTAATTAATATTTCACTTTAACATTTAATTGGTTATAATGTAATGTGTTCTCTTTCATTCAGCGAGCCCTCCTTTGGTCACTTCAACAAAGATGATGTGCTTGATGTCGTGGTGGAGGAAGATAACGGCAACAACACAAAGAGGGTGAGACTGCTGTGATGTAATATTACCTTCTGTCCACACTCTCTCATGTTTGATATTTGAGTCATGCATGTTCTTAAATGCTGCCTGTGTTGTTTGCAGGTTTTAATACTTGATGGAAAGTCTGGTGGTGTGCTTTGGCAAGTCAACCTTTTGGCTTCTCCTAACTCACCCAGGCCCTCTGCCATTCACACCACCAACTCCTTCTCCATCTTTGTGTTTTGGGGCCAGATGCCCATGGATGCAAACTCAAGTGTAAGAACCCTTCTTTTATATCATAATGCATGTTTACAGAATTTCTCAAAAAAATGTTAATCTGTCTTCTTTGTTTTCTTCCAGGTCCCATTCAGTAGTGAGCGATGTTCCTACATGCTCCTTCCTCTTTATTCTAAAGTTCTCCTCGAGTCCACCAGCTCTATGGACCACATCATAACATTTAAAGGTAGTCTTTGTTTCTTTAATGTGCTTTAATGCATAATCAAACATGAAAATCTGCAGGAGGTGTCCTACAAAGTCAGTTTAACAAACCCAGGCTTTGTTTGAGTTTCAGAGTTATCGGGTACTACAGATGGTAATGAACTGTCTCTTTAAGTCAGGCTTTCTGCTTCTGGCCCAGAGCGCCCTATATAAGGGGGTGTTTGACAAGTCATTTTGAAACATTGTCCTCACAAAGAGGATCACCACCTGTCTGCTTCAGTCAGACTGAGAAGAAGTGATTTGCTGATAAAGTCATTGCAGTAAAGAAAAACAAAACCTCTTCTAATGCTCCGGAGAGAGAGGCTGCAGGAAATCATGTTAACACGCCAGTTTACATTTGACCATCTGATAGACTTTGTGCATCTTGTCATGCATCTTTTAATGTATGAAGAATCTGCTAAAATTTAAGTATTGATTTTAACTTAAGTAAACATGTAAAAACATGAAACCTTGTAGGCTCCTATAATGTGATCCATTCAGTGTGTGCAATCACATGGCTTAATTCTGTGGTGGTGACAAAAATTAGTGCCCACACTATAAATCTGAATGTTTTTTTTACATTACTTAAGTATGAGTTCTACTCACTGCTTTATGAATGAGACCCTAAGACAGTTTAGAGTAAACCTCCATTTATGGTATACCCATCAGATTTAGCTTTTGTGGCTGTGTTTTTTGTTCCCATCATAGCCACACTGTTGGAACGTGGACGCCACGCTGCCTACATCCTGCTGACGGGTCCTGGGAGGGAGGGCGCTGGGGGCACCGTTGTCCTCAGCAAAAGGAAGCTGAAGCAGGACGTCCCCTTCAGCACAGTGCGCCGCCTTGGAAGCGGAGGAAGCTCAGAAACCAATGAGGACATCAAAGAGGCCTTCAATCGTCTGCGATTCAGCGACTGGTGATCCAGTACTGTACAGCATTCCCTCAGTTTAGGATTACTTTGGTCCAATTGACTATTTAGTGCAGGGGTGTCAAACTCAATCACAGCAGAGGCTAGATTCTGAATTCAGGACTAACCTGAGGGCCTAACAGGGTCACCTTTTTACCTAGAAACTGTCAACCTTGTTTCACCAGTATTAAAATATGAAAAAAATAGCACTGATGATAGAAGTTTTGAAATTTAAAAAGTCAGAAAGATGAGTTTAAAGGCTCACAATCTGAGAAAAGTAAATGTATTAGTTCAAAAAGGTCAAATCATGAAATTGAAATTAAAAAATAGTGTTTTAAATGGTAAATATATTAGAAAGAAGTCAAAATAATGAGTTTAACAGGTCAAAATATGAAGTAAAATTAGTAATCATGAAATTAAAAGTCCAAAAATGATTCAAATTTTAAATTGTGAGTCTAAAAGGTCAAACTATGGGATTATGAAGTCAAAGTTTGGAGTTGAAAATATGAGGTAAAATACAAAATAATTGTTTAAAAAGGTCAAAATATCACTTAAAAATTAGAATTATGAATCTTAAAGCTGATAATATTATATGAGAAGTCAAAATTATGAGTTGACTTACTCAAAGTATGAAATTAAAAGTCAAAATCCTAAGTTTGAGTCCTAATTGTGAGATGCAAAATTGAAAACGTGAAATTAAAACACAAATTAATTTCTTTCCCCACATTCCTGACTTTTTATCTAATTATTTTTACTCCTTACTTTTTCAGATTTTATGACTTAACAAGGATATCTTAAATCATCAAGTATAAGTTCACATTTATATACTTGAGGAAATCTGCACCCCTCATACTGATGGGCAAGTTACAACAGAAATATGAGATCATCTTGCAGGCCGGATTTAACTGTTCCACGGACTGGATTTGGCCCCCGGCCTTGAGTTTGACACCTGTGATTTAGTGGTTTAGTCTCCCACTAAAGTAAAAAGTGAACACTAAGCTATGACTTTCTGACTGCAGAACTCTAAGAAAACGAAATGTGTGCACTTAATTTGACAGGGTTCTTCCTGTTATCTTCTGAATGTGTACATGGTTTTGATTTTAGTTCCCAAATTGCTACTGCTTCCAGACAATCCCATTCACAGGCTGCTCTCCTCCTGCTGATAAAGACAATCTTCCTTGCTGTATTGTTCCTAGCACTTTTACTGCAATGATGCAACACTCCTTTTTTATGGCACATGCTGGATTTTATTTGGATCTATGCAAAATTATGCCACACTTGGTTTAAAATGTAGCACATCTCTACACAGACAGTTCAGACAATTCAGTTGCCTTAAAGATATGGTTACAATGCAAGGGCTTCTTTGGTGTTTTCTTAACTGTGTATCAACAGACAAGATGTAAATATTAACTTGATAGGTGTTGGTTGCACACTATGCACACCCATTCAATCCAAGATGCTGTAACAGATGTTGTTTGATGCTCACTGTGTCAAAGGTTCTTCAGATCAGTGATAATTAATGCTGTGGGCTGACATCCTCTTTTATAAAGCTGTTTTTATTTCTCAGTGATTTTATATCGGTTAACTATCGGAGATCAGGTTTTGGTTTTTGATGTACATTAATATATTGAACTTTTGTTTGAGCTGGCTTTTCTTTCTGACTTGATATTTTTGAATTTGAGCAAAATTAAAACGTTTTTAAGTAGCTGCTTTTCTTTGTTTGGTTTTCTTATAGGGAACCCTCCATATTAAGACATGTTCACCTGACTGGAATACCATATTTCATCTGTATTTTGTACAAAGAAACACTCTACATTTCTATAGTTTTAGGAAACTGAAATGTAGATCAAAATGAGTTCAATTAGATGGATATTTGAAGAAAAACAATACAAATGTTTTGCCTTCACTACTCCTGTGTATTGCATGACAGTTGTGGCTTACATTTCAATTAATTTCTAAAATTTTCTAAAAATGAAGGAAATAATAGTGAAGTGAAAGTGACCACTGAAAGGCAAAGTAACCTGTCACAGTTTGTTCTCACTTTGTACAAGGTTATTATCATGTGATATTGATATTACCACGTGAACTTTTAGATCTCCTTGGTCTTGTGATCTCATGCTCTGGGATACATCCAGCTTCAGGCACAGACCCAGTATGTGGTAGCGTGCACCGTCACTCAGAACAAAACTGCACACAATGGAAAACTGCAGGAATTGCACATTAGCCATGAGAACATCAGTGAAAAGTGGCAAATGGGTCAGAGAATAGCAAAAATGGGTTTAAGGAAGCAAAATAAGCAAAAAGTGGCCAAACAAGTAATGAATCTAAAATAAGCTTGACACACTTTTCAGCTCCATAATGAGGTAACTGTTAGAAAAGATGCTTGCTAGCACCATTGCTAATGATCAAACATATTGATATTATCAATAAACTGCTACTGAGGCCCATTAACTGGGTTTTTCATGGGCCTAGCAAACTCTGTGTCAGGCCTGATAACAAGTACTGGCAATCTCTTAAATGGGCCTAAATAACTCACCCAATCATTAAAGCCTTTAATCTCCTGTAGATAACTTCTATGTTGTGCTGAAAAAAGCAATCTTCTTTCTTTTTGTCCAGTAGATGTGCAAGGTGTCTACTGGATGTACCTGTCATAAACTCTCACCCTGCTTCTTTTTACCACTAAGATGTCTCTGCTGCATACTTTTAACCTCATTTGACAACCACTTTCTTAATTCTGATGGTCTAGTTAGCTTTAGTAGTTCACAAAGAGGGACAGACCTGCCCACAGAATTTGCAAGGCCCCTGAAAAACTCAGTAAATGGGCCCATCACAAGAACGAATCCTTAATGATATTAATATATGTGTTGGATCAGTAGTAAGGGTGCTGACATCCTTTCTAACAGCTACCTCCTTTAGGAGCTGAAGCGTGTCAAGCTTTTATTGGCTTCTATTGTTGAGATACTTTAACCACTTTTTGACCCTTTTTTGCCACTTTTGGCCATTTTGCACCTTTTACTCAATATTTTTTGACACTTTGTGACCCATTTCACCACTTTTTTTACCCCTTTTTTTCTGCCAATTTTCATCACTTTTTGACCCCTTATCTCATCTTTTTACTGCCTGTTTTGCCACTTTTTATCCATCTTGCAACTTTTAACTCCTTTTCATGCCCTTTTTTTGTTTCTTGTAGCCCCTTTTTGCAATTTTAACCAATTTTCACCTCTTTTCACTTATTTTTTTGTCACTTTTTGCCCCACTTGCCCCATTTTAACCCCTATTCAACACGCTTTCTGCCAATTTGTGCTGCTTTAAACCCATTTCTTTTAACCAAATTTTTGCATCTTTTAACCACACTTTGCCAAATTTCACCCATTTTCAACATTCCTAACACATTTTTAACAGTTTTTGACAATTTCACCACTTTTTAAACTCCATATCACCTCTTTATCCTGCCCATTTAGACCCATTTCACTTTTTCTGCCTATTTTTGCCACTGTTTTTTTTTCTGCCTGTTTTTGTTCCTTGTAACCCCTTTATGCCACTTTTAACAAATTTATGCCTAATTAGAACATTTTTTGTCCCTTTTCTTCTATTTTGACACTTTTAACCATATTTTGCCAAACTTCACCTGTTGTAAAGTATTTAAAGCCATTTTGCCACTTTTTAATCCCCTTTTACTGCTTTTGCTGCAAATTTTTTGCCCCTCTTAACCTGTTTTTGGCACTTAATGCAATAATGTAATAATTTTTTCTTATTTTTTTTTTTCCATTTTCTTCTGCTTTATTGTCTGCTATCCTGATATTTATGCACATTGAGGCCTAGCTAGGCAGTCTGACATCACTTTCACAAATGGTTTAGTCCACATTGTTGACATTAATACAAAAAGGTAATTCTGTTGTAAGAAAAGAGGTTTACATTTATAAAAATGTTGTATAGTACAGCATGAACAAGTAAAAATTAGTTGTTTTTTGCTTTGATTTTAGTGGTTACCAGGATAAAAATAAAATAGGGATATCACAGTTTAGTTTTCAACCATGATTTTGCTTTAATAACATTTTTCATATTAAGGCTGGATAACCAATTAATCAAATCTAATTGAGTTAACAGTGGTATTTTTTGAATTAGTTGAAACATTTGTTTTGTTGTTTTTTTGTATGTATAAAATCTTTTGGACATGACTGTATACAATTTATCCTCAAACCAAAAAACTATAAGGTAAAAAAAGTAATTTTATTGATTGTTTTTGAGGGGGAAAAATCAACAAATACATGTTTTTTTATATTTATACATTTATTTCGATGAATCAACTACAAATCAACCCTTTGATTCAGAAAACAGACGTTGTGTCCTGATCAATAACATAAAACACGACCTTTTCTGCCCTCTTGTGTTGCAATGTAGACATTAGCATTGCAACACTACTTATCACGCATGCGCAGTGAAGCGCGGTCAGATCCTCTGTGTGTCACGCTGTCCATGCACGTAGTGTAGACAGTCACGTCTCACACGGAGTTGTAACTCAAGTTTGCTCTTCAATGGAGCGCGTCGTTTATTAACCATGACACTCCTCTGCCTCACAGACTCATGACTTCTTTATGGTATCATGATGGAGACATGAGCCACGCAGTCCACCGAACACCTGGACTCTTTAGAGCGCGGTACCCGGCTCAAGGAGGATTTGGATGAGACTCTTGGAGGATGGAAAGGCTGAAATAGCCACAACAGTCCGATGAAGATGGGTCCATTTATGTCCACCTTTACACAAAGCTGGATTTGTTTTTAGAAAATGCTCGAATACTTCTTAAAATGTTCATGAATGGATTTTAAAATAATGTTCCCCAAGTTGGATAAATCTGCGACCCTTTTGAAATCTCGCGACACAAACGCGTAATAAACAATATGGGCCGTGCACCTTGATTTCTTCGCCTGTGCTACTTGATAATGATCGCTGCAGTGTCCTTACCTGACCTGGTTCCTAGACAGAGCTCCTAATTGAGGAGAATGGGTTTTCTTTGCTGCCCAGTTTGTATTTAAAAAGTAAAACGCACTGTAGCCCTCCCCTGATAAGACCCCATTTAAAATACCTGATGTGTAGTGAATAGTGCCAACATGTGGTAATGATTAGCCATTATAAAGAAAGGCTGAATACTTCCGCATCCTGTAGAAAAAGTACAAAGCCATGTATGAAACCAGAAATAAAACAATACAAAACAGCGCCGCATTGTTCCTGTGTTACCTCAGTTCATCCCAGCTGCCTCTCTCTACCCACACATACCTGTGTTCGTATTCTGAGCCCTGCCTGTCATTTCAATGTGACCTGAGTCCGCCATACCATTATGATAGGACTGCACGGCTGCGATACCCCACAGAGCGGAGCGCGCGCGTGGTGCGCACAGTCCTTATCAGAGGGAACGAGACACTTTCACCGTCCAGTATAAAAGTCACTTTGAGCTCGAGCCAGCGACTGACACAGAGGTAACGAACACTCGCATGTCTCTTCAAACTATTTCTGTTTGAACATGTAATTTAAAGCTACTTTAATATTTTTAAGGCTGGGATTATTATTGACTGCTCCGCTGAGGCGTCTTAAACTGATAACACTAATTTAAATGCTCTATCTTTCAATATGTTTGATGTTTTAACGGTTTATTCAATCAAGAAAACTAACAAATTATCTTTTATTTCCTTGAGGCTATTAAAACAGAAACAGAAACTGGGCTTTGTATAAGGGAAATGTGTTAAAGGCCTAGTAAACATGGATATCGATAAGCTACCTATCAGTATCGTTTAGTATTTCCGTATTTGGGTGTCCGTTTTTCTTACACTAATGTCGTTATTAGGCGTTTTTTTGATTGCCGACCACTCAAAAATCTTCTATTTGCTCAGTTAAAAGAGAGTAATGCTCGTGCCGGCAGCGCTGCATTTCCAGAAACGTCTATGTATTGCCGCATGCAGCACCCCAAATCTCCCCAAAATAGTTGCGTCCCCGCTTAGCTGCCTGGCACCCTCATTTAGAGCATTTAGCAGCACATATATGATGTGGGTCAGCCTATCGGCACACCTGTCCTAAAACTAGATGAGCTTTACTATTGGTCAAGTGCAGATTGACACATAATTGGTTCGTTTCCCTTGATAACAGAAAAAGCTTTTTTTCCTTGACAGACTCGGAATACATTTCTGAATTTTCTTCTTGACAGAAGTGAAAATGGCTGAGGATATCAAGACTAAACTTGAGACTTATCGCACTGCTCCCTTTGACGCCAGATTCCCTAACCAAAACCAGACTAGGAACTGCTGGTCCAACTACCTGGGTAAGACTGGGTCAAGGTCATAGCAGTCAGCTGAGAGGGAGGGGGGTCTAGACATGTCTCCATCCTTAACCATAACAGCTTTTAATGCATTTTAACATATTTATTTTACAGTAAAATATCCCATCATTTTCTTTTTAATCAACAAGTAATGGTGAATTAATCTGTAAAGTATAGAACCAAGCAAAGCTCACCTGGGGGCTTTGCACATGTTGATCCCTGGGGGTAATCCAGATAGAGACTTCCTGACCTGCCCCCTTAAAACCTGGATCAAGGCCATGAGGGGTTTAAAATATTGTTATTGTTTGTCTATTAACAGACTATCACAGATGCCAGAAAGCTCTGGATGCCAAAGGAGTGGACACAGCCCCCTGTGACTGGTACTTGAGGGTCTACCAGTCACTCTGCCCCATGTCCTGGGTAAAAAAAAATGTTTTATTGCATCTAATTTTAGCTTTTCAGTGAGATAATCCAGAGGAGAACACACAAGGGATTTGATGGGAATGGCAAGATCCACATGGTACTCTCCACATGTGGTCTGAGTTTGTTTTGCTCGGGTCAAACAACTTTGACATCCCTCAAATTCCTGTGAGTTTCTGCTCCGTCCTGAGAATCAAAACAAAAATGAAGAGCTTCATGCCAAAAGTAGACATTCCTTTTAAATCATCCTCAGCTAAACATGAAGATGTCCCTTTTTAATCATATGGAGTTAAAATATGTCCAAGTTTACATGTGAACTTCTGCCCCTTTAGGTCCAGAAATGGGACGACCAGCGAGACGAGGGGACGTTCCCGGGGAAAATCTAAAACTGCCGTGTCCAAAGCTCTGAGTCCACTTGGATGTAATATTTTCAGCTAACTGTATAAATGGTGGGAGATAATGTAGCTCCAACACCGCCTTTTAACTACTGATACTCTGCTCTGTATCTGAGTGGTCATTCCTTATACATACCGTGAAATGTACAGCAGAGTCTGTATTAAAGTATCTCAGGAGATATATAAATTACATATTTGTCCCATGTTTCTTTTTTTCATCAAAAAACCCCCTGACAAATTTCATTTAAAAAAACACACATGCAAAGATATTTCAATGTTTTATTCATTCAAATAAACCTACATCAAATATACAGATTTAATCAAGATTAGAAAAATAATTAAATATTTCAAAACACTAAATGCCACATAAGCAAAATAAGCCACCGCCAGGGTGATGACTATTGTTGCTGTGTGACACAAATTAAATACATAAAACTGCATTTCATTTACAAGTAAACTCCCATTATAAGGAAGGAGTATGAGATAGTTAATATCAGGGCTCAAAGAAGCAGCAGTAAAAACTCCTTCAACAAAATATTAAAGGATGATAACAGCAGCTAATGCCGAGGAGAATCATGCAAGAAATTACTACAGGAAATTTTGAAAAAATGAGCAGAACAACATCCAGTATTATAGTGAAGGTAGAATTACATAAATCCCTTTTTAAAGATCATTCTTCTCAATTTGAGGTAAAGTTAGAGTATTTGCATATAAGAAGTTGCCTGTTACTGAATCTACTCAAAATCCAAGCTGGAAAAAGTACATTTTATTTTTGTATTTCCAACCAAAAGACTAAAACTGCTTTTGCTGGCTTAAGTGGAGTTTGCTTCTACAACAATCTACCTTAAAGAGCAACTTCGATAAAGGTCACTTGGATTGCAAACAAGTGTATTCTTCTACTTGATGTTATGCAGAAAAAATAGACTGTCTTGAATTTGAGGCCAAATTTACACTGCACTTAGAAAGTATTTAGACCCCCTTCACTTTTTAAAAGTTTGTTGTGTTGCAGCCTGATGCTACAGTTGGAAAAAATATCTCTTTAATGTACACTCAGTACCTGATAAGTGTGAATTAATTACAAAATAAAAAATAAAAAAACCCTGAAATATCACATTTACATAAGTATTTTGCAAAAACACTTGAAATTTAGCTCAGGTTCCCCCCATTTCTCTTGATCTTTGCTGAGATGTTTCAACATCTTGGTTGGAGTTCACCTGTGGTAAAATAAACCGATGGACACAATTTCAAAAGGCACACACCTCTCTATAGAAGGTCTCACAGCTGACAATGCATACCACACCATGAGGTCAAAGGAACTGAAGGTTCCTGAGAGCACAGTTGCCTCCGCGATTCTTAAATGGAAGAAGTTTGACAAAACCAGGACTCTTCAAAGAGCTGGTCGAGCAAACGGGATGGAAGTCCCCCCTCCAAGTAAAACACATGAAAGACTGCTTGGAGTTTGCAAAAAACTCCAAATGAGAGACAAGTAGACTTTAATGTGTTCTGCACTGATGAGAGGCTTCCATCCAGTCGCTCTGCCGTAAGCCCAGATAAGTGATGGTCACAGTAATGACCATCAGATTCTTTGTTACTTCTCTTCCTAAGGCCCCTGATCACGCTTAGAAAAGTCCCGGTTGTGCCAAACTACTTTCATTTGAGAATTACAGAGACCGATGTTGAGAACCTTCAATGGAGCAGACTTTTTTTGTAGCCTTCTCTAGATCTGTGCCGGTCAACAATCCTGTCTCTGAGCCCTGCAGGACATTCCTTTGACCTCATGGCTTGGTTTCTGCTCTGATATGCATTATCAGCTGTGAGACTTTCTATAGAGAATTGTGTGCCCTTTTAAATTGTTTCAATCAATTTAATTTACTACAGGTGGACTCCAATCAAGGTGTAGAAATATCTCAGCAAATATCAAAAGAAATAGGACGAGAAATAAGTGTTTTTGCAAAGGGTCAGAATACTTATCTAAATGTGATATTTCAGGTTTTTTATTCCAATTAATTTGCTTTTTTTCAAATTCTGTTTTCACTTTGTCAGGATGGAATAGAGTGTAGATTAATGAGAATGAAAATATTTTTTTATGACTCCAGTATCAGGCTTCAACAAAATTGAGCAAAGTGAAAAGGGGTGGAATACTTCTTGAATTCACTGTATTCTGAAGAGTCAAAACTGTAGTCTAAAGATTTACTTTTTTCATTGAAGTTGAAAATGTACAAAATGTGATCAATTTAAAGCTCCTGTGACAAGTACTTAGCTTGTTAAGAAACAGACTGAAATAAATATTGATCTGTATTAGTGAAGAAAAAAACCAGATCATCAACAAAAGATTGACTATCTGTATCTAGTTGCTTTTAAAGCCTGAAGTCATTGCTAAAGGTGTCAGTGATCAACGACACCAACAGCAGATTAGCAATGACTGATATGTTTGACTGTGACAAGAAATAAGCTTCAAATGGCTCAATTACATGTACAAAATCATCAAAGCAACACAATGAAGAGCTTTGTCCACAGGGGGCGCCAAAATTAACACAAACCAAAAGTTCCTCACAGGAGCTTTAATATCTTTTTTCCAGGTGTATTTTAACCATTCATATAAATCTTTTAAGGTTGAAAACATCTGTGGAGTAAATCCGTGTGGCTTTGAAATATATCAGTGGACATATATAAACTATTGATAGATATAAATGAGTGTCTGCATAGCGTTGTGATAGGTTGGTGCTCTGGTGGGAGTGTTGGTCAGCTTTCATGCCCTTTAGGCAGAGAGCTGATCCTGTAGGCTCATCAGTGGATTAAATATAAATGTAGCTTAGGCCACATCCTGATGTGACAGTGTTTACATGTGGCCGTAGAGCTTTTTTTTTTTTTTTTTTCTTTTTGAAGTATTTGCACGCAACAAGCAGCGTTAAATATGCAGCACAATTTCACAACTAGCAGCCACAGATATAGTGTTATGAACTAGGCACAATAATTAGGCTGATTTAATGCAGCCTTGTAGGTTATCCTGGCACTGTGGAAGGGGCAACTGGGCGTTTTTCATACAGTACCTGTCCACACATGTTGACATATCTGCATTGGTATGTTTATATTTGCAAAGGGAAAGAGGTGTGCACAAACCCAGTGTTATCCAAGCTCTGTCCTCTTCAGTGTGCACCAGAAACTTCCGACTTAAGGAGGTTTTCAAAAGTCAGCGAGCAAAAAAAAAAAAAAAAAAAAACCAAGCAAGCAAAAAGTCAGCCATGGTTCCATCCTTTCTGTCAGTACCTCCTCTTTCCATGTTTCCCACCATCAGTCATGCAGGTTTTCGGCCGAAGAGCTGCATCATCCAACATAAAACATACAGATCAAAAAACATAGCATCAAAAAGACTCTTCAGCTCTTCTCTTATGGATTAAGGATTGATATTTGAAGTACTAAGAAAGTGCATTTAAGCTGTTCCCTGCTCACCTGGATCTGCTGTTGGCACCTTCTTGCTGTGATGGACTATTTGGTTCTCATTGGTCATCTTCACATCCTGATCCTCCACATAATTACTGCAACACAAGAATAAAACACAGAGGCAGCAGGGCTAAGTTGATTTGCCGTTCTAAATAAGAACAGTAACAAGGAAAGACATAAAATGGAGGTTTCACTAATAACAAAGCTTGAAGCCAGCAGGTCCAGGCCTTGAGACGAGGGATGGGACTAGAGAGGAAGGAAAGAGAGAGAGAGAGCAGGGGGTGAGACAAAACAAGTGTAGGAAGTAGAGTGAGGGATGGCTGATGGGGGCGTTTGAGGGCACTGGAGGAATCTTCAGTACAGGGATTGACCACAGGGGGGTGCTGACACGACGCTCTGTTACTCACTGTTTGTAGTGTCTGCTGCCGCGGGGGCTGAGGTGGAGAAGAGCACATCTGTGTTTAATTAAGGCTCTACTTTGTGACACTGAGGCTGAAAAACACATATTTTATTGTCACTCTGTTTGTCTGGAGCCGCTGTTTCCTTCTTTAATAATCCTGCAGCCTTCATCAGACCCCCACACTTCCAAACAAGACAGGGCCCATCAATAACTCTTAACTACTGACGCTCTACATGGACATATATCCATACATTTGATTTTAGTCTCCTTTTCAGTCATTAGTTACCCATCATCATGGGAAAAACAGCATTGTTATCCATAGATAATGAAATAAATGAGTCAAGATCTCAAGAAGACAACTTCAACTTACTTTTCAGCATCAGCAAAGGGAGTAAAAAATGTATAGATGTGTGTCTGCTTAGGGCTTCCATTCTCTAGCAGTTGCTGCAATTTTAGTGTGAAAAATTGAACCAAATTTGGATATAGGCCCATTCAGGGTGTAAAATACTGGCCTAATTAAAACATATGGCAAACCATACTAAGGGTATTTTCTTGAAAAATGAAATATTGAGGATAATAGTCCTCTACTGTGCGGTCAGATGTTGCCATAGGTTTGTAAAACAAAGAAAAGAAGAGTGATCCAATTGTAAATTGTGCTAATTTATAGTCACTTTTATGAATGATTATTAAAACAGCTGCCATTTTTGGTTCTTTATTATTTATTATTACAGTTGCATTAAAGTTATGTAGTTTATATCAGTTTTTTTATTTTTAGTGATCCTGCTAAAATTTATTGAGACATTCAATATTTGTGATTTTTTAGGTTTTCTGAAGGAATTATAAGGGTAAAATAAACTGTGTTAATAGTGAAATATATGTGATTTTAGAGAGTATTAAAACAGTTTTACCATTTTTTTCCATTTTAAAATCAGATTTTATTTTTAATGTGAGCCTCATCAACACTAGATATAGTCAATAAATATTTGTGATTATTATAGGTGCTGGAATTGTAAGATAAAACTGGTGATACCACCATTACTTATACAGTATTCTGATGCCAGTAATTTCTTGCCTTCAATAGAGGTCAGAATCTAAAGGCAACTTCACCGACTCTGATGTTCCTGAGCCTGCCAAGAGACACTGAAGCTATTTCAGATGACTGTGTAGTCTGACCTGTACCTGTTCCATGTCATAAGTTTAATGGAAAAGCCGCATGCCGACTCATCTTTCAAACATGAAAATGTACCTCAAAAATATTTGTATTTAAAATAAATCTTTTGTATCTTTTTTTTCATGTTCAAGTAAATACTCATTTGACTTTTTAGGTGTTTGTTTTCCATAAAAAAAAAATTTAATATGCATACAATCCATGGATTTTTTTTTTCATAAAAAGGAACTGTATCTGGTTACTTTGCTGACCCTGATTTTAAACATAATATTTCAAAATATACATAAAAGTGACAAAAGTAAACAAAAAAAGTCTTAGGATGTCCACCAATAACATCCTAGGGCTTGAATTTCAAAGTATTTCAATGAGTGCCCTATAAAGGGTTAACAAGTCTGGATCAAACAACAAGTCAGGGAAAGTTAGCACCTACCCAGCCAATCACAGCTACTATGTGAGGAGAAGGTTTGGTCTGCCTGGCAACAGCCAAGTTTTAAACTAGCTTCATCCATTTTCTACATTTTTCACAGTGCTCACAGAGCTGTTAGGTGAAACTTGCTTGTCAATGAGACTTCTCGTGAGCTTACCAATCAAAATCAAGAAGGGTTGGGACTTCTGATATTAGCTTTATCAACAGTGATGGCAAACTATCAATATACTATCTATAAAACTATCTGACTCGTGTATTTGAGGGCCTATTTTCCAGGGCTAAAGCTGCTGCCAGTGCCAGGAAAGCATTTCTTTACATTTTCCAAGTTTTCTAGGTGACATATCCAAAAATAAAAGCAGAAATCGCACACGTAGATATTTAAAAAAACAAACAAGAAAAACACCTTACATATTCTAATGCAAGAAGTGGAAATCAGTTTTTGTAACTTGGAAGGTGTAAACACAAGTAAAGCCTGGCATACACTGTGCTGTTTCAAGCCGACTCTATAACAGTCGAGGTCGCACGTCAGCTCATACTGTGCAACTAAACTGTTTACTCTGCACAACAAGTACTCACAATTTATGTGATCACACTGTTTGTTCTGATGGTCAAGGACAACAGGAGTGCTCGCAACTCACATAGCTGGGACTGTAACAACCGCTTTTAAGAAGGAACATGTTCATAAAACCATCTCGCACAGTTTTTAAGAAGATTCTGGCACTCACCAAATTGTCCTTACCTCTGTTTTTAGCTAAAAACAAAATATAAAAACATTCCAGAGCACTCTAATAAACATTTCAGTGCTGATATGACAGGATAAAATGTTTAATTTTGCACGTCACAGCACTCAAACATGCTAGATTAAGAATGACACAATAAAATATGTTTTTTAATTCAATTCACTGCATTTTTGTCAACTTCACACGTTTAAGTAATTGAATGTTGAGCACAAATACGTAACTTAACTATGGTTAAGTATAAATTGAAACATGCAGTGTTTGATCTTTTCAGCAAAATGTTAAATTCTGAATATAAATGAAAAAGGTGTAGGAGTTTTAATGTTTGTGACTTATTAAAAACAATCAAAAACTCTCTAAACATGCCAGGAACTTACAGTGTTTAAATGCTGTTCCATTGTTTTAAAATGTTAGAGTTTGGAATAAATGTTTGCTTTAATAAAACCCTACTCAGGTTGAACCCTCCCTCAACGCCTGATTCAGATATTTTGGAATTCATCATGAATGCATCCTTTTGTTATTACTGCACGATGCATGCCATTTCCGATTAAAAACACCATCTTAACCAATGATTTCAACCTATGATATATTTAAAGCTGCAGTAAGCGATTTATCTTTAGTATCGTATGCCCACAAAAACAACACAACCCGCCAGGGTGTTGTTATTAAAGCCATCTAACAGAATAACACACTTCCACAACGCCTTCTCGCGCTGCACTCTCACTTGAGGAAAACCAGCAAGGGACGATGCTCCAGCCAGGAGGAGGGTAGCACTCGCAGCCAATCACAGCTCAGGTCAGAGGAAGCGTTCCTATTGGCCGCTGTAGAGGTGCTCCTCTGCCTCTAAGCTCAGTGAGAAGTTAAAACAATGGCTGAGTTACCAGCTTTGTTCGGTCCTGTGTAGAATTTGTTCATCATGAGATGAAGTGTTTTCTTGCCTGTAATCCGGCCATTGATTTCAGTGGAAAAGTGGAGCAAAATCACTCCACGAGAGCTTTGCCACCGCCAGTATTTGTTCAGCGGAGGTATGTGAGAAGAGGGGCGGAGCTACGGAGCTCAAACACAGAGAAGAACAGGAAGGGAGGGGGAGTAGAGTTGATTCTACACGGTTCTCATCGGATGTTACATACTCAAGCTTTAATATCTACAACTGGTACTGAAAATATATTCAAATCTTCCTCTTTTGATGCAACTTGGAGCAGCACTATGTCCACTTTTGACAGATTGAACTATTTAAAAATATTGTGATTTTTTTTATGGTTGATATTCATTTGGATGTTACCAACATCTTGTTACTTCTCTCACTTCTGTGTTACTTCTTTGTTTGCACACAGCACTGCAGTTCATTGTCCATGTATGGGCATAAAAGAGGCATTTCTCTATCCTAAGTAGGGGAAACATGCAGGCACTTTCAGCTTATGAGCACCTAAAACGTAACACAGGTGTGAACGGTTCACAAGATTAAGAACGTGTCATAAAGTCCATGTGGGTTTCTCTTAATTTTCTTAAGAACAAATGTAAAAAAATCTTAGAAGATGCTGTGAATGAGGCCTTTTGATGTGATGGACCAAGGCTGAAGTCATATATATTGTCTTGTTTGCACTCTTTAAATTGCTACAGTTGAAAAAGGAAAAAAATGGCACAGAGTTGGAGATTCTGCTCATAGTTTTGCTCTCACTGTGCAATTCTGTGCAGTCATATGATCAAAAAAGTCAGAAATCTATCCAACTTGCTGATAGCAGCTGGTAGGGTTGTGGTTGGCTGTTGTGTGGACCGTACACTGCATGACAAATGATACATCATCAGACCGGAAGTTAGTCCGGCCCTCAAGTGAGCCATGTAACTCTCTTTCTGAATAAGCTGAAAATTGCACAGTGTAGCCAAGCTTAAGGCTATGCTTATAAATATCCACTATATAAATAATACACCCACAGATAAGCTTTAATTTTATAAAGCTGCAAAATAAGGGAAAAAGTTTAAAATTAACAAAATTTTTTGTGAGCTACCCTTCTTGGATCACACTATGGTTTCAACCTTCAATTTGATATGGTCTTCAACTTTGCAAACACTTTGCACACTGCTGGATACATTTTTGTTGACGTTTAAAATGTACATGTAAAGCATACATGAAGTATTTTAGAAAAAATTGTTTAAAAATCCAGGCTAACCTGATGACAGTGTTCCTCTCCCTGTGTGCGATGTAGGCATTGTCTGTGAACAGGATGGTGTGATAGGGCACCTCTGGATCACAGGTGGGCAGGATACCTCTTGACACATGGCTGACACAGTCCAGGATGCCGTTATACACCAGGAGGTCATCCACCAGCAGCTGAAAACACAACAATGTTTTTATGTTAGCTGAACTGAAGACAAAAGCAGTAATTTCAAAGCCCACAGCAGACTGAGATGCTTACCCCAAACTCCTTGACTCCTCTCTGTGGTGTCTTTGAGTAGTTCCACAGTTTGATCATGGACACAGTTACAGGCTGATCAAAGATGACATACACACGGTTTACCTGAGAAGAAACAAAAATTTCCTTTAACATCTCTACTGAGTATGTTTATATATGTACTGTCTGTTTATTGTCTCTTTATCTCCTCACCAGTCCAGGAAGCACCGGTGCTAACCACATGTGTCTTCCATCGTGGGTGCTGTTGTCTCCGTCTATTAATTTATCTGGAGTCCTAACATCACCGCTCACATTGTCCAGGATGTTTACGCTGTCAGGAAAAGCAGCAATGTCTAGTGGACATTACGTTGAGGAACCAATTACTGCACACAAATACACCCTAAATTTCTATTTATAACAGGTCAATTTACTCTTTGCATATTTTAATCTATATCATAAGAGGGAGATAAACAGTACTGTGCAGAACTTTAAGGCATGCTTGGGCCAAAAGCTTAGGCTGAAGTAAGGGGTGTAATGGCAAATAAGCCCATCTAAGGGGGACCCATTGAGTGGGAAGGACTGACACAACATCGGTCATGCTCTGGATGTCCTTGAATTTTACCAGGGGGAAATAAAGTGTTGAAAAATTAACAAAGTCCACACCTTCAGGGCACAAAAAGGGTGGGTGTGAGGAGTAAACAAGGGCTAGGGTACTGTCTGGGTGGCAAGTAGGGTTGCCATTAGCCCCTGCTCATGCTGGGGATGTCCCAAAGGCCTGAAAACTGCCAGGGGTGTCTGAGCAAATCATCAGGGGTGAAAAGACAAAAGAGACGCTGTCCTCCTTAACCTTGGATGCCAGGCGGTACTCATATGTTGATGTGTATTGAGCTTGACCCTTGCCCCCCTCTCCTGGCCTGGGTTGTGGCACATCAGGCCCTGTGATGAATCCCTAGTGCCCTACATGTCTAAAATGTATGTACATGACTGTAATTTATTTATCAAATCCCATTTTTGCACTGTTATCACACGTGCTACACACATAGGCTGAAAAACATGCACAGTACAACCAGGATCCAGTGGACATGCAAAGGAGATGCAGAGTTAGAGCTGCTGCATACAAACAAGCTCCACCTGAGCAGTTAGGGGTTCAGTGTCCTACTCAGGAAGCGAACTGGTATCCTTCCAGCTACCAGACCCATCACCAGACTAAACCAGCAAACCTCTGATTATTAACCCAAGTTCTTACAGGCTGAGGCACTGCCAGCCATGACAGGCATATTGTGCAAATATCACATAAAAAAAACATATAAAACTGTAATCAGACAAGTTTTAGAATCTGTTCTCATCCATAACAAACAAAAGGAGAAGATTTATAATTTTAACTTTAAAAATCTCCATCTAAATTAAATGTTTATCTTTCTTTGCCACAGTTACAATTAAATTTGAAATATAGAGATAAATTTCAGCTAAAGGCTTTAGGTTTGACAGGATTGGTGCTTCATTAAAGGATACTGTTTTCACATAGACTCATCTTCTCGTGGCTCTGGTTGTAAAACTCAAGGCCGTTGAGGCCGATGTAGTATGGGTCTCCCCACGTTGTTAAGAGCTGCAGCTGAAAGATGACTGACAGGCGAGGGTTAAGGAATAAACAACGTGTAACAAACATCAGAAAGGCTCTGATAAAGTAAATTCTTATTTACTAAATAAAGCGCTATTCTCATCTTTAACTATTTTATTGTCTGAATTGTGAGTTTAGACTTTAAATTTTAAAAAATCATTCTTAAAAGCAAATTAACTCTTGTGTGATTTGAACACAGTCAGTGTTGATTTATTACTATTTATTAAAAATAACGTTGTATAATGCACTATACATTATATACATACTAGTGCACTTCTTCTCAATACACTATACATGTACTATAACATCTGTAGCTCAGTAAAAAAGAAAATTAAGCTCATATTGTGTAAAACATATTAAACAAACTGCAAATTGTTGTCATACATTTAATACTCAAAAAATTAGCTGTGAATTTATGACTGGATTCATAACTGTAACAAGGATACATCCACAAGGCATGATGGGAGCTTCATAGTCCATGCTGGCCTGCTCTTGTTTCTTCAAGCTTCCTCTGAAATAAAGACATACATTACTTACTAGTTAAGAGAGTTTCTGGCATTGCAACACATGCTAATTTGAAGTCTGGCTCCTACTTGTGATAGTCCTCTATTCCCTTGCTGTCGGTGGGTTTTTGGAGGAAATCTATGAAGAGGATCTCCTGAGCAAAGTCAAAGTGACAGTTGCCAGGTCCTTTCCTGATCAGGAAGCCCTCGGGCGGGGAGATGGCAACATCGTCCACAAACACATGGATCACCTTCACCTGAACAAAATGGAGACAGGTTTTTTATGTTTAATGTGCTTTTTACCATCTTTTTTTCATCAGATTGTCTTTGTTAAATGTAAAACCTTGTGGTTAAACTACTAATAAAATTTACCCCTATTATCTAAAGGGAACTGGCATTGCTACCGTGTAATGATTGCAAGTTTGGAGACTTTTTTCATTCTAGTGTCTTAACAATTCTAATGAAGAAAAAGCTACGTGACTTTATCAATGCACCTCTCTAGAAAGGTCAGAGAGATCTGATCATCTTGTTAGACTTAGCAGCATAACTAGATGACTTTATCCAAGATTTTCAGAGTTTTAGTCTGTTTTCCTGTAATATCATCAGAGCAACTTCCCTTGGTGCAGACTCACTGCACAAATTCAAAATGGCTCAAGATGCGTTGGCAAGCACAGCTTGTTAGGTGTTGAATTAATAAGTCATTTATGATAAAAAACTGCACTTCAAGTTGTGTATCAACAAAAACTATGCAGCCACATTTATTTAAATGTATGGTTTTGATAAAACGAGGGACCAAAGCTTTTAAAATGACACTGCATGTCTGGTCTGCTGCATAAGCACACAGTGATAAAAAGAAGATGGGGATGAGTAAGTGAGATGGAGCACACAGTTTACAAGATACTAAAACTTCAATTGTTAATCTGTTGTAATGCAACTCTGTTTACCAATGAAGTTTGTGAACAACAGTGCAGACTGTGGTCTGTTTGAGATTAGATAAATACCCTCCAAAAAGCTCCGTGCCTTCAGCATGATGTCTGCACGACAGCTTGTCATCCTCACTGCTTTGTTTACCATAATTAACAAATTGGCTGCGTCTGTAACACATGCTTCTGTGCTGTGCCAGTTTACATCATCTGGACAGATTTCTGACACTCAAACACCTCAGAAATGTTGTTTAAAATGTAAACGAGAACATAACCTGACTAAAGGATGCCAGGTTTAAACTGGTCCCATGAATACATTTAATAGCATGGAGATGGGCTGGGTTTAGTGAGAACATGCATGGGTTACAATAGCTATGGATTTTTGATTAGTTTTATAGTTTTATGAAGTTTTTGTTTTTTGTTTCATTTTCAGTTTAGCTTCTTTAGTTTTACTGGTGGCCTGTTAAGTTTTTATTAGTTTTAGTATTAGCTTTACTGTTATCAGCAACATGGGATACTTGTTAGGGACAAGACCCAAAAGGGCTCTCCACTTCTCATTTTATTTATTCAATTTTGATGTTTACAAATGATGTATACAAATCAAAACCTAGAACTACCATAGATTCTGCATGGATTCTTCTTCAATTAAATTGGGCGATTAAACTCTCTTCAGGCTTGGGTATTCATGTCAGTCAGTCTGCTGCTGCAGGGTCATACTAAGGCGACTCTAATGTCATTTTATTGTAGTTAGTTTTGTAAGCACAGAATTAAGTTTTAGTTAGATTTTGTTTTTGTAAGCTTAGATTTTATTTCGTTCCAATTAACTAAAATGATTTCTTCATTAAAGTTTCAGTTATTTAGTTAGTTTTAGTTAACTATAAACCTAAGAACAGGCTGTATGTTCTTTTTTTGTTCTTTACTTTCTTATCATTTTGGCTGTGTTCATGTATATGGCATGAATTTTGGCAAGATTGTGTATTTATTTATCTTGTTATTTCCAGCTCAGCTCTTACAGTAAGTCTAAAATAAACTGTATACAAGCAAGAGTTACACTCAACCTTGTTAGAGTGGAATGCTGGTAACTATACAACTCGCTCTACTGATCTTACTTCTTAAAGTTCCTCGAGCATGTACTGAACTTGGTAAAACAGCTTTTTCCTTTGATACTCCAAGCTCATGGAACATCCTCCAACAATCTCTAAAAATTGATGTTCTTCCCTCTCTTTCAGAGTTCAGGACTTTGATTTCTAGCCATTGTGTTTCTCGCTGCAACTGTTTTACCTGATTTCATTTTATCTACCTTGTCACTGATGAGATTGTTGTTCACAGTGATTGTTCTATATACTGTACTTGTTTTATTGTGCTGTGGTTTTAATGTGTCTGTAATCTCGACGGCATTGGAAATGAAGGAAACCTCAATGTCCTTTCGAGAATAAATAAAGGTTTGGCTGACTGACTATTTCTGAAAAATGCATCATTGAAACCCATTGAAACTGCATTTTTTGACCTCACTCCTTTAAAGCATAATACATGCATTTAATCATATCTGGGTGTTAATCTGGGCTTTTGCTTTGGCATTGATCATTTTTACAACTTTCCACCAGATGGCGTCATTTTGACCATATTTGGCATATGAAGAAAAACGATGCAAAAAAATAATAATGCATAAAAATCAATGTTGCTGCTATTCATTGACATATCCCAGGCTGTAATAATTCAACACAAAAGAATTACTTTGCCCGTAGTCTACAGAAAATAATTCATTTTACAGATTTTTTCAACAAAAACATGGCAGTGAGACAAAAAAACTGGCATTCAAAGGGTTAAAATCTATAAAAATTAATGTATATTTGGGAGCAATATTTAGGTTAGTTGTAGGTGAAAAGATTAGTGCAATGAAAGTAAGATAAAATATTAATGTATCATATTTTTATAGCTCCGTATGACAAGTGCTGATGATAAGGGAAGTAGAAACTCTTTTAGTTAGTGCATCATAGGGCTGAACAATCTGCAAAAATAATCTAATTGCGATTTTTTTTACCAAATATTGTGATTGTGATTTAATATGAGATTATTCATGGGTTAATCTTATGTATTTTTCAATAAATTCAAGCAATAAATAATTCCATAAATAAAACCATGAGTATGGAAAACAATGTAATTATTTCCTAAGCAATTAATTCATAGTAGCATGAATCTGAATATGAGGGTGCAACAAGCTTTAAGCTATAAAGGAGGTGGCGGGGTTGGGGAGGTGAGGCTGTCTACCAGCTAATTGCAGCTGGGGTATGACTGTCGTGAAGTAACGCTAGGCTTCACCAGTTTTAGATAGAATGAGCTATTTTTACATAATGTGCATAAAATCTCTGCCACTGGAAAAATGATTTTCTTTTGACACATTTTTAGTAAAAGAAATATTGCATCATCATTAGTGCCCCATGTACGTAGGCAGCCCTGGTTCAAGTCTGGCTAGTGGCTCTTTTCCTTCAAGTCTCTTTCTCATTCCTGTTATATCATGAAAAATAAACATTTAGTCTTTGACTTAATATTAAAATGACTTTTAGTTTTTACCACACTTTGGTAATTTTAGTCTTTTTCATTTAAACAAAAACAAGAAGGATTTTGAATCCCTAACTAACATTTTAGTCATAGTTTTAGTCGACAAAATCAACACTGATACAGAGCCCCTGAAGTCCAAGAGGGAAATTTTTGATCAAGCCCACACAAGCTAAAAATGTTCACTGTCTAGGATTTCAGGGGCTCTATAGCCTCGCACAAACTATAAATGATAAAACAATCCTTTATAGTGGCAGGCTGAATAGTCAAAAGGACCAGACATTCAATAACTTATTTAATTAATCAATAAGTTCAGTGTTTTATGCCACAAAGTTGTTTTTTTTTTTTTTTTAACCTCATATACCCCTCTTGCAACACATGTTGCTGAAACTGTTAAAACATCTCTGCAGCCAGGCACCTTACACACAGTCTTCCATAACCTCCTGAATACCTACTGCTGAATTTACCCATAGATAAAACTGAACAAGCCCACTCTATTACAGTATCCTAAACTGGCCCTGGCTGGAGCCTGTCAGAAGAGTCTCACCCCTCTGTACGAGTCCTCAGGCGACTTGTTGTAGTTCCAGATACGGAATCCTGCAATGGTCTGGGTCTTGCTGAATGTTATGTTTAAGATGTGGGGCTCTCCATAGGAGAAAGGGATCAGCCACATGTGCTGGTCATCTGTGGTTATGTTATGGCCATCCATAAGCCTGGATAAAGAAAGCTATGTTATATGGAGAGTATTGAGTTTTTTTAAGGTAGAAATCGTCCCTTTAGTCAGTAAAACACACAGAGGTAAACATTTTCACAGAGCATTTAGAGTCTCACATACTTATCAAGTGTCCGCAGGTCATGTCCGTACTCAGGTAGGTCGTTCAGGTCTCTAGGGGAGGCAGCCATCATATTGAGGTCTAATGGTAAACTTTCTCCATCTTTCCCCACCACCTCCAACCCCGTCAGGCCCATGTAGTGAGAGTCGCCCCAAGTCAGCACCATCTCTAGTCTAAGGCCTGGGTGTGGGCATAAACGCTTATAAGTACAGTCATGGACGAAAATATTGGCACCCCTGGAATTTTTCCAGAAAATACACCATTTCTCCCAGAAATTGTTGCATTTACAAATGTTTTTGGTATACACGTGTTTAAAAATCCAAAGAAAAAAGACAAATTGACATAATTTTACACAAAACTCAAAAAATGGGCCGGACAAAATTATTGGCACCCTTTTAAAACTGTGGGTAAATCATTCTATTTCAAGCATGTGATGCTCATTTAAACTCACCTGTGACAGTAACAGGTGCTGACAATCTAGAAATCACACCTGAAGCCAGTTAGAATGTCTAAAAGTTGACTCGACCTTTGTGTTGTGTGCCTGTGTGTGTCACACCAAGCATGGAGGAGAGAAAGAAGAGCCGAGAATTGTCTGAGGACTTAGGAAGCAAAATTGTGGAAAAATATGAACAATCTCAAGGTTTCAAGACCATCTCCAGAGATCTTGAAATTCCTCTGTCCATTGTGCGAAATATAATCAAGAAGTTTATAAGCCACGGTACTGTGACTAATCTCCCTGGACGTGGACGGAAGGGAAAAACTGACAAAAGAATGCAACGCAGGATAGTGTGAATGGTGGATAAACATCCTCAGTCAACTTCCACACAAATTCAGGCTGTCTTGCAGACTCAGGGTGCAAAAGTGTGAGCTCAGACCATACGTCGTCATCTGAATGAGATGAAGCAATATGGCAGGAGACCAAGGAGAACCCCACTGCTGACAAAGAGACATAAAAAAGCCAGACTGGAGTTTGCAAAAATGTACCTGAGTAAGCCTCAGTCCTTCTGGGAGAACATTTTGTGGACAGATGAGACTAAGGTAGAGCTTTTTGGAAAAGCAGGTCATTCTACTGTTTACAGAAAATGGAATGAGGCCTACAAAGAAAAGAACACAGAACCTACAGTCAAACATGGTGGAGGTTCAAAGATGTTTTGGGGTTATTTTGTTGCCTGTGGCACTGGGTGCCTTGACTGTATGCAAGGAATCATGAAATCTGAGACTATCAAAACATTTTGGGCCGCAATGTAGGGCCTAGTGTCAGAAAGTTGGGTCTGCATCAGAGGTCATGGGTGTTCCAACAGGACAATGACCCGAAACATACCTCAAAAAGCACCAAGAAATGGTTGGAGACAAAGCGCTGGAGAGTTCTGAAGTGGCCAGCAATGAGTCTGGATCTAAATCCCATTGGACACCTATGAAGAAATCGCAAAACTGCTGTTGCAAGAAGCACCCTTCAAATCTGAGAGATCTGAAGCAGTTTGCAAAAGAAGAGTGGTCCAAAATTCCAGTTGAGAGGTGTAAGAAGCTTGTTGATGGTTACAGGAAGTGATTGGTTTCAGTTAATTTTTTACAAGGGTGTGCAACAAAACATTAAGTTGAGGGTGCCAATAATTTTCTCCGGCCCATTTTTTGAGTTTTGTGTAAAATTATGTCAATTTTGTCTTTTTTCTTCAGATTTTTTGTGTTGTTCCAATGCACATAAAGGCAATGAACACATGTATACCAAAAACATTTGACGATTGCAACAATTTCTGGGAGAAATGATGTATTTTCTGGAAAAATTCCAGGGGTGCCAATATTTTCGTCCATGACTGTAAACAAACCAATAAATATAACATCATCTGACAGAATTCTGATATCTACTCACACTTTCCAGTGTACACCCCAGGAATATGCTCCATGTTCTCCTCAGACTGACTCAAGGGGGGGTTGAGGTGGAGTTTTAGCTAGGAAAACATGTGAAACATTGACACCAAATAAAAAACACAGAACATTTCTAGAACAGCCTACATTTGCTGCTGATAAATCTTGAACTTACTTGAAGGTCTTCGTCTCTGAAACCAGCTTGTGTAAAAGGTCTTTCCTCCCCCTCTCCATCAGCGGTGCGTGGTCTCTGCAGCTCCTCCTCATACACTAGATTCTCTGGACACTCACCTTCACTGAGGAAGGTTTCATCATATCGAGACATGGCCTCCAGGATGTCATCGTCAGTGGTGAACAGGATGGTGTCACCAAACTGGTCCAGCCCTGAAAGTGACAGAAAAATGAAGTAAAGGAAACTGAAAATGGCAGAAAAAGGAAACTGAAAAGTTGTGATTCTGTTTCATTCTGCTACCTCCTGACAGAGTCCCAGAGGCCTTTGCAATCTCGCCCCTGAAGATGCAACGTCCATCCAGCAGCATTTCCACTTCCTTCACCCCTCTGAAGGAGTGAATACGTGACTTGTTGTAGTTCCACACTCTGATCATCGCCACCTGATACGGAGCACCAAAATCCAGGAAGATGGTATGGATTCTGCCAGGGGTGAAGGGAGCAAGCCAAAGGTGCATGTCATCCTGGGTACGATTAACACCGTTGATCAGGTTTGTAACCACTCGTGGATCTTTGCCATATGCAGGGAGGATGTTGATGTCTGGAGGGTCGGCGTGAATGTGTGCAGGCTGTAGAGGCTCCCCGCTGGAGCTGAACACCTCAAGCCCGTTGAGGCCGACATAGTGGCGGTCGCCCCATGTGGAGAAGATATTGATGACCAGGCGTTGGCCCTGAGGCAACACCGGGATCTCGAACTCCTCCTCCCGCTCCATGGACGAATCGTCTTCAGGGTTTTCACATGGGACTCCCTGATTCGTTAAAGAGGAGAGTGGGCTCCTGGGGGCTGTGGAGGTGTTAATGGGCAAAGTGGGTGGACCGCGGCCCTGGCGCTGAAGGAACTCGTCAAAGATGTCACCTTCGAAGCCCATGTTGGAGATGCGTCCACGCTGGCATTGGTTGAATTTGGTGAGAGAGTCCCAGGACTCCCTGAGGGTGTCATCCTGTTGGCTGTGCAGCTGAGAGCGAGAGCTGCTCTGTCTCCGGCTACTCACCAGTGACATTGGCTCCTCTAAAGAGTTCACAAAGAAAGGCTTGTAATTAAAATACAGTAAAAAAAAAAAAAAACAATCCTCCAATGACTGTAAATTTTATTTAAATTATTATTTAAAAAGTAAACAAACACAAAGGAAATATGAGAAGGCAGATTAGATAAGCAAGAGATAATGCCACAGGAGTTTTGAAGAGGAAGGGAGGTCCACATCCATGTCAAGAATAATTTTCCTGAAGTTTTTCATCTACGAACTTAATTGAGATTCTGCATTACTATACTACCTTTACTAGGTGCAGTTTGGCCCTCAGGACAAAATCATTTTTTATGTTTTTGATTCATTTTAAATGATAAATTATGTTCTTAATTACAACTTAAAAATACTTATACTGAGGCGCAGATGGCCTGGGGGTTTAAGGCATGCCCCATGTATGCAGGCACCTGGGTTGCCCCCCCCATCCCTGTTTCTTCTTCTATGAATGTAAGCATAAAAAAGTCTGCAAAATATATCTTAAAAAACATGCATATATTACTTTTTGAAAAGCAATCTTGAGTTCCTCTAACTTTGTGTGATTCTGTTTCTTTCTTTCTTTCTTTTTTTTTTTTTTTAATTTTTTTTTACTTTATTGAGATGGAGCTCTCTGTTTTCTGTCTCTTCCTGCACTGTATATTATCTGCTCCTGTCATTCTTAACTGTGCAAAAATAAAAAAAACAAAAATAAAAACTTAAATTGGGGGACTGACCCAAGAGTTTGGGACATCCTTCCTTTATTTATGATAACTGCCTCAGACAATTTTAAGTCTTTAAAATTGGATCATAAATACATTTGAATTGGTTTGTTTTGTAAACAAGAGTTCAACCCTTTTCTATTCTTCATCTGCAGCCTAGCAAATATTGTTTATTTTCAGAAGGTTTGTACAATAAACACTTCCTTATTTTAGTGATCAGACAGAGACTTTGAATGCATTCCTCTTGTCATAGTCAATAGTCAAACACTTGAAGCAGAACTACTAAATAGGTGTCCGATGGGAAGGATAAATTGACAGCATGCTGCCAATCAGACAGAAACTAATTACTCCGATCAATGTTCCCAACCAGGAGGAACCACTGAGCTGAGGTTTTAGAATAGGATATGGACAAAACAAACAGAAATGAAACCGTTACTTAAAAAGTTCAGGGTATTTAGTCATCCACACTTGCATTCTGGGTTCTTTGTGATCGCTTGTGACTGAAATGCACCACCTTTTCACGTGGGTTCTGGAGGGCTTGGCTTTTTGGAAGATACAAGTATGGGGGATCAGGGGAAAAGGTTTGGAGCCCCTCGCCTGCATCATGGCATAATTGCTGATGAAATACAACACACAGAGGCGTTCCTCAGTGTTTGCCTGTCAGAACTTGGAGGTAGTAGCTTTTCCTACCTGTGTTTGTCACTGCAGTAGCTCTTCGCTGCTGCTCCTCTGTTGTCCTGGCACTGGCTGGAGTGTTTCTAAAGGAGCTCCTGCGCCCACTGATTGGTCTGTTTGGCTTCTGCTCTCCGAGCTCCTCCAGCAGGTCACAGCTCTGGTCCACAGAGTTAGCCTTCCACTGACCCCTGTTTGTTGTCCTCTCATTGCCCCGGCACACTCTGGCGGGGTTACATGGCAGCTCTGGGAGCATTGAAGAGGAGGAGGATGACGGCGATTTGGGCTCTGCAGAGTGTTGGGGCACCAGCCACCGGGGCCTCTCTCGGCTGGTCTCACAGCCCTCTGGGGCTCCTCTGTTCAGGGGCTGCAGCCACTGAGGGGCCACCCGTGATGAGGACGGCTGGGTGGTGACCGTCTGCTCCATGGGGGCAGGAGACTCCACCTGCTGCCTGAGAGAGAGGGGCTCCTCCGGCAGGTCAAAAGAGTTTCTCTGGGTGGAGGAGCGGTGAGCAGAGGGAGAGGGAGTGATGGGCGGTAGAGGTGTATGAGATTTTTCCTGCATACCTAACATAGCCTGGCCTGCTGCGTCAGACAACTGCTGATTGGAATTTAGGTGTCTCTGGGTAGTGGTGCTCTCCCCAATCTTCCTGTCATCATGGCGCTGGGGGCTGGCACCCCGGAGACTGTGTCCTGAGGACACGGGGCTGGAGAACAAGGAGTCTGAGGCCTGGAAATCCTTGAGGTCTATGGAGGTGCTGTAGTCAAAGACCTGGTTGGCGCAGCCCTTCTCTAGTTCACCTTCAAACACTAAAGTGCTGTTCAAGTACAGTTTTATGAGCCGGGCACCGATGTCAAGATCCTGAAAGGAAAAGAAAGAGCTTTGATTAACCTGAAATCACAGAGAGAGTCACCAGAACCTGAGCTTTGGCAGAGTTATGCAACAAAAATCCACATTTATTTAAAATTCCAATATCTGGTATCTACATATTTTATTTTTTTCTGCACTTTAAAAAAAAAGAGAAGATTCAAATAAATAAAATAAAGAATTTGGTTTTAAAAGGCACCACAGGATAGTATCCAGCATTTCATACTTTGTTGTTTTTGTACAGCGAATAAATTAATTTTAATGCAACTTGGCAATGCAAGTTACAAACTCTAAAAGCATACAGACTAAAAATTATAACTATTTCCTAAACGCAGAGTAAGTGCTCTTAAAGATAATAGTAATTAGTACTCTCGCGGACATGGCTACCTCGAAGAAATGGCTGAAGCCCAAATTAAATCTATGTGATTCTTTAGGCACTAAACCACTTTAACCCAGGTTAAACTACACACTATTTCCCACCAACAGCTCCTTACCTTTAAGGATCAAGACATCTAGTCACTCTAGACAGTTGAAACAACATAAAGACAGATATACGGGGGTCTTTGAGTGTATTACAGCAATAAGGTTGAGAGGCAGAAGCCCATGTTTCCCCCAACACTAATCCTTTGGAGCTAATCTCTCACTGCTCTACATTTGGACAGACTGACTGGCAGCTCAGCCAACCACTGCTAAAACAAACCCCACCCCTGACACGATCACGCCTCTACAGTGTAGAGGCGTGTAGAAGCATGCTGTATTTATCAGACCTAGAGTCACAGAGAGAAAAATTAATCATCTTGTTTCTCAAAAGGGGAATGAATCAGTGTAGTGAAACATAATAATAAAAAGCACATACATTCAGGCTTCTGTTGTAGTTCCAGATTTTGATGCGAGATATTCCAAAGTCAGGTAAGCGCTCTGTGTTCCTGATGATGAAGTAAAGCTGGATGGGAGGGTGGAACGGACACGCCCACATGTGACGCTCTTTGGTGGTCTGTAGCCAAGCAAAAGAGAGAAAAAAAAATCAGAAAATGCTTTGTTCGTGCAAGTAGTGCTCAAAAGACAGGTACAAAAGCCTGAGTATAAATAGTAACTTGACTGA
Organism: Cheilinus undulatus; assembly: GCF_018320785.1. Taxonomy (NCBI): domain Eukaryota; kingdom Metazoa; phylum Chordata; class Actinopteri; order Labriformes; family Labridae; genus Cheilinus; species Cheilinus undulatus. Next base: position 15,626,401 of record NC_054884.1, on the reverse strand, counting down.
TGGCTGTGTCCCATTTAGGATTTTTAAGATTCAGGGACTTATTAAAGCGCTTGCTTGATCACTGGGACAAACAACTGGGACAAAAAAAAAATTTACAGAGCCATAATAAATGTTTTTTGCTCCAGTGTAGCAGTTCCTGCTATAAACGGTCAAAATATCTATGGCTGACACGGGTTGTTATGTTTAATTTGATCCATGGATAATTTGTCAGTGTGAAGGGAACAAAACACTGACTTGTTTTGTTTTGTTTGTTTTGTTGTTTGCAGAGTCTCTCCCATCTCAGCTGCAGAAGCTTGTAACTCATTCAGAGTAGTCATAGGTGTCTTGGAGGCCTCTCTCACTAGTCTCCTTTTTGCAAGGTCAGTCAGTTCGTAAGGACGGCCTGATCTAGACAGATTTACACATGTCATATATCTTCCATTTCCGGCTAATGACTGATTTAACTGAGCTGTGGAGGATGTCCAGTGCCTTAGAATTTTGTTTTGTATCCATCCCCTGATTTTATACCTTTCACTTACCTTTTCTCTTGCTTAAAGTGTTCTTTTGTCTTCGTGGTATAATAGTAGCCAGGAATACTGATTAACCAGTGACTGGACCTTTCAGACACAGGTGTCTTTGTACTACTTGAGACACATTTTCTGCACTTAGGTGATCCTCATTTCACCAGCTATGAGAGAACGAGCCCATATTGGCTGGATGAATATTTATACAGGTTTTTTAAGTTCATATTTTTATTTAATTGACATTACTTTGCATAAATATGATTTGACATTAAAGAGTTTTGTAAAAAAAAAAAAAAAGCCAAATTATATTGACCATGACGACGATTTGTAAAATTCAATAAAAGAGAAAAAATGCTTTTTATAGGCACCGTATGCCAGTGTGAAGTGTTTTACTTCCCTCTTGATTGTATACTGTTATTGACGATAAAGATGCTGATAAAAATAAAGATGAGTGTTTAAATGGCTTAATTTAAATCTTCATATGGTGCAAACATCAGCCATTGCAGACTCCTCATGCTTCCTGCGACTGCACAGCTTTTACCCTGTCAACATTTTTCATTCAACGTCTATATTAAGAATAAAAAAGACAAAGACAGATGTGGTTGTCTGAAAAAAATACAAAAGTATCAGTACATCCCTTAATTAAAAGGACAAGAAGAGCTTTAATGTTGAATTTTTATGTTAAATTCATGTGGCAGAATTGTTTCAAACAAGCAGGAGTTAGAAACCGACCTTCATCTTTCCATTAACAAGTGCCTCCAGGTTCCCCGGGTAGTCTGTGTTCCTGATGTCCAGGTCATGAGGCGACACGTACAGCTTCTTGTTCCTGAGGCAGAAAAACTGCAACTCAGTCAGCCCGACCTGCAGAGCATTCCCCCAGTTTGACAGGATCTCCATGGTAACGTACAATGCAGGTATGACCTCGGTTGAAGACCGCCGTCTCTGCTATGACAGCACACAACATTAACAAGTGCTTCTGAGCGCGTATGTCTCTATCACAGTCAGCAGTATTGGGATAATTTAATGTGAAGTGTGAGACACTGTGACTGACTCACCGGCTGCTTGTTAGAGTCTGTTCTGACACTCTGAGCAGTGTTGTTGCTGGGTGTTGCTTCAAGTTTCTCCAAGGCTTTCAGCAGCTTCTGTTGTTGCCTGAATAGAAGGATGACACCATGAGCTCTGCTGCCTGGTCTATTATCTCTGACCTTTAGCTGTTAATGGGGATTGATAGCTGAGCACAATCACGCTGACATATAATTCCTCAAGGTCAGAGGATGTGAACACCATAAATTTGTCTTTGTATTAGTTCATATAAACTGCATTACATTTATTCAGGCATTGCTAAATATCGGCTACATGTTTATTATCATAACAGCAGGTGTTCCTCTATCACTCAGAAGTCAGTATGTTTTTGCATTTTCTGAGTTTAAGTACTGTGTTTAATCAGCATACCTTGGTCCCAAGAGAGTTATTCTGTTCATTGCCATCGTGACACTGCTCTCATCTCTGTCATGACTGCTGCTGCTGCTGCGGCGCATTAAGCCATTCGTTGCCTGGTGTCCCCTGCCCTGGATAAAAAAAAAAAGGGGTAAAATAAAAAGGTCAGCAGAGATGTCTAAGCTTTAAATGCAGAGCTTACATGTAAGCCAAATCCACAACACTATCTCTGTATAGGGAGAACTATGTTTAAAACAATACACCAAGGCCCTCTGAAATGCTGCGGCCTAATAATCAGAGTTAATGAAAGGACACAAAAACAAACCTGAGTGCTTTTTCAGCATATTTCTCTAAACATCAGACTTAAAAATCATAACCTGCTGTTTTTTACTGGAGCTGATTTTCCTTCAATATAAGCACCTTGGAAACAGCTTTAAAACATATTTTGTTCTGTCCCATGGACTGACCTAAATTCATGACTTACTTGCCCACATCATGCACCTGGTTAGCACTTCTTCACTTATCATGATCAATTTTCTTGCAAATACTGCGGCACACACTGCAAGAATAAAAGCTTAAAAAGTTGAGTCTTGATTCAGGCACCTTAGCTAAATATAAACTCAGATCTAACGTTCCCTTTCTTCTGAAGATTCCCAACGAGCACGTGCCGACCCTTTGTGTGACATTATGCAAAATATCAGCTTATTTTTAGAATTAACAGTCTGAATCTAGAGTTCATCAAAACACAACAACAGCAGATCTAATACAAATCTTGAAAAACAGTGTTCTAATGGCTTTAGACAAAGATCTGCTCTTTATTTTTATTAGTACAAGAAGGGGAAATTGACACATTTGACCATAACATCTTGTTGGAGACACTGAACACTAGGGAATGGATTTCACCAGCTAACAGCCCCATGATTAGCACCAGAAAAATGCCCCTGTACACAAGAGAATTTGTACTGATTATAAGCCAGCACTGACGCCCACCAAGTTTGGCAACTGAGTGAAAATGAATGTGAAAATCATGCCTCTGATTGCAACCATCCATGTGTCACATCAGTTGCTTTACACCAAGATCACAGTAGATGTGACATAGACAGAGTCAGACCTAAAAAAAGCAAACTACAGTTTTCATACTTGGAACACAGAGTCCTTACTGAAGGTGCAGAGACATGCATCCAAACTCAGTTCAGACATTTCTCTCTCTGACAGAGTGATGCTGTAACACAGTTGCCAGTTCATTCTTGTGGATGTTGGGGCTCAAAACTAGAGTTGACACCCTCCAGTCAAGTTGTTAATTGATGAGCTCATGTCCATCCAAAATCCCATTTGGTCAGAAATTCGCAGTGAGAGTGAGAGAGAGTCAATGTTGTTTCAAACTAGCTAGTGACAGTGACAGGATTTTGTAAGGCTGTAGACAACCAAACAAAATCTTGGTCAACTGAAATTACACCCACACACTGGCAAATCGATTGGTCGTGCAGGTAAAAAAAATCAGCTTTATCAGTGACAGGTTCCTCATTGCATCCTCTGGTAGTCTGCATGATCTTAAAAATGAACATAACAAGCTTTATGAAGTATTATTAATGATTTTTATCCTCATTCTGCTGTACTAAAATGACAGCTGATCAGCATTCTCCTGCCTTTAATCATAATTTCTGTGATCATGGCACAATAACTCTTTGGCATTATATAGCCTACAAAGTATCCCCAGATCATTAATTTATATGATAATAACTATTAACAGGATCACTTGTTCCAGCCCGTGCACTTATGAGCGTTATCAGACAGCATGCAGCGTTTATTTACTGAGGAGAAGTGAAAAAGCTTGCTGGTTGGGACTTAATAACCAGAAGACAATGTCTTTTCTCTCTTCTGCTCTCTGTCTGTAGCAAACACTAACGCTGACATAAACTTTTTAATCCGATGATAAATGGGACTTGGGGCTCTGACAGGGGAAAGAGCAGAGACACTCAGCAGCACTGGACAAAAAGCCTGCATCTTTATGTCAAATGCAAGATGTTGTTTGCAAGTTATTTACAGCGTAACCACTGTGAAACAATCAGACACAGTAGTTCTGCATCACTTTGTGAGCATCCTCTCCGTCTCCCTCTGAGTCTGTCAATCAGTCAGCTGCACACTCTGCCGTTTCGAGTGAAAGGTGTCAGCCCTTGAATTTTGTTTGCATTAGGCTATCACTGCTTTTTGGTTTAATTCATCTGTCTGTAAAACATTTCATCTAGTCCCTTCAGCATCTCATGAAAACATACATGCTAACATTAGTGTTTGTTATAGACAAAGAGCAGAGGAAAGAGACAGCAATGTCTTCTGGCTCTTGAAAATTTTTCTTTGCATCCCAACCTGTGGATTTCTTTTTAGTTCACTCAGTAAATACAGGCTTTGCTGCATGTTGTCTTGATAGTATTTATATTCCAATATTGCACCGCCCACCCTGAAACAAGTGAGTCCCTTCAATTGTTACTATAGTTATAAATGAGACAAAAACAATTATCTGAAGCTTTATTGTACATAATGCTGAGTAAGCATTAATGTGTGGGAAATGTGTGTTTGGTAGATTATTTCTTTGTTGTAACTAGTCATAGGTTGAGTTGATAAAATTAACCCTAGGGAAAGAGAGAGGAAAAAAAAGAAACTAACTTTACTTCAGTGGTGTCAAATAGCACCATTTTGAGTGCATGTGGCAATTATCACTGGTGTATGTGAATTACATAGAAAGGGGGTAATTGTGTGCCAAATTTTTGAATACTATCTTATTTACAGACAGGCAAATGGGACAGGCACGACCAGGACAATGTCTGCTTGGCAGTGCAGTTTGCATCCATTTCTCTCTTTTTCTCTCATTTGCACAGGTTTAGCATCAGCAAAAGTGGCACAATCCTTTAGTGATTCAAGCCCTTATTTGGCATTAAATGAACCATCAGATAAATCTCCATTTGTACACATTAATGGCAGGTGCTTATGCAGTTGAAAAGCGGTTAGCCTTTCTTCCAGAGCCCCGGGGCACAGGGTGTGAACCCCCACACCCTTACTACTACATCACACAAAAATATCTGTGAATTAAAGATTTGCGCAGGGCAGGGGCAGTACACCAGAGGTTGTAGCTATTAGATGAGCTGCACGACATATGAAGGCCTGGGCTTTCCTTTGGAAGGACTCTTGCATACCAGCGATGTCGAGTGAGCTGGCTTGGCTTTGGATTGCCGTTGCCGCTTTGTCTGCGGTGGGGTGCCCTTGCACTGGCGAGATAAGTGAGGGTGGATACACCTACTACTGGTCCGATCCCTAAGTGGGGGGCGCATACACGGTTGCAAACCAACTGGCCCCCTTGATGTTGGAGGTAAGAACTGAAACAGCCCCCTCCAAGGTATTATTGAGGGGGCAGCTGGGGGGATACCTGAAGAGATGGGGCATGGGCCTGGCAAAGTGCCGAACCAACATATGCTCCCATACCTGACCTGACACATAAACAATTAATCTTCCAAAGTTAACATGGAGTATCACAAGGCTATGTGCTCAGACCATTTTTATTTTCTATCCAACTTTCTTGGTAACTGTATCAGGAAACGCTACATGCTTTTTTAACGTTATGCAGATGATACCATTTTATATTCATCAATGGAGCTACGATGCAATGACCTAAACTCTAAACATAAATTGACCTGAACAACCAGCATTTTTCCGCAACTAAATTCAGACCACAAAATAGGTGTTCTTTGGATCAGCATTACAGCAACTAACAGCTGATCATCATTAAAATATGTAAGTACAGTGAGGGTTTCACAAACCGTGTTGTAGCTGAAGAGCTCAAAACTCTGCAAAGGATCGTTCTCTCTCTGGATAGCATGACGCACCCTGCATGCCATCTCCTCTGGGTCCCGCTCCTCAAAAGAAGCCTTTTTGGCAGCTGACAGAGGCCTCTCCACCCGAATCTTTGACCCTGAAACTGAAAGCAAATAGCTGTTAGACAACAGTCAAGCATCATATTGTAAGTAACAAAAACACTGACGACATAATTGTAACACTCAAAAATTTTAAAGGACTCACTCTGACTATCCCAGCTGCCTTTGGAAGGTGGCCTATCTAATGTCTTGCTCTTCACCAACATAGGCTTAGTTGGTATATAAGCGTCGATGCTTTCTTTCCTTTTTGCAGACAGAGAGCGTTCAAGCTTACGACCTGTCATGGGACAAAAAAGGAAGAGGAAGATCATCAAAGAAGGGATATAGTAAGGTAGTCAAAATTATCAAGACACTGATACTTTTGAATATCATTTGTTTTAAACAATACAATCTGTTTTTTCATGGAATCAAAACGAACCAAAGCAGGAATTAGCTGCATTTCTGGTAACTAAAAACAGGAAACTATCCAATATTTGGTACTTTAGAGTTTTTGTTGCTGTGGTATTAAATGGGTATAGATACTGTTTGATATTTACAAGAATTAAATGAAAGTTTTAAAATCTGTTATTGTGACAACCCAAGAATATACTGAGAATCTGCAGGTGCAAGATGCCCAGAGTGCTTCTACATCCCAAGAATGACTAATACTTGAAGTAGGCACAGACAGGCAAACGTCCTTGCCTCTTTGTCCCCACATGAGCAGGTCAGTGCTGATGAAGCAGACAAGGAAGAGCATGGAATCACTCCAAACAGCCAAGACTCACTCTAAAAATCAATAATAAACCAAGAAAGTGAGTGATGAAGCCTACCTTTAGGTGAGGGCCCAAAGTCCAAAACAATGAGGTTTGCTGAGTCAAGATGGCTGCGGGAGCCGCTGGGTCGAGGGCTGGAGGAGGAGGACTTTGAGGATGTGAGAGGCAGTCCCAGTTCATCCAGACTCTCGACGCTCTCCTCCCTCTCGATCTGCTCCTCCACCCACTCCTCATCTGACTCCTCCCCTGCTGAGCCGCGATTGCTCCGCCGCATGCTAACCTCCAGGCTCCTACGCAGAACCTAGTTTACAAATGTCAGCATTTATGTATGCACCCATGCACACAGTCATCAGTTTAAGCACTCAGAGGCGCAAATAGACACACATGTGTGATGACAGTTTAAGTACTCACTTGATTTATGAAGTCATCATTAACAAAATGTGTCATAAATTAACATCCAGGAGCGTTAAACTAATATAGATGATTCACTTCCCTTGACAGGTTAAAAAACAGCATGATGCATACTTATTCTTTAGCTTACCTTCACTTCTTCAAGGTTGAGAAGTACCTTCTCATTGTGCTCCTGGCTGGCCTGGCCTCCTTGGCTTTCAGGCCTGGAGCTGAAGGAGCGTGACACCTTGAGGGTATCTCTTTGGGAGCAGGGGGTATGAGACGAGCGCGGACTGGAGCTCTGTGTGACACAGGGTGATTGGACAAAGTGGAAATGGCAGAGATGGAGAGATGCTAAGTAGTACAGACAGCTGCATCTGACACATAGCCCCTCCCCTTGAAAAAACACCCACACACAGGCTTAGTAGGCATTGTTATGTTTTCACTCTACCTCCATGTCTATGCTTTCATAAGGCTCAAAATCCTCCGGGTAGCGCTTTTCTGGGGAGATTTTCAAACTTGGTCCTTCTTCTGTTCGAATTCTCACAGAATCCTTCAAACAGACATGAAAGGAAACATTTACACAGTGTACTTTTACAGGGAAGTAGTTTTTTTCTCACACACTGAATTCAACAATTACAATAAGAAGAAATGAGAAGCCTCTACCTGTACCCATTCTTTCCTCTGGACCTTTCCGGGGGCAGTGTGACTCCTCTTCCTGTGGGTCTGCTCCAGATTGCGCCTGTCTTCAGTTAACTGGTGGATGCTTCTACAGGCATCTGCGAATGAGTAAGAGCAAAGAAAAGAACGTGAGCAGCTTGCAGCGGACTGCTGCCTCGGAGGAGAAGGAACACGCTGGCACACTCGCAGATGGTCCACAGCACAGAGAGAGGAAGAACTAAGAACTGGCTGCCAGCTACAACTGTCACTATCATTTATTCACTGAGGAATGGGCATGAGATCATGCCATGCACGATACAAGCTGAAGAGTGTTGGCTATTTGCTGGTCCTCCATATGGTCTGGGGATGACAGAAGCAGTTAAAGATGAGTACGATGTGGAGCCCTCCATTTATGTGTAAAAATAACTTAGTGCAACTTTCCCCCCCGCACATCAGAGAGATAAAAGAATTATGAGGTCTTACATAAGAGTTTTTACTTTAAAGTGTGTAGGTTTATTTTGGTCTCAGAGCAGCATACCTGCTGTATGTGCAGGCCTCCGAGCATGTGAGGAGGACACAGACTGGTGGTTGGAGCTCTTGGGCTGCTTCCTACTGGCATCAGCATTTGCTCCATTTAAATAAATAGAGAAACCTTGCTCAAGCTGTTCCAACTCGATCTCTCTAGGGTCTTTGACTTTAAGGCGCTTTAGGATCCTGAGGAGGAAAGAAAACTGTGAAAAAAAAAGGGCACTGCAACACAGCTTGATTAAGTTTAAGATTTAGACCCACAGATCTGTTTTAATCTTGCATGCTTCACACTCTACTTCTGTGTACCCAAGATTAACAAAACAATCAGTGTCCCAAAAGCTATGTGTGTCTCTTCTGTAAACCTATCCATCCCTCCCAAGCAGCCCATGCTCACACTTCACCTGTTTTTGTGCTGGAGGGCGATTAAATATTCATCCAGAGTGTCATCTACAGCAGAGGCAAGCTTCCCTCCTTGGCACGTCGGATTCTCCTTCAAGAGCATGAGCAAGAGTAAACACATGCAGAGTCAGGAAAGCCGACATCAGCTATTTGAGGACAACAGATTGTCACAGTGCAACATGGGTATTCACATTCACAGACTGCAAACAATATTACAAAATGAATGCAAACTGCTTCTCTTCCAGTCTTGAGTACATAAAGCGTCACGACAGCTCATGCAATGGGGAAAACACTGAGTCAGTGAATGAGGTGGAAAATACGCTGAAGATTCATCCATCTGTGCATGGTTGTAATTTTTCAAAATGTTTGCTGATTTTGTTCACGATGGTTCAAAATAATGACAACTTCTTTTTTACTCTAACGCCAGGAGACTCCCCACACTGAAATAAATTGGAGGAAAAGCAAGCACGACAGTATGAGTGCCTTAACTAAGTGAAACTACTGACTAAAGTTGGGCCAACATCCATGTGGAGTAATTCCAACAATTTCATGAATCAATACCTAGTCAAATGTAGGCGCTTTAAAACTCAATCCTACACTGAATTCATTAGATGTGGGCACACAGATTAAAATGACTGGATCAAGAGCTATTACATTGCACAGTAATGTCTTCTTTGCATAATGCATACTTACTTGCATGCCAAATAAAGAGATGAAGCTGACTATTTGTCATCCTACAACCCAGCAATTCACACAGTTTAGTACAAAGTATTCCTTTTATTTGTCTTTATGGGCGCCAGTTTGGCTCAGTTAGTACAGTAGACGCCCAAATACAGAAGCAACCAACCTAGACACAATGACTGATCCCAAATCTGGTGCTGTTTTGTGCATTTCTTCTCCACTCTCTCCCCATAACTTCCTGTCTCGCCAATTAAATAAAGGCAAAAAAAGATCATACTTTTCTGTAAGTGCTTTATTCTCCATGTATGGGTCTATTTAGGGTAATATTTCCGTTATGTACACAAAAGCTGGGCAACAACTGGAGATGTAATTTCAAATATAATTTTGGCTCCCCACTGTAAAACATGACAATCAAGATTATGATTGCTATGTTATATGTCATGTTGATCTTCCTTTACAGTGTAGTGTATAAAACAGTCACCAAAACAGCTCTCTTTTTAATTTAAGTGAGGAGCAGAGAGAGACATGGCGCAGACTTCCAGTTTTTTTTTGTAAAGCAAGAGAGCTACGGAAGACAACAGAAAGGTACAGCGCACTCTTTGCCCCTCCCACCAAAACAGCTCTCCCTTTTAATTTAAGTGAGGAGCAGTGACAGACATGGTGCATATTTCCAGTTAGTTTGTAAAGCAAGAGAGCTGTAGAAGATGAGACTAAGACAGCTGTTAGTTAACAAAAAAGAGAAATCAACTTTAGTCATAATGAGCAACTTGAGTTTAAGGAGTTGGACCTAGAATAATGTGAAATAACTTGCAAAATGTTTTACACAGTTTTTGCATCCTCTCAAAACAAGCCAACAAATTTATAAGAAAGCCCGATATTATAAGCATGACATCAGTATCAGCCAATATTAGCTTAAAAAGTTAATTATCAGTGTAGGCAGGTATAAACACTTCTTTAATACTGGCCTATATCGGCTGCAAAAAACTTTTGGAGTTTTAGGCTGGACAAACAGACCCCTGACAGCTTAAGTCTTTTTCTTTGTTTATCCCCATTCCTTACATTTTATAATGTGTTTTAATTACTCAATTTTGTTATTCTGTTCATCCTTGAACTCTAAAGTGTACTTTGAGGACTTAAGTTTTAGGTCTTAAGTATAAATATAAAAATCTTCATCAATATTGTTATCAGCTAAAACGACTTTGAAATTGCTGGCATAATGGATAACAGCAAAAAACAGAGTATCATGCATTCCTACAAAAGCATTTAATCATTGAAATCACACTTAAAGTATGTTTAATAATCCCAATCTCAGTATCATCACAATCTTGCTTTTTGCCCTAACTGGGAAGCCTTAGGCTGTTTCTACCAAGCGGTCTGGTTCAGTTTGGTAGGGTACACATTTGTGTTTCCATTACCATTTGGAAAGGGTCCTAAATAAGTGACCCATACCATCCTATTTTTTCAGCAGCCTTCCATGGGGATGCCGAGCATACCCCGCCCCAAAAGGCTGGAGCTACACACCCACCAATGGAGGTACAGGTAACTGTGGAAATGCAAACTATTTTGTGGTTTACCAAACCATACCAAACCGTACTCAATCAAACTGGACCACCAAACTGGACGGAAATGCGGCTATTGTATATTGGTGTAATATTTCTAGCTGCACTTTGTAAGTACTGGTGGATCTGTTTCTACTGGTCTGATTTAACACTGCCTCTGTCGCTTCAAGTGCCATTTTAACAGTTTCTCTCACACTTCATTCAACCTTATGTTTCAACCTCTAATGTCTAATTTCTTATGTAGCATTGCTGCCCCTGAGGAACTAAATATTATATCACTCTGTATTTGTGTATATTTCAAACAACATCAAAGACAAACTAGACTTAAAATCTGCGCTTGTAAGATTAAAACTTAACTTCACATAAGAAATCAATTCTACATTTGAGAATCTAACAGAGACATTAACAATCCACCACTTAAAATGAAAAGACTCCATAAAGACTTGTTATTTCTGCATGCCTGAGGAAAAGAAATGTTGATTTTGACTTTCAGCCAGTATGAATTGAATTATTGAGTCTTGGAAGGAGCACTGGTTGTCTTCGTTACACAGACACATACAGGACAGCTCATGCCATTCCACTTTTATAAACCATGCAAGATAAAAAAATCACAAAGCCCTTACTCAGTTTTTAGAAATGAAAAATGCTACAGCATCAGCCTATATGAGGAGCAGGAGGGAAACAAAGAAATTTAAAGAGGGAACAGAGAGTACTTGTTAGTACCAGAGTGTAGAAAAACAAGAGACAGCTGAGACTCTGCTGTAAAACCTGGCATGCATAATTGAAACAAATGCACAGGAAATCCGACAGCTTATTTTTTTAGCAAATCAAGTAAGATGACAGATGATTTGAACTCTCTGACAGAGCAGATGAGTCATTACACGAAAACGATGTTTCCTTACCTCGTTATCCATTGTGTGCCTGCGGATGAAGCTGTTCATATAATCCGAACCGAGATTTGGGGGAGCGCCGAGTATCCATCATTGAAATCTTTGTTTTGCTTCATTATCGCTGTAGAGGAAACACACATGAGCATCCCAAGGTTACCTGTGACATGATACCTAAATTACCTTGTAAGCAGCTCTTTAAAAATGTCGCCCCACCCGTTAGAAGAGGATGAACAACTAACAAAATATCTGCTACGACCACGCCAAGCGCTTACTTCTTGCTTTAGCCGGGTTTTGATGAATAAAAACACATTTCAAGACATCTTTGCGCTGCCGCATCATAATCTCATGAAGGGACCAAACGGCTGTAATATTAATTTCTGTAAACCATAACGATGGCGGTCAAGCTTGCTATTCCTGATATGGATAATAAGAGAAGGCTAGCTGGATAATTTTTACATTACCAGAAAGTTTTTTTAGCAGGATAGTCCCTGGAGAAGACATAACAGGCGACCAAACAGCATCGTTAGCACTGACGCTAATAACAAACGGAGGCTAGCAAGTTAGCATTAGCTTGTAGCTTTTCTCAACATAAAACGAAACAAAAAACTATTTTTTCACAGATTCTCGCTGGCACTTGCATTTTAAATGCCAGAAAAATACCCACCGTCACCACAAATCTGTGTTTAATTTGTTATCTTTCTTAAAATGTACGACTTTTTCCTGTTTTCTCATGTGTCCTGTGAGTAGTGTTGGTTGGTAACTAGGATGGCTGTCCACCAATGACAAGAGCTCCATCAGTGTAAGCCCCTCCTCCTTTGCCTGTCCTCTCCCTCTCTGCTGCTCCTGTATCCATACAAGCCTCCACAAGACCTGCAACACCCACACTCATCTGGAGAGTACAAGTACAAATGAGGACAAAATAACTCCCCCCCCCCCACCCAATGAAAATTACAGTTTTTTAAAGTATTCTCCAGTGGTGTTAAACAGTAAATGGAATTTTTAACCTCCTGAGACGGGGAAGAGAACAAGATGAGTTTGATAGAGGAGAAAAAGCAGGGACAGAGGACAAGATGAGGATGCTGAAGGAGGAAAAAAGAGGGACAGAGAACAAGATGAAGACAATCGAGTGGAAGAAGGCAGGGACAGAGAACAAGATGAAGACAATCGAGTGGAAGAAAGCAGGTACAGAGAACAAGATGAAAATGGTAGAGAGGAAGAAAGCAGGGACAGAGAACAAGATGAAAATGATGGAGGGGAAGAAGGCAGGGACAGCCAACAAGATGAAAATGGTGGAGGAGGAAAAACAAGATGAGGACGATCGAGGGGAAGAAAGCAGGTACAGAGAACAAGATGAGGATGATAGAGGGTTGAAAGCAGGGACAGAGAACAAGATGAAAATGATGGAGGGGAAAAAGGCAGGGACAGACAACAAGATGAAAATTGTGGGGGAAATTAAATCAGGGACAGAGAATATGATGAAAATGGTGGAGGAGAAGAAATGAGCGACAGAGAACAAGATGAGGATGATGGAGGGGAAGAAAGCAGATACAGAAAACAAGATGAAGAAAATGGAGGGGAAGAAGGCAGGGACAGTGAACAAGATGAGGATGATGGGGAAGAAGGCAGGGACAGTGAACAAGATGAGGATGATAGGGGAAGAAGGCAGGGACAGTGAACAAGATGAAAATGGTAGAGGCAAAGAAGGCAGGGACAGAGAACAAGATGAAAATTGTGGAGGAGATGAAATCAGGGAGAGAAAACAAGATGAAAATGGTAGAGGAGAAGAAAGGAGCGACAGAGAACAAGATGAGGATGATGGAGGGGAAGAAAGCAGGTACAGAAAACAAGATGAAGAAAATGGAGGGGAAGAAGGCAGGGACAGAGAACAAGATAACAATGATGGACTAGAAGGAAGCAGGTACAGAGAACAAGATGAGGATGATGGATGGGAAGAAAGCAGGGACAGAGAACAAGATGAGGATGATGGGGGAAGAAGGCAGGGACAGAGAACAAGATGAGGATGATGGGGGAAGAAGGCAGTGACAGTGAACAAGACAAAAATGGTGGAGGGGAAGAAATCAGGGACAGAGAACAAGATGAGGATGATGTAAGGGACAAAAGCAGGTACAGTGAACAAGATGAGGATGATGGAGGGAAAGAAAGCAGGGACAGACAACAAGATGAAAATGGTGAACAAAAACAATTCAGTAAATACCATATTTTCATACAGCATATTTTAGTTTTATTCTTTGGGATGTTTCTCTATTTGTAGAAATCCTCAGTAACTCAGCAGAAAAACTGGGTCTGGGTAATAGCTGTATCTTCCAACTTGACTACCTAAAACATACATCACTCCTGGTGAAGAACTACTTCCAGGAGCCCAAAGTGAATGTTACTGATTGGCCAGCACAACGCCCTGCCTTGAATCCCATGAAAAATATGTGGGGTGAACTGAAGAACAAGGTCAATGAAAGAAGACAATCAAATCTAGAGGATCTTGAGAGACTGGTCAAAGAAGATTTGGTTGGGATTCCTCAGGAGACGTGTCTGAGATCGACTGAAAACTACAACAAATATCTGCAGGCTGTTATCCAGCAAGTCGACACAACTGACTTAAGCATTCCTGGGACTAATAATTGAGACCCTGGTAGTTTATGTAAAATTATTATGTCTCTGTGTGCAAAATAAACTAATAAGAATAAAAAAAATTAAACTAGGATGTTTGGAGAAGCTGTGTTGAAATTCCCTACCCTCAAAATAAACTGATATGTAAAGATATCAGTGGTCAGCAGTCAAAAGTTCAACACTGTTTTATTTATTATAAATCAATACATTTTATATAAAAAAGGACAAAGGGGTTTGAAATAAAACCATTTTAGATGTAAACCAAACAGATCAGGTTATGGCCACCCTTCTTACCACATTGGACCCATATCACAGACTCTTGATTAGCAAGCATGTCTAGTTAATACTCATTCACTCATCTCAAAACACCCTAGGCTATACTTAAGAACCATCTACTGTTTGGAAAAGGTTGAAATGGAAATGATGTGGTTGACATCAATCTCTCTGCAAAGCATTGCAAGTATATCCACTAAGCATGCCATTGGTTTTTTTGTGCACTCCATTACAACCATCACCAGCAGCAGCCAACATTATTTGTGGAATATGTAGACATTTCTTTAAAATATAGTAGTTCAAAGATGGGAATAATATTTAACCCCTGAAAGTAAATAAAAGCACTGCGTGTGACCCAGTGTTAACTGTCATGAATTTATGCACCAAGACCAGGCTCTTGCCACTTTGTGTCCCAGGCTTCAATCTTAGAGAAAAGCTAGCATCATTGTGTTTTAAACACTTAACCGCTTCTTGAAAATAGGTGGACGTTAAAATGGTTCATGCTTTAGGTCAAAAGGAGCACAGTCAGCTGCTTTAACACGCTGCTAACTGCACAAGTAGCACTCAAAACACTCAACGCAGAAGAGAGGGTGGGTGTGTTACAGAAACCAACTTGTGTATTAAATGTAAATGATGTTTTTTAGTTATTTGAAAATTGAACGCCCTTGTGACAGAACTGTAACCCGTTACCGTTTGCAGTGATACTGCAGGCTAACAGTTACAAAGGCATATATGTGCAATCAATTAATCCTCACAGCACTGCAAGATAAAAGCATACAATCCATGTGGATTAGCTCAGTCAAGATGAGCTTCATGACCCCAACTCTCACTGTAAATCTCATATTTTGTTGTCCACAGGTTGCCAAAATTTCCCTTCTTATTTATTATTAACTAGTTCCTTGCAGAAAACATACCAGTACTGTTACCTGGTCAAAATCAACTGTCTAAATGATAAATGTGGGAAATGTCTATGGCTTTTCCTGACGCTTGTAATGAAAATTAAGCTTTTATTGAGCTAACTCTGCTGGGTTATGTTAGGTAGGTATATGTTAAAATGGACCACACGTCCGTTGACTAAAAACACTCATGGGAGGAGAGAAAAGTAAAACAATAACTTAAATAGAAGTGCTTAAAACAGAAAAGTTCTTAGAGCCCTTTCAAAAACCAAAAAAACAAGGTTGCAAAGCAGGAATCCCACCCGACAGAAAAAAGGAGAGCCCAGATGAACAGCTGTCACTGTAATACTCATATTCATTCAATGATTCACAGATGCACAGTTCACGTGTAGGTCACATCCTTCCCTCCTTTACAAATATTTCATGTTTCCTGGTCAGTGGCCCCCCCACGTCTGTGAGCCGCGACTCCCCTCTGTTTCACGTCTGTCTGTGGTGGGAGAACACTCTGTCTCAGTACACCTCCTCTCTTCCTCATTTGCCGTCAGTGCCTGTTCCTCCTCTTTTTTCCTGCGCTCCAGCTCCCACTCCACGAAAGTGTCGAAGAGGCTGGGCCAGGCCTCGTCTTCGCTGTAGTTGCTCAAGTCAGGCCCGATGGCCTGGGTGAAGTTGAGAAACATGTTCCACGTGTCCCTTGAGATGCCCCGAATACCTGAGGGGTTCTCTGCCAGGAAGTCCAGCCAGCGCTCCAGGATTGCAGGTGTGTCCTGGGTGAAAACAAGGCGCCACAAGGCGATGGCGATTTCACGCTGCAGCGAGCGTTGTCCCTCCTCAGCGTCCAAGCCGAACTGGAAAGTGAAGCGGTACAGGTCCTTGAAGTTCTCCTCACCCTGGGCGTCTAACAGCATGCAGGGGAAACGTGAGCAGATGCCCTCCAGGCTGTCTGCCTTTATGGCCTTGCAGCCCTCAATGAATTCCTTCCTGAAGACACAAAGTAAACAAAAAGAAAATTAAAGAGATTAAGGCCAAATGTAAGCTTTAGTTGAACGGATACACTGTTGTGTTTTTCAAAAGAGATGACTCTTAAAACATGTATAAATACTGTTAACCAAAGCGCTACAACACAGGCCACAAAAGTCAAACGTAATTCAAACAGTTCCAGTAAGCAACAGCTGACTATAAAACATGTTGAAAACCAGAGTGTGCTGTTGTCAAAAGCCACTGGATGGAAAAGTGCTGAGTTAAGAATCACAGAGAGAGAACAGTGACGAGCAGTCTGGCCAGCAGGCAGTCCTATTCATCTCTGACACACACTGCAGAGTGGGAGTGTACAGCAGAATCTATTTCCTGTGTTCCCCCACACCTGACAGTATGAAACTACTGGGTGGGTGCACATTGCTTCAGTTTAGGATGCTGAAAGCTGTGTTGCTGTAGGATAGATTAATCGACAACTGGAAAGTGGAAGACTGAAGGCCAGGGAGTCAAACGGATAATGGAGAAGCAGCTGCCTTTATGGCTTGAGAAGTACTTGTCATGCAGGTCATTTATACTGCAAAATTATATGCAATATATATGCGGTATTTATATCGGTATGTATTATCATCACTGAATGTGTTTGCACTTGGAAGAGGGAGAGAGAGCAGAAGAGAGAGAAATCAACAGGTATCAGCCTCCTTCTAGCATAAACTAAGGTGTGATGTCTCGTGTTAAGACCGGAGTTTCCTATACCATTATATATATTTTTTGTGGCTGCGAGATGCCAACAGTGTCCTACACTCATACTACAGTGCTCTGTGTTGTTTTCTGTATATAAACACAAGAAACAAAGCACTTGTAGCTAGTTTATTGCTGCTTTTCTTGTTTTTCTTGTCAAGAATGCACTATTTACTTCAGTTTTTCTTTCTCTCCCTAAATGTAACAAATTTAATGAACTTGTAAATTATTTTGAGTTCTACTTTTGACATTTATTTTACATTTCAAAGAAATGTTTACATATTAAATGTGATGCTTAATTTATGCATAGAAGGTATGAGTTAAAATCCTGTTAAACTGTTTGGATAAGAGGTGCAATTATTAACCAACAGCAATCTAGTCAAAGTAACCTGCTTTAGAAATGTGTTTTAAATCAAAAGACTACAAGAAATGACAGTAAGAGTAGAAGGGAGAAACAAGCATGTAACTTATGTTACAAAAGGACTGAATGCAAATAAACACATCTAACGCGGATAAAATCATGAGGTAAAAGAATAAACAAAATGCTTTTTTAATTATTGCAATATAAGAGTGGGACCAGTTTTCAGAAGATCTTCAGGATATATATCTGGCCGACTTCGTTGATGAAAAAAAGTGTTTTATTTTTTACCCCAATTACATTCCAATAAGATTTGATAGGAGAAAATAAGTTTTTCTCTTGATTTTTGACTTTTCCAGCCAGACAGTGAATATTAAAACAGAAAACAAAGGTATGGGACTCAAAAATAAGACAGGAAATGATGGCAAATTCTGTTTATCAAAACATTGTTTATATTCCTGCAGAGCATCTGGGTTGTAGTTTCTTTAGTCGTCTAATCTCATTCACAGCCAATCGTCTAGCAGTTGTTATGCTAGTTCACCCTGATCAACAAATACCAGTAACAATAACATGCCCCATTCCCCAAAACCCTGCCTCACCTTGTAAACTTGCACATTGTCGCTGCTTGAAACTTCCAGGCGAGAACAAGCACTCGAAACTCTGCTGGGTCCACACACAGGTCGTTACAAAAGCTCTCCATGCCTTCCTCCAAAATGGCGTCTTCCTGCTCATCCTTGTAGCAGGAGAACAGCTCCTCAATGCGCATCAGTGACAGCCCGTCCCCATCCAGACTCTCATCCTTGCGTGGTTCCCCCATTACTGTGGGGATGACGGGCGTCTCCACAGTGACCTCAGGAGCCTTTGTGCCATTGGACAGCTCGCTGGTGGCTTTGCTACACGGGGCACTAGGTTCTTCTTTGTGGCCCCCACCACCACCGGCTCCGCCTCCTTTCTTGTGGTAGGACTTGGAGCCACTCTCCTTGTCTCCACTCTTGCTGCCGAGTGAGGACGTTGGGTTCTTACACTTGGTGACACACTGGCCCATGTCTTCCTCCCTGGTCCCCTCGTCTGTCCTTTCTCCTCACCTTCAGTCCCCGTCGGAACCACCTGGACGCCTCTGCTCTGGTCTAGCAGGACGTCTCAACATACCCTCAGGCCTGGGGAGGAGACAGAGGTGAAATGTTAAGTGTCATTAACTGTGGGTCTGACCTGAGGCTGTCTTGCTCAAAGTAGAAAAGGTCAAGATTCAAATTTCTGGAGGAAAATAAAACCTCTTTTTCTTTTAAATGTTAAAGGTCATTAAATTACCTTTGCCAAATCTGCCAGGATTCAGGTTTTGCACTTCCACACTTTAGTCTGAGGAAAAAAACAGTTCAAGATCACTTATAACCACAGAAACCTAGTGCAGCATGAATTCTTTGTTGCAGAGACACTAAAGCACTAGTCAAAGTTGCACAGAATCCCTGAAAGTTTCCTAAAAATAACTGGTGAGCAGCATGTCTGAAACTTTACTCTGAAATTCCCCTGTTAGCTCCCTTCTGTTTTTTTCCTCCTCCAACCTTTCGCTGACCGACATGAAAACTTCTAGAAAATTTCACCAGGGCATTTGTGAAAAACACTCAATGTCAAAGAGCCCTCTTTGAGTTGAGCCATGCAAGTCTGACTACGTTTGTATGAATTTATCTACTTATTCCCCACTTTTTTTTAACGATTTCCGTATTCTTATGAGAATTCTGACTAGACACCACACACATACATTTTCATAAAACTCTATTATGAAGAACTTTAATAAGTAATTTGACTGTGAAGAAGCAGAAGTGTGCTGCTTTTTATCGACAAGCTTTTGATGGTGGTGAGTTGAATAGTTTTGTCTTCGTGTTAACACAAGTCAGCACACAACATGTGAATCACAGATATCATTTATGCACCACCATCTCCACTTTGAAAAAACAAGCTAATAAGCTTTGTGAGTGAGGAAAGTGACCACATTGTTTTTCAAAATCTTCCTGGTGGACACTAATTGAAACTTGTAAAATCCCCTCAGTCCTCATTCCTTGACCATGTCAACAGAGGCGACAAAAGTG
Source organism: Cheilinus undulatus (assembly GCF_018320785.1). Classification (NCBI taxonomy): domain Eukaryota; kingdom Metazoa; phylum Chordata; class Actinopteri; order Labriformes; family Labridae; genus Cheilinus; species Cheilinus undulatus. Next base: position 15,606,733 of record NC_054884.1, on the reverse strand, counting down.
ACCAAAAAAACACCCCCAAAACAAAACAAGGGTGATGGGATAAAAATGGCAAGTCGCTTCATGCTGCTTCTGCACAGCTTGTAGTTTAGATACAAAAAGGATTCAGTGTTATCAAGCTGATTTTATCACTGATGCTCACTCCCATGCCGTAAAGACTGGCTAAGACTAGGCCTGGGCGATATGGCCTAAAAATCATGTCACGGTATTTTTCTTGCCTTTGACGATAACAGTATAATATCATGGTATTACAAAATTAAAAAGAGATAATGCTTTTTAATCCAAATTCAAGTGTTATTAACCCCCTTCTCCCCTTAAAACAAGCCTCTGATGGCATACTCAATTTATCTCTACGTATAGGAATAGAGAAAACATGTTTTATTTTTTTTAAGTCTCTCTAGGTTTACTTCTAACTGCACACCAAGTTTCGCATTTCATCTCTGCTAAGCTGCTAATGACTTGAACACGTTAATTTTATTTTGAAGAGCTTGACGGAAGAATTGTGTTAGCATTGAGTGAGCTTAGCTTTGGCTGACGTACCAGAGAATACGGCTAGTTTACAGCAGCTTTTCTGACCTCATTTAACATCGCAGCCTGGATCTTTGACTCACCGTGGACTTAGAAAAGGAAATCATAAGTTAAAATAGACTTTTAAACAGCTGTTTATGCCATTGTAAGAGGAAGAGCTGCAGCGCTGGGCTCTGCGACCAGCCAACGCAGCACTTAGCTTGTGTTACAGCCCCAGGCAGGCTGACAGAGACAGCACACTGACATTTGTTGCGGTATGGCCGTCAGACTTTGATAGGAAAAAACACGTTTTGCCTGCTGACTGTGCCTAGTTACAACGGCAAGAGTCCTTGACATTCGGTTCGTTACCTGGCTACATGTAATGCTAGAGCTAAACGTGCTATTGACTAGACTCAGCCTGAGCTGCGTGTCACAACTCACTCTCTCCGCCAGCTGTGGGACGGTATTAATACCGGTTTACCGCCCACCTCTACGTAGCATCGTTTTTTAACCAGCTCCTCCTGTGGTCTCTGTGCTTGAAGCCATAGTCACACCGAGGCAGATACAATGAAGTCATCAACAAGCGTTATTGTGATTCTTTTTGTAATTGAGTAGTTTGGCAATACTTCTACCGATTGAGTGCTCTAATAAGAAATATTGCATTTTTTAAATCAGTCACTTTTGATTTTTTAAGAGAAGAAGTACTAGACAAATGAGAAAAGAAGCTGAGCCCCTTAAATGAACTACTGCTATATTACAAATTGGTATTACCAGGTTCCCTAAAGAAAATGTATTTTAAAAAGTGCAATAAAGTTATGATGGCAATTTACATTTCTTAAAGTTACAAGGAAAGGAAGTTAAATAATGACATTAGATTATGCCATATTAAGGGTTTTAGGGATCTTCTCCCACGAAATTTTTGGTGCCAACACTTCATTTCTCCTATTGCAGTTTATTTTTATTTTCCAGTTTGTCATTAAAGTAAAGGGACACTTAATCATTTTAACATCCTCTACTTTATGCATGAATGTAATATTTCACATTATAGCAAGAATAAAGTTCCATTATTCACACAGTGGTCTGATGATGTCTGAAAGGTGAACCTTTAGATTACAGGAATACGGTCTATAATTCAAAGGGTGTTCACTTTTAATTTTTGCACATTTTTGTTTGTGAGTTCATCCACCATAAAAAATATGATCTTTTAAGACCATCCACTGACATGGAGAACACATTTTAAGGGATAAAACTACTTCTGTGACCCGTTGAATCCTGACTATATGATGATGAACTTCAACCTATTTAGTCTCAGTCACTGTCTGTGGCAATAGTTTTTCTATTTAATTACTGTCAACTATTATCAATAGAAGAATCAAATTATTCGGGATGCTGAAACTATGAAAAATACGCTGTAATAAAGACATCAGTGTGCTGAATTTTAAATAATTTCTAATTAAATGTATAATGTGTGCAGGCGGAAGAGAGGGAGAGAGAGGGAGAGAGAGGGAGAGGGAAAGCACCAAAACAGGACGTGAATCATGACACCAGATGGTTTTCTGTAAAACTGTTGGGTCAATCAGAGAAGTTTAGGAAAGTCTGCAGACACAAATTGAGCACTGTCTCACACAGTGAGTCATGCAGGCAGTGCGTAAACCCGGGGATCTGCGTAGGTTCACCCCTGCAGGCATAGTGCCATATTTGCTATGAAGCCGCAGCCACTGGATGCGTAAAAACGCAGGATGCATGCCTGTCAACATCAATGCATCAACTTCTCTTCCCTCGTCATTTTTACGCCTTGAATCATGCATGTTACGTTATAGTAACAGAGAAAACAAGTGCATTATGCCACACAAATAGGCATCCGTGCAAAACAGCACGCTGTGTAACACACTGCGCGATGTCCAAGCTTACAGCATGGGCATAAATACATACGTGACTGATTTAAGCGAACCCTCGAGGCAGATAATTTGCTTGAATAATTTTTTTAATCGAATCACTCGAATAATTTGAGGAATCATTTCACCCCTACTTGTAACCCAACCAGTCATGGAGGTTTGGACCTGAAAATCTGTTGTTTCATTTTGTGAATGGCAATCAAGGACACGTCTGAGATGCCTCACAACCTCCCAACAGAAAGTCTAGCTGGTTTGATTTTTCTCCTGGGTCCCATGATTTCTTCCATGACAGCAATGACGTTTATCGATGAAAGCACACAGTGCTTTGCACATGTAGTTGTCTCAAAATCTAAACAAGACAAAGTGAAGACAAGGGATGAAGTTATTGCCTTGAGATCAAACTATGAGACACTGGAAAGATTGTAGAGCTCTGGCAACTACAACCCTGCCTTTCTGATGTGTTGTTGACGGAAAAAGAGTAAAGTGAGAGAGAAAAAGCAGACACACTAACAAACCTGTGAGTAACTGCCAATAACATCAATATCAAGCTAGCTGATCATTCATCACCAAGTTTGGATGGGTAAACAAACAGTACAGTAAAAACAGTGTGTTTGTTAACCATCTTTCTGGGTGTAGTCTAGCCCAACCTCTCTGCCTTTTAATGTCATCATTGTGGTGGTGAGGACTACTCGGGTAGCACTGTGTAGTCTGACATGCCTGTCAGTGAAATCACTACACCTCTCTGGCTCTGTGAATCTGACATAGTGACCATTGAAACATAAAAAATCATGACGTCTGAGCCGGCTTTAAGAACACGCTGTAAGAGTGAGATCTAGCAGGTTCCGTGTTTGACTGTGTAGCAGCCATCCTATATCATGCTGTTACAGAAAAAAGACTATAGGTTGGTTTATGTAAAAAAACAAACAACTAATTTAACTTGACTTAGGTTAGGGAAAAAATTGTACTAAAGATGTTTACATTCATTTTCCCCAATAATATTTATTACTAGACTTGTTAAAGAACAGCACATGTATGTTATCATCTTTCCAATGATCATCTGCACTCTAAACTCTGTAAGACAATAAAATCCTTCACTCATGCTGCTACTCCTTGCACTTTACTTCATTTTTAGAAGTGAGTTAAATTTAGTTTTAAGTGTGCAATATCAAGTTTTAATTGTCATTTTAGCCTCGGTTTTAATGAATCTTCATTACATATTGTGTTTTTATTGCATGTTAAATTGTCCTGTGTTTTATGTTGTATTTAAACCAGTCGAGTTGCATTCACATTTGTGTTGCTTGCTGTGCTTTCAATGACAATACAGACTTTCATTTATTCATCACTTTATTCTTATTAATGTGATATGATTGCCATCTCTGTTGTGCTGCCAGACTCATTACATGAAAGGGGAAAGGCTGAGCTAAAAATCCCCTCTGTTTGTCAGCCAGATTTTATTGTCTTATTATTTCAACTTCAAATTTATGTAATCAGGGCCCCAAAACATGTGATGGGGAATACTGTGTCAACTACAGCTGATTAGCTAGAAATGCACTGTTTCTATTCATCATCATGACTTGAAAAGCTGAAACCACTTCTTCATTTCTAACGTAGGTAATAGTTGTTGGAGGAAGTAAAATTCTGAATGAAAGGTTATGAATCTATTATGAGTACATTACTGGTTTGAGTAACAATAACAGTAACGATAACATTTTAGGGCTAATATCAATCAATACTTGAGGAATAAATGAAGCAACTAAACCAATCCTTGTACTGCATTTTAGGCTGTATCAGAGGAACTGATTCCTAGGAATGATTATTGGAATATTTCTATGCAAACTGCATTACATGACTGTACACGAACTAATGTTTAAAGTAATCAATCTGACACAAGAGAAATTTAAGTTTGATCTGTCTTCTATCAGTCCATTTTACTGGAAGTACCTTGATTTATTATTTTTATTATTGCAGTTCACATTAATCGAACTCTATGTTTATAATAGGGATATTTTAAAAAACTCAGATCTCACATAATTAGTAAAATCAAATAATTTTGATATTGTTTATCATGGATGCATGATATTGATATTAGCAGATATTAAAATTTCTGGCCATAATTATAACCAATATTTTGACTTTGAAAATCTGCCTACATCAGCTGTATATATTGGCCAAATGATCAAACAAGTGGAACAACAGACCTACGTCAGCTGATGTTTTTTTGTTCACCATCATCCCTGACACTTCAAAGTGTGTTTTAAGGACTGATATTTGTTAATTTATTCAACCTCAAACTAAAATTTTTTAAGGTCTGAACTACAATTAAATATCTGTGTTGGCTAAAATTAATCTGTAAATACTGGCATATAAGATATCAGCAAAAATCCAATATTTTACATCCTTATTGGTTTGGCTGCAATGTTGACATTGGGCCACCAATGTTGGGAAATTATAAATGAAGCCTAATGTTAGTTTGTTAGGACATGGTAGTCATACACCCAGCCATGACCTGACAACCAGTTGATCCTAATTATCACCTCCCAGCTCCCACAGCCAATCACACCTCTTTTTCTCAACACAGCAGTGTATTTAAATATGATGTACTTCTGACTAATCCCTGCTTGCATTAATGCTGATGCACCACACTCCTGTTGCTACTGCAAGGCTTAACTTCCTCCACCCCAGCCTCCTCCTTTATAGCATAAAGCTTATTGACTCTCATATTCAGATTCACGCTAATGTGGATTCATTATTTTAGAATGAAATTTTGTTGTATTCAATACGTGTTGTAATAAATGCATGGGGGTTTCTAGCCATGTGCTCCCTGGAAAGTCAAGCTTGCACCAGAGGCTCTGCTAAGTAAAACTGTATATCCATTTTGCAATAAAATCATTAAATATATGACAAGAGTGTTCCTGACTGAAATATATATTTCTAAATTGCCAAAAAGTCTTCGCAAACTCCTTCCTACTTTGCACTAACAAGTTGAAAACATATTTGTGTAATGAAGGGTGGTCTCTCTTGCTCTCTCTCTCTTGGCAGCCTTTGGTTGAAATTTAATTGATGATCTTAAAAATTTGGAAAATATTGCTAATTTTTGATACTAGATCACTATGGTATCGACATGGTCCTAGTACCAACATCTGATACCTACTGGACTGAATTACAACAACAATATTGATAGTTAATTTCGATACCCTGCCACCCCAAATGAAAGGCAAGAAAATCGATATGGAATTAGTGTGAAGTTACATCAGTTGCCTTTTCTTATCCCAAATTCAACTGGCACCTTCTTAAAATATTTCAGTAAATTATGCACTACACTCAGACCGCTTTGACTCCTGCTGACTTTCAACACACTTTTAAGGCACCAGCACAGTATAAAAGTATTAGTTTAGCAGAGGTACTAGAAAAACCCAAATGATACCCATCCCTAACTATGATGACTGGTATTTATCATGACAAGATCTCAAAGCACTGAATAATTTGACAACCTTTACATGCATTGACGTTATGAATCTTTTTGATAATTACACACACTTCCTTCCACCAAAGGTAAACATTGACCACCTAATTGTCTTCTTATGAAGTAGCTGGTCAGGGTATTACTTACACAGAGTCCCTCAGATGGCATTGGCCATGGATCAGAGTGTCTCTCTATTCAGCTCCATCGTTGTGACCTTGACATCCACAGTGCTGAAAAGACACATTATCTTGTCATCATAAGCAGAAAGCGATAGCTCATCATACCCAAAACTCTATTTTTGTCAACAGGCAATGAATCTGTCATATGGGCACAACAAAACACTTCTCATCAGTGCAGAATTGTTTTCAGTGTTTTAATTAAATCGACAAAGGAAATTACGTTAAAGCCTTAGGATTTAAAATGTATAATGTATTGTGGACTTAGGCTCTTGTGTTGGAGTTGAGGGTGTCCAATGACAGACCTCTAACAGGGCACAGACACGCTTTGTTCTGAATTACATCTCACAAACTCGCTTTCAAAATCCAAAACTACTAGCTCCTTGAAATTTAAGTAGCTTTTATCGTTGATTTTATCAACTCAGGACTTGTTTAGTATTCCTTAAGAAAAGCAAATATAAACAACATCGGAGCAAATCGTCTGTGTGGATCATAGATCGGGGCATGTCGAGACAAATGTCTCCTCGGCTGGCGCTGACTAACTTCACTTAAACATCTGTTGGACGTCTCGTGGCCTACTTATTATTAATCCCGATGTTCAATTATCATCCTCAACTAGCCTTCTGTATTAGCCAAGCACTGTAGTTTTATAAAGCTAATTTGTAAGGCAGAAAACCAGCAGCTATAACAAAGTTGAGCAAGACTTAGAATGTGTTGTATCTGCCCCGCTGTTGGCGATGTGTCGCTTCCGTAAAACTGAATAGATGATCCCTACTGATATTACAGTCATTAATGTTATTTTTTCCTAGTTCTGGGGGGAAGTAGCTAGCTCAAACAGGATCAAGTGAGCTTAACAGCACATACAAAACAACTAAAATGGCAAGTAAATACAGTTTTGATAACAAACTACAGCAGGATAGTTCAACCAGTCAAGAAACAAGTAGTTCTTAGTGTAAAGCTTGATAAAATTTTACAAAACACCATCTCCATTGAAACATTTACATCAAAACTGTCTGGCCCCGACGACGTCGCCATAGCTAGCTAGCATCAGCTCGGTTAACTAAAAGTTAGCTATCGGCTAAGCTAGGTCTTTCGATTAAAACAGCGCGACACGATTATCATACCAAAGTAACTTACCTTTTTAACAGATTCCTCTGTGTTGACCTGGATGTACATTACTTCAGGTGTGCCAGCTCAAATAAAGTAGTTAGTAAGTTGGCCAAGGCAGCGTTTACGACAAGAAACGAACTGAGGCAAACTCGTCGCGTTAACTCAGATTGCTAGCTAACTAGTTAGCTGGTAGCTGACAAAAACTTCCACATCAATGTCGATTATTACTTCACTTTATAAAAATAATTTAATAAAAAACAGCAATGGGGGGTCGCTCCTCACTTCATTTATAACTATAACAAATCTACTGTTAGAGTTAAAGGACCATCCCAGCTTAAGCAGCCAATTTCTTTGTGCTTCCCCCTTTTAGTCATTGAGTGTAGCTACATTGTGAACATTTTCCTGCATCACTTCCTCCCTGCTGCAAGCGGCCAACAGCTGATCTACCTCACAGCAATGGTAACAACACAACATACAAATATTCATTTAAATGTAATTACCATAAAACACATAAGGTTTATGCAGCCCTAAAACCTCTTAGAGAGGCAGGTGGCACTTTCACAGATACTTAAATTAACTCTTCAATGTTTTCTTTAAATCTTTAAACTAATGAATGGCTCTAAAAATAACTACAAAAAGTGTTGCAGTCTTCTGACACAGATGCAACTTAAACTTTGCAGGGATGACAGTAACAATTATAATTGTTTTTTTTTTTTCGTTTTCAGCATCCCTATTTTAAGTAACGTTTCTTATGTTTTTGTTAGTATAACTTTACTTTGCTTATTACAGCTGTTTTGATTTTTGTTGTTATGTAGGATGCCTTTGCAATTTAGTTATATTTATGACATTAAAGTTGGTTAAAATTTAAATACTATTAATAAAAAATGAGACTTAAACTGCTCATGCCCAAACCAATGTGTATTACGCCTCATTATTACAGTAAGTTCCTTTTTCCATTTGCATTTTGTGCGTATATGGCATGTTACTTAAACCTCTTCTTCACAAGAGTTTTTTGTGCCAAAGTTTTTATGCCGCTGAAACATTTTGAGTACTGTCAATCCACATTATATTCCACTAATAAAGCTTTGGGGAAAAAAACTACAAATTGATTCTGGTAGACGTCATCATCCGGCGACAAATGTGTTTTTGCTGCCCTTACCACTACAGCTTCTGTCGAGCTCAAGCTTCTCAAGACAGTCGGTAGGTCATGGTTGATACTTTAACCCCAGTTAAATACAGGAAATCAATGTAATGGAGTCTACAGTGTTAGACGCCCCTTTGCCGAAAATCAACGCATCGTTTTTATTAACTGTCTATGCCTAATGGAGCTACAGGGCGACTGACTTGATGTTGACAAGTGATACCAGAGTGTTGTTTGTGTTTTTAGTTTTGAAAGTCATTAACCACTAAATATATGTTTGTTGTTACCTCCTTGTTATCCCAGCGTTTATCAGAGCATAGCGTTAATGCCAGATGCGTTCATTCATGTAATGTTTCATCACTGTCATGTGTGGAATCAGTCTTTTTGTGATAACAGCGACACCCAGTGTGACAAAATGGGAACAGCAGGCTAAAGCGACTGTACCTAACCCCAGGTCACACTGACCCATTCACTCCACAATAGGTGAAGTGGCCATCAGTTTTAGCTAATCCTATTTCTTCACATTCACACACCACCGACGCAACAGTGGGAGCAAGCTGGGGTTAAGTTACTTAACGTAAGGTGCATCAAAAAATGTCACACTGAATTTTATTACGATTTGCCTCAAAGTTGTATAAGATTATCCTGATCGTGGTTGCTTATTTATATATCTGTTGGTTAGTTTTTTGTATATGTCAGTGATTGTTGATAGATTAATGGGAGTTTTGTTTTACAGTATTTCAAGGTAAGGTCTTGGGCTGTCACAATACCAGCATTGTAAATTCAGTATGACGCTTGTAAAATCTAACTATATTTATGACTGTTTTCATATGGTAACAAAAGGCACCCAATGCTGGGTTATTTGTTAATTTTTAAAGCCTAAAAATTACAAGCAATATTTATTTTGCAAAAATACAATTTTTGCCAAAATATTTGAGCAAGTAAGATGGTGTTCCCCCTTATTTTGCTTGCAGCTGCTATTAGATTAAATTTGACAGAAGAGAATTTTTTTTACAGTTTTAATAATGAGACGTACATGACCTAGCTGTTTGGTTGTGACCTGGCGGCCCAGGTTCAAGTCTGACCTGTGGTACCTTTCCAGCATGTCCAACCCTACTCTCTCATTCCCGTTTGTCACTTTGTCCACTGTCCTTCTCTGTGCATGAGGGCACATAAAAGTCCCAAAATCAATCTTTAAAAAACTGTCTTTTTTTTTTATAACCTTAGTAAGGGAATCAAAGCAAGTGAGTAGCTTCAAATTAGTTTAGCAACAAGAAAGTATTTTGAATAAAAAAAATGTATGCGTACATTAAAATGGACACATTACTCTACATTTTAGTTAACTGCTGTTTCTGAGCCCAGATGACAGCCTCCACTCGCAGGACCGTCCTGAACCTGTACATGCGAGTGTTCCGCATCGCTCGAACATGGCAGGCACAGAGTGGAGTTGCTGGTGACACAGAGACAGAGAGAAAATACATCCTTCAAGAGGCACGCACACTGTTCAGACAGAACCAACAGGTATGGACAAAAATAACCACAATCCTCACAGAGATGAAAAGTTATATTTATATGGAGGGGTAAGCTTTTTTTTTGTTTGCCTTCCAGCTCACAGATCAAGAATCAATAAAGAAGTGTATAGAAGAATGTGAAGCAAGGATAGAAATAGGTAAGATGGGAGAAATGCCTCTTCACACAAGGTCTAATAAAGCCTTTTCCAATTCAGATGAGAATCACTTTTAACAGAATACTATTATTTTCTAACCTGACACACCAGATGGATGTGTTTTCACACATCCATCTGGAAAACCTTCGATAGACAGTGTTTGAGAGAGGGCAGAGCCTTTGAAAAAAACTCGGAGGATGATTGGATGAACGTTCTGTCATATCTCTATGGGCCAATCAGATCAAGAAAACGCATGACGTTGTAGCCCCAAACCGAGGTGAATAAACTCCATAGATAGCTGCGACTGTAGACATGTCAGTACACAACTTTTGTCATTTTTGAAAAGAAAACAACTCACTGTAGTTCTTTGTTCTTCTTTTAACAAAGAAATGTCATCAAGTTCTGATAAAACTCACGTTTTAGCAGCATACAGCCTAATCTCTTCCGCCATACTTGCACCGGCCTGTTCTAGCTGCTTGCTTACATCACAACTCTGACGTGCCCAAAAGTACTGCCCCTCGACGCTGATTGGCCTTGTCACTTTCTAACCGGGCCCAAGCGGTTCAGATGGGAGCTTTGCAAGATGGATCTGCCAGTAAGAATCACGGAAACGGGCAAATCCATCTGTTTTGCAAGGTTAAATATTTGCATGATTGATGCTAAATGTTTAACTTGTTTACAACATTTCTTCTAAGTTTTGATTTTCTTGAATATTAATAAAGCAAAATGTCAAACCTCCTTTGGATTTGTTGTTCTCAGCTCTGTGTCCACATTTATGGGATGCTGCTTTCTTCAGCTCGTGTCACTCAGAGGCTCAAAAATGCTCCAATAACTCATAATGTTGTTCCTCGGGGTTTAATGATGTAGCATTGTCATCAGCATACAAGAAACCAAAGTGACACTGAAATGCATATTATCACTTGAAATCAATTGCAGAATCTTGTTTTCATGTGTTTCTTAGCACCGCTCTGCCACTCTCTCCGTCTCACAGATGTTTGCTGAAGAAACATGGGTGGGGGGTTCAGGGAAGAAGGAGTTAAGTCTAAAGGGAGCATTTTGATTTGGAAATGTGCTGTGAAGGTTGCATTTTAATTGATTCAATTAAATTTATTGATACAACTCTATTATAGATAAGAGTTACTTTTGCTCCCAGATGTAAGGTCTAAGGTCTCAGCTGTTAAAAATGCTCTTTCTGGCTAATGCTGCAAGTGATCCCAGAATGCTTTGCAAGTAGTTTACAGCACAAACCAGGAAGTCCACAAATCAGCGGAGGTAGTTAGAGGAGGGAAGAGCTGAGCAGTGCATCTCTTATTCCTCATCTTTTTATTGTTTTGACTGAGAGCCCCTGTTGTCGTATAAAGGCACCCTTAATAAAATGTATTATTGTATTATTATTCCATTGATTGATTTGATTTTCATTTTTTGTTTCCCAGGTCTACATTACAGGAACCCATATCCAAGAGCTGTAAGTAATAAACACAGGAGAGAGCACGTTTATTGTGGTCACTGTGTTGCAGTAAAGTTTTAATCAGCTGTTTTTATTTTGTTCTCTGAATATTTCCAGACATATCTTCCACCACTGGGACTGGCGACTCAGAAAGGCAGGAAGCTGCGAGCACAGCAGCGCCTGAGGAAGCAAGCCAAGCCAATTTACTTACAGTCACATGACGAGACCTGATGCACTCCTTGCAAGAGTTCAAGTTACCAAGGACAGGAAACCAGAGTGCATCCACAAGCTGATCTGTTGCAAGCACTCAATGATGCAAGAGCAAACCGTCATTCATGAAGAAACACTTTGCACTGTTATTTTTCTCTGTTAACTGTGTAATACATGAGCTCTAACTGTTCCTGGAGAGTGTTGGCCTCTGCTTCAGAAGCCTGTCATTGTGGAATGGCCTGTAATATACGATAAAATTGTATATTTTATTTATTTTTCTCTTAATGTTGTACAATATATCCCATTTTGTTATGCCATGTAGGGGTTAAGACGGGTGTTTGATTTGTGTTAAAATGGAGATATACAATGATTTTAACTATTTGTTATAAGCAACTGAACTTCAACATGAAGATGCTAATAAAGTTGTATTAAGAACACTTCATAATACGAAGTATGGCAATTAAAAAACAAGACTGCAATACAGTTTTATTTAACATTTTCCAATGTCCTTCTTCAATATACTCACCCGCTGTGTTCAGGTCTTCCACTGATCAAAGCAGAGCAGTCAGTCTTTGTCTCAGAACCGGCTGTTCTTTTCTTTACTTCTGACACAAACTCCAAATGTGTTCCTTTGAGCACAGATTTGATCTTAGGAAAAAGTCCCAGTGCCAAATCAGGTGAATTTGGGAGGGTGATCAAGTACTGGGATTTGTTCTTGTCCCAGAAACTGCTTTACCAAGAACGCATTATGATGCGATGGTGCAATGTCTAGATCAAAAATGAAAATATTCTCCCACAATTGTGGTCTCTTTCTTCAGACTTTTCTAGAACCTGTTTGTAATAGTGTTGATTCACCGTTGACCGTTTTGTTCCAAAATTACACCCTAAATATCAAAGAAAACAATCAACATGTCTTTGAAATTGGGCTTGCTTTGCCATGCTTTCTTCATCCTTGGTGATGATGGTGTTTTCCAATGCAGTGACTGCCATTTTGTCTCAGGATTGTATTGGAAGATCCAAGTTTCATCTGCTACAAAAACTGGATTTCCTTCAATTTGTTCCAAAATCTCTCCACAAATTTGTTTTTCTTTTTGAGGAGTCTGAAGGTTTGGGACAACTTTGGCACACACTCTTGTCATGATCAAATTTCATGCAAAATTTGCTGAACTGTCTCTTCATTAATGGAGACCATTTCTTCTATCATTCTTATACTGAGTCATCGATCATTTCCAACAATTTGTTGGATGCTTTCAAATGTTTTTTGATGTGTATGGGTGCCCTGAAGGTTCATCATCTGCAAAACATTCACATTAGCGAAAACACGTGCACTTCAATTACTTCTGATTCTTGGGGTGGATTGTGTACAGGCCAGGGGTGTATATTTTTGCTAGAAAAGCCTGAAAAAAAAATGCATTTTTATATGTGACCTTTAAACATCTGAGAAACTGTAACCAGGAACGTCATCATGCCTGTATGATGACCTTTGACGGTAAGGTCATTTTCTTCAATCACAGACAAGCATGTGAAATGATGACAACATGAGAAAACTTACAGAATGCTCTCCAGGAAGGCAACAACATAAACAGAGAGCTGTTAAAAAGGAAGATTTGGGTAAACTTGGTATGAAGCAGAATTACCGAATGAAATGGTGGACATGAAGTTTGTATCTTAATGTGATTTAAAATATTATACAGCACCATAAATATTGACCTCTTTTTAATGGAATAAAGTCATTTTAGCTTTATGATGATAATAGTCTTAAGAAAATATAGAAATATTAACATTTTTTTATTTCAAAGAATAATACCGACTTCAATAGCTGATAAAGCGATGAACTGTACAGGTACAATAAATAATTCTGACAAACTGCAACTAACAGCTGAAGATGTAATACATATTTTGCAATCAATGTGAAGCTTAAGATGGCCTCATTTTTAGCTGTCATGGGCAATTATTCTTGACAGGACTCATATTTTTGATACACACCTTATCATCATTATTGACAGTGTTGCCTTCAGCTGCTTTAAGAGTCCTTGTTTATGTTAAAAGCACTGCCTGAGAGGAGAGTAGCCATACTGTGCCTATACACAGGGGTCTATGGGATTACATTTACCTAGCTATCATTGATTCAATTGTATATAGTGGGAGTAGTGAAAAGAAAAACTTCAATTTAACAAGCAGAAACCTCAAGCACAACTGGACAAAATGTGAGATAAACATACAGAGCAAAAACAACAGAAAATATTTGCAGTGCATTTTGAAAGTATTCAGAACCCCATTCATTTTTTTTTCAAAATTGTTATGCTGAAGCCTGTTGCTACAGTAAAACAATCCATTTTATTCTCATTAATCCACACCCAGGACCCCATTATGACAGTGATTTGAAATTTTTGCAAATGTATTAAAAAAAAGAAAACTGAAATATTACATTTTTATGCTGGTTAAAAAAAATCCCCATGGTCTGTTTTCATCAGCAGTTAAAGGGAACATATTATGCAAAAATCACTTTTTCAGGCTTTTCTGACATAATATGTGCATCTGGCCTGTCCACAGTCCCCTCAAGCAACAGAAAAATCCATTCCCTTCCCCCCTCCCGTTCAACCCCCTTTTAGAAAATGTGTGCTGAAACAAGCCGTTCTCAGATTTTACCCTTGTGACCTCACATGGGGAGTAAGCACCCGCCCTCAGGTTTGGTTCGCCCTCTCTGCTTGGAGGAAAGTTCCGCCCTCCTCTACTGATCTTCCTCTCATTTGCCAGGCTGAGATGCTGGATAGCTCAGTGGGTTACCCTGCTGACATATTCTGGGAGATTGATAAAAGTGTCTGTAACATTGTAACATCAGGAGAGCCACAGCCTTAGATGGGTGTGGTTGGGGGCGGAGTCAGACAGCTAATTACCATTTAAAACCACAGAAAGGGCTTGTTCTGAGCAGGGCTGAAACAGAGGGGTTTTTAGACATGCAAAAATCCTATACTAGGTGTTTTTTCAGCAACCAACTTCACAGGCATGTTTTGGGGACTTCTGAGACCAATATAAACTTGTCTTAAAAGGGAAAAATATGTCCCCTTTAAAAACTCTTTACAAGACATATAATCATGAGGTTAGACCATTTTTCCTGAATGACAGGCATCAGACAATGGAGCTGATTTCAGTGAGTTTGCTACAGACCAGGTGTTCTTGAAAAGCCCTTCATATGTCGAGTTCCACTGGGACTTATCCTTTCTTTTACGTTCTGCTCCACTTTCCAGAAAGGAGCACGAAATTAAAAAACGTGTGGATCAGCAAACATGACACGATAATCTCAGTGGGGCACACGTTCACAGTTCAGTATTGTTCTCTTGTGATTCAGTGTTGTATATATGTCAACTCAAACAGCCCGGAGCTCTTAATGTAGACTTGGCACAACCATTATCATGACACACTCTGAATGAGTCACCTTGACTAGCTTGGTGTCCTCTTTTTGAGGACTTTTTGAGGTCATTATCTTTGTCCTTCAGTGCCACACTGGCTTGTATGCAGCCACATGATGGAGCCCAGAGGACACTGAGTTAAGTTTGCATGTTTCAGATGGTGATGTCACTTCAGTGGGTGACGCACCAGACTGCAGCCAAAGGCGTGTGCGTTGTGTGTCTTCAGAGGTGGTGTCCTTGTAAAATAAAGCCATCTTAATTTAATCACAGAACTAACATGTCCGATGTAGTTGATAGCATACATGTCTGCACGCAGAAAAGAACAGAATTGTTTTCACCCTTAAGACTTCTAACACAGGGAAAAGATATGGCTTTAAAGGAATACTCAAAGAGAAGTGTCTGTAAAGTAATCTCCATACTGACAAAGAGTCGACTGTAGAAACACAGAGAGAAACTGAGCCTGCAGCTAAACTAGGTTGTCTCCAAAAAGTCGACCTATAAACCAGTATGAAGTCAGATTGACAAGAGTAATTCAGGACAAAGGCTTAAAAATAAATGAGGAGGAAACTATACACCTTTATCCCGCCCTGGAAGGAATCTCCTCTTGTTCCTGAAATGAAATTGAGCAAAGGCATGTTGACTTTTTCACTCTTTGTCCACAAGGGGTCACACAATACTAAGCACTGAAGGCTTTTATTTTGCAGTTCAGTGGGTTCAGCTCAGAAAATCAGGAACAAAGTTCACCAAATGGGTCAACAACAGCTGGAAAATGAGAATGTTTTTGTAATAAATCACCAATTATTTTGGTTTCTAACTTGAACAGAGCTATGAATATATCATTGATTTTAAACTTCTAAAATAGTCGTTTGTCTCCATTGTTTTGTTCTCAGAGGACTCCGTCTCCTGAACATCTATTACAAATTCACGCTAACTAATTGTGGGCTGCAGAGCAAATTCACTCAATAAACGTTTTGGGTTACTACTGCTTTGTTTTTCACTTAAAAGACTACATTATCTCAGTGATAAATGACCATCCTCAACGCATTTAGAGACTGACAGGCGAGTAGCAGCAGCGTACTTTTTATTTCAACAGTAATTTAGAGATGTAGTCCATGCATTCATATTTATCACTCCTCTTTAGAAATGACTGATAGGAATAAATCAGTAGTGGTGGATATTAACATTTCCAGCAGTATTCACAGAATTGGCTATAGATATCAGCTGAATGTACTAAAAAGTTTGAGGGACTTTAGGCAGGTCCAGTAGACCCACGTCAGCTTTTCTTTGTCATCCTTAAACTTTAAATTGTGCTCTAAGGACTGAAGTTTAAGGTCTGAACCATGTTGAGATATCTGCATTGATATAGGGATCAACTAAAATGAATTTGTAAATATCAGCCAAAATCTAACATTGTGCATCTGTAGTTGTGCTTTAGTCATTAGTCATGTTGCAATGATGTTTCATTTATTACAGAGAACAGAAATGTGATTTTAACTCTCACAAGACCAAGCAGGACAGGCACAAAACATTACTCATTTATATATGTCAATTTGGAAAGTTGTTAAACCCTGTATTTACCATCTATTTTACTCAGTTAAAGGTGCAGTATGCACAATTTTTGCACTGAAACCGCAACATTAATTACAAAAACTAGAGCCTGGGAAACATTTCTTAATCCTGCTCACACTGGATTTCTGACCATTACCGCTTGCTCCTGCAGTGTGTGCCGTCCACTCCTGCCTGCACCTGCAACAGGTCTCTCCGATCCTGCTCACATCATGCAGAAATGATGACAATCCATGTTTACAATTCAGAATAATGGACAGTGTGATTAATCAAAATAATGGCAATATTAATGTGTTCACTTAAGGACCACCTTGACAAAGTGTCTTCCTTGAATGAAGGAAAAGTCTGAGAAAATAACCACAACACTCACATCTTGCATAAAAATGCCACAAATAGATAAAGACAAGCTGGGAGCTACAGACGTATTTAACTCCTGGTTATGGCTAAGTAATAACAATGTCAACATGATATTTACTGACCTTATTTACACAACATTGAAATCATTTATTTCAGTCATACAGAGGTGAAATTGTTTCCTGATCTCTGAAAAGTTTTTGTGTTATAAAAACTGCAGTGCATTTCCATCAGCACTGAAGATCGTACTATTACCATCCTTGTCATTAAATGCTTAATGCAATAAGACCAATTGCATGGAGAGGGGTGTTTTTCCCCCAAAAACTGCATAATAGCTCAGCCTCTCCACATGATGGTGTGTATTTGCAGTGATCAGCCTACAACTAAGGAGAGCAGTAAAGCTGTGCCTTTTGACTTATTTACTCCACTTTATTGTGGAGCTTTAACAAAGCATCACACTAGTTGACAGCAAAGGGACAGACACATATTCTTATGTTTACACATAAGAGCAAGAAGAAATGCATTAAAGAGAGCTTTCTTTAATCAGGGATCGTAGTGCAGGTGAATTATAACATCCAGGTGTGCCAAATCTGTTTCCTTGTGGTTGTGTTTAAAAAAAGTCCCATTGTTTTCCAGCTCTGTCACTTACTCTCTCAGTTTTAATGAAAAAACAGACTCCTGTGCCTGATGTAGTTTGTCTTTGTGTGTCTTTAAGAGCGAAAGTCATCTCCTCTTCAGCATTGTGGCAGACTGAACGTATGTGTAATGGTGGATGGGGAAGGTGAGGGGTGCAAACTGAAGAGAACGATGCAACAATTCTGGATTTGTAGAAAATCTGTGTATATTTATGATTTTGTTATGGCACCGATTTTGAACCAGTACACCCAAAAAGGCTTTGAGTATCAAGAACAATTAGAGCAACAACGTGGCACACATATAGACACAGACAGACACACAGGCCACCAGTTATAGTAGTAAGATGACTGCTCCAATTCTATTTATGTTTTTAGTAGAGAACTTCCATTACCTAACATATTACCAACCATTTCAAAAGCCAGAGAAATCATTCATTTTTATTGTTGCAATGGGATGAGTCCTGTCACAGTGGCTTCTGACAGAGCTGCTGTGACAGACATGAATTATTTAACGTTGTCATTGAAACTTTGGATGAACTGCAACCAGAATCTGCTGTACTGTTGCTGCATCTCTGTTGTCTTTTGTGCTGCTGACTTGAGTTTATTCTCTGCCACTGGCTGTGCTTTCTGTTGCCCAAGCTACCCCACATAATTCCAGTCCCCTCACCCCCTGACCCCTGTAACGATGTGGCCTCACTAGACACTCTAATGATACCTGGCTTGAATTTCCTTTGTTGCTTTTTTGATAATCTAAATTGAGGAGTCTTTAAAAAAAAACATGCACAAAATTAGGTGTATTTGCTAAATAGCAAGTGGATGGATCATTTCACAAGACATTTTCACACTGCCTTTTCTATTCCTGCCCCTCCCTATGGAACTCACTACCTAAACATATCCAAGGCTGCAAAGACATATCCACATTCAAATCACTGCTCAATACCCTTTAAGACAGGCTTTAAATGTGTGATTTTTCTTTTTTTGGGAACTTAAAAAAGAAAAGTGTGTAAGTAAGGCAATTTGACAAAAAAAAACCAAAAACAAAACTAAGTCATAATTATAAGATAAAAAAATCATGATTATGAGATAAAAGTTGAAATTAGGAGATAAAAAGTCAAAATTATGAGATATAAAGGCAAAACTAGGAGATAAAGAGTCATAATTAAGAAACAGAAAAACTTAACTATGGATAAAAAGTCAAAATTATGAGATAAAACTCAAAATCAGGAGATATAAAGTCATACTTATGAGAAAAAAAATCATAATTATGAGATAAAAAGTCAAAATTATGAGATATCAAAGTCAAAATCAAGAGATATAAAGTCATTATTATGAGATAAAAAGACTTTTTATCTCATAGTTTTGACTTTTTATCTCATAATTATGACTTAAGATTTTTTTTTCAAGAATTGCATTACTTTCACTTTTTTATTAGGCAGAAATTGGCTTCCGTACATTAGCACTTTAAAAAGTGTTTTAATACTTGGACATTGGCAGTGAGCTCAAATACTGTCTTGTGTTGTTATTTACAGTATATTACAACTTTTAAGACCATCTTTATTGCCATTTATCTCTCAGTTCTTTACACTTACAATACAAGGATCAAAACAGCCCTTCATTAAAGACTATAAGCATACTTGTGTTATTTTCCACATATTGTCACACTTCTCCTGTGGCGAGAGGGGAAAGAACTATTCAACTCCAGCAAAGGTGGCAGATTGTTTGCCAAACATAGTGTTGAAGCCTGCTGTATTTGAATGTGATATTTGCCAGCTTGTGAACGGGATCCTTCTGTTTATGCTTGTGACTGTCCATGTTGATCACTGGAAGATACAAGAAAAATGTGTACAGAAAAACAAGAAATAATGGAGTAGCTGTTGCAGCACTCTAGCTGCCTGTATGTGTCTTTCTGGGCCTTCATACCATGAATGGAACATTTTTTAAATTAACATTATGCTGCAAGTGATAAAACAATTGTGAAAAGATAAAAAGATAAATATCACCTTTAACATGTGTTTGATATTGGTATTATTTGTGTTTTTAGGTATTCTGTTTTACATCTGCACCTTAATTTCCCCACAGGACTTATACAGTATGTACAGTGTGCTACTCACAACCACTTCGTTAAGGCATGTATGTGAAAGTGCACATTAACACAGATGTCCAGTCAGCCAATCACATGGCAGCAACCAATGCATGTATACGTGGTCAAGATGATGGGCTGAAGTTCAAAAGAAACATCAAAATGGGGAGGAAAGATGCTTTAAAGACCACTTATTATGCAAAATACGCTTTTTCAGGCTTTTCTAACAAAATTCTGTGCCCCAGGCCTGTCCACAATCCCTCCAAGAATCAGAAAAATCCATTCCCTCACCCCCTCTCTTTCTCCACCTTTCAGAAAATGTGTGCTGAAACAAGCCGTTCTCAGATTTCCCCCTGATGATGTCATGTGGGGAGTTAGCACCGCCTCCAGGTTTGGTTGGCCCTCCACACTTGGAAGAAAGTTCCTCTCCTGACCCTCCTCTCAGATCAGGAGAGCCACATCTATTTCCTGAGTGGGGCGGAGTCAGACAGCTTGTTAACATTTAAAGCCACAGACAGAATTTGCTCTTTCTGAGCAGGGCTGAAACAGAGAGGTGTTTTTAGACATACAGAAATCCATTACTGGAGTGTTTATTCAGCAACAAACTTCACAGGCATGTTTTGAGGACCACTGAGACCAATATAAACTTGTCTCTAAGGAGTAAAATATGTGACCTTTAAGTGACTTTTAACATGCAATACAGAATTTCATGCTGTTTATGCCAAATTCAGAACCAAAAATTTAAATGTTATGGCAGAAATGAAGACCCATCAGACCAGGCAATGTTTTTCCAATCTTCTATTGTCCAATTTTGGTGAGCCTGTATTAATTGTAGCCCCATTTCCTGTTCTGTAGCCCATCTGCTTAAAGGTTTGATGTGTTATGAGTTTAGGGATGCTTTACAGCATACATCATTGTAGGGGGTTCTTGTTTAGTATTAGCTGTGTTTGCCTTTCTTCCAACTTGAACCACGCTGGTCATTCTCCTCTGACCTCTGCCATCAACAAGGCATTTTGGCCTAGAGAACTGCCACTCACTGGATTTTTTGTCTTTGACTGTTTTCTGTAAACCCTAGAGATGATGGTGTGCAGGAAAAGCCCAGTAGATTAGCAGTTTGTTAAATACTCAGACCAGCCTGTCTGGCACCAGCAACCATGGCATGCTCCTTGCACTTAAAACACCTTCCTCATTTTGATGCTCAGTTTGAGCTTCAGCACATCATCTCTATTATGTCTACATGCCTAAATGCATTAGTTGCTGCCCTATGATTGGCTGACTTATGTTAATAAGCCACTGAACACATTTACAATATAAAG
Source organism: Cheilinus undulatus (assembly GCF_018320785.1). NCBI lineage: Eukaryota > Metazoa > Chordata > Actinopteri > Labriformes > Labridae > Cheilinus > Cheilinus undulatus. The sequence continues at coordinate 15,585,760 of NC_054884.1, read as the reverse complement.
TGATTGGGGATTGTAATTTTTTTTGTTTATATTGAAGGAGACTTAAAACAGATGTTTAATTTGTTTCAGGAATTATTTATGACCATTTCCTTATGAGGCAAGAAAAATATTTAAATAATCCATAAACCTCTCTTTGGAGGGTTGAAAATGTATGTTGTTTGATGTTAAAAGGGCTGGCTGACATGAAACTGAACTCAAACAATGTTGAAGTTGAAAGACTATTTAAAACTAAGTGTTTGAGGGTGATTATAGATGATAAACTTTGTTGGACACCTCACATGTAAAAAAAAACGTATCCAAATTTGTTTTCTACTTTAACAGAACAAGGGATTTACTGAATACGAACAGCCTTCATATACTGTACTGTTCACTTGCAGTGGCTTATACGATGTACTGAGCTGAAATTTGAGGAAATACATATAAAACAAATTTAGATCTAATAATTAAATTGCAGAAAAGAGGTATTAAGGTAATAAATACAGTTGGATATCGACCAATCAGCTTTTAATAGCTCCTGTATATGGGCACCTGATCTGTCCACTTGTTGAAAGTGCTAAAGTTTAACATCATTGTACCCTTATTAATTATGGGTAACATAAATATATTTTTTCATCAAGAACTTTTTTTTTTTTAACTTTGTTTAATTTCTGCTGTATTTTTCTGTTTGCAAAGACAGTTTTTATGTTGGAGTTTTTTATAAATTCTCAACAGACCAGTCTGACTAGGAGGTAAATAAATGAAATAACAATCCACTAATAACATTTCTTGTGACAGTAACATTTTAATGAATGGATCTGAGATATTTTCTTGACTGCATATTGAAATTTCTGTGTTCCTTTTGCCTGCCGATATTTCATTATTTATTTATTTTATTTCTTTATATAATAACGAGGGACAATGCACATTAATGAACATGGACATGTAAATGTGCCAGATTGTAGTCATAGGCTAATTTCCATCTGTAGTCCCTGGCAGGTAGATGGTATATACAAAGAGTACATTAAATATCTACATAAAAATCAGACAACACCAAGAGACCAGACAACATAGACAGTACACTAAAATACAAAGACCCAAATATGACAATACAGTAGGTTGCTGCATGACCTTTGCTTAAGACAGACCAAGAATAAAGTCGAATTGCAGTTAAAGTGCGTAAGGCACACACCAGCCGAGCCAATCAGATTCAAGTAGCTGCTATGAGTCCATCTGTCAATCCATTATCTATACAGCTTGTTCCCTTCAGGGTTGCAGTAGACTGGAGCTGATCCCAGCTGTCTTTGGGGAAAAGACTGGGTAAACCCTGGGCTGGTCACCGGTCAATCACAGGGCTGACTCAGAGAGACAAATAACCAGGCTACACTCACTTCATGGACAATTTAGACTCATCAATTAACCTAATGAGCTGTGTTTGGACTGTCGGCAGAAGCTGGAGGACCCACACACGTGTGGGAAGAACATGCAAACTCAGAAAGGCCCTGTCTGATGGGGATTTTGATTTATATATATGTGGGTGAGCATAGGATGTTATCTATAACAATTCAAGATGGAAAATCTACTATTGAAAAAAATTACTGCTTGCATGAATAAAAGATTATCAACTGTTAAAAAAAGAGAATATACAGAAATTGTATGTTTAAATTTACACTCTGAAAGAGCTTTTCTGAGTCATGATCTTTCCACACTTGCATTATTGTAGGACAATTTTCATTAAAGTTTCGTTCAAAAGTCTTCTTTGACTTTGGACAAACACCATATGAGGCAAAAGTTGATTTTATGGTCTATAAATAAATTGTTAATATAAGTCTCTCAGCAGGGGTGTGACCCATTTTTGAAGTGATGTCACACACTAAAAACTGGATCATGGAGAAAGGAGGTCTTTTTTAAAGGCTGTCTGGTGTAAATATAGATATTTAGTGATCCACCTGAGAGCAGTGTCATTATGGAGATGATAAATAAGCTTGAGTATGAGAAGAAGAATACAGAAAGGCTCCAGAAAGAGGAGAGTGATCCATCATACAGGCCCTTTAAGCCCTTCACTCCGTGTGCATAATTCAGGGGATTCAGAGAGACCCTGGGGGAAATGTGGTGGCAGAAACAGTGGGAGCACGAAAAACAGGGAAAGAATAGGGTAAAGAATAATGCAGGAGTTGAACATGTAATGCTGTACTTACGGAGCTGCGATGGGGTAATTAGATGCTGGTAAATGGGGAGATCCATCTCCTCGTCTTACCTGTTCAACCGGCCTTAATGCTCCGCTGCTGATCACATGATTGTCTGTTCTGACAACATGTGTACCTTCATTAAATAAAACATCAAGCTTGTTTTCACTTTACAGTCACACTACACAAGGTCAGGCAAATACTACCACTGTAAAAGTATTAATAGCATGCCATGTCAAGGAAAAATCAACTAAAAAACTCCACTAATTAACATATTTTAAGCTATTAATGCAGTTTAAATTAATCAAATCTATTCTATCAAAGCACATCTCATTCATTTTAGCAATGGCCAAACTATTATATAGCTGGTTCAGCTTGCTTGCTTTTGTAATAAGCCCGACTGCAGCTCTTTGTTGCACATGTAATTTAAATAAGTGAAAGCTCTTAAAAGGATTAGTGCCCCACTGATTCAATTATAAGTAATCACCATCATCAGAGTCATGAAATGTGTTAATTTCAAAGGCAATCAATTTGTTCCTGAAGCCTCTAAGGCCATGGTTCTCAACTGTCGGCTTGGGGCGCACAAAGGGTGTTAGTCCATATTATATTGTTATCTTGAGGGAGGTGGTAAGGTTACCAAGAATGGCTAAAATCCACCATTTAAGACAGAAGAAGTAGAAAGTTTGATTTTAAGCTGGCAGTTTAGCAAAGCATGACATGACACAAAATACAAAGAATATGGGTTCTCTTTCAAGACATAGAGAGATATTTTGTACTATCTCAGATCCAAACAGCACCTACAACCTTAACCAAATTTGAAAATGAGAGAGCCCGCACATGATTTCAGATTTAAGCAAGACAGTCTGGCTGCAGACCACAGGTTTCAGACAGCCTCCCTTGAATTTCAGAAATAAAATCAGATTAAACTTCTGGTTAGGCATAGGGGAAGGAGGAAAGGTTGGAAAACCAGATCACAAAAATGTTTATTAAAAAAGAAGTATTTATTTAATTATCTATCTTTATTTAAATGTATCTAACCAGGAGAACCTCACTGAGATCAAGAATCTCATTTACAAGAGTTTCCTGGCCAAGACAGGCAGCAAACAAAAAGAAAAAGCTCATCCTCCATGAAAACACTCAAATGCAGCAAACTTGGCAAAAGCTAACAAAGCTGTGTTAACTAGGTTAGCTACGTAAACTGTGTCAGTAACATAGCTAAAGCTGAAGCTATATTGGCTACTTTTGCTTATGCTTTATTTGTTACGTTACATAAAATATAATGCAACTAAATTAAAAAAAAAGCGATTTTAACTTTAACTAAAGGTAATGATGCTAAAGCAAACCACCGAGTCGATACATTTTTTTAAATGCTGGATTAGACCTCGACCAGCAATGTAGTTCTTTCATGAATGTAACTGCCAGACTTTGTTTATGAATAAAGTTCAATTTAGAAAAAAACCCCCATCCAAAACAGAAAATACATTGTACCGGAAAATGACATCCCCTCTGTCCAGACAGAGGTAGTGTCTCACAGCTCGTTTCCTGACACTATTGTTCCATTCAACATGACAATCCTCAGAGTGTATGCTCAGCTGTCCCCAGTGTTCCTTCCACACAACAGGATTCCTGATCTTTATAATGAGAATTTTTAATGTATACAAATTTTCTCCAGAGCAGTCCTGATTTTCTTCAGAGCAGATCAAGGAGGGTAAAATCACGCTCAACAAACTTCACACCACAGGAAGTCTGGTAAGATTAACTTCAGGACAATGAAATGATCGAACTGTTGCTGACTTTGGTCAAGAGGGGTGAATCAGAGCCAAAATCAGCCCAATTTTCTTGGAGTATGTACCCCACCATGGGAGTATTTTGAACTGGCAACACCAAAATCTACATTTCAGGGCATCTAAATTATAACCAGTGCTTAAAGCTGTTGGGTTACAAAATGTCTCAAGGTCTGTCTGATTGGGGGATCATCAAGTCTGTTTTAGAATTGCGATGTATGCTGGACATTTGCTTTTAATTAAGGACATTCGACAAACACATACACAGAAACCATGAGAAGGTTTTTAGCTGCCCCTTTCCATTTGTATCTGAAGTCCAGCCTTTTTGATTTTAACTGGTTAGTAAAGGAGAAATCACATTGACGAGAACGGCAGTGTTCAAAAAGTTGAACTATTTTCAAATGAAATGCAATTTGTGGACACATGGCTCTGTATGAACTACCAATGTCAATCTCTGGTTCAACTGAATAGAAACAAAATCATAAGACGATATTGAAAATAATGTTGGGAGAATTTAATAATACCATTTTTGAACAACCTAGAGCATTGTTTTCTGCATAATATGATCTGTCAAAAAGTTTTATGATCAGCTTATATCAAGGAAAAAGTATACCAACACTGGTAGATTTACATGTGACTGGCCAACAGCAGCCAAAAATATTATCTATTTCTAAAATGACTTTGTAAGAACACTTGTGAGTACATATTTGTGGCTTGAGATACCCTGGAGGTTAACACTAAAACAACAAAATGTAACAGACAATAATTAGTTATTTTTGTTTCAAGAGTTATATTTAGAGTGTTACAAAATATGCCACAAAAGAATGAGATGTTCTTCAATGACTAAGTGCTTCATTGCCCTTTCCCTTTGCCACAGACATTTGTCTCATCTCCAGCTCTCTTCCTCTCTCTCGTCCCACTCACTCTTTGTTTTTTCTCAGGTTTTGTTTGGACCACGGGTTTCACATTGTCTCAGCTTAGAGAGCAACTACTGTGAGTTCAGAGGAGGTGGAGGACTTATGTGTGCATGTGTGGGGTTGGGGGGGGTTTAGATTGGAGAGTACTGCTTGGTGCTTGCTATGTAGAGAGAGCAGGGGAGTGCTGATTCATGCTTGGTTAAACTCCGTCCACTGGGACGCTACATGGAAAATGTGTGAAGTGTATACAAGTGTGACACAGTCAAAGTGAGGTCAGGGGCGATGGGCTAATGATTGGACTCTAATGAAAGGAGAATCTATCTTTTTAAGGGATTTCATAGACACTTTCACACCTTCTTCCTTTAAAATCCTGCTTTCTTTTTAAATTGTAGCATGCAAAACAGAATGCAGCTTATCGAGGACAACTAGATGCTGAGAGTCCGATACACAAAGAGCACACAGAGCACAAAGCCTGAGAGTGCTTTGGATTGTTTGCCAAGCAGAGTCATGTGCCCACGAATGTGAGCCAGCGCTCTGTAGAGGTGTTTAACAATGACTGGATCTGCACAGGTCCAACTCCAGTGTTGGGTCACAGGGTGGCTGTTCCTGGGTAACTCGAAGACATTATCAAATATTTAGCTGGCCTTCTTTTCATGATCATGGTATGTAAACAAACATATTATCTGTGTGATTGACATGCGATCTCTCGGCCTGGCACGGCAGTGAAAGCCTAGACAGGCCTTTGGTGTAAAAGGAAGAGACACTAACAAGGTTTAATTATTACCATCAAGGACAGATGAAATGATTGGCAATGTAGTATTTTTGAAGTCAAACTTTTGAGGACAGGTGTTGCATTTTGTTTGTATGAACCCTTTGGCTTATGAGAGAATTGAGATAAACATCAGTTTAATGCAGCTGCCAGTATTCTTTTTTGTAAGGCCCTTTATATGCTGAAAAGTATGCTAATTTTTCACTTTAGACACATTTTTTTGATTCTCCTCAGTCATTTCCCTGCCTAACACATGGGGGTACACTTAATCCCTTATAGATGCATATAAAGTTTGATCAAATGAAATTAAAGTGATTAAACACTTTTCAAAAAATGTGATAGATACATGAAGGTGAATGGAAAACTCATTAAAGTAGGCCGATGAATAATAGAGGAGGGTGTGTTCGTGTTGAGCTAGCTTAGTTTACATCTTCACTGGGTGGAGCGCGGCTGATGCTCCTCTGGGGGTGGGGGGGGGTGGGGTGAGACGAGGTGGGTTGTGGGTTTTAGAGAAGGAGGCTGGCGGGGCACAGAGCCAGCACTGGGCAGTGAAAGTGAGGAGATGGCTTCACTGAAAGGCTCGGCCAGCACCAGGTTCATCAGGTAAAAATGGAAAAAAAAGGTTAGCCAGTGGCGGCCATGACAGGAAACACAAGATACCTCTTTGTAGCTGGTGGAAAAAAACTGTGGGTGCAAATTGCTTCATGCAACGTGATAGGCTGTGTGATTATGCATGTTTAATGCACAGTTTGATTTCTAAATGTTACTTGCTATCTTATCTTGCAGTGTCATCCAGGTGCACATCTGTTAAATTCACCTTTAAAAACAGATTTTTTACCTGTAACAACTTGCAGCCGTTATCATTTAAACAGTTCTCCTGCTCAGGAATAAAAGCTGTGCATTATTCCCTCAGACAGAAGATGTTTAGTATAGTGTGTACCATAGGTCTATGTGCACAGCTATGTGGTGAAAGTGACAAATGAGGCCAACTGGTTGTAGGTGGCTGTAGGTGCTGGGTTTCAGGTGACCATTGTTACATGGTCAGAGTGGTAACCAGAGCTAGAATCTCCTTAGAGAATAAAAGCACCCAGGCTCTGTCAGATCACACTGATATGTCCTGCATTATGGACTGTGTCCCATTTCAGAGGCTGCATCCTTCAGGGGGCACATTAGCAGAGTGATTACATAACAGTGGTGAGTTGAAGGCCATCTCATTTTGAAGCCTCCTTCTAAATTTCTGAAAAATATTCCTAAGTGTAAAATTGTGAAGACTTTGAATATTTCACCATCCAATGTTATAAAAAGATTCAAAGAATCTGAAGGAATCTGTGCGCAAGGGACAAGGCCGAAGGTGGCATTGCATTGAAACAGACAGGATTCTGTACAGGAAATCACTGCCCAGGCTCACAGTTCGCTGTGCCATCCACAAGTGCAGGTGAAAGCTGTGTCATGCAAAGAAAAAGCCATAAGTGAGCACAGCCCCGAAACGCTGCTGTCTTCTCTTGGCCAAAGCTCATTTAAAGTGGACTGAAGCAAAGTGGAAAACTGCTCTGTGGCCGGATTAATCAATCTTTTTGGAACCATGGATGCTCTAGCCTGCTGACTATAGAGAGGGAGGAGAGGAGAGGGACCATCCAGGTCTGGAAAGACGTATGTGACTGTGGCCCAGCTCTAGTGCAGACATGATGCTGGATCATAGCATTCTGTAAATATATATGGCTATGAGAAGCAAATGTTTAGTAGTTGTTTAATATGGCTGGAATTCTGAGGTCTGCTTGCCAAATTGGCTGATGACAAATATGCTACCATCCCTAATGTTATTAAATGATTTTTTCTTTACAATAATTTTCAATAACAGGTTATATATGTGATTTTAGTTATGTTTTGGTGCAGCTGACACGGTTGCAGTGTGACAGGATACAATATGATACTGTAGGAAATTATCATTTTATATAATGATGCAATATAATATGATATAATACAATAAACACAAAACCTTACAGGAAATACATCTTGAACTCCAGCACTGCAAACATTTGGCTTCCTTAACTTAGAATAAAAATATATGTAAAGAACCACCATTCCAAATCCAAACAGTGATGCATATAGTAATGAACAAACCACAAAACTGTTAAAAATACAAGACTATGATTAACAACTATAAAGAAGAATACAAATAAGAGAAGAACACAAGGATATATAAGGACATCACAACACATTTACACAGCACCAGGGGGTAGGGCTGGGCAATTAATTGCAAATTAGATTAAATCGTAATATGGTCTGCTGCAATTTTTAAATTGCAGAAGTTGCCAGTTACCAGTTTAATAAATCAATTTTTGCAGCGGCAGAGATTTAATGCACATTATGTAAACATTTAAGTGTCAATTTTTTTATAATGGTTTACAAAAATCCTCCTTTTTGTGTTTTATGTATGTTTTTCTTAATCAAAATGAGTGACATAAAAATGAAAATAGCCTTAAACAAAGCAAATGACATCACATTTGCAATAGGAGCAAAAATAGTTAGCTCATCTAAAACTGATGAAGCCTAGCGATACTTCACGACAGTCATACCCCAGCTGCATTAGCTGGTAGCCAGCCTCACCCACCCCAGCCGCCCTCATTATAGTTTAAAGCTTGTTGTAGCCCATATTTAGATTCATGCTACTATGGATGAATTGGTTTGGAAATAATTTCATTGTTTTCAATACACATGGTCTTATTTATGGAATTATTTATTGCTTGAATTTTTTGAAAAATACACAACATTAACCAAAGAATAATCGCATATTAAATCGCAATCACAATATTTTGGAAAAAAAAAAAAATCACAATTAGATTATTTTTGCAAATCGTTCGGGGTTGGATTCATTTTTAGTTCAATAAGAGGAGGTGGAGTTGTGTCAGACATCTTTAGTCTTTGTCCTGCATGCAGAATGATTACAGGTAAAGTACAAGCAAAATTGTAAATGCAAAAATTAGATATAAAAACTGGTTCATAAACATTCAGACCACGCATTCCTAATACATACAGTCACACATAGCATATTAATGATAGCTTTTTCTTGTGCCAAGGTTCCTCCTAACCATTCATGCTTCCTCCTCCAAGGGTGTCAGTGAGCGTCTGGAAGTGAAAATTAATAATCACAGGTCTCCAAGTGTGATCTTCTGCACATCATTTACAGATGTCTTGTTACGAGGAACAAGGCAATGATGTGTTCTGCTAATTTTAGATTGTATCTAAATAGCGGTTGGTAAATAATTTCCACATTAACATTTTGACATGCTGGAGTCAGAAAGAGTTTGAGCATGTGGATGGTAAATGATCAAGAGAATGAATAAGCGGCTGAAAACAAACTCATTTTAGGGGAATGGGAACAGAATACTTTTGACTGGATCTTTGTGTGGAGGAAGGTTTGCATATTCATTAGTCATTCTCCTCAACGAAGTATACTCAATTCCACGGCGCTTTATTCTATTGTGGTGTTAGATTCAAAAAGCCTTTCACTCTGTCCTGTGCAATTTTTTGTGTTTTCTAAAAGAAGCTGGAGTCTCATTTGTGGCTCTTTCACTCTTTGTTGTGATCCATTTGAAACAGAGAGAGGAGCAGTGGGTGCTCACTCACAGAATAACGGTGGCAGAGATGAGGTTCAGCCCAGTGTTTAGGTTTGTTCAGAACCAGTGCTGGTGCACTAGCAGCTAACCTGGTCAGAATCAGAGCACTCAGAGCAAAAGATGATTCATTTGGAGTGTGATTGCACCGCGCTGAGAGCAGACAAAGAGAGCGTGGTTGAGAAAACACTTACCGTGAGTAGGAAGACTAACGATTCACAGCTCGGCATTTCAGCCACAGTCAGATTTATTTTTATTTGTTACTATGTTCTATTGTATAGGCTAAATGAACAGCCAAATAATGTATAATGAAGCTCTAAATCTGTGTTCCAAAGCAGATTCATAGTGTAAGACTATATCAATACAATGAAGTGAAATATCTGAAACAAGCAAAAAACAAAAAAACACAAGATGAAAAAAGTGTTCCCAAAACATGCTTAAATAGCATTATGTATTCAAGCCAATGGTTTGGAATTTGGATTAGCATCCCAAAACATCTTGGGGCTTTATATTTGAGGGGATTCTACCACTTCAGAGTGATATTTTGCTGTTTTTGAATAGGAGTTGTATTATATTCTTTGCAATACCTCCAATGATTTTAGTGAGCACTGCCCTTTTAAATATGACATGCTTGGAAAAGGCATGCTGTACAGTGGATGGGTATAGTTTCTCTTCATAATTTAGCAAATTTAAGGTAAAAATGCGGGCCAAAAACAATGTTGGCTCAATTGTACACAACACTATCTGTTGTTTCCTCTGCTGAATCAAGCGTACAATCAATTCAGTATTGTTTTTTGTCATATTTTTGCGGTGAACTCACAATTTATGCGGTGTACCCGTCTGCAATGCTGTACAGCCTAGCTTCCCCAAGCACATTGTGTTCAAAAGGGCAATGCTCACTGAAATCACTGGAGGCGAATGCCACTGAGTACCTCATATTAACCAACTTCAAAAATACCAAAATACCCCTTTAAGAGGTTCCTTGAACCTGAATTGAGACTGATCCACATGACCAACATGCTAGGTAAAAAACTTCTAGTTAGTATAGTGTAGTGGTAGCTTATGGAAAGTTAGCATACAGGATGTTAAATCAACTAGATTTATTCTATGCTAAATGGAGAGAACTTCTTAGTCTTGTTACATAAATATGACTCTTAATTCACCCTCCACTAAGCCCCACCCCCCCTTGATTATTGTTGCTACGCCTGTCAAGCTTTCACATCTGTTGTGCTGAATACCTAGTTTTACACTGTAAGTAGGGGGTATTCTGAAGGAAATCATAACAAATTCGTAGCAAAAAGTGTAAAAAAAAAAAAAATCTGAGGAGTCAGAAACATCTCCAACACACATGTGAAAGCTTTGATCCCATATAATTTGTTGTCTGAGTGTGAGCTGTTACTTAGCATTAGACTAAATACCTAATGACTAACATGTAGGCTAGCACATGGCTAATTAAGGCAGTGAATATTCATGTCATCGAGACTGAAGACGTCATGCCAAATATCTTCGGACATCTATGCAGGAACATGATGGCATGGATGAATTTTTATTTAATAATCAATGGCAGAGAAAATGAAGCTGAAACCTGAAGGACTGCAGACAAGTGAGCAACATAAACATAAAGCAGCCGCTGTGAGCCGAACTTCTGCTCCAGCCAATCCATGGACTTGAGGACAGTACTGAAGTAGACATCTATCTCTCTCTTCTCCACATAAACCATGGTTAGATTTCATAGTTTTAACTGAAAAGCAGCTGGAGTTGAGTTCTTCAGCTTATGAAGAATAAGACGGTTAAGACACTCTTGATGACGTCAACTCAGAATTTCAGAACTCTGAGATCAAATGGAATGCACCTTAAGTGTTGTTCATGTGTTGAACACAGCAGTGTGATTGTTGCAGCAGACTGTATGTAAAAAACAACTCATCATGTTTTCATTGTTTGTTTAAACATTTAACATATAGATAGATGAAATAATGTCTTGTAATAGTCATTTTTATTGTCCAAACCATGTGCAATCTGTGTAAACAGGCAGGCTGTAACAGGGAAACAACAGCTTAGGTTACTATCAGGCTCAGTTTTTATGGTGTGTGACTTGGGTCAGAACTGGGACAGAAATAAGTGACCCATTGGGACAAACATAGTCAAACAACATTGCTCTTGTACAGCACAGTGACATAATATACACCGCTTTCCACATTATTAGGCAAATGACATTTTTCTCTTATTTTCCTAAATATTAATGCAAATGACAGAGTATTTTTCAAGTCATCAGCCGTTAGAGCATAATTTAAATGTTTTTGAACAAACTTCATAATGGCAAACATTATTTTTTTTTATAAATAAAAACCTCAAAATGCACTTTTCCACATGTTCCACATTATTAATCAGGCCACAGGTTTCAAGCAATATAGAAAAGAAAAAGGATCTCTCTGCTGCCGAAAAGTGTCAAATAGTGTAATGCCTTGAACAAGGAATGAAAACATTAGATATTTCATGAAAAATTAATTGTGATCATCATACTGTGAAGGAATTTGTAGCTGATTCAGAGCACAGACGGGTTCCTGCAAATAAAGGCATAATGAGGAAGTTTTCTGACAGACAAATTCATCAGATTAAGAAAGCAGATACTAAAATGCCATCACAAAGCAGCAAACAAGTATTTGAAGCTGCTGGTGCCTCTGGAGTCCCACCAACCTCAAGGTGTAGGATCCTCCAGAGGCTTGCAGTAATGCATAAACCTACTATTCGGCCACCCGATCCAATGCTCACAAGCAGAAACGGTTGGAGTGGGCCCAGAAATACATGAAGACTCATTTTCAAACAGTCTTGTTTACTGATGAGTACCGTGCAACTCTGGATGGTCCAGATGGAGGAGTGGTGGATGGTTGGTGGATGGCCACTATGCCCCAACAAGGCTATGACGTCAACAAGGAGGGGACGGAGTCCTGTTTTGGGCCGGATTCATGAAGAGAGAGCTGGTAGGCCCGTTTAGGGTCCCTGAAGGTGTGAAAATGACCTCAGCAAAGTATACAGAGTTTCTGACTGACCACTTTCTTCCATGGTACAAAAAAAGAAAAGCAGTTCCTTCTGTAGTAAAATTTTCTTCATGCATGACAATGCACCATCTCATGCTGCAAAGAATACCTCTGTGTCATTGGCTGCTATGGGCATAAAAGGAGAGAAATTCATGGTGTGGCCCCCATCCTCTCCTGACTTAAACCTTATTTAGAACCTTTGAAGCATCCTCAAACTAAAGATCTATGAGGGTAGGAGGCAGTTTACATCAAAACTGCAGCCCTGGGAGGACATTCTAATATCCTGCAAAGAAATTCAAGCAGAAACTCTCCAAAAACTCACAAGTTCAATGGATGCAAGAATAGTGAAGGTGATATCAAAGAAGGGCTCCTATGTTAACATGGAACTTGGCCTGTTAATATGTTTTTGATTGAAATAGCTGATTTCAGTAAATGTGACTTCCTAATGCTGTAAATTAAAAAAAGACCAGGTCTTTACAACCTATAAAATGTTTTAAAACTCTGTCGTGCTTAATAATGTGGAAAAGTGCATTTCGAGGTTTATATTTAAAAAAAAATAATAGTTATCATTTTGAAGTTTGTTCAAAAACATTAGAATTATACTCTAACGGCTGATGACTTGAAAAATACTGTCATTTGCATTAATATTTAGGAAAATAAGAGATGAATGTCATTTGCTTAATAATGTGGAAAGCAGTGTATTAATACATTTTAAGCTAATGTTGCGTTAGCTTTAATATATATATATGTTAACGTTGCTGTTGCCTATGTTCATGTGTTCTCACTGTCCTCCACACTGTTTTTTTCATATCTGACAACTCTCCTCTTGTTTTTTTTACTTTGTGAAAGCAAAAAATTTAACTTCACTGTAAAGATTCAGATGTTCTGCTAGCATCCTAGCATCTGCTGAAAGCTTGTCAGGCCTCCCGTGCATAGTAGCGGTTGCTAACCTAGGATTGGACAGTGGTTGTTTTAGGGAGGGGCTTAGCTAAGGGTCATTTAGGTCAAGACAGATGTGTTAGAGAAAACAGTCACACCTGCTCTATTTTGAATAAAAGCTTTCATTATAGTGCAGATATGCAGCTGTGTTAATTTTGTCAACTAAAATTATGACTAATAAAGCTTGTGGACTACCTTTTGTCCTTGAGAAAGACTCGACTAAGACTAGCCAAAAATAGATCTTTGATGATTCAAACTGACTAAATGTAAGTTAATTTTTTGTCAAGATGACTAAAACTCGTCTAAAAAGCATAAGGACAGGGAGAAATATAAGGATTTATATCAATGACTTTGCACTATTTGTCTGTAATAAACAACTTTTAAAATCGTTTTAAAAAACATCCATCTAACCATAAGGAAGCATACCAAAACCAACACATGATATAAATTGACTTGTTTGAAAAATTTAAAAAGTGCATATGCAGTAGTTATCAGTTGTAGCATTTTTTTCTCACGTGGACTCTAACAGACTTAACTTCTCGATGGAAGGTTTTATGGACTGGTTGTTTTCCTGAGATGGCAGGTCAGCAATACCTGTCTCTTCACATCAAATTTCAGATTGCCTCCTAGCTGTCTGACAGCACGTCCTCTGGAAGGTCACTGCTTTCTTTTAATGGTTGAAAACTGTGCACAAAAAAATGCTAGTTTTTTACTCATTGGATTTTCAATTAAAAATATCCACATTTCTCTATTCTATCATTCAGATTTGTGTGTGTTTAAACTGCTGATTGCTGTTATGGTTTTCCTGAGCATACAAAAAATTAGTTGCCAATTATTGTGGCCACATGTGCAGTGCTTTTATGTAGTCCTCTTTAGAAAAATCACAAATTAATTTAATCAGCTATAACAAAAGCTTGTAATTTAACTGTGACTTTATATATTTCATATTAGGTATATAAACATACAAAATACTCTCCAGCCAGTCCACAGAGGTCATGTTGATACCAGGCTGACCTAGATCCTAAAATAAACACGTCTGCAGTTAATTAGTGAAGTAATAAGATTAGATAGCCTGACTGAAAAGAAATGTTCAAGAGGTCGAGGATAGATGAGTAATAATGTTCAGTGGCAGCAGACGGTTTTCATTATCACATAGGTAACATTTTTAGTAACATTTCAAATAAGCTACACAATGTACCTTTAACTAAGGCTTTTCTCAGTACTTTTAGATCAGACCTTTACTGAAATCAAACTGATGTGCTGTTTTTATACATGTCTGATTTTTGACACTTCATCAATGTAATAGAGACAGTACCCAGATTTACAAGCGTTTTGACAAGGTCTGCTCAAAGCAGCATTTAGCTGAGGGAATCAGTATCCATAAAAAGACAAGAGGCGTCAAAAAAAGCAGATGGCAAACGTGGGCAATCTGCAGTCAAAAACAGAACAAGACTGAACTGGGAGTGTTTGCCTCTGATTGCTCGTTTTACTTTAAACTCTATGCCATAATTATAAGCACAGACATAATTCACCTTTTTTTTAAAAGTTATTCTAATAATACTCAAAAGGTCAAATGAAATTATTCCTGACCGGTTGGAACACTGAGTCAAATGTATCATCACTAAAATGGAGCACACATATGATTCAGTAAGTTTATGTTGACCTCTCTGTGATTTTTTTTTTTGTGGACGAGGAGGAAAACCACTCTGACCCAGCCAAACACTGAGCGTACTGTTGTACTTGGGGACTCTCACTTCTTTGGCAGTGCAGTAGTTACTTTACTGGACAGCAGTGCGCTCAGCAGGGCTGAGGTTTATAAAAGCACAGAGCACTTTGCCATTCCTCGGGGACAAAACAAGAACAAACACAAAGTGAAACTCTTCTTTAGATTTATAGAAAAAAGAGGGAAACATGGGAGAAATGACAGCTTCCAATAGACACACAGTCTGGTGAAGGCGTTAAATCGATCAAAAAGCTTTGTGAAGGCTTTGTTCAACCAGTAGCAAGTGGCTGTGACGAGCTGTTTAGCCCATATTTACATTTTTGTACATTTTTTCACATAGGGCAAGGCAGGTCTGGATGGCTGTTTTTCTTTAATATCATTTAAAAACTGCATTTTGTATTTACTCTGGTCATCTTTGTCTCGTAAAAGAATTGTCTGATGATCTGAAATGTTTAGGTGTGACAAATATAAAGTAAAGAAATCAGGAAGGGGTGAATACTTTTCCACAGCGCTGTATGTGGAATAATAAATGGCCAGCAAACTGTTACCTGATTATTTTCAGCAATAGAGCCCTGTAGATCTAGAATAACACAGATCAATCTAGACATCCCAAAACATAACTTCTACCTATGCTGGAGTCTGATAAGGCAAAACCCAACCCTCCACTGTGGATAAACTTTTTTGCATAATCAGATATAAGGCCACACAAGTCAGGATAATTATACCTTCTCTTAAAGGGTATGAGGTGATAAGTGAGAACATGTACAGCATCTTATTAGAGCTTCCACCTCCCTGTGGAAATACTACATTTCACTGTAACCAAGGGTACAAATGTTGAAGTAGTAATTGCTGCAGCAAGAGAGTGTGCATGTGTGTGCGATTCGATGATGATGATGTCCCTCTTTCCTGCAGATCATCTTAACACCGATCCAATTACACTGGAGCTGATAACATGTTCCCTGTAAAGAAGACATGGAGGAGTGCAGAGGATTGGGATGGACAAATGACCTTAAAAATGGCTTCTTAATGTTATGGAGGCAAGTAGTGTTATTCAGTGAAAAGACCATGACTATTATGCAATATTATGACTGTTTGTACAAAATTTTATGACAATTTCCTCTAAGTCTGGTCTTGACAGTCCAACACTACCATCCAAAGAACCTCACTATAAACAAAAACTACACCTTTATATTTTCTGGCAAAAAAACATCACATCATCCCAGTTATCATGAGAACATAAACACATTGTCCACAAAGGTCAGCCTTTTAGAATCAGAGAACAAAAGCTGCTATATAGATCAGTAGTTCTTCGAAATCCATCTCAGAGGTGCTAAAGCTCTCAAAGTATCCTTGGGAAGAGGTCTTGAGACACCATGATGCAATGCAGCTGTCAGACACTCGTTAGGTGGGGGCGGGCTTCTCTCAGCTCTTGTCAGCTGGAAAATTTCAGGCAGCACATACAATGGCTCTTGTTGTCTGCTGTAGACATGTCAAGCCTTGGCTGAGAGTAAAAAGTTCACACCAAGTCCCTGAAGGTCTAAGGGGAACTCTGGGAAATGTAGTACACCAATTATTGAGGATGAAGAAGACAATTCTGTGCTAAAGTGGGTGCATCAGTGTTAAAAAAATTTCAAGTTATCATGCCAAGCTCAGTCAGGAATCTTGATTTACTGATGATATAAACACAACAGGGGGGTCAACAACACTTTTGCTACTTACTGTTTTGTTAGCATTTGTAGCTGATGCATAAAAAAGATCAGTAAGAAGATGTAAATGACTCCTCCTGAGATGTCTGGTGGAGAGAGAAGCTCAGCGTGGCTGTTGTGAAAAGGTCACATATCCTGAGAGTGTCACCTCACCACTGGGGCTCAGCCCAGCACTCACTTTGGCGTCAGATCACCATGGTCAGTACAGACACTGACACTGAGCTGAGCTGACAGTACCATACACTGAGGCCTCTCCTTGGCACTCTCACTCTTACAGTAACTTCCATACCTGCTATCTTTAAGACAAAGTGTCATCTGTTTCAAAAATGAATTTGTCGACAGGTGACTAAAACAGGCATTGGGAGTTAAGGGAGAGACCCTCGCAGAACAATACAGACAAAATCCTGCAAACGTATGACTTGTAATCAGTGTGTTTTTTAAGCTTATGCTTGAATACTATAAGCCTTGATTATTGTATTATATTTTATTACACAATGCTGCCTGTTAACATAAAGTGGCTGGTTAAAGAAATGAGTGGCTGGCAGACCTGACAGTAACAATGGGCAGGTAGACAAAGATCTTAATTCCCAACCCTGTGTGGGACTATCTTTACTTTAAGTCGATAGTACCAACAGAGGAAATGATTTAATTCCAACATCTGAAACTACTCGGTTGTATGAAAACCCTCTGATGACTGACGTTGTTGTATACAAAACCAAGGGGCACATTATTTAAAGTTAAATCATTTTTGAGCCACTTGCTTGTTTTTTTCTTCTGAAAGTCCTCCATTCTAATGACGCCTACATTATCCTTACAGAAGGATTTCTAGTGCGCCTGGAACTTCAGTGACTTTCCGGGTCTTTAAAGCTTAAATCCACGGCAGTAGCTCAGATATTGAATGTCTTTTCACCCATTTTATAACAATTTTTTTTTCATGGTTTCTGATGCTAGCTCTGGCATTACCTGCCATATCAATTTTCCACAATGCACTGTGACAGGCTGTTCTGTCATCACATCCCACTTTGCAGAACAGCGCGTGTGTAAAGGCCCGGTGGCTCATAGTGGAGGGAAAGAGACACAGAGAGGCTGTGATGTGGCCCTCTGTGTCTCTGCAGACAGAAACTACAACAGTCTTTTCTGGTCTTTTGTCACAGAATGATTATTTTTTCACTTTTAGGTCTGAAAGAGACAGGAGAACAAATCTGAGCAAAAAAAGGCTTTGCCATTATTGTTTAGTGTGTCAAACATAAAATCTTTGAGATTCATATGTGGCCATAAAGAATTTAAGTGGCCTGAATACATTCTGGCCACTCAAATTCTATTTTGACCACCAAATTTAGAGGCTTGATGGGCCATGGTGAAAATACAAAATATTAGCATCTACCTTGAGACTCTAAAGGGATACAGCTAGGAAACTGTCTCATGCTGATTTTGTGATTGATTCTTTCATTTTGGTTTGTTTCCCATATTCCACTGCACCAGGGAAATATCAATAGTCAATGAGATTTAACTTCCTTCAAATAGGTTAGGTGCTATGACTGAAGTAGTTGCTCTACCTAGTATTGTTTAGTATTTTATCAATCTATTTTACTCTTAAACTAATGTATTTCATCAGATAGATGCATGGCAGAGTAAGAAACCGTTCAAAAATTGCTAGCAAACTCCTGAACACTGTTTTTTGCACAAAAACCTAGGTAACTAGTACTGAAACAATGCCAGGGTTTTTTGACAAGTTAGACAATGTGCAGGAGAAGTTTGCCTGGAATTATTGATAGTTGATCACAAGTAATTGGCCATTTTTTGATGTCTGGGAGAACTACTTCAAATGATAGTTCTGCTGTAATGTCTCAACACTACAATTCTTTGAAACCACTTGACAATCAGTATGCAGATGTTTAAAACTGTTTCATCTGCATTTTCCCTCCAATTAACCACTTGTTTCTCTCGGTACTACAGGACAACAATTTATTGCTGCTGCAGACAAAATACAACCATTTAATCACAAAGTTTAATGTTTCATAATGGTTTTGTTTTAGATTGTTTTAAGGCTTCACTTTTTCGTGAACCAAATCAACACCATTGATAGTGATCTATTTAAACAGACAAAATATCAGGTGGAGCTAGCTCAATCGGTCATTCATCAATAGACAGGGTGCTGAGGTGATGAGCCAAAAATAAAATATGTCCTCCAAAACAAGAGCTAGGGCATTGTTACTTTGGATCTGACTGTCCTCTAGCATTATTGCCTAATAAGAATCTGATGTAAGAGCCCAGAGGCCAACACAGAGAGACATTCACAAACTGTAGTAGGGACATGATCATTTGTTGAGGCTAGGGTTTGAATCAGTGCCTTAAACATCTGTAAAAGAAGCGCAATGCATCTGCAGACTTTCTGTAATTTCTTGGTTAATTCATTCACTGTATCCACTTGTATTGTGCAGACTTAAGGGGCACATTTCTATAGCTAAAATATTGGTTGTAAATATTGGTATGAATTTTCATATCTGCTGGTACGGACATCATGCCAATAATAGCAGCCTTACAAATCAGAGAGCACTCAGAGATTACTAACTGCAATTGCAATATTTTGCCAAAAAGGTTTTACTGAGAAAAAACATTATGTCAAAGTTGCATGTTTTAATCTTGACTGTTGGTCAAATCCAGTTGCTTTTGAGCAATGAGGATTTTACTTTCACACAAAAAAGAATATACTTCTATAAAAATCTGTATTTTTCTCCAGGGAAACACAGATACCAGTGTCAGGTATCAAAGCTGACACCAAGTCTCAGTACTCGTATTCGTACTCTTAAAATTGCAGATACTGAGGGTATCATTTGAAAGCACGATGTTAGCCGCTCATTATATGAACAGGTAGTTAGAGTTGGAGCTATGTCTGTGGTTTGGTAACATAAATGAAGATGAAAAAGCAGAAGAGAATAAAAACTATGCACTAAGAAATTGTCAAGAGGAGGGATCAGGAATATCTGATGTAAAAAAAAAATCTTTCGAAATATTTTTAAGAACAGTTATGGTATGGTAAAATACTCATACTTGTACTCAGTATCAGTGAGTACCCAACTGTAAATACTTAAACTTTTCCTGTTTTTGGTCAATTAGGATTACCAAAATTATTTCTATTTGCTAAATACCAGAATAATGAGGGAGATCATTTTTTAGACATTTTTTAAATTATATTCTTGAGAGTCAGAAGTTTACATACATTTCATTAGTATTTGGTAGCATTGCCTTTAAACTGTATGACTTGGGTCAAACATTTTGGATATGCTTCCACAAGCTTCTCACAATAGTTTGCAGGAATTTTGGCCCATTCCTCCTGGCAGAACTGGTGTAACTAACCAAGTTTGTAGGCCGCCTTGCTCGCACATGCCTTTTCAGCTCTGCCCATAAATTTTCAGTGGGATTGAGATCAGGGCTTTGTGATGGCCACTCCAAAACTTTGACTTTGTTATCCTTAAGCCACTTTGTGACCAGTTTGGCAGTATGCTTAGGGTCATTGTCCATTTGGAAAACCCATTTGCACCCAAGCTTTAACTTCCTGGCTGATGTCTTGAGATGCTGCTTCAGTATTTCCACATAATGTTCTTTCCTCATGATGCCATCTATTTTGTGAAGTGCACGGGTCCCTCCTGCAGCAAAACAACCCCACAACATGATGCTGCCACCCTCATGTTTCACAGTTGGGATGGTGTTCTAAGGCTTGCAAGCTTCCCCCTTTTTTCTCCAAATGTGACGATGGTCATTATGGCCAAAAAAGTTACATTTTTTAAAAATAGTTTCGTCAGACCACAGAACATGTCTCCAAAAATTAAGCTCTTTGTCCCTGCGTGCATTTGCAAACTGTAATCTGGCTTTTTTATGTTTCTTTTGGAGTAATGGCTTCTTCCTGGGAGCGTGGCCTTTCAGCCCATGTCAGTACAGGACTGACTCGTTTGACTGTTGATAATGACACACTCTTACCAGCTTCAGCCAGCATCTTCACAAGGTCTTTTGCTTTTGTTCTTGGGTTGAGATGCACTTTTCGGACCAAAGCACGTTCATCGCTGGGACACAGAACCCGTCTCCTTCCTGAGCGGTATGATGGCTGGACATTCCCATGGTGTTTATACTTGCGTATAATTGTTTGAACAGATGAACGTGGCACCTTCAGGCATCTGGAAATTGCACCCAAGGATGAACCAGACTTGTGCAAGTCCACAATTCTCTTCCTGATATCTTGGCTGATTTCTTTTGATTTTCCCATGATGTTATACAAAGAAGCAGTGTGTTTTAGGTGTGCCTTAAAATACATCCACAGGTGTGCCTCTGATTAACTCAAATGTTGTCAATAAACCTATCAGAGGCTTCCAAAGACATGACATCATCATCTGGGCTTTCCCAAATCGTTTAAAGGCATAGTAATCTTAGTGTATGTAAACTTCTGACTCTCAAGAAAATAATAAAAAATTGTCTAAAAAATGATCTCTCTCATTATTCTGGCATTTAGCAAATAGAAATAATTTTGGTACTCCTAATTGACCAAAAGCAGGAAAAGTTTAATCTGATTTAATGATAGATGGTGAGAAAAAGAAGTTTATGTGCCTTTTTATATAGTGTATGTAAACTTCTGGTTTCAACTGTATGTAAACCATGCAGATACATATCTACGTAACACTCTTAGTTTTAGCTGCATTTGCTAAAGCTCATGTTGCTAAAGCTAACTTAGCTATAAATAACAGTGCTACATTGATAACTTAGCTACATAGCTAAAGCTAAGCTCACAAGCAGCTAAGTAAATTATGTAGACTTTATGTAGCTGCATTATCTTTAGCTACGTTTGATAAAGCTCACGTTGCTAAGGCTAACTTAGCTACATTGACTTATGTCGTAATGTTAACTACGTAGCTAGCAAAGCTATGTCAGCTATAGCTAAAGCTTACAATCCTAAAGGAGCCACCATTTGTTTAGCTACTTATAAAACAGGTCTACATCTAATTTTATTCCAGATTAGACCCCTGTCCGTTTTCTCTATTTTACTTATGAGACCTTGCTCTTTCTCTAATGTTTGCCGTGTGTTTATTACCCACGCCGATGAAATCGGCAGTGGGTTATGTAAAGGGTTCTGTATCTTTGTTTCTTCATTTCTTTGTTTGTTTGTATGTGTACAAGATAACTCGAGAAGGGAAAGTCAGATCTTCACCAAACTTTCAGGGAATATTGGGATAGTGACAGGGAAGAATCGATTAGATTTTGGTGATGATCCACGCACCCATTCGGTTTTTGTCAGACTTCGAAATTTTGAACACCATAGTAATCAATGGGAGCATAAGTTCCTTGGTGGCGCTGCTTAGGCGTGGGTCTGCTGCCTCAGACGGCCATTCTAGTTTAATGAATGTAACTGCCAGACTTTGTTTATGAACATTTTTTTTTTATCTTAAACTGGAAATACATTGTACCAGCTAATTAAGGCAAGTCCTTTCTGAGATATGTGGGGCCTCAGGTGAACATTTTGTGAGCGTGGCCATCAGAGCACTGTTAATTTTGACAGCTATTTTTCAGTCTCAGTTTTAGTCTTTTGACATGTCTTTTAGTTTTAGTCCAAGCTTTTTAGTCATTTTTACCTTTTATTGTTTTAGTTGACGAAAACTCCAAAACATTTTAGTCTAATTTTAGTCCAAAAAACGTCCTTGCATTTCAGTCTTTACTTTTAGTCCAAGCATTTATTTCCTTGTCTAAATCTGATACCAAATTATGTTGGCGTGTTCTATGGACTCTTCTAGACCTGGGGTCCCTGCTTTCTACAGCTGAGAGGCAAGAGAGATACAGATGCATTGTTTTTGAAAGATTTCCCCACAGTGGTGAAATTTCATAGGTTTTTAATATCAGACAAAAACTTTATTACCTTTTAGTGTCGTTTTAGTCATCTTGACGAAAACTAAACTTACTTTTGTCAGTTTTAGTCATCCAAGATCTATTTTTGGTTAGTCTTAGTGTAATTTTTGTTATGGAAAAAAGGCTGTTGACGAACATTTTTATTTATAGTCTTAGTCGAAGAAATTAACACTGCATCAGAGATGTATTGTCTACAGCCAAATCCCTCTCAAAGATTTAGGACTTCGCGGTATTTGTTCACGAGATGATTTTCTGCAAGATACTGAATGGCATAAAGTTTAAATTAAAGTTCATTACAAATGTAGCGACATAATGCATGTCTTCAGAAATGATCCAGGTCCTTCAATGCATCAAAACATCTGCAAGTTGAAGAAAGTAAATCCAAACGATTTGTAGGATATCCAATAGGGTGATGGAGTTTAAAGGGCTGGGATGGAGTTACGGGTGAGACAAAACCTCAGAGGGAGTGCTCTGCTCTTGGTCTTTCTGACGTGTGTATTGTCAGCTTAATAACAGCCTTACCCCATCAAGTGTAATAGAGAAGAGTGCTGACAGTCAGTTTGCACCTCTTCTTTCATGAAGCTGCAGGTCTGAACCTTATGGTGACATGAGGGCTCACCCAGGAGGTTCAGGGATGTAATGAGAGCGCCCCATCCCACCGTCTCCTGAGTTGGATAATGTTATGAGCGTGCAGCTTTAGTCTTTAATGCCAGAGGATTAGATGGACTGAAGCAAAATGTTACATAAGTTTGGGTCCTCCATCTCTGAGTTCTCTGGGTGTAATGATACTATCAATTATTGAGAACAACTTGTCTGCCAAATAGCACAGCTGCAGAAGGTACCTCACGGTCAGATAAATACTAAGCTCTAGTTGTATTCTCATAAACAATAAATGGTTGGAGTACAGGATGTCTAAGCTGTTTTCCAGAGGTGGGTAGTAACGCGATACATTTACTCCGTTACATGTACTTGAGCAGTTTTTTAAAAAAGAAAATATCGTACTTCTGAGAGTAGTTTTTGAGCAGAGTACTTTTTACTTTTACTCCGTTACATTTGTGATTAAAAACAATACTTTTACTCCGTTACATCAGGCATGCACTGGTCGCTACTTTTACTTGTCTATAATTTATTTTCATTAAGTATTTTTTTACTCAGCTGAGCTCTCACTGTAGTGTGAGCTAAAATCCTCAGCATCACAGAGTAAACAGAGGAGTGACCCCTCCCCCTTAACTATCAACAGTTTGAGATAATGGCTGAAGATGTAATACCTGCGTCTCCTTCAGAGAAGCATGTTCATCCCTGGCCCAAATCAAGAACAACAGGAACAACAGCCACATAATGTCCTGTCTACTGTGACAACCTACAATAGTGAAAATCTCAAGCTTCAAAAATAGCACGTCAAATCTAAGAAAGTACGTTATGGTAAGAAAGCTAAAAAAGTTAACAACTGCATTGCCAGTTAGCTAAACGTATAAGTTCAAATCTCTGTTTTAACTTGCAGACTGCATGAACACTGTTGTGTCAGTGATAAATGATGTCACGTGTCCAATCACTTATGCAACTCTGCCACAAATGTGATTTTACATGCCATTTTTTAACGTTACGTCACAGGTAATACTACTATCATGTGCATGTGGCATATCTCTTATATCAGTGGTTGTACCTAAAATGGTTATAACGTGGTGCTAGTGGACCAAAGTTGTCTTTGGTTTTAAGAAGTTTGAGTTTGGCTTGCAAAATGGGTTAAAAGTGACAAAAGAAGATGTTGCGAAATGGACCAAAATGGATGAAATTGGGTCAAAGGTAGAAGCACATTGTGAAAAATGGAATTAATGTATTAAAAGTGGTGACAAAGTGGTAAAAACAAGAGAAAAAGGGTAAAAAAGGGTTAAAAGCGGCAAAAAAGACATAAAAATGGGCAAAAAGTGACAAATGGATTTAAAGTGGGTCAAAGGTAGCTGAAAATAAAAGAAGCATCCGTCACACATCTAGTTCTTTTGTATATTACTAAAAAGCTAGAAGTCCCATTAAAACTTTAAAATACCCTTTTACCGTTTTTAAAAATGAGTTTGTTTTAAAATAGCAGGGACATTCTGATCTTAATACGACCATATCGTATAGTTAATAAGACAGAAATAGGGATTTGTAGCTTGAGTTCAGTAGTTCAGGATAATTGACTGACATGCATTGGTATACCTCCTGAGTTTGTGTTTGCCTTACTAACACAATGTTATTCTCATAGCTATGATGAGGGCTGACTTTTAATACTTTCACACAGCCTCAGTCTATTTCTCACTTCTCACCCACACGCCCACAGTGAGAGCTGTTAAAGAGGGACAGCAACACAAAAAGCTTAATCTCACACAGAGCCCGGTTGAATCCCACTGGGTTACCTTTGGTCAGTGACACCCAAACACAAACACATGCATGTAGGCACACATGTGTAGGCACATGCAGAATGAAACTGACAGTTGATGACATGTTGTGACAGACATGGGCAATGTACTGCAACAAAAAAGAAAGAGGGAAAAAAAGTTTTTAAAAAATGCTGAATATCATTCTCTTCACCGGCCATCCCTTTAAATCCGGCTTCCCTCACAGGAACAATGGGAGAAATGTGTAGCCTTTGGAGCCGGTGAGCGGGGCCATTGAGCGCCTTGTTGCGGGATCGGATGCAGTGAATTAGTGTAAAGCCTCAGCTGAGAATTAAGCTGACGCATCTGCACTGCTACGGCCTTGCTATCAGCTCCTGCCACGCAACACTGGGCCCAACCTGGAACAACTGGGAACAGCTGATGATACCAGAGCCACGCAGATATGGATGTTAGTGCAATGGTTGAATTGCACTCAAAGGGATAAGGGATGTGAAAGGCAATCATGATCTACAAGTTTTTTAAGGAGTTTTGCAAAGTTTTAATTGACAATCAAGAAATTATGTCTCACTGCACTTTCACTGCATTTATGCAAGACAGCGGTGGTGTGTAAATCCTTCAACAATAAATCTGATGTATTTTTTGGAGTATTTCTCATGTAGCTGCAGTCAGACCAGAGCTGCTGAAGATTTGAATCATCAGTTAGGCCAGCCACACACTACAAGATTTTTAAGCCCGATTTGGGGCAAGATTTGCCTCCCCCAACAATCGTGGGGGCGTATCCTGAGAGGAGCCTCGTCGCAAATGACTATTTGTCTGAGTAGTCTGCATGTGTGTGGTGTCAACAAGACTGTTTTACTGCTCCAAATCGTGTCATAGCCTCCAAAATCCAAAATTGTAAATATCAGATACATTTGATATTTATGATTCTAGGTCATAGAGCTGCTGACGGAGTACCCACAACAACCAGTGAGAGCGAGAAGACCGGGTAGCATCCTCAGGATTTCATCCCGAGTCTTTCCCTTGTATTATGGCTTTTGCTTCACCTGTAACGCATGCCAGGGCAGCCTGGTGTGGAGAGACAGCAAGACGGTATCGACAGACATCCATGTTTTGTTGTTTTTTCTGAAGTCCCGTGATGACACAAAGTCGTAGGCAGGTCGGCAGATGTATGGTCTCCAGTGATCTGACAGTCTGGCTGAGCCGTCTGGTGTGTGCGTTCAGAGAATTAAAGATGAAAAATCTTTGGAAATTGTCCTGAAGTCTGTGGTCTCCTACAGTTTAAAAATCATTCCAGATTAAAAGAATTGTCTAGTGTGTGGCCAGCCTTAAGAAGACATTGAGTCAACTCACATTTTTTTCTGTAAGACGTGCACATTTGTCAATAAACATTACTTTTATGCTCTTCAATATGCACAAGATGTAAGGAGGGGCTGAGCTATGGCTAGCTTGTTTTCACAGGATTCATGAACTATTCCTCCTCATAATCCACAGAGATTTATCCCCTCCCCAAGGCCGGAGATATACTTCCTTTGAACCTATACATATGTACAAACATTATGGCAGTCCTGCATGCCCACAGTCTGTTTGGGGTGTTGGCTGTGCAAAGTTTCAAAAATTAATGCTGCTTAGTGCAAGATGCAGAATGCACATGTACAGCAGGGGCAGTGTGGAGGAAAAACAGGATGTGATGAAGTCAACACAGCAGCAGGGAACAAAATGGCACAAAGTTTTGAAGACAAAGCTCTACAACCAAGTCTGTAGTTATCCACATCTGTGAATGTGTTATTGTCATAGATGAGTGAAAAACATGGTGGTCAAAGTATAGCTAGCATTAGATAAGTTCCACTTTAGAAGTGGCCCCCAGGATGGCAAAAACAGTTTCCTTCTGCTGTGCGCTAGTAGTTAACAGTCTTGAATGTTCTGTGCTTCACTAGTTATTTCATTTTTTTTTTTTTTTATAAAAGAAAGTTGTTGTTCAGAAGGATGTACCGATGAGGAGACAAGCTCAGGTTATACTTCTGTCTCTGCAGGTTACAATAGACAGTGCCACTAAACAGATTTCTTCTAATCCGGCCATCAATTATTGGATTAACTTGATCAAAATATGATTGCCTTTTAACCTGTATTCCAGCCCCCGAACACTGACCAACAGCTGACAGTGATCCTGATAGGAGTGCTAAGCAATGTGAACTAGCTAATGTTAGCTAATCGTGCTTACCTTACACTTCCAGCTTTACTAGCCCACACATCATAAATAAATAAACTGTCTGTACTGTTGTAGACTTCCATTTTGGCAGTTATGTAAGGAGAAGGAATCTCCAGTGTGGCAGATATATTGGCACATGAACATTACTGAAGCTAAGTTCTGGCTCTGACTTTTCTAAATTTTAGAGATTAAATTAGTGTCTTGGTTGCTGCATGAGGGTCCTAAGTGACAAAAACTTAATTAAGATTAAGATGTCATCTCATTCTGACATATTAACCTTATTTTTCATTTTTGCTGCTGTGGTAGCATTGATACAATAAACTGAACTATCAGTAACTTTAGCTCTGCCTGCTTTCCATTAGATGAAATAAACCAGAGAAGATGAAGATGGCAACAGCACAGCTTTCTGTTGTACCAAAACCTAATCTACATATTTTTTATTGGTTTACAAGTATTTTAAACAACTTTGAGTTACCCTTATCCCCCCTACTGTATTTTTGGCTGAGGCCAAATTTAAAAAGAATCAAATCAATGAGTTTTATAAATAAAAATCAATGAAATCACCATTTTGTTCAGTTGCTTTCATTGGGAAGGAGCTTGGCACCAAGAGTTTATTTCTAACCTAGAAAAAAGAACCAAGAAGCGCAGGGCTTGACAAAGGGTCAATTTTGAGTTGCCTTGACTCAATGTTCCAGCATCAAAAACATCTGGCTGACCTTTATAAAACAGTGATGTACTGATTAAAGAAAAGACTGTACAGGTCATAAAGAACATATCCCTCTAGGTGCTTTCAAATGCATTTATTTAATGTTAACAAGAGCTGGTATTCTCAAAATTTGACTTTAAAGGGAAATCAAATAGTTAATTGTTTAATGAAACATAAACAGTCCTCCAGCTCTTAGGTGTAAAGGAGAGCATCTCAGCCTCTTCTTATGAATGACATGTCATTGCTCTCTCCAAAAAGGCCCTGAGCTATAGGGGCAAGTGGTGTCCCACCATATGCCTGCACAAACTCACCATATGCCCCACTGGTTAATTCATTTTTCTGAGGCCAAAGGCCTATTTTTTCAGCATCTCAATAACACCACAACACACTACTGAACATGTGTTAAAGCTTCAGTGCTGCATGTGTGACATTTAAATAATTTGATGACATCCTGTCTTGTTAAGATGTGGCACAAATCTGTTGCTTCTGTCTTGTTTCTATTTCAGTGACTTTAAAGACAAGTGTGTGTAGGTGTTACAGTGACTGTGCCTGAGTGCGTGAAAGAGCACACACAGATTACAGAAAGGTCTTTGTGTGTGTGCATGTCAGTGAGAGAAATCAGAGTAAAGGAGGAGAGACAACATGAGAGCGCAAAGAGAAAGAGAGATGCTTCTGAAAAATGGGGTCTGTGATACTTCGGAGTTAAAGGGGTCAGCTGCAGGTACATTTTGGGCAATTTCAGGGCTTTGCAAGGCTCTGCTGTGTGGAACCGACAGATGGAGGATGAGTTCCCAGGGAGCCAGACCTGCTACAAATAGCTCTGTGTGCATGCACTCTCCTGTGCACACGTACATGGGAACATGAAAGAAGCTTGGAACAAGAAGATGAGTATTAAAACAGATGAACTAACACTACTGAGACTCATATACAAAATATAAATGCAAAATAGTCTACCTTTTGATGCTGTCAGACAACATATGCATGCTAAGTTTACCAATTCCCAGTGAAAGCTATGGCAGTAATAGAATAAGTTCTTCTTCTCAGACTCTTGATTTTGTCTTAAGATCTGATTATGAGATTTAGACTCATACAAAAAGTAATCATATAAACTGTCTGATCTCACTGCAGAGGAGCAGGGAAACGGGAAAATCTTACTCTGGATCTGATTAAGTCACAATGTGCCTGTTGACCAAAAACTGCACCATGTCTTGGATCTACTATTTAAAGTGAATCTACATGGAAAAAGTGCAGAGAATATTAGCAGAACTCAGATCACTTCAACGTTCTTCATTGTCATCATTCCTAATACAGACACGGCTTTATTACTAATGATAAAAAATACAATTTTTCCTTTTCAGACAGTGACGAGCTGTCCTCCATACAGGTGGTCGTGTCTGTGAAAAATAAATGAGCTTTTTTTCAGCTGTGTGAAACCAGTTCTAAATATAGCTGTGATAGAGACAGAGAGGGAGTTCGACAACGTCTGAAGACATAATCTGCTCAGCAGGGAGCTTTAATTCGTGTCACCGGTGTCAACATCTGTTATAATGAACTCACCAACACGCAGTGTCACACAGACACAAGGGAAGCATCAGGTTAGAGGTTGATCTGACGTTTGAACACAAACTCATCTAGTATAAGCAAGTTGCAGGAGCTCTCAGTAACTTGAAAACACTGAAAAATGCTTGAGTGGTTCAAACATTTCTGCACTTAATTAGTTCAAACATCTTGCAGAGAAAACGACAATGCTCAGCATCATGAGTCATATTTGTTTGTACAACAGCAGATTTCCTATATCTGCTTTTGGTAAAAAGAAAAGAATGATTCCTGTTCATGAATGGGCTTTAGGTTTTATCAAACAAGCTATGTTACATTTCTATAAAATCAAAGGTTTTGTATTATACCAACACAAATATTACACTTATCACACATGCATCATAATGTAGCGTTTTGGGGTGAAACTTCCTCTTTTAGTGCTATTTATGCATCATGATGTTTATAAGGTGGTCATTTTAGACACTGGCAGTGCCCAGGCCCTTAACTGACAGGGTTAGTGGTATCCCCATAATGGTATTACAAAAGTAACACTTCCATCTGATGAAAGCAGGATGAAAATGTAAGCATCTACTGCAAAGGAAAACTTGCTAGCACATAAAAATTGCCAGATGTAGAAGAGGGGTGAAAGAGTTTGCCCACCAGAGCTAGAGTCTGTTTGTTTGGGCAGAGGCAGAGGTCAGGGTCAGCAGAAGGAGAGGTGGCTTTGAGGACACTGGATCTTGAGCCGATTAATCCCCCCAGGGTATCGGTGGAAAAGCAGACAGAAGCTTTTCTCAGTGTGCAGGCAAGGTGACGACATGGTGAACCAAAGATACCCCTAACGACATCCCCAGCATCGCTCCGCACAGCACATTAGATAATGAAAGTGTAGTGAAAAGCAATGATACCAGAGCAGGGGAGCTGAAAAGTATATATAGTAGGTTCTAGACTGTATGGAAACCTTTTTTTTAAACGTGAATGACTCCAGCTTCACAAAAGAAAATTAAGGTTTTACACTGACCCTAAAATCAAAATGCAACACACTGTTTTCATAAGAGTGAGAGTTGGTTTAAACTAGTCTTTAGAATACCTACATGGCTACTTTACAACTTTATATTGATTATGAGGGTTTTATTTCCTTATCATCATCAACATGATCATGGAGGGTATTTTTTTTTTGCCTGAAAAGAGATCAAATTTTTAATCAAAGCACATCACAGGTTTTTCTTAAACTATGGCATATTATGCTAGTCCACAACTACTTAAATACCACCTCAAAACCAACATATTTTTGGCTGAATAAGCAGATGATGACACACAAGAGAAAATGAGTGTGGTATTTCCCAACTAGAAAAGCACCCAGAGAGTGCAGACCTCCACCATTAGCCCTATCTCCCAATAGTACAGAATCCTTTCAAAAATTCCTGGATCCAGACGGTGATCCGGATCACTACCAAAATCTGATCAGATCTTCTTCGTGCCATTTCTGACATTTCCTGAAAATTTCATCAAAAATCCATCCATAACTTTTTGAGTTATGTTGCTAACAAACAAACTAACAAAAAAATAACTACCAAACTAACAAAACCTGCCGATCACATAACCTCCTTGGTGGAGGTAATAATAAACTCTTCTGGATATAACATGGAATCAATATTTGGTTTGGATTTCTTTGTTTTTATCAAAAACCTGCAGGTCAATCAGAGTCGTTGCCTTGGTTTAAAAAGACAGCCGTATATATTGCATTAGTTTAGTCAATGGAGGGCAAATGCATGTGTGAAATAGGGCAGCATGGTGGGCACCAGTTTGGCCCACAATCTTAAAACAAATCCAAAGATTCAACATGCAATTCACCGCATGTACTCCTCTCTCTGCCTATAAAAGGCAAAGGTGCAAAAATAAAGCGTAAAGTGTCCCATCATATTAAAAAAAACACGCCTGCTGTGCATTTACACTCAGTTTGCCAATATTTGACCTCACAGACATGACATCAAGTTCTTGATACATCAGCCATGATGTGTTCGGTTTAACCAAAGGGCAGAATGACGTAGGCAAAGTAAGTTTTAGCTATGCAGGGTTTGAGATGTGTATTTGCTGAATAATGATTATTACTTTACATTGTCAGCATATGTGCATTTTCTCTCATATTGTGCAGGCCTACTGTAAAATAAAACCCCATTAATAGGTGTCAGTAGATGGCCATGAGAGTACTCCTCTATCGTTATCAGTGTCTCTAGAGTCAAAGGAGCAAAGGATGACCAAGTAAGACGAAGAGAAAGAGGGAGGTTAAGTGCAACAGTAGGAGTCATTACGTAAAAGCATTATCTCTGTCTTCACCTGTCACGTTTGGAAAAAATGCAAAAAAGGAGAAGGACCCAAACGCAGAACACTTGAAACGATTTCATTAAACAAACAGAAGAACTACTTCAACTAAATCCTCAGGACAACAAAAACCCACCCTTTTTGTTTAGGCTCATGAACCATCACCACATCCTTACTAGGAATGGTGATCACATCCAAATCCTTTGCAGTCAATTCTTTCTTGTTGAGTAGACGTTTCCTTACACAAACACATATTCTGTGTTCTTCAATCAGATCTGCTGTGGTAAGGGGCCTGTAGTCTAGACTGGCTCGGAAATCCGAAAGTCCAAATACAGGAAATAAAAAACTTACTAAGAGCAACACCGGGAAAGACATACGACAATCAGACAATGGACAGGGAGAAAACACTAGGGTAATGTCATGTCACATCATGTCACATAATTTAATGTCATGTATCACGCAACATAACCCAATGCAACTTAAGGCAATGTACTGCAACGCAACATAACGTAGCGTAGTGTGACATAAGGTAACACAGCACTAGCAAGCCATGCAGTGTGAGGTAACATAATGTAACATAATGTAGTGTAATGTAAGGTAAAGTAGCATGGTGTTATATAATATAATGTAACTTAACGTAATGTAAGGACAAGTAAAGTTAATGCAATGCATCACCATGAAGTGTAGCACAATGTGACAATGTGAGGAGAAATAAGGTAGCTTAGCAGACAATAAGGTAATGCAACACAACGTACTGCATCACCATTTGGCGTAACGTAACTTAAGTTCATGCATTATCACGATATAACAAAACATGACATTCTGTAACGTAATGTATCATAATTAGGGCTGTCAATTTATTAAGTTACTTAATTTTCTGTACCATCTTAAACTGAGGGCATTTGACTTCCTTCTAGACACAGATCTGATTTTATTTTTAAAGAAACTTATGAACTACAGATAGATCGAAGATTAAGATTTGTGCTTAACCACAGAAAAATGAACTTGTTATGGATTGAAAATGAAATAAGGGTTCAGTATGAGTCAAACGTTTGCTAACACAAGGTGTATATGACCTCTGATTTGTCCACTGAGCTGTCTGAGTTTTTTAATGGGACAACAAGATAAAGCAGTGGTATATTTATTTTACATCACTCTGGCTGTAGGGAGATGTTGAAGTGCTTTATCCAAAGTGTACTGAAAGGTACAAGGAAGCCTGCGATTAAAAAAGTTATTGCAGTAATTACCTGACCTGAATTATTTATGATTAATGCATCAATGCTAACAGCCCTAATCATAATGTAGCATGATATCATCAATAACACTCTGTGTTATCATAAGTGTTTGAGATCCTTACCCTTTTCAACAGGGAATTAACCCCTAAACGCATATGCCCACTTAAACACCTTATATTTAAACTAACAAAAGAACAAGAAGGTCCTGCCACAACTATTCAGTTCATGTGAGTTCAGTAATACCCCCAAAATAGATAAGAAATTAAATTGCAAAGATGAAATGAACAGGGATGGCTCCAAAGCCTGAAATAGCTGCTTCAGACAGGTGTCTTTGAGAAAAATCTAATTCTGTGCTCAGTGAAAAGCTGAGCAAGTATGGAGGAAAGTTCTGGCTCTTCAGGGCAAGATTCAATCAATTCAGATTAGTGTAGAAGAGAATGGTTCACCTGGGGTAAAAATTCAGAGGGGCTAAATGACAACAGATTTCTGTGGTTGGATTATCACAATGAGAAAGGCTGATTGCAACATATCAAATACTTCCATATGAACTACACTGCCATCTCTATCGAGGTGTCATGACTGAGTGAGACATTCAGCAAGACTCTGAAGACTATCTTCAGTCAAACCTTTGAGGCTAATCTGTCTCTCTGAGCTATTCCCTGAACAATCTTTCCTCAATAGTCATTTTATAAACTATAAGGCCATCACACATTACTACTAATGCTTCATATTTGAAATGCATTGCCGTCTGTTTTTCAAAACCCTTCAGTAGATGATTTTTCTTGATCATGAAGGAGAGAGATTGAGCTGTCAGCAGCAATATGTCAGCATAGCTTCTGTTCACATTCTGCCTTATTGTAAAGGATGAAATGTCACAATCACTATCTCCAGAAGAATTGTGAAAAGTTTATTCTTAGGCCAGATTTGATTAATGCAAATTACACCTTACTGCACACAACTGGCAGGAGCAGAGATCTCCCTATCTCAGACTACCCTCTCTCTACAGTCTCTCTGATAAGCTGCTGTTTAAAACCTCAGTGCTCCAATTCTTTCTTTAATTTTCACTTTAAGTCTGTTAGTCAGATTGTTCTTTTTTTATTTATGATTAATTTTGCATACATTTTTGCATAGGGTTAAATGGTTTCTTTTTACATTTAAGTGCATTTTTTATTTCTTTGTTCTTTCTTTTTTCCCTCTTCAGCACTGTAATGTATGTTGCGAAATTCCTGGATTATGATCTCTTGAAATGTTAAGAGTGGAACTGAATACATGAGAAAAAAAACAATTACCCCAATATAGCCAGATAATATTTTGATTTCAAAACATATGATTGAATTGTTATATTTATAAATCTTTTCCTGATTTTATTTTTCATTTATCCAAGAGATCCTATTCCTGAAGAGTCATGTCTAATAATAGCCTGAGCATAGCTAAAGCCTTTAGGGGACCAAAAGCCCCACTCCTCCTCCTCCTGTCTCTCCCCTCATCCCTCTTCATTCCAACCAAATCTTATTGGTCTGAAAATAGTGAAAATGTGTTATACCTGTAGCCATGGAAGCTGCAGTGAATCCCACTTAGCCCTCTCTCTGGGAGGTAAAACCCTCTCATTTAGACACATGCAGAAGATATGTGAGCCGACACCTGTGATTATGGTGCCGTTACATAACAAGGTTTACCGTCTGGATGTGTGAACCTTGTGATCTACTGTTCTCCAGGCTTGCCGAGAGAGCCACGCCATCGGAGCCTTACATTATGCAGGAACCAGTGCGCTACCTGTTGCCGACACAGACGGAGAGGCGCTTTAAAGGGACGCTTTGAGCTCCATTAGTCGACGTGCTCGGCCAAACACAATAGCCTGGTGATGATCACACACAGGCTATTGCAAATCACTCTCAGAAGTCTGAAATCAGAGGCTGGGAGAAAGAGCGAATAGGAGCACAGAGAGAGAAAGAGAGAATAAAAAAAGGAGAGGGTTCCTGCACTGATGAATCATTAGTGATATAGCTGGGGCTGAGCCAGTATGGTTGGCTGTATTTAGAAACTTCTCACTCGTTCAAACCCCTCCTGTACTAATTGTCATCTCTTTTAGCATTTGACTGATGACCGGCTCTCTGAAAAGACGTGAGAAAAGAAGAGCAGGCGCTCAGCTGTGAGGATAATGTCACACTTTGTAGCTGTCAAGGGTGAAGGTGGTGTACTCTATAGTAGTAAAGATGGGTAAAAAAAAAAAAGCTATGGCTTGTTCGCTCCCGCAAAAAAAACACCTGCAGGCAAAAATCGGCAAATAGTTTTTCAAAGATTTCTGCATAGTGACACCTCAGGAGATATTTTTTATAAAGACTCGCTATCGAACAGTGTTACAAATACCACAAAATGAGGCCACTGTCTGATAGCGTGATTGGCACACTTCACTTTCAATTCCTCTGACATGGACACACATGCACACAGGCACACAAACCCACATCCTGGGGTCATATGTTTTTGATTAGCTGTTGATGATAGGTGTGAAAGGCATCTCTCTGAACCCAATGCCTGGTATACTGATGCACAGAACCTTTTATCACATCAACCTTTCAGTGCAGGTCAGACAGATACATAACATGTTACCCCAGTCATGTCTTGGCATCTAAAGGAAGCTTATGCTGAGAAAAGTTTTGACTTAACCAATAACCTCCAGTTGGTCACTTTTTCTCTATGAAAATAAATGACTAATTCATCGTGAGAGCAGAGCAGATGGGCTTTAAAACAGGCAGCAAACTCAGGGCTATTCATTTTATGAGGGAAGTCTTTGTGAAAGCCTTTTTCTCTTCATAATGTTGCTTCCATTTACTTTCGATTAACATCTGATCAAATACAATGGTGGATTGTCTGCTGGAGTTTTCTGAATGATACGTCTGTGCATCAAGTTGCTGTCAACTGGTAGTGCCAGAGATGGAGGGAGGGAGGGAGACAAAAAGAGAAAGAGAGGAAGGGAGGAGAGAGAGGGAGGCTGCAAATGGCAGTTTCTTTCTGTGACACCAGGGGAGGGAGGGAGGGAGAGAGACGAAGAGGAGAAACCAAAGAAATAGTCAGAGGGAGAGAGAGTGAGAAAAAGAGAGAGAGAGGGAGACCAGCGGTCCAGCTAGATCAGATTGCAAAAGATTGATAAAGCAAGCTGCTCAGTTCATAGCAGTGAGAGAGTATTGTCCCGTTTTATGTGAGGGAGTATTGTACAGTTTGACAAAATTTGTAAGATGTACTTCAGGTTGGTGAAGATAAAGGATGAGTAGAGGACCAGCTGAAGAAAATACCTCAGAGATGGAGATACAAACACCTGAATTTCCACTGGGATAATTAAACACTCTGCTTTGTACCTGTTTGCACATCCAGAGCTTAACTGGCTGACTTGTTGCGAGGTTCTTCTGGGATTCAGCCTGATCAGAAGTGTTTTTAATCTCTGCCAGCATCAGCACCTGAAAAAGAGGGAGAGCAAAGGATCAAGCAAGGATGAAGAAATTCAAAGAGGGGCTGTGTCTTTTGCTGAAAATGATGGAGTGGCTTTCTCCAGTGTTAGATTAACACATTTAAAAGGAGCAGCTGTGGTGGCAGATGCTGAGAATGCCTCAGTTTGGCTAATAGGGACACGGGGAGACAACAAACCACCTTTTGCTTCGGCAGTCTGCAGGAAGACAAGCAGAAATAAAGGTAAGGGGAGAAAAGGAAACTTTGGCTATAACTTCTAAGCATTCCTTCTTTAAGCATATTCATCTGTAAAAATCATATCAAATTAGAATCAACCAGTTGCTGATTACATAGGATTCATAGATAAAAATTCAAAAGCAAAGGATTTATCTTTCTGTCTCTGCTTTCCCCTAAAACTGTAGTCCGAAAACAGCTCAAAGCCTTCAGCACTTCTTCTGATACAAATGTAAACAACACCAGGAGCCATTAAAGGCTCATATCTACATTTCAAACACATTGTGCTACTGTGTGAAGCCAAAACAGCAAACGATGTGTTACTTATCACACGCTTACATCATTCATAGCTTTACTACAGCTTTTGTTCTAAGATAGGGCAATAACACTGTTTGAATAATTGTGATATTTCCATCCAAAGGCACTTTTGCAGGGTTAATTGTTTAGCTTTAGCATATGGCCAAGAAGGCCTTGCCTGTCGGTCTCAGGATGTGATATTCAAAGGGTTAAAACAAACAGAAAGAGTGCCAGAGGGCAGACAAACAAAACACTTATCAATAACCAGCTGAGTCTAAAATTAATTCCTGTTTACAGCCAATTAAATCAGAAAAAACAGCAATTCATCTCTGTGTTGTCTTGATCAATACCACATCTTTTCCTCTGTGACAAAGAGCAACAGCGTAATGGGAGGATCTATAAAAGCATTAGCATAATAAAAATAGTTTTGCTAAAGTTTTAAATGAACAAATGTTCAGTCTTTATAAAATGTAATCAATAAAATATTTGTCAATTTGGTTAAAAAGTTAGCAATAATCCAG
Organism: Cheilinus undulatus; assembly: GCF_018320785.1. Taxonomy (NCBI): domain Eukaryota; kingdom Metazoa; phylum Chordata; class Actinopteri; order Labriformes; family Labridae; genus Cheilinus; species Cheilinus undulatus. Next base: position 15,548,349 of record NC_054884.1, on the reverse strand, counting down.
AGCTGGAGATGCTCTCATGTTTCCTAAAAATATGATAATTTCCTTTGCTTAGAATATTTTAAAACCATGCTTAAATCAGTTATCAGTTTATTTCTGTTGCCTTTTAGATGTGTAAAACAATTTGTTGTATTTCTTCAAAATCAATCAAAAGAAAATAGACAAAGTTTTAGGCCTTGACAATAGCATAAAATCACAAATTTGCTTAATGTAAAATAACATTCATACTTCCATTCCCTTCCCTTTCAATCTTTAATAACAGCTGGATAATAAGTCCACTTGTTAACAGTTTTTATCAAAAACAAAGAGTAGCATCTAGTTTAGCATAATGATAATACTGGAGAACAGACATTAGCAGGCATAGAAGAATAATTTGTTGCTTTAGGTGATGCAATTTTCAGTCAATGTGTGTGAAGGAATCACTGGTGTGGAACAGAAATGGGCATAGATGAAGACAATAAGATTATACAAGCAATGAAATTATACAGCTTTTTATCTCAGTTTGGATATTTGGTCTGCACTGAGTCAAACTGAAATCTGAAATATAAAATACCACCAAGGGCACATTATCATAGCAAAACACTGGAGTATAGCTTAAAAAGTAAGTGATCTATAACATCAAGCAGTAATATTAAAAGAAATACTTAATCGTCTGTCTCTTAAAATAGAAAATGGCAGAGTTCCATTTAATCTGAGGGATTCAGCCTTTGTGAATAGATAAAAGTAATTAAAAAACTGCACAAAAAAGATCAAAAAAGCCCAGGAGAGAATGATCAATCAATGGGAAGCAGGTGTTTGAACAGAGGAAAAGCTACAGGTGCAGCTTGCACAAAAACTACACATTTAGTTACATATTTATTGAGCATTGCAGCTGTTTAAACAATAAGAGAAAGTGAATAAACTCTTTATGAACATTTTCTCTACTGCTCAGCTCAACTAGCACCTGAGATGGCCTACAAGTTTAGCAATGCAGTTCTAACTTGTACTGTCTGTGCCTCATTGTCTGGCATTACTAAATATTACATTCAGTGTAAAAACATCAGAACTGCCAGGATCTAGTTTGTGAAACATGCTGTCAATCAGATGACATCTCTGCATGGTGAAGGGGTGTTACCTTCTATAGGAAAATACTGGCAGGTCACTTGAGATGAGACAAGTTCCACATGGTGAGCTATAGGAAAATACAATGACACCTGAGCCTTGGCCCTTCCTGCACAATGGCCTTGGGAGGTGGGCCCGGATCATAGTGATGGGAGCTCAGTTTGCCACTTGTCTTGAGATGAAGTGCCCTCTCTGAGTCTGGCTTGTTGTTCCTTCCTACCCCTTCTGTTATTTTGCACATCCAATTATTCATCCTATTCATCCTAATCAGCTGCAAGCTTATCACCTCCCTAGGTCATTTCTCTCAACTCCCCAGGAATACACACACAACAGACCAGGTCACAAAAGGTTGTTCATGGAATAATCGGCTGTAGTGCAAATCCTCCTCTGATGAATCAAAGATGCATGCTCTTCGGTTACTGATGCGCTCTCAAGTTAAAGTGTTTGAACTGCAAGACAAATACAACAAGAGAATACTAATGGCCTCCCACTGAGCTGTCTTTTCACGCTGCTTGGTGTTCAACATTTGTGTTATCTACACACCTTCAAAGCATTAATAAGCCTATATTAGTTGTTATTCCTGCTTCTAAAGAACCAAATTTGTGGAAAATAAGTTATCTTGTGTTTCAAAATTTGGGAATAGAGCAGATCTTTCATTTAAATTTAAATTTAAACAACAAAAAAACCTACATTCTTACATGTACTACTGGCAATAAAAGCACCAAATGAAGCTTATATTTTTAGCATAAAATGGTTGTTCTTTTCAATAAAAAGCAAACATTTGAATAATTTGTAACTGCAGTTTATGTGGCTTATGAAACAGCACATTTGCAAATATTTCTTATTTAGTTCAAGAGAAAAATCCACAAAGCAGGACTGACAGTAAGATAATCCTAAATAAAAGGCAAGATTAGAGACAGAACAGAAATAAAATCGAACAAGAATCCATTTCTTACTAATGGAAATGACTTGCGTAGTACTTTCAAATAAAATCATTTTCACGATTTTTATTCTGCTTTATAAATAAATGTAGCTTTCAGCAGAATGATAGTATTTATTATGTGTGGAAATTTCTCCATCAAGCAAGAGTAAATAATGTATAAAGATCTAAGCTTAGGACAAATATAAACGTGCATTAGCCAGTGTTTGCAGGTAGTCTACAAATTAGCAACAGTAAAGAAAATCTGTTTTTTTTTTAATGAAAGCTACATAATAGTGATTGTTCAGTTTGAACATTTTAAGTCAAAGAATCATTGACACAGACGTATTTCTAATACAAACAAGTTTGCATCGCAGCCTCTCAAAAGGACAATTTGTTTAAAAGAGCTTTCTACAGCAAAGGCTTCCCTGAGGCTCACCAGAACTTATCTAATGACTCCACGGACACAGGGAGGGTTTTACTTTCATCAGACCAATTCACTGGACACCTGACACTTAACAACTACTGTATGATATGGAGACAGCACACCATATAGGGGCTGCTCAAGTCATGTGAGCAGTGCAAGGATCAAGATGTATAATGGAAAATGCTGATACAATGTTCAGGCTCAAAATTCATCTTAATTATGTAACAACGTCAGCGTAGTGACCAAGCAATAAAGCCAAGTCCACCTGCCATTACAATGGGAGAGCTACAGAGGACGAACAGGCTCATTACAGCTATCTGTGTTATCATCGAGGAGGAGATGCCATAAGAAGTAGGCAACAGGGCTGTGATTAATAAGGCTGTAATCCCAATTTAGTGATAATTTAGTGATTGTCCACTAGTGCCACATATTGATAATTCAGTTTTAAATACTGGCATTAAACAGATTTCCCTGCAATTCTGACTAACTGTGCCATAGCTCCTCATAGTGGCACTTGGAACATGAATGAGAGAAATGTAACAATTAGCCAAGAAGGAAATTAGCAGCAGGATAAGAGAGACAATACTGGACATCAGTGAAAGAAGTTAAGAGATCAAATGTGGTAAGAGAATGAAACAAACTACAGAAAACAATTACACTAATTTTGCATTTGTCCTTTTTTTGGGACACTTTGTACTATTTAGTTTAACATAATATATTCTTATATGCTGTTTTGCAATATATCACTTATTGCAGAATCACTTTATCATGATATCATCATTTTCATGAGCACTTTATCAGGAATTCTATCAGATTTCCTCCTTTAGAGCATCAACTTGACAGGAGCTGCTGTGTATACAGTTCCTGATAGGACTATGTGTTTGACCCACGTGGAAAAGTTTTAAGAATGTGCATGTAGGGATCTCTGATAGTGTAACAGAATTTTTTACTACATTGAAGAGCGCATCGATGACTCATCCAAGAGGTCACAAAAGAACCAAGAACAAAATCTAAAGACCTGCAGGCCTCACTGGACTCTTTTAAGATCAGTGATCGTGATTCAGCAATAAGAAAGAGAACAAGTAAAAATGGCATCCATGGGAGAGTTCCAAAGCCAGAAACCACGGCTGACCAAAAAGAACAAAAAGGTTCGTTAGTTGCCAGAAACACATCTTGATGAACCCCAAGACTTTTGGGAAAATATTTTGTGGACTGAGAGACAAAAAGCTGAATTTTTTGGAAGGTGTGTGTGTTCAGTTAAATCTGGCATAAAACAAACTCAGCATTTATGAAAAGAACATCTTACCAACAGTCGAACATGGTGGTGGTAATTTGATGGTCTGGGGCTGTTTTATTGCTTCAGCTTGTGACCTCACGCTCAAGCACATGCTCGTTATGCACCAGGACAATGTCTAAGAAAAAGGTTTTGATGTGGCCTAGTCAAAGTCCAGACTTAAACCCTTTTGAGATGCTCTGGCAGGATCTTTAACAGGCCATTTATGCTCAGAAAACTTCCATTGTGGCTGAATTTAAAAAATTATGCAAAGAAGAGTGGGCCAAAATTCCTCCACAGTGATGTGGAACATTTATTGCCAGTTATTACAAACCCTTGCAGTTGTTGCCACCAAGGACAGCACAAACTGTTATTAGGTTTAGAGGGCAATTACTTTTTCACAAAGGGCCAGACAGGTTTGGGTGGCTTTTTTCTCTTAATAAATGAAGCTCATCATTAGTTCATGAAGGACATGGTAGTCATACACCTAGCCATGATCAGCTGACAGCCAGCTGATCCCAATTATCTCTTCCTAGCTCCCACAGCCAATCACAGCTCTTTCTCTCAACACAGGGGTGTATTTGATTGATATGGTGTACTTCTCACTAATCCCTGCTTCATTAATGCTGATGCACCACCCTGTTGTTGCTGGCAATGCTTAACCTCCTCCACCCCAGCCTCTTCCTTTATAGCATAAAGCTTGTTGACTCTCATATTCAGATACATGCTACTGTGGATTCATTGTTTTTGAATGAAATTTTGTTGTATTCAATACGCGTTGTCATAAATGTACTTATGCATATGGGGGTTTCTAGCCATGTGCCCCCTGGAAAGTCAAAGCATACTGCTTGCACCAGAGGCTCCGCTAAGTAAAATTGTAAATCCATTTTACAATGAAATGGTTAAGTGTGTGGTGAGAGTGTTTCCTGAAGGAAATGAAATCATCATTTTGTATTTACTCAAGATATCATAATCTAAAATCAAAAGTTGTTTGGATGATCTGAAACATTTGAGTGTGACAAATATGCAAAAAAAAAAAAAAAAGAAAGAAATCAGGAAGGGGTAAATACTTTTTCACAGCACCATACGTTTGTAACTGCAATTTATGTGGCTTGGCTAAATTCAAACTTCAAAACATTAAAATTGATTTAATATGGTCGTATAAATGAGGCTGAGGAAAACTTTCAGCCGAAAGCACGTGTTTGAGGACAGAGTTTATCTGTCTGTGAATGTGCAGACAGAAGGACACAAAGGATTTGGGAGTGCCCATGAGGGAATACTCAAATCCTAAGGGTGCAAGTCAGACGGGAAGAGTCATACTGAGTGTGTCCAGGCGATAAAAGCTGTCTGCACCCAGAGGGTCCCCCTCAGTCCAGCTCCCATGGGTAATTCTCCCTGACCCTGAGGCTCAACACCCAAAGTAATGCCCAGATTATCTACTCTATGATCAGGAGCACCATTTGACAGCTGTTCTGACAGAAAAATTTCTCTTTTGGTGTCAGATGTGCTACATGTCTACTCTTGTATTATCTCCCTGTGAGCCAAATTTCAAAGTGTGTGTTATTAGAATTTATAAGTAGTACAGGGCACACCTCAAGAGAGGAATCAACAACCTACACATACGCAATGCCATAAGGTGCTATAAATTTGCTGTAACAGCTTTACAGGATGGGGTCAAATAAAGAGTACAACTCTCTCCATCCTCCTTGGAGTAAATGGAACACACAATGGCTATTCTTTCAATATAGACAAACAAGTCTCTCACATTTAAAAAAGTATTGTAGATGCATATCTATGTTGTGTGATGACTGCACGCCATGTTGCAGCCTATCTACTATATAAATGTGGCAGCCTTATTAATCACCAGAAAGACAATGGGCATTTTCATATAAGTCATGATTGTTTCGTACCATGCCAAGCACAATTGTGCCCTCCTCCCCTCCCCTCTGCTGATCTGATTTCACATTAACATCATTCTGTGCATGAGCACACTTGCATATTAACACAGCACAATACAATACAATACAATAGTTGTCTGTATGTGTATGCACACAGTTGGTTCGCAAATCCACCAAGAAGAAGAAAGAAGAAGTAACAACCATAGGGGAGAGATATAAGAATGGCTGAACTATTTGGTAATAATGTGTGCAGTTATACTGGATAATGTTGTGATTTGATATTGTGATTACAGTATAAATAGAATCATGTGCCTACTTGCTTGGTTATCAAGGAAAATGCAGAGAATAATGATCATTTTTAAGTGTGTATTTCTCAACTCAAAACATACAAATATCAAGTGGCATAAAAAATACAAACCCTGAGGTTTTACTGTACTGTTTTCAAAATTAGACAATATTTTAACCAAAATAAGTTTTGCCTTTTTAAAAAAAAACAGTAGCACTTTTTAAATTTAAAGGCCTTCCTGCTGGCATTTTATAAACCTTTCAAGTGCAACTTAATACAACAATAAATGCAACCTTTTATGTGACATCACGACTGTGACTGGATTAATCATGTACCTTAGAGACAATGAAATGTAATTTCAAATCTGTTGTTTTTACTTATGGACTGTTGTTGAGTATGTATTGTTTTAAATGTTGGTATGTTTGTTTTTATCATTTGTATTGTATATTCTTTTACATCTCCTGCCCAGGGACCACAGATGAAAATTAGCTTTATAGCTAACTCTGGCTTTACAGTTTTGTTTTGCATGGCCCCTGTCAAATAAACTGATAAACTAAACCACTAGTGACAAAGATGGGACATGGATCACAGCTTGAAGTCCATCCTGCCAATATTGCTGTTTTTAATCTATTTCAGATGGCATCAATGAACCTTTATCTAATTGCACATCGGCCATGCAGCTCAAAGGAGGACATAGGCCCATGCTTTGTGGATCTGACAATTTTCTGGGGAGACGGGAATTGCCTTCACAACTTAACTTGCCAATGACTACCCTGTATTCAAGCATTGCTGTGTTCACATCTCCCAAGGTCCACACTTGAGTTCATGTCTATTATGTCGGAGACCACCTCTTCAAGCAGTCCAGTACACTTAAGTTCACACTGATCAAATCAGCCAGACTTTGAGGTCAAGTGTACTCAGATCTAGGCCTGGGTTCTCAATGTGAAACCACCCTAAAATATGACAGCCTATTCCCTTCCACCAATCAAGATGAGTTGTTGCTAAAATAATCACATAATAATGAACATCTGTTAGTAGATGACTTGTTTTGTCTCTACAGTCATTTTTTATTTGAAAGAGAGGAGCACAGGACATGCCATGTGACAGAAGTGGCTCTACTGCGAGGCCAGCTCTTTAGTTACCCAGCTGACATCAAAAGACATGAGGACCCTTCAGTGAGGGCCAATTGGATTTAGAGTCGTGATGTCTGAAAAAGGCAAAGATGGTGATGAGCAGGGGTGTGAAATTAACTGAAGAAAATTGTATTATCAAGACTTGTTTAAAAAAAGATACAGTGAAATCCTCAAACTGGGAAATGAGACAGGATAGAGTATTTTCAGTGCTTGAATACTTGTTGCATACTACAGTCGCTAATATTTTATATTAGAGGCATTATCCAAATTACATCTACCAGCAGACAATCTTAGCAGAAGATGGATTTCTGACTATAAATACATTGATTGTACCTCTTTTGAGTTCACAACAACAGTAGAACTTATGAAGTAACATGATAAATATTCTTTTCAATGGCACAAACTAAAACTCTGGGGAAAAAATACACATCAAAAATAAATAAAGCGATTAAAATAAAGTGAATCTATTACTTCTACAGCTTGTATATCCTAGCTTAAAAAATGACTTACTCAAATAACAAGCTTAAGAACTGTTAGTGATAATGGTGAATTGGTCATTTGGGTTCTAACAGACAGCTCATCCACTGTTCTGTCTATAAATATCTGTGGCCTTCTTTTAAAGCCAGTAGCAAAACGAATGTTGGAGTGTTTCTTATGTAACAACTTTTTTTTTTTTTTACCAAGGCTTTTATGGTTTGTTATCTGGTGATGTTTGAAACTCAGGTATGTTATGATTTAACCATTATGTCACCAAAGAGGCTAACATTGTTTTTTTCCTGACACTCTCTACAGGGATTGGATTAAAGCACAAGGCTCCCACCCAGCTCCCAATCTATGACTCATTCAAATGCAGCTCAACCAATGATCAAGCTGTGAGGGGCCTCAATCGCACACTGGAACACCAGGCCTGGCCTTCTGCTCTAACCCTGCAGCTGGAGGCCCCGCCGTTAGCATGAGTGTGGGAAGGATCAACCGATACAGCATTGTGTCATCCGAGGAAGAGGGCCTCCGCCTCACTACCATGCATGGCATGAATGGCTTTGGCAATGGCAAGATTCACACACGCCGCAAATGTCGCAATCGTTTTGTCAAAAAGAATGGCCAGTGCAACGTGCAGTTTGCCAACATGGATGAGAAGTCACAACGCTACATGGCTGACATCTTTACCACGTGTGTTGACATTCGTTGGCGATGGATGCTGGTAGTCTTCACTCTTGTGTTTGTTGTCTCCTGGCTTGCTTTCGGTTTAGCCTTTTGGGTCATTGCTTTGCTGCACGGAGATCTAGATAACCCAGCAGGAGATGATAACTTCACTCCATGTGTCCTGCAGGTGAATGGATTTGTGGCTGCCTTCCTATTTTCCATTGAAACACAGTCTACTATCGGTTATGGCTACCGCTGTGTGACTGAGGAGTGCCCAGTGGCTGTCTTCATGGTGGTCTTTCAGTCCATTGTGGGTTGCATAATTGACTGCTTCATGATTGGAGCCATTATGGCCAAGATGGCGAGGCCTAAGAAGCGAGCCCAAACACTGCTGTTTAGCCACAATGCAGTCATTGCCATGAGAGATGGAAAGCTGTGCCTCATGTGGAGAGTAGGGAACCTACGCAAGAGCCACATTGTAGAGGCCCATGTCAGGGCACAGCTCATCAAACCTCGGATCACTGACGAAGGTGAATATATTCCCCTAGACCAAATAGACATTAATGTGGGCTTTGATAAAGGCCTAGACAGGATTTTTTTGGTTTCACCCATCACTATTCTCCATGAGATAGATGAGGAGAGCCCCCTGTTTGGGATCGGCAAACAGGACTTGGAAACAGCAGACTTTGAGATTGTCGTCATCTTGGAGGGGATGGTAGAAGCGACTGCCATGACCACACAGGCTCGCAGCTCTTACCTGGCCTCTGAGATCCTTTGGGGACACCGTTTTGAGCCGGTGTTGTTCGAGGAGAAGAATTTGTACAAGGTGGATTACTCTCACTTTCACAAAACCTATGAGGTGCCGTCCACCCCTCGCTGCAGTGCCAAGGACATGGTGGAAAACAAGTTTCTAGTCCCCAGCTCAAACTCCTTCTGTTATGAAAATGAGCTGGCCTTCCTAAACCGTGAGGATGAGGAGGGGGATGTTGGCAGTGGAGGAAGAGCACTGGCAAACCTGAGTCCGGACCGGAACAGTCGGCATGAGTTTGAACGCCTACAGGCAACAAGGTCGCTGGATCAAAGGTCCTACCGTAGAGAGTCGGAAATATGACCTCTATTCATTGACCCAGGGTCACCTCCAATGACTAAATCTAAGGATAAAAATGCAGAACAATGCAAAGTGCCATAGGATAATTGACAACTGTGAAAGACTTGACAATAAGAACAGAAAAAGACTGGAGGGGATAAAGATACGAGTTCACAGCTAAGACAAGATTGATAAAGAATGTGTACAATCAAGGAGAAGGCCAGAGAGACCTTCTTCCTTATGGAAACTTGAATCTTTTTTTCACACGGTCATTTTAAGTTGAGAGTGTTCAATGAAAGAGCATCAAAAATAATAACAATGAGAGAATCTTTAGGTCAAATCTAAAGTGTAAATAAATTGCTTAGGTAAGTTATGTTTTGTGTGCAGTATCACTTTCAAAAATCACCTCTGGAAAATAGTAATTGTACTTCAACTTGTTCTTGGGCACAAATAATAGTGTTACAAGGCCTCTCTTAAGCTCTACTCACATTGCTGTAATTTGCTGGACAGGCGTTCAGTGACACAGTGAAAATTCGTGCACTGCAGCATTCAGATGCAATGAGCCATGATAAACATCTGACCATGAGCCACTGAGAACAACGTATTTTAACCCTTCATTTCAGCATGGGTGTAAACCTAGCCTTTTATTTTGAAGAGAGCAAGCAAAATGCATTGCACTAAAGAAATATAAAAGATTTTGTTGGAGAGTTGTTAATTTTGATAAAGAAATACTATTTATTATCTCTTAAAGCTTACTTTTTAACCTTCCTGATATAAAAAAAACACAATCCACTGACATACAGTAATTATATGCCTTCAGTTGCCTACACATATCATTTCATGAACAAGTACTTCTAAATTGTTAGGTTCAAAGAAACTAAAGCACAATTAGTGGACAGCCAGCTTGTTTTATCATAGCACTGAATCACAAAATGTATTTTTGCAAGATACTGATAGCAATAACCAGGGTTTTATTTATCTGATCAATTACCCAAAGAAGCAACTTGTAATCTCACACAGAAATGCACCTTAAAATGAACCTTTACTTACATAATTATCAATTAAATAGGGCAAAACTAAAACCTGTATGTTGGTAGTCATTGACCAGTGTTGTTCTACTCTTTAAGGCAGAGGTGTCCAAACAATGGCCCAGGGGCCAAATGTGGCACTTGGCTCATTTTTAATCGGCCTGGAGCAAATTCTAAAACATAAATAAAAAATAGCCCACATTAGAACATGAAGCTTGTGCTTGACTTTATATTCTATCAGAACTTTTGACAGTACTACTGACAGACGAATATAGTTTTGTATTACCTTCTATACTCGCCTGTCAATAAGAAAACACAGAAAAAATGATACTTTGTGAAGACGGTAAAAATTTATTTGGATTAGTGTATATCTTATTTTTAGCACTTGGCAGAGCAACTGTACTAATTCTGTAAACAAACATTTTGACGGGACAATTTATTGATGCGCTTTTCATGATTTAAACTGAGACAACACTATTAATTCTCTGGTACATGGGGTGTCATTCTCATTCTGACCAGGATGGAGCCAATGATAGCTAGAGCCAACCAAGGCTGCCATGAAATCTGACTGGCCTCCCTAAAATCTCGGAATGACTAACTACTTTACTTGTCAGCTAGTCATTTAAGCGTCTTATCACTAAGCACATCTTTACCTGAATTAGACTGACTACAGAGTCATGAAGGGGAGGCATATAAAAATGGCCACGCCAGCCTTTTAATTTTCTGCATGTGGCCCTCAGTGGAAAAAATTTGGACACACCTGCTTTAAGGGAATTTGAAGTGCAACAATCTGGCATAAAATCATCAAACTTCACATATTTTTGTCCTTCTTGAAAATAAATCTATGCATATTGTGACTAGCACTGGGACAGAAATGCCATTATCATCTGTACCCAGGGCTTGTAAAACAGTCTGATATAAATAAACACAAGTACTAACTTTCTATGCTTTGGTTGCAGCAAACCTATTTATTCTAAATGCTAAAGAGCAAGTATTATCATAGGGTAATTGCATCAACAGCACTCTGCATTAGCTAATAAAGTTAGAATAACCAGATGTTGTGGCCAACTTTGAGAAGATTTAACAGGATTTAACAAGCAGAGTCACTTTTGTTTCAAAGTTTTTCTAGCTTGTATTTAACCTGAATCTAAACCTAAAGGCAGGATGAAATAATATCTAATTAGTATATGTTAAGTGAACCCTTTGAAATGTAAGATAAATGTGCAAGAGACCTGACATGTCTTTGCTGTAATTGCTGTAAAAGATATACTGCATACAAGCAACAGGTGAACAGAAGTAAACAGATCTCTCCTCCTCTGTTTAATTTTCATTGCTTCAAACAAAAATTTCACTGTACAGATAAATAAATAAAAACTTAGCACAACAAGTAAGGAAAATTGTCTGGTAGTTTATTTCTTTGTTGTAACAATGCTTCCTGGCAGTAAACCTTATTCAGTTGGAAAGCCTGTTGATATTCCTTTAAACTGTGCCACATTTGTAAGGAACATGCATTTGTGGGATGAGCAGCAGAGCTGAGTATTTGGATTGGGTCCATGAAAAATTTGCCAACCCTTCTCTACCAATGCCAAACAGCTTAGTTAGTGGTTGCTATTGATTAATCAGTTGTCTGATTGTCATCACTGGAGGCAATGTCAGTGCAGAGAGATATTGAGATATTCTGCAACGAGTGGCAATCTCACATCTCCACAGTCTGGAACCAAACCCTATGAAATCCATTTTATATTTGCCAAATTTAATTATGTATTTTCCAAAATTGTGTTTTTTCTGGGAATTTTTTTTTAATTCCATTTTTTACCTTTAAACATTAATATCATAGAGTGTCCTGTTTATGTAAGGGAATAAAATGTTCACAAATCAAATAGAAATAAACTTAAATTTATCACATATATTAAATTTATTGAAGAGCTACAGGTGGCCCTTGAGTCACAGTATGGATAGCCCTGATATAAACTAATGATAATCAGTGTAACAGTTAAATATTGATACTCATATGTAATAGTTCAGCCTACAGCCTACTATAACCTGAACATCCGTGGGATTAGCTTGGGCGTGCTGTTTGTGCCAGAGTGACCAACAACAACAATACTGGCTGACTTGAGACAAATGCTGTGCATGAGGAGGAGGCGCCAGGCTGTTGTGGCTGCATGGTTCTTCCACACACTACTGTTTGTTAAACAAATTAACTGTTAAATTGCCAGAATATCTCATGTCTTCAGACTTCTGTCCTTCATCCCACCAAACAAGAGGCAATGGCAGAATAAGCTGTTTGGCACTGGCAGAGAAGATCCGGCAAATTTTTAATGCACCAACCCACATACTTAGCTCATCCTGCAAATGCATGTTCCTTACAAATGTTGCGCAGTTTAAAAGATAAACAAACAGGCTTTCCAACTGTATATGATTTATTGCCAAGAAGCATTGTTACAACAAAGAAATAGTCTACATAACTGACTTGCTTTATTTTTTTGTGCTCTTTAAAAGCAATAAGCTTATAGGATCACTTAAAGTGGAAAATAGTCAGACTGAAAGCAATAACATTAAAGTACATTTTTCTTAATTAATTTCATTTAGCCTAATAATTCTTCTACTAAACAATGAACAAGAAGATATACTACATATAATTTTGGATATAGAGATAACACATTAAATGCATAGGATGAGGTTAATGATGCCACATTTTTATTTTACTTATATACTTTTGATTACTGAGATAAAATATCAAAGTAAGGTTAAATTGTTCTAAAAACAATAGCATTAATAAGAGCAGAATCCTGTTTAATTGGAAGGTGAAACCAAATCAAGAGATAATTTAAGGGACAGTGGTTTGTACAATAAGAAATATTTGTTTTCGAGACAATTTTTGGCCATAGAAAGCATAAAAAGTGACGCTTGCGTCAAGATCACTTCTCTTAATCATATATCATTCATCATCCTGTTACTGTTATGTAACAAAAAATGCTTTCTTTAAGATTTATCCATTACCTCAATAAAACACAGCTGTCATATCCATTCGTAACAAATATGTTGATTTACAGACAAAACTACAAGTAATAAGAGAAGAATAAAACATATGGAGAAAACTACAACAGGGAAAGAAGAATAAGAACCATAAAATGGTTGTTATTTTGGTCACAATGACTAACAGGTCCTAATATTTGATTCTGATGGCATGCTTGACTCTTCCTTGGTTTAATATTGCTTTTTAATGGGGGTTGTCAAAAAATATTGGGATGTTTTTTTGGCTAATAATTTAAAAGTTCTTTACCCTGTCCTAAATATTATTATGCTCATTGCCTTCTGGGAAGGTTTTATTAACTGATGTGTGACGCCTCTGCACCTACTCACTAAATTTCAGTGGTTTAAAAAAAGACATGACTATGCTGCATCACAAAAACAAACAGTTCAGTCATTTCTACTGGAGATTTTTTCATGGATTGTTCAAGCTTGATTTTTGCCCACCTGAGCCCTTCAGAAAGAAACCCAGAAAAGAGGTTTTAGATATATCTAATGTTTTTATTGTAAAAGGCATGGTAATCTTAAATAAAAATACAATAGGGAGCAGCTGAAGAGGAACCTGCTTATTTTTATACAAGCTCTTTTTGATAGAATAAAGCAATTAATATTCATCTGTTTTTATTAGAGTATTACAAAGAGATAACTATTGAGAGGCAAAATATGATTCTTGTCTCAGTTTTCAATGATTTTATTTCTGTTGTTTGATTTCAGCGCTGATGCTCAAGATTCACGTTATTTCTCTTAAAGGGATGATTGGAAAAATCTTTGACCTCTGTAGAAGTCTTCCTATGTCCAGCAAAATGTCTACTGGGCTTTTGATTCTAATTCAGAGACATGAAATTGTTAAATTAAAAACTAACTGTGAAATATGACTGTTTGTATCTCTTCTATTGAAAGTGGTCAACTGGTCTTTGCTCTTGGTTTGTTAAAATTCAATACAACCCTGCTCATCCTCAAGCTCAATTAATGACTGGCTAAAGTGTTACCTGAGGTAATACATCACCACAATGGGATGGTTTAAGATGAGGGATCAAGATTGATGTAACCAAAGTCAGATGACTTCCTGGTCATGGGCCAATTAAACAAGAAGGCTCATCAATTAATCACTGTGACACACAAACAACTAGCAGGGCCAGGGGCCTTTTGGCCCCTCTGAACTGGGCAAGGCACCAGCAGCTGACTTTTTCAGATCAATGGTGTAGAAGCACATGAGGGATCATTATAAGTCTGCTGTCTCAAAACTGAGAAAACTGCCATGTTTCAAGGCAGTATGTCTTTCTCAACTGGTCTATCTTCAGGACCCCTCACAACCTCTTTAACAAGAAATCTCAACTCAAATTTCCATAAAATCACAACCACTCAAATGGGCATTTTTAAAAAACACATTTGTATAAAAGCCCTGGGTGGACACAAGCCTGACACCCTCCAATCAGTTGGTTGATTAGCTGGTTAGCTAGTTAATTGGTTGGTTGGTTGGTTGGTTGGTTGGTTGGATGGATGGATGAATGGATGGATGGATGGATGGATGGATGGATGATGGATGGATGATGGATGGATGGATGGATGGAGTTGGGGGGGTGCTGCTACCCATGTTTCAAGACATCATTCTCCTTTTTAAGACTTTTTTACAGCAGGAAGACACAGGTGCAAATTATGAAATTACTGTTATTGTGTATTATTCTATCTAGCTGCTTCAGTTGGAGTGCACAGGTATTTTGCATGATAGAACTGCTTACTGGAATAACCATCATTCATTTCATAATGAGCATTGTTGGATATTTCTGGTCAATAACACAAAAATAAAGATACACTATTAAATACACAAGACCCTCATCATCACAACTAAAGAAAACTTTGACAAGTAGCAAAGACAACTTCTGAACTCTTCATACAAGATTTATCGCCATCATTTTTTTTTCTAAATAATTCAGGGTGGAGGGATTAAGTCACCCTTAGTGGGTGACAGATGTAGGATTAACATGTTGGCCGCTGGTTGTGCTGAGCTCAGGCGTTGGGTCTAAGCACTAACTGACACTGGGATCACAGAGGCTGCACTGGAAGCATGTGCCTAGTTTGATTATGTAACATTGCCTGGGCACTGTATGTTGGGTTTTGTATTGCTTGGTGTCACACACAGGGTAGAAGTAAGCTTTAAGGATTAGAGCTGGGCAGTGTTAATGAGCACCTAATGCATGAAGGCATTATAGATTCTTCATTAGTACAACACCGGGTTAGGAACTTGGAATTTAACTTTGCCATGAAAGTGAGCTGTCTTTTGATAGCTGGTCGGATTAGAAGAGAAGATGCCCTGGATATATAAGAGCACTGTAAGTGAGATAGTTGCTTTGTAATCCCAAACACATGCAGTACAGATGGAAGGGGTCTCTTAGTTTCTAGATAGGATGTGTAGATAACAAAATTCAGTTACTTTTTTAACTGGTATAATACAACTCTAGTCATGTGCCATAATTATGAGACATCAAAGTCTTCATCCATGTACACTTAGGCCAAAAAATTATAAACACAAATGTCTTATTGTTGGATTTTGACATTAAGATCAGCAAAAATGCAGAAATGTCCTGAATTGGTTTTTCCCATATTCCCCTGAAAACACAGAATTCAGTCATGCTATCTTTGCTGTTATTTGTATACTAGAGCAATATGTGTCATGGGTATCACAGCCTCTTTCTACACACTGAGGGCACCTTCAAAAAAACTTTTTTAATTACCATATGGATGCTGCTGTCACTTAACACACAGAAAGTGTGAAGCTTGGGAACAAACCAGACACAACTCAGAGGGAAAGAGAAGGAGATAGAGAGAGATACGGTAGCAATAACGTTTTTTTTTTCAACCCAAATTACAAAACAGTAATTTGACATCTAGGATCCCTTGGGAATGACCCTTCTGTGACTCTAAGGGAACGATTAATTAAGCCAGCTGGGGTCTGGATTATTACATTTGCTAGCTTGATATAAAATAAAACATTTTCAACAGAATTCAGACTTGATCCAGTATAAGGATTCTAGAATGCTGTTTGGCTGGGCTCTCTGCCAGGCAGCCCATATAGAGCAGTTATAATTAATGCTGGTACAAACTCCCTATACGCTTGGACCTTGGATGACAGTAAAATGAGGAGAAATTGTGTTGAGGGGGCTATATAAAGCTCCACAGTGTCAAGCCACATGTGCCTCTGTGTCTAACACTTCTCCTCGCTAAAAGTGCACCGCTAGTTCCTGTGATAGTAGCACTCAATCAGAGATACTTATTGGAGGTCCTATATGCCAAGCATATATATATATATATATATATATATATATATATGCATGTGCCCAGCTGAAATTGGTCATTAGATAATATACATCGTAAAAATCAAAATGAAATGCCTTATATAATCACCAAGATGAAGCTAAAGTCTAATGATGAGCTACACTGGCATTTTAGGCTGCACAATAAGTAGTAATTTTATCGCTATTGCAATGTGCTTACGCAATAAACACATTGCAAAGGTCTGAATGTATTGCAATACATGAGAAAAATCAAATTATGCAAACAAGCAATGCATTATCACAAAGCATGTCACCACTTAAAATGCTATCACACCATTTTTTATGCATTCAGGTGAAAACCACCACAGCTGTGAGCCATCCTAAAAGCATCAATTATTTTGGATTCACAAGAAAAGTTGCAAATAGCTACAGTTAAAGCTAATAAAAAAGCTAAAGCTAAATAATTTACATGAAGTAAAATATTTCAAAGGGGTTCTTTTGTTCTTTTTTTGTTTACAGCTCACGAAAACCCCAAATCCACCACATCAAAATATTACAAGGCATGGAGCAAATCAGTCTGTGGCACTGTTGGGTTGTTATGAAGCCCGGGTTGCTCTGATAGCAGCCTTCAGCTCATCTGTATTGTTAAGTCTAGTGTCTCTTATCTTCCCCTTGGCAACACCCCAAAGATTCTCTATGGAACTCAGGTCAGTTAGCTGGCCAATCAAACACAGTAGTACCATGGTCAGCAAACCAGTTTCTAATAGTTTTGGCTTCACTGTGGGCAGAGGCCAAGTCCTGCTGGAAAAAGTAATCAGTAACTCACTAATTCTTCTCAGCAGAGGGAAGCATGAAGTGCCCTAAGATCTCCTGGTGGACGGCTTACAGTGGTGACTCTGGACTTGATAAAGCATGGTGGACTAACACCAGCAGATGGCATGGCACCTCAAACCATTGCTGACTGTGAAAACTTAAAACAATGGACTCTGTGCCTTTCCAATCTTCCTCCAGACTTATAAACCTTAGTTTACCAATGTTATGCTAAATTTACTTTCATCCAAAATCTGGACTTTGGACCACTGAGCAGTGGTCCAGTTCTTTTTCTCCTTAGCTGAAGTGAGGTGCTTATGATGTTGTCTGTGGTTCTGGATTGGCTTGACACTAGGAACAAGACACTTCCTGAATTTCCTGTAGATGTCTGTGTGTGGTGGCTTTTCATCCACTGACTCCAGCCTCAGTCCTCTCCTTGTGAAGCTCCCCTAAGTTCTTGAATCTGATTTGTTTTACAATCCTCTGAAGGCTGAGCACATCTCTGTTGCTTGTGTACCTTTTCTTTGCTTTGCTCTTCCAGTCAACTTTCCATGAAAATGTTTTGATACAACATCTGAAAACAGTCTGCCATTTCAGCAGTGACCTTCTGTGGCTTTACCGCCTTTGTGGAAGGTATCAATGGTTGTCATGACAGCAGTCTTCCCCATGACTGTGGTTGTGAGTACTGAACCAGAGTGACTTAAGAAAGGCTCAGGAAACCATTGCAAATTTGACTTTTTCATAAAATAGGATCAAGATTAAAGCAAAAAACCTTTGTGTGTGATGAATTTAGAATTCAATGCATGTTTCCCATTTCAACTTAAAATACCAGGGAAAAAGATTTTTTCATGATATAGTAATTTATTGAGATGCATTGGTATATTTATTGCTTAAAGAAGATATTGCAATGTAAATTTTTACACTACGCTTAGGCTTGAATGTGTTTGTAAAACAAACAAAAAAATGAAAATGACAGCAAAAACTATAACTCTGAGGTCTGTATGTTTCATAGTTTACAGGAAAAATCATCCATGTCGGAGCGCACAGTCAGGGTTTTTTGAGAGCACCTGCAGGAATATTCAATCCTCAGAAACAATGAGTGACATCACTGAGACTACACCCATGTTTTATACAGTCTACAGTTTAAGGCCAGCATCCACACACAGGTATTTTCAGTTAGCTATTCATACTTTTATACACTAAATCTGTATAATATCATTTCCATATACTTTGATGGATATTAGAGGTTCAAAAATAAAGGTGGTTAAGACCTGTGTTTGGACCACTAGAGCAGGATCTTATGTGTTTCTTTGAGACTCTTACCACTGGTTTTATCAATCAGATGCTCATTTTCATTCTTATAATTGTCCTCCCAGTTCTAAATGAATGACCGTGTCCCATATGACAGGAAAGGAGCAGTGTGTAGCCTTAAATATGGTGTGACATTATCTCCTCTTGGTTACAGTAGTTGCCTGATTCATGATGCAACATGAGCGGACAACCTGAGGGGACATGAGGGGGGGCACTCTCATTTCCTGGCTCCCTTGGTAATTACTTATGTGAGCCCAAAGGCCCTCTGTGTGCTTAAGAGAGAGAAAGAAGGAAAGAAAGAAAAAGAAAGAAAGAAAGTTAAGTTACATACTACAGAAAGGGTAATACAGGCTTAAAGTAACAGATATTTTATCACTGCTAAGAGGCAAAAGCCAGGAAATATGAGTTACATTAACTTCCATGCATCCTAAATCCCAATAAGATTGTCCTCTTTTGCCTGTCTGTGTTTAATGGGTTGGCTACCAATTTACTCAAATCAACATGATGAATAGCATTCATTAGTCCAACAAAAAAAACAACAACAAATGAAGCTATAACTACCCTCTTGATATACTAAGTGTTATATGCTCGGGTTTGAAGAGAGGAGCAGTTACTTTGCCACGTCCAGCTGAGCTGGGATTTATTTTGTGGTGCCCAGAACAGCTATAAAATTACATCTGAGGGACTGGTTAACAACTCTTTCAAAAAATAAAAAATAAATAACATGAAAGCATGTTTCAAAAAATGTCTTCCTTCTGCAGAAGATTTATTTAGGGAGGCTTTGAGTATCATAAACAATACCAGAGAGGAAAACTGCAATGGGATAAGCCACAAGTAAAAGCTTCAAGGTAACTGAGGAGAACAATAAGAGTCAGCAAAAACTGGGACTGTCTCAGCAGTGAAATCATGGGAATAGACACAGAGCAGGCTCTCTAGTCTCCCCAGGGATAGAGTCATATCTGTCAACACCCTTCACTAATGCAGTTTGTGGATGCATCTCCCCAAGTATCTCCACGCTCATGCACCAATCAACCACATCACCCCTCTGTCTTTGGCCTACCTTGACTATGCCAAGACGAACAGGCTGGCATCACTCTGTCCCAGGGTACAGACCTCACCCTAGCCAGGACAAGGTCTCCAGTGTTGGGCAGAATGAGGGTCTTTGTAGTCACTGATTCAATGCAGGGCCTTCACTCTCAGAGGTGGGCAGGTTGTGTTAATCTGCAGTGTAGCATCCCTTTCAGAAAAACTGGAAAGAGATCAATATTTGATAAATTTCATGTGTTACAAACGATTTCAAAACTACCATGTAAAGCCAAACTGAGCCTTGAAATGCGTAGATTAATTCTGAAGTATCTCTTCAAAGTTGTCCGTCCTCAATTTTGCATTGTTTTTACTCACACAATCAATTACTTGCACACATCAACAATGTTGTTTCCAATAGTGTTTCCCCCTTCACGTTCTTTCTCTATGGCGTGAAATAACTGACAAAAATCTTGTTGAAAAGGACTGAAATGACACACAAAGACAGCTGAAACTGTAGTGAGGCAATGAATCACACGTGAAAAGGATGGTTTACAACAAAGTATTTCACAGTATGCCATTCATGAATAAAATATTTTTTCCAAAAGGAAAATAAAGCCATTTAAATTTTGAGAGAACGAGGGAATAATTGCACTTAAAATGACTCTAAATGGAAAGTTTACCTCCTTGTTTAGCTGGCTGAAGTTAGCTTGTTTTTGTTACACATTTTCAAGGGGAAGTTAACGTTTTAATAAACGCTAGCTTGTCAGTAGCGCTCGAGAGAGAAACCTGCCTGCGTCGACATTTAGTCAAGTATTTTGTATTTTTGCTTTAGTAGGTAGATAGACGTTTAGTGTGAAAGTTTTACATTTAACTCACTTTTCTCCTTCACAGTTCACACTGTGTCGAGCTTCCAGTCCTTAAACGTTAAAGCTAAATTGCGACATCTTCTGATACTGCTATGTAACTGCTTTAACGTTCCGTGTTGAGCCGTTGGTTCCCTCTTCAACCAATCCACGAAGGGAATACTGCGGTGTGGGCATATTGGCCAATGCGCGATTAAGTTGTTCACGGTAAAAATGGCGTTCTGTGTATTGTGAAGCGTAGGAACTACAAACAGTTATCTTTATGAATTGAAAAAAAAGCCAGGTAAGCATTACAACTAAACTAAACGATGATTCCACTGAGTTTGCCACAATAGCTTGAAGCATTCTCATGTTTTTAATTCCCAAATAATTCAACACATCCTTAATTCATCTCCTCATGAATGACTTCGCTAGCTAGCGGCTAACGTCATTCAGCTAAATGTTAAGAGCATTTTTGCTAAAGTAAGCATCATCAATTGGGAAACGCGTGTGTCGTTACAAAGTGTTTTTACAAGCGTACAGGTCGTTTCTTCCAGGATGAAGGTGGTCAATCTGAAACAAGCCATTCTGCAGGCATGGAAGGAGCGCTGGAGTGATTACCAATGGGCAATAAACATCAAGAAAAACTTTCCAAAGGGAGCAACATGGGATTACCTTAACCTCGCAGGTAAAATGAAAGACAGAGAGGTTTCTCTACCATCATGTAAACAACAGTTCTTTCAGTCTTATTTTTTTATCATGACTGAATTCTGCTTCATGATTCCAGAGGCCCTGATGGAGCAAGCAATGATTGGTCCTTCTCCAAACCCCCTTATTTTGTCCTACCTGAAATATGCTATCAGTTCTCAGGTGAGAGAAAAACTGTTTGGTTAAGCAGCACTTTAAAGTTTTTCCTTTTGAAAAAAATGTAAATAATACCTTCTCTCTCCTTAGATGGTGTCTTATTCCAGTGTCCTTACTGCCATTAGCAAGGTAAGTTCTGCTCGACGAATATTATCATGCATTTTGTTAGAAGGAGAAAGGGTTTCATGAGTATGTCTCATGTCTTTTCTGACAGTTTGATGATTTTTCTCGGGAGCTATGTGTTAAATCCCTGCTGGAGATCATGGACATGTTTTGCCATCGTCTCAGGTATGCAAAATTATTCATCTCAGTGCTTGTCTTCTCTGTTAATTATGGCTGTGAGGCTGTTTTGAATGTGAAGCCTCAAAAAACCCATGATTAGATTATCACTCTAGGCATGGATTATGACTTAATTGCTTCTGTGTGTGAAAAAGTGATCATGCAAAAACGACTGCAGCTTTTTTCCACGTTAATATTTACCTTTGCAATCACACTGTATCGCTTTATACACTACGTGGGCAAACGTATTTAGCCACCTGACCATTACACCAGCAGAAACTATAATGACATTATATTCAAATACATGCGCTTAGATGTGGCGCGCTCTTCAAGACGACTGATTTTGTATCACAAATGTTTGCAAATGGAGACTGCATGCATAGATACTTGATTTAATGCTTTTTAAATTATGTTTAAAGCACCTGAGTTCAATGAATAACAGATGCAGCTAAATACTTTTGTCCATATACTGTATATCAGCTGCCATTTTTATAATCAGGCCATTTTCTTTGAGCATGTTGTCCATGTCTATGTACACCCAAGCCTAATTTTTCCTTTGTAAACTAAATATAAACAACATTTTTTAAAGCCAAACCATTTTCCTCACTTAAAGTATCTCTGCCTATCATTTCTGACTTCAAAGTTGCCACGGGAAAGCAGAGGAGTGCATCGGCCTGTGTCGGGCTCTGCTGGGAGTGGTTGTTTGGCTGCTGCAGGGCTGTGCCTGGTACTGTGAGAAGCTGAGAGAGCTTGGTCCTTCAGCCAGCACAGAGGCCAGTCTAAAGGCTTGCCAAGAGAGGCTACAGAATTTAATGAATAGCAACAAGAATAGAGCTCTGGTTCACATCGCAAGGCTGGAGGAACAAGGTCAGTGTAGATACGATTTCATATAGGATTGACAAAAATGCATAAGGGCAGAAAAATATTTCTGCAAAAATTATCATAGTTTTTGCTCTGCCAGATCTTAATGAAAATCTTTAACAGTTTCTACCTTTTTTCCCAAACTCCCTGTATTGAGATAAGAGATTTCATATATGAATGAAGAGGAAACTGTTTGAGGAAATGTATTCTGATATTTTTATTACTTATTTTTACTGCTGGATTTTATAACATCAGAATATATGTCTTACGCTTTTATGTGTTTTTTTTTTTGATAAGAAAGTAAATAGAGTAGGAAACTGGTGAGAAAAGTGGGAAATGGCATGGTGGAAAGGAGCAGAGGGTCGAAATCAAACATAGGCCTACCACTTTGAGGGTTACTGCCTCTGTACAAACCTAGGCTAGCCAACATCCCACAGATCCTTCCCTCAAAAGATATGACGTTTTTGTAGAGACTGATGAAGCACGATTGATGTGAGTTAGATTTCTCACAGCCTTCTTGTTCATCGTCCTTCATAGGTTCCTGGAGCAATGTAGAGCAGTCAATGCTGAAAGTGACAGAAGGCCTCAGCAGCATACAAAACCAGGCACTGAGAACCAAATTAGAGGAGAGCTTATCACTCGTGAAAGGGTGGGTATTTCTCCCTTATTCCTAAATCTTTAATAGACAGAGATCTATAGCTAAAGCAGGATGGTGCAGAGCTTAGACCTGACAATTTGTCAAGTCAAATATGATTTAATTTATCTTCCTCATACTTAGTATTTATTTTTTTCTCCTTAGTATCCCCTCAATGCTGTCCGTGCAGTGCGACCCTCAGCCACATGCATCCTACCCATCCATCCATGCCTTCATAATGCTAGAGGGGACAATGAACCTGACGGGAGAGACGCAGCCACTCGTAGAGCAACTCATGATGATTAAGAGAATGCAGGTGATCATTGAGCTGCAGAGGGATGTGATGCTAGATTTTGCTTGGAACACTGTAAGACTCAGATTTAAAACAAAGCTGTCACTTATTTCACACTACATATTCTTATTTATTTGACATTCCTTGGTAGAAATGTTTATTTATTTTTTTGTCAAAAACCCAAATTTTGGCCATGATTGAATTATAAAATTAGTAAAAGAGTTAAACATTGAAGAGATGAATACTTTATATAAGCACTGTATACTTTGTGAACTGGATTTGCACATGATGCACAACTCTTGGTGCTATCTGCAGCTACTCTTTGTGAATCCAACTCAGTGTTACCAGTGTTGCATTTCCTTCTATGAATACAAAAGTGGAGGAGAATGCATTAATTTGAGTAGATGAACTTAAAAAACATCTATTCTACCATAGCAGAATAGATGTTTTTTTTCTATTTGCACTGGTGTATTGAAATTATTATGCATTGTTCTTAAATTGAGCTTTAGAAAATATTAGGTATAAACATAAATACATTTGTAAAATGCAATGTAGAAACAATACACTCTTTCTGACATATAGAGGGAGATCCTGTAAAACACGAGAGTGCTAAGCGTATCTGTTATTGCACCTTGACAGTTTATTGCTGGTGTTAATTGATCAGTAGCATTGCTTCAAGTGATCTGTCTTCCACAGAGAATTCCTGCTCCTCTTTTTGTCTTGGAGATCTGGAAAGCCTGTTTTACCGGCCTTATTGAGTCACCAGAGGGTACAGAGGAGCTCAAATGGACTGCCTTCACATTCCTCAAAGTAAGATCCATTTGGTAACACTGTACCTTTTATGTGCCTTTGAGAAGTCTTGTTTTTTTCACTGTCTCTCTTTTAGTCCGGCCCATTTTTATTGATGAAGTCACAGGATTATGGCAGTTGTTGAGCAAAGTTTTATGTCCATTGCTTTGATACTCTTTTACAATTATGTTTCGTATCATACAGTAAATTTCCACGTAATAGACTCAAATTAATCTTCTTTTGCTATTCATTCATGCAGTATATGATATATTATGAAATTAGGTTTCTTTATTAAATATTTTTTAAACTGCGATTTAAAGAAGCTTTTCTTGATTCCGTCTTCCAGATTCCTCAAGTTCTTCTTCGACTAAAGAAGTATCCTCAGGGTGACAAAGGACAGGTAAACATCACACTCCCTCACTGATTCCTCCAAAGGAAACAGCATAACAATAATCATGACATTTGACCTCTATGTAGTAATGGTCTTAGAGAAATAGGTTAAAAATACAGCTTCTTTTCTACAGGACTTCATGGAGGATGTCAACATTGCATTTCAATACTTACTCAAGCTCACACCACTTCTGGACAAAGCTGATCAAAGATGCAAGTAAGAAAATGAATTCACTCCACAACCTTTTTTCGCAAACTGTAATCTGCCTTCAAGAAATTGTATCCTATTTCCTAATAAACCAACAGCCTCAAGTTTTACATTCTTCTTCTTTTCTTTTTTTCCTTTACTAAGCTGTGACTGCCTCGGCATGCTCCTGCAGGAGTGTAACAAGCTGGGCCTGCTGTCAGACTCGAACACAACCTGCCTCACTGCAAAACGGTACAGGTTTCCATTTCACAATAAGTGCATAAAGATGACAACATAAACACAATAATGAAGTCTGAACAAAATTAAGGATGTTTTTACTTTTTTATCGAAATAATCATGTCTAGCATGTTGACCATATTGACACGATACACTTTATCCATGCACCCGTGCCCCCCATTCTCTTTTTTTTTCTCTCTCCCTCTATTGCCTCCCTCTTTGTATCCCTTCCCCTCCGCTGCACTTTTGATTCAGGACTGGGGACAGGGAGTTCGCCCCAAAGCAAAAAACAGCCGAAAATGCAAACATCCAGCCCAACCCAGGCCTCATCCTGAGAGCTGAGCCCACTGTCACCAATATTCTCAAGGTAGAGCCCCTGATTTCACCCCTTTATGTGTTTACTATCAGGTTAATACAGGTTTTGATGCGTTCTCAATTCCTTTTCAACCTATTTCTATTGATTCAGAATGTGTTCATATATATATATATCTATATATATATATATATATAGATATATATATATATATATAGAGAAAAAAACAAAGTTTTACTTTGAACATAAAATATCTTG
The DNA here is from genome assembly GCF_018320785.1 of Cheilinus undulatus. Lineage (NCBI taxonomy): Eukaryota > Metazoa > Chordata > Actinopteri > Labriformes > Labridae > Cheilinus > Cheilinus undulatus. Next base: position 15,522,659 of record NC_054884.1, on the reverse strand, counting down.
TCATTGTGCTGTATTTAGGTGACTTTAGGTTGAAAATGATTTGTTAATCACTGTATTCTGTTTCATTCACATTTTACAAGGCGTTGCAGCTTTCTGGGAATTTGTTTTGGTTTTTAGTTTGAAATTAATATCCTTGCATTGCATTTGCTTAAAATATACTACAAAATGAAATGAAAAGGCCAAATAGGGATAACTGCTAGCAGAAATTGTGTCATTAGTTCTTTATGTGTTTTGTGTGTGAAAATGGTTTAAAAAAGAAAGAGTACAAGCTCACAAAAAATGTTCCAAATCCAATCCAAATGTTTATGTGAACCCTTAAAAAGTTGACCAAAGGGCTGTACAATAAGAAATTAAAACAATTTTAACACACAACAGAAGATCTATATAAAATAACAGGACAAAAACTGTTAAAATATTAAGATAAATTAAAAAAAAGTGGATAAAAGGCATCTCTCAGGCAGAACCAAAAGCCACTGATTTAAAGTGCAGTTTAACTGTGGATTTAAGAAAAGGCCCCATGGGGGACAGTTGAACAGTGAGCTTGTGAAGCAAGGCTGAAATGGGAAAAATGCTTGTATTTGTGTTTACGAGTTCAAAGCTGGGCCACAGTGTTCTGACTGAGCTATAAATAATGAAGAGAAACTTGGGCACCAAATGAAATAAAGTGCATTACAATACTACAGTATTGTAATACAGTGCCATCTACAGAGGTGAAGCTAGTTAAGATAACTGGATAAAAGTTGAGGTTGGAACAAGCTGGATCTCACAACTGAGTTAATCTGCCAGTCCAAGGTATCGTCAAATGAAGATAATCAAAGAAGGAAACAATAGAAATTTTTTCTCTAAGATTACATCATAAGTAAAAGTACTGTTCTAAAAATGACAAATGCCCATAATTCTGTATTTTCTCATTTAAAAGACAGTTGATGCAGATCACTCTAAGTCTCCTGAGGGTCTTCTTGGGGTCCTGGGACACATGTTATCTGGAAAAAGCCTGGATCTTCTCTTGGCAGCCGCTGCAGCCACTGGGAAACTCAAATCCTTTGCTCGGAAGTTTATAAAGTAAGTAAATCACAAGGGTCATTACTTAAGCTTTTCATACCAGTTGATTCCCAAGTGGAAAAGTCTGGTTGATTTAAGAAATTGATTTTAACTAGATGTGTCTTTTCTGTGTTTAAGGCTCAATGAGTTTCCCAAGCACATCAGCGGGGAAGGATGTGAGTTCAAATACAAGAGTGACATGTTCCAATGTGGGAATATCTTTCTTTTTTGACATATTGTTTATTGAACAAGATACTAACGGTCAGGGATTTTCCCTCCTATCCTTCAGCCAAATCTGCTTCAGTAAGGGCCCTACTATTTGACATCTCCTTCCTCATGCTCTGCCATGTGGTGCAGACTTACGGATCTGAGGTTAGTTCATTAAGGTTCAAACCTGTGATGACCATTATAGATGCAAAAGCGACTGAAATTGTGTGGATGTAGCAGCAAATGAGCCTGCATTTACTGTGTTTCACCACAAGATGTCTAGAGAGAGCTGTGGAGCAGTCAGCAGATCATTTCTGCAGCATCACTGCCTGCTGAAAACAATAGTATACATGATATAGATGTCTCCCCTATTTTTTTTTTTTTTTTTTTTCCAGGTGATACTTTCAGACCCCAGCCCTTCAGGAGAGACGCCCTTCTTTGAAACATGGCTGCAGACCTGCATGCCAGAAGAGGGCAAGACTCTGAACCCAGACCACCCCTGCTTCAGGCCAGAGCCTGGCAAAGTGGAGAGCCTGGTCACTCTGCTGAACAACTCCTCAGAGATGAAACTAGTGTAAGTTACATGCAAATAAAAGAAATGGTAATTTGTGCATGCTCTGGCCCAGGGGTTCCAAAACTTTACAGCCTGTGACGCTCAAAATAGGGCGTTCTAGTACATGTGACTTACATTTAAGCACAATCTAAACATGGTTTTATGTTAATTTCAACTAATTTAAGGATACTTTTTTTTACAGAAATGGATGAAATATACCACTTTAAATCATTAAAAATTTCTTTGTTTTTTTGTTTTTGTTTTTGGAAAGCATCCCATGACCCCCCTTCAGTGTACCAACTTTGGGAACCATTACTCTAGGCCATTTGTTCTCATAGTCTAGCCCCAGGACCCACCACCACCTTTTTGATGAGAACTGATGATCCACATTTCTGTAAATTTAATCACTCAAATGATTTAAATGGGAAATGTTTTTTAGGCCTTAGATGGAGCGAGCAAGACCTGGCTGAACAAAGAGATGGTACAAAACAATCATGTTTAGAAAGCACATTATTACCAAAGCCTTGGGAGGACATTCATGCATATTTGACTCTTTTTCCCTTAAGAAAATGAAAACATTGTTTTCTGGAAGTCTAGATAAATTGACTTATTATCATGGGAAAACTGAATCTGTTGTCCCAAGACACTAAGATAAATAATTTATTAAAGATAAAGAAAAAACAGCCAAAATTCACCTGTTATTTTATGAAAAAAAGTAAAAACAAACAAACAAAACAAAACAAAACAAAACAAATGAGCATAACATAAAGGGTGAAAGTATCAAACATTTACATGATAAAGGGAGGGGGGGTGATTAAAAGTCATGTGAGTTATATACAGATGTGATAAAAAGTTATTTGAATTAAAAATTGAAGTGATCAATATGAATTGATTTGATTAATTTGAGGTTGATTGAAAATTGTTGCAATTTGATGTAAATTGCAAATTTGATGATTTTTATTATTTTTTATTCATCATTTATCATTAACAGCTAAAATATTTTCATTTATCATTTAAGGAAAGAGGCCTCAAGGGTGAAGGTAACAAAAAGTGATGCTGAAAATTAAGTATGGATTTTTTATCACCTCTACTTTTATCGTTGAATTTTTGTTACTTTTACCCTTCATTCATGTCCACTTAAGGCTTCCGTATATCATAGACTTTTTCTTTTATCCAGGCAAACATTTATGACCCACTGACAACAGCTCTGCAAACCTTTTCTGGGTCCCAACCCACAAGTTTAGAACCACTGCTTTTTTAGTGTTACTGTCATTAATGTCACATACAGCACACGTGTTTAAGAGTTGTTTATTATTTTTTTAAATCATTGTTTTATTCCAGTAATAGAGAAAAATCAACCACTCTCATTTTACTTAATGAATATGTATAGTATAAAATAACTAGGGCAGAAAATCCTTGATGTAAGTGTTAAAATTGTTTTACATTTTTCGTCAACAGCTATAGTTCTCCGCTGTGTCAGCCAATAATCATATGCTGATGGTTAAATGGAAAACAAATTTAAAGTTCAGTGTAGCACAGTCAGTGAGAAAACTGTGTGCCGTCATAGGAAACATTGTAGTTTCCTGTGCTGACAAATACAGTCCACTGTGGAGGCAGCAAATGTGTGAAGTGCTTGAAGTCCAAGACAAAAATTCCCGGAACTCTTTCATTGAATCAGTGAATGTTCTAAACTCTGTGATTGCACAAAAATATTATTAGCTGTTGAGAAAAAAGGAGTGACTTTCCTGAAGAGTTACGTAGTTCTTTTAGTTTTTCGACCATAATTGAGCTTTCTCTTGGAGATGGAAAATCTTAACCCTCAAAAATTCACTAAAGATAAACATTGTCTGGTGCACATAAAATTTGTTTGTTCCTACAGCAAACATTGAACAAGACCAGGCATAATTCAAGAATTGGGTTGCCCTCGGCCTCGCTCTGAGTGCCTGCTTTTAACTTGGTTATGTTACAAAGTAACCCCACAGGTCATGCTTATCTTGATTTACTGCAGGCTTAAGGTTCATCTTTTGCATTCTGTCATTTGCACACTAAAGCAAAAACATTCAAGCAGCCTGAGGCTGTACAAATCAGTCCACTTAAAAATGCACAGATCTTCATAGCTGCATACTTTGCAAATGCACAGGGATAATTTATTATTGTAAAGCACTCAAGTATCTTCTTCTTCTTCCTCTCTCTGCAGGACTTTATCCTCCTGTCAAAACCCAAAGATTATCTAAGATACATTGTGGTTCCTGATCTGTAGTGCTTTTTAGACCTTCAGAGCAGTTTTCTCACTTAAATGCTCTTCTTATCTCCTTAATGTAACCTACAATGCTAGAAATAGGAGCAACATGAATTATTTATTAAACTAAAAATGGATGAATATAATCAAAGGTAATGAAATGCTTAAAATCAATAATTTGAGTTTGACAGTGATAATTAAATTTTCATGCTTGATAAAGCTTATTTCTACCAACACTATCTTGCTGTTTTTTTAATATATTTATGTATGTATTTTAATGTATTGAACTTTACTTTATGGTGCTTTCATTCCTGCAAAAAATGACCTTAACTGATTATATTTTACATTTACATTTTTCGTGCATTGCAAGTACTTCAGATTTTATTCTGTTACCTATATTTTATTTAAATATATTTTTTAGGGAAAATTTGAAATAAAGTGCTTTAAAGAAGTATTTCTGCCTCTTCTTTTGTTGACAGTCAAGTGAAATGGCATGAAATCTGCCTCAGCATCCCAGCAGCCATCCTGGAAGTCCTGAACGCGTGGGAGAACGGCGTTCTCTCTGTGGAGGCGGTACAGGTCTGTCCCACTCTTGTGTCTTCATATTAATGTCTTTGAAAAAAAAAAAATCTGTCAGTTGCTCATATGACCCTTAGCTCATACCACAACTTTTCATGTCTTAACATGTCCACAAGTTTCTTTCCCTTGATTTGCGGTTTGACCCATTACTAAACGGAGCATGACATATTCCGAAGAAATTGACGTACTTAAATGAGTGAATATGTTGCAACAATAGTGACGTGCCAGGCTTCTCAGGGTGTATCCGACTTCTCATTTTTTCCCTTTCCCATACAAGTTTTTCTATCACGGAAAGTGGAAGGATGCCCTTTTAGTCAGCATCCTCTCTCTCCTTTGACCACACTTCATAATCTCACCACATCCTTCCTTCCTCTTTTCTCCCCCGACTCTGCCATCTCTCTCTCTCTCCTTCTTTCTCTCTGCACAGAAAATCACAGACAACATCAAGGGGAAAGTTTGCAGTATGGCTATCTGTGCAGTGGCCTGGCTGGTCGCTCATGTTCGCATGCTGGGGAGGGATGAGAGAGAGAAACCCCAGACGATGATCCGGCAGCTCGTTACCCCTCTGTATGGGGAGAACACGCTGCAGTTTTATAATGAACGGTACATCTAAAACATAAACACATTCAAACTTAACCTCAAAAAAGAAGGCCTAAAAGTCAATCAGCCTAATCTTATCCATCCATTCCATGAACGATTAAATATCAAAGATATATATATATATATATATATATATTCACATAATCCTTTTAAGTACATTAATAACTGTCTTTTGACCAGTGCATTTCTGTTAATACTTAGTTTTAAAATATGCTCACTTGAATTTAGTATTATTTTGTTTCGCATGTTGACTCTTTATTGGTCAATTTTTACAAAGTAAGAAAAAAGTCTACATACACATCCAAACCTAGGTGGGCAGGTGCTGAGCCGAAAAAGAGACTGGCAGAGTACAGAAAAATGTCTCGCACACTGCAGGGCTCCAAAAATATAATTATTTATTGCACCAACGTGACGTTTCAAGCAGAGTAGCTCTTCATCAGACGCTGTTTAAAAAACAAAAAAGACACAATTTTAAAAAGTACTTCTTAATGTCATATTTTGTGCAGCTTTGTCGATCTGCTGTTAGGCCTTGAAGTAGCATGATCTAAAATGCTTTACTTTGTAGGTATTTAGAATTTGGTTATACTAAGAAAGCCAATTTAAGACTGTTATTCAGTTACAACAACTCTAAAAAGTATGTTCTAAAAGCAGGGTGAAAGAAGCTGTTCTATTCACATTTGGTTTCTGTTCCTAATGGGTTTATATAGAAAAGATTAGCCAAGTGTAATTAGATAAATGTATGTAAAATATACTGAGAAGAAGAGCATAAAAATCAGAATCAACCTAAATAATACCAAGGTGAAATTAGTTAAAATGTTCTAAAGCTTAAAAGTAACTTGTTAATGATTACAGCTTATCCATTATGAATTCATATGTACCACTTTGTTTTTTATTTTAATAGGTCTGATTGGTTTATAAACATTTCTGGTAAGGTAAACTCATGAAATCAGCAGTGTTTTATATATATTTTTGTGAGTTAAATACAATATTGAACAAAGAATGTAATTTCTTTTGCTTGTTTTAAAGATCAAGAATTAACGAAGTGCCTGAACAAAAAAAAAAGGCAGAGGAATAACTCAAAAGGCAACAAAAGAACACAAACAAAAACGCCTGACACAACAAGACAACACAACAGCAACTGGCTGTAATGTGAACTTACACAAAAAAAAGTAAGAGGAGGCAAACGGGTAAAGACAATAGAAGACAGTCAATAAATAAATATGGAGAAGTAAAAGCAATGCAAACAAGCAGATAAAAGAAATTAAATTCAAAGGCAATAAAATGGTTTTAAGCCAGTAATCTTTTTGTGGTGGCCTCAGGGCTACATCCACAGCTTCCCATCTCTCCCTCAGAATGATAACACATTCATAAAATATGAAGAGGCAAAAAACAAAGGTTTGGTGGTGTTGAGGCTTTTTTTCTATTTCCCACAAGTATTAAAGCAAATCACAAAACCAGCTGAGATTTAAACAGTTTTATCAGAAATGACATTTGATCCATTTTACAGAAATCCATCTGTCAGCCATTGTTAGTGAATATTCAACCAGGAGAAGAGCGTTGGCTCTCATAAAAAGCAGGGCTTGCTGCACCCATTGTAAAGTGAACAGTAATAGATTGGTGAAACAAACTCCTGTTTTATGACTGAAGTGTTTGTGCCTCAACCTGCTGCATGTAAGAGTGGGGACACACTGGTTGTTAATCTTTGATTCTTCACTGCTGTTCTTATCTAACAGCATTTTTTTTGCATGCCATTGTTTGATTTTAGTTGTTTTGGTCAAGTCTAAAGTACTACCTTTGGCCTAACAAACTCATCAACCAAAAACGTGACACATAGCGTTTCTAGTGTGGTAAACACATATGTATCAAATCATTCTTTGATTAAAGTTGTGGAAATCCATGTTAATTTTTCATTTCAGGCCCTTTGAGAGTGCAGTTTTTCCTGTTTGAGAATCAGAACAAAGACCTGTTTCCTGCATGGATTTTTTTTTTTTTTACAAGTCAGAACATAGCACAATAGCCCAGAATGGGTAGCTAGAATATCTCAAATACACCCTCATTGCTGGCAGAAATACAGATGAGAGGGACTGATGACACAGTAAAAATTTAGAAGAATAAAAGTAATTACGTTGATATTTAAATTAGACCTAAATACTGTAATTATAAATATTTTTTGTTAGTTTGAAAAACCAGCCCCACAGTGTGTCAAGAAAAAAGCTGGCCCTGGCAAAAAGTAGGTTATAACCTTTGTTTAAAGCAATATAAATCATCGCAAAAACAGACATAAAAGCAACAAAAATGACAGTGGAAAAGTGTATGAAAATGTAAATACAGTAAAGCTAATAAAATTAACAAAAATAAATTAAATAAAATTCATAGAAACAATTAAAATAATAGATATTAAAACATGTTAAAATGAATCAAAAGGAATATGGCATAAAAAAAGTTGAGAAAATTAAATAGAGGACTAATTCAAAAAAGATACTGAACAAAAAGACAAAAGGGAATAAAACTTAAGAAAAATTAAGCTATTCTAAAAGAAGATATTTGTGATATTTTATCACACAGATCCCTGGCCCCTAAATCTAAAAAGAGCAAACCTTTAAGTGGTAGCATTTGCAATATTTTGGGAGAAAAATATGTCCATAGAATTTCTGAAATGTAATCTTGTGATATAACTATTCGACCATCACCTTCAAAGGTACATACTTTAAAAGCTCAGCACATGCTGAGATAAAGCCTCATCTTAAGTTTGTTTTAACTGATCGCCTTTCCAGACCACCACAATGAGAAAGTCTTTTCTTTGCAGAGTGATCATCATGAGTTCCATCATGGAGCACATGTGCGCTGACGTCTTCCAACAAACGGCAGCGACCCTGCGTCCCCCAGTCGAGGGCCAAGAGCCGATCCCTTACCGAAACCTTCTGCCAGCCAAAGACCCCATCCACACGGCCCTCAGCAAACAGTTCCAGGCGGTGCTGCGGAAAGGCTGGGTGGACAGCCGGGCCCTGCATCTGTTTGAGAGTCTGCTCAACATGGGAGGAGTGTTCTGGTTCACCAAAAATCTGGTCAAGGTAGGAAGACCAGACACATGCAGATAACTTCAGGATCAAAACCACCAAGACTAGTAATGTGAAGAAATTCAGTTAAACATAGCTTGTTTAAAAAATAACCACTAGGTGTTATGCTACCTGTTAAGTAACATATCATACAGTCCTTTTTGTTTAAACCTGTTGTTCTGCTTTCATTACTGGTTTGCCATCTTTGTAGCAGCTGGAAGTGTTTTTCCCCCTTCATGATTAGACTCAGTCAGACAGGACATCTGCAGCTTTGTCTTTCATACATCTTTTTATAGTAGATTTTTTTGTCTTTGTGTCAGACAATATCAAACAGTTAAGGTTACCATGTGGGTTTTGTTTTTTCAACCAGCTAGGCAGGTTTTGTAGCCGTACTGTATTATCCACAGGGGTTGCCAAGACTGACCCAGACCAAAAGGTTCTCACATGAGCTTTAATGAGCTTATTTGAATCCATCAGTTTGGATCCACATTTTCTGTCAAACCTGCAGTCTTTAATTCTCTAACATAGACTGTATAATGTATGGATACGGTCTTGGTGATGGCATAACATCTCTGCAGAGATGTTATGGCAAACCCCATTTTGGAATGCTGACTCTAACTTTCTGTCAGTCTTTAAATAGTGGGAGATGGAGTTTTGAGGTGGGCCTCAATGAATGTGTCCAAGTCATGTCAGAACAGTCAGCTCAGCAGCGCTCCGTCTGTTGCTTACTAACTTTTTAAATTGAGGAGTTGTTTGAATACAAAACTACAGTCCATAATGTGTATTTACTAGTTGGTAAACCAGTTATGTTGTTTCATGGATGAATTTGCCACACATTGAGGAATACTGTTTTTAAAGTGACAGTGCCTCTGGTCTCGCAAGGCAAGCAACTCACAAAGCATTCTGGGGATGCTTGCAGTGTGAAGCTAGGTGGATGGAGTCCTCCCTTTGAAACTAATGGGATTCTTTGGTTTCTAGAGCCAGCTTGAAGTGGACACTGGTGGTTTTTTGAGGTGCACCGTTTGCAAAATTAGGCAGCGGCCAGTGTTTAAAATGACAATTTAATTGATGGATGATGCGAAAGTACACTCCAACACTGTTCCTGCAGATCCTGAAAAGTCTTAAATTGGACATTTGAAATTCAAGGTCTTAGAAAGTCTTGAAAAGTCTGTTTTTACCAGTGAGAGATCTTAAATTCTAGTAGGCACTTTGACTTAGACATGTCCTTATCCAGTCTTCATTTTCTTGCCAATTTAATTCGATTTTAATCTTCGCCACAGATTGTTGCATAACTGTTCTCCAGAATTCCAGGAATCTTCTAAATTTCCTGGGGGAGGACCCCAGACCCCTCTCTGATTTTATCTGACTCATGGTGATCAAATACACCTTAAACTGTTGTGAAACACTACTCCAGTTCTCTTAACATCTTTTAACAGGTCTTCCTTTACAAAAAGCATTCTTCTCTTTTTGATGGTTAAAAGGCTGAGAATCAGCCTAGTGTACCTGCTAAAATATGTCCTGATAAATATCAGTATATGGCATATTGATAGAGGCTTTAAATTTGCCAAAAATCATCAAATTTGACCGTCTATGAACAAAAGATGTATCTTCTCTGTACCATTTAACATTTCATGAACACAACATTAAATCAGAAAATTCAGACCTAGTCTGTTGTACAGAGAGATCTCATATGCCTTTCAATTTTGATCGTTTATGGCACATGAAGTGTCTTAAAAAGTCTTTAATTTTATTTTGCTCCTACTATGTAAACTTATTCTCATGTGTTGGATTATGAAAGCAAATCAGAGTTTGTTCAACAAAAAGTTTTGCAACAGGATAAGTTGAGATAGTGAAGAAATAGAATGTGTGAATGATCTGCTAAAGCTGAGAAATCAGAGAGTCATGTTCTAGTTGTATGAACCTATGTTCATTCACCATCTTCCCTTCTGCTTCAGCAGAGCAGAGGTTCATGGCTGAAACTGAAACTTAAGATTTAGTCCTTCAATAGAGTTCTAACTGTCATATAAGGAACTGCTTTGGTTTTTTTTAAACCATCAGGGTGCATAGAATTGTTATTTGCACAATCTGCACAGAGGTTTCAGACTTGAATGATCTTTAGAGACTGCATCCATGAATCGCAGAGGCAGGTCTACAGCTAATATTTTTCTGTTCCTATGGTGATTTACCAAGTTAATAAAAAGCATTTCCATGCATTTATTTACATGATTGCTACTTGAACTGATCACAGTATGCAGCCCTCTGTCTCTTGTTCTCACACCTTTAAACCATCAGTGGTCAAAAGGTCTACATGGTACATTTTATAGAATGGTTGAAAAACATACTCCTACATGTTAAAAACCCTGTCTCTTGGTATTAAAAGCATCTTTGACACATCTATCTTATTTACGTCTTTTTCAGGAGCTGCTGAAGGAAACCCGTCAGGAGTGGGCCAATCGTGTGGTGGAGTTACTCTACAGTATCTTCTGCCTGGACACCCAGCAGATCAGCCTCATACTATTGGGAACCATCCTGCCTGAGCTGCTCACTGACTCTGCCCACTGGAACAGCCTGGCTGATCCACCTGGGAAAGCGCTGGCCAAGTAAGACCAAAGTTTAAGACAGCAGCTCTTGAGTGTTCCTTGATATTTTAGGAAGCTAACTCAACTCCTTTATGACTTCTCAGGTTGTCTGTGTGGTGTGCGCTCAGCTCTTACTCCTCTCACCACAAAGGCCCATTCTCGGCACGCCAACGCAAACGACAGCGAGAAGACATTGAGGTAAAGCTGCTGCAGTGTGCAGTGTATGTGTCATAGTGCTGCTCATAACAACCACTCATTAGCATGAGGAACTGACGTATTAAATTCTATAAATAACCAGACCTCATTCCTAATATTGGACACTAACAATTGAAAAAAGCACAAATGAATACCTATTGTTTATTTTTGTCCATAGGACTACAACAGTCTCTTCCCCCTGGATGACACTCAGCCGTCGAAGCTCATGCGTCTGCTCAGCTCCAATGAGGATGAGCCTGTCGCCCTCTCCAGCCCAGGTCAGTCCATTAATGTCTGGGTTTTAATGCATGGGTTTAATTATGAACCCAGTGGCCTTTCAGTCAGTCTGAGCTGGGGATTATTTAAATACCACATGGATTTTAAAAAGCAAATACACTTCAAAGATGGTATTAGCAATGAGTTAGTTCTTGTGTTTGCTTTGAGCTACAGCAGAGAAAAATGAATAATTGTGGTCTTTTAATTGATCTTTCTTATCAGTTATCATCATCAGTTATCACTATCTATGGAAGGTTTTCCCATCAGCTGACTCTTAAGTGAGCATAGCAGGTTTTTGATTTAAATAATCCAAAAAGATATTTTTAAGTGTAGTTATAAGCCACTTCCTCAAATCAACTATCAGCCTCACTAACACATTTCAACACCTGACTTGGGAATTACAGTTTATCTGTAATTTGAAAGAAGTAATCCTGTCACATGTTGTCAGTGATCTAAGTGCTGCATGACTTAGGGAGAAAGTGTATGATGCACTCTTCTTCAGAATGAAAGTAATAGTGTTTTTTCCACCCAGTTTCAAAATAGCTTTATGTATTCTACTGAAAAGAAAATTGACGTAGAAACTGGACATCATGTGCGTTTTTTCTTTATTACTGGACACTTGAAACTGCAGCATTAAATTTAAAGAAACCTGCAAGTACAGCCTTCCTTTCCAACAAGTCATTTAATGAACAGAGGAAGATTATGCAAGTCAGTGGAGGAAGGATATCTTTAAATCTTTTGCAACCTTTAGTCAGCTGTCGACAGGACACTTGGGGGAACATTTCTGCTTCCTTGTTGAAGTTCTGTGTATTCTCACATGTAAAACAAAAACAAAAAAGCTTATTCATGGCTACAGTTTCCTCTCATGTAAAATAAAAATCAACCACTGTTGTGTCATACACATTGTGTCACAGGAGACCGATCCATGAGCAGTTCCCTCTCAGCCTCTCAGCTCCACACAGTCAACATGAGAGACCCTCTCAACAGAGTCCTGGGTAAGATCTCATGTCAGTCTCTTCAGTATGTGCATGCATATCATTCTGTCTGCGTCTTACACAGTGGAAGGAAATAACACACATCAAGTCTGTCAACTGATGAGTGACGTATTTGTGCATTTATTTGCGTCCATGTAAGGCGTCAAGGGTGACGTTAAGTGAATTAAGCACAAACTAATCATAGGCTGTGACCTTCAGGGTTATCTGATCTTACACTGTGCAAGCCTTTATCCACAGAATAGGAGGACACAAAAATGCAAGTTACATGAAGGCTTGTCCATACAAGTTAGTTCTTAAATGCTGATGGAAGCATTCTAGTGACTGTTGTGGGAGTTCATTCCAGAAGTGGGGGCTAGTTTAGCAAAGGCTTGATCAGCTTTTGTTCCATTTTCTTTGAAATGTACTTAATTTTTTTTAGCCTTTACCAGTGAACTCAGTCCCATAAGGAGTGATTGAAAAATTTAAGCCACATATTTCCACGGCTGCCATTCAGTCCATCACTGGGTTTGATGTGAATATGCTGCATCCTGATTGAAGGAGACAGGACTTATGTTTTAATTCTCAGGCAGTGAAAAATACAGTCTCAAAGCCCTGAAGTGTTAAGTTGACAGAAAACAGAGGCTGTAATCAAGTTTAGACTGGTGAGTATATGTGTGTCATGCATCGTATTTGCTAGTAATAGCTGATAGTTGGATTCTTGTAAAACTTTTTCAAACGTCAAGCCAATCTTTAAAAATGTGTTTAATCTCACTCATTTTTGGGGTTACTGTCATACCTGGAGGGGTTAAAAAGGAAAGAAAGAAAGAAAAGATACTATAAATGCAACAATGCATTTTTCCTCAGCACATTTTCTGACTTTAATAAATCTTTTGGAAGCCAAATGGGAAGCTGTAGGGGCCTGATATGGCCCCCAGGCTGATCAGTTGATGATCAGTGATCTAGAAAAAAGCTATGTGTGTGAGCAGTGTTGGATCTGAGGGTGAAAGCATTTGTCATATTTTGAAGTAATTAAAGGAAGACTTTGTACAAGCTTTGTGACGTGGTTTTCAAAGGTCAGGTATTTGTCAATAATGACTCTTAAGGTTTTTACTGTAGCTGCAATATTGGATCCATTATGCCTATAAACTGTTCAACGCATGAGGTGAAGTGATCGGGCACAATAAGAATTTCCAGTTTGACAAGGTTATGATAGATGAAGATCTTTGAAAGCTCCTATGTGATTTGGCAGAAAAATAAATCAGAGTGTCATCAGCGTAACAGTGATATGTAACTTCTTGAAAATAAAGCAGACAGCAGCATATAAAAAGGAAAAGGGAATGGGCCAAGGATTGAACCTTGGAGAGCTCCACATGGCAGAGAAGTAGAGGACACCTGATTTTTTTATACAGACCTTATTATAACTTTTTTCAAATATGATTGAAACCAGTTTAATGCTGTAACTGAAATGCCATCCCAGTTATGTATTCTTTTAAATAAAATGCTATGATCTATGGTATCAAAGGGTGCTGTTAAATGCAGAAGACCCCAAAATAGACTATTCACCTTTGTCTGTGTTTTTTTATTCTTGTGGAAAAATGCTTTTACTTTCCTTTAGTAGATTCACAGACTGGTACACAATCTAGTTTATGATGTGCCTATAATAAATAAAATATTTTCTATCATAATTTAATAAGTTGCTCTATATCCTTCAAACATTGAAATATTTTTTTATTGATTTGTTTGTTTTCTCTGTTGCTTTTTCACAATGATTTGCACTTACGATGTTGGCTTTGAGTGTGTTTTTTTTCCCCTTTTCACATTGCCAGTTCAAAGGGAAACTTTACTCCCCTCTAACACCTCCTGTCTAACACCTCGCTGACTCTTTGCTGCTGAGCTAGCATAAGCAGTAACAGACAAGCAAATAGGGGAAATCGCACCACTGACTGTAAGAGCCGGTGGGGCAGAACATGGTGTGTTAGTACATGCAGCTCCTGCTTTTTGTTTACACAGTGCTCTTGTGCTTTGACACAACTGTTTTTTCATGAGGGATTCAGGTTTTTTCTTTTTTTGTTTCTCAAAGTTGAACAAGGACAAATGTCAACTGAGTAATTTAAAAAATCACACACTTTGTCATCATATACATTATTACTGATGTACTTAATGTGTAAAAACCCAATAAAAATTGTCAGTTAAAAAAAAAAAAAAATCTCACACTGGGACTCGAGTATTAGCTGTTGTGGATTTAATGTAAAAGTTCAACAGTAGAACAAAGAAGTTTCATTACCTTAAAGCTTAAGTACATGACTTTTTTTTTTTTAATGTTTGAGTATTTTTATTATGAGTCTATTGTGGAAAGTAAGACTCTAAATTATGATAACTTGTAAAGCTACAAACACTGAAAATTCAGAAATTAGCAGCCTCAGTGAAAGAAATTTGCCCAAGATAGTCTGGCTCTCACAGCCACTCTTACGGATTGTTCACCTGAGACGCCGTACATCTTAAAATGGAAAAACATGCTAAAGCTTGGAGCTTTAGCACATATTTCCATTTCCCTAACTTCTCTTTAGCTTTGGGTTAGGGAAAAGGTAACAGGTTACCAAAGTTAAAGACGTGACCTGTGAAATCTAACTTAAAAACATCTAACCGTGTGCTTATAGGAAAAAAAGCTCATCCTCAGTGAAAACATTTCAACACTGCAAAAGAAGATTATGTAGCTCTGTTAGCTACGCAAGCTACGTAGATAACGGATAGCTATAGCTAAGCTCTCAAAGCAGTAACATATCTCTCACACTGATTATTGGTTGTGTTTTTTTTATTATGTTTATTTTGAAAAAAATGTTTTATCCACCATGTGAATTGCTTTTAACACTGCATGGCAGTACCTTGGTCCAAATGGACTTGAAGCCTTTTGTGACACTTATTAATGTTGTTTCTTCTTGTCTAGATCTTTGCTCGTGTTGTACTTGCTCTCAAATGTACGTCATTTTGGATTAAAGTGTCTGCTAAATGACATTGTAACATACCTATGTCATATATATATATATAGCTAATTTAGCTTTGGCCACGTTTGATGCAGCTCATGTTGCTAAAACTAACTTAGCTATAGTTAATTGAGCTACGTAGCTAACATAGCTATGCGGCTAATGTAGCTTACGCTAGGACCGTAAAGCAGCTATGTGAGCTACATTGCAAAAGCTAACCCAGCTTCACTGGCTTGTGTACTTAGCTTAATTATGTAGCTAGTGTAGCTATGTTAGCTTCAGCTAAAGCTAACAAAGCTAAAGCAAGCCACCGTTCATGTAAGTACTTCTAAAACAAGTCTATACATAATTTGATCCAGGATTAGACCTCTGACTTTTTTCTCTGTTTCGTTAATGAAATGTTTCCTAGTCTGTAATGTTTGTGCATTAGTTGTATTCTCATCATAAAGCTGGTTTCAAACATAAATACTCTCTCACCTTTATCCTGTTCAATTCATCAATTCAGCCTGATCAATTTGACATTTTTATCTCTTCTGTTTTATGTAGTCTAGTGTCTTTGTATTCATATAAAACAACATGGATTTGTGTTCAAAAAAATATGACTGACATTAACTAAATGAATGAATGGATGAATGTTCTAAGGAAACCACATTTCTGGCTCTGTAGGGAGAGGAGACAGGGAGGAACTGAAGAAACCCTGCTCCTGACCAGGTTAACTTTCCAAATGTAGTTACCAAAGTAACTGATTAAGTGTCCTTCCTTGTGAAACTGGCTTGACTCATCCCTCATTCCTAGGTTAGAGTTACTTCTCTCTCTAAAACAGAAATCATTTCAGGGTTAAAAAAACTCAAGGTTTTCTCTGAGACTTCTGTCTGAAATTCCAGTCGACATCTATTCAAATTCTCTCAATAAGACAGAAAATTTAGTGAATTTTAAAGATAAGAGCACCAGAGAATTAACTTAGTACATTGACATTTTTTTACTCCCTAATTAGTATTCAGTTATGTTTGTAGAGTATTCCTTTGCACTGCTTTTATAATGCAATGATAATCTCACTTTGAGCAGTTTGCCTGTTAATTTTTTTCCCTACAGCTCATACAAAAGGAGTATTGGGTAATAATTAATCATACCTGCAAAGCCACAAAATAGCTGACCCTTACCACAAAAACATTCAGAAAATTCCTAATGATCAACGTTTACAGTTCATGCCACCTCTCCTCTTCCCCTCAGCCAACCTCTTCCTCCTCATTTCCTCCATCGTGGGCTCCAAGATGGCCGGACCTCATACCCAGTTCGTACAAAGTTTTATGGAGGAGTGTGTGGATTGCCTGGAGCAGGGGAGCCGCGGCAGCATCCTGCAGTTTATGCCTTTTACAATGGTGAGAAATGAACTGGGAGGGGAGAACAGACAGGTGGAGATAAGGAGGGAGAGGAGTAGCTGTTGTGTCAGACACTGTCAGGAAGTGTTTATTCTGCTGATCCATAAAGAGTGATAAAACAGAGAGACAATCCAAGGGTCAACGGTGCGTGGGCTGTGAAGGTCCCTTAGCAGTTAGAGCCTGCGAGAAGACTTGATATGTTAGGCTATGACCAGACATTTGGACTGGGCTAGCTTAACTGGTGTGCTCACTAATGTAGGGGGCTGGCATATAAATGAAAAGCATTTATTTTTCCTTCCTTGAAAAAACATTTATTTTTTACTTAAACATCTTTTATCATGCAAATTTTAATCCTGTGTTTGAACTTTAAAACATGTCCCAACAAAGGAGCAATGTATAGGGATAATAAGGTAAATTCTACAAGACTCAAAAAGGGGTTTGCTAGTTCCACTCAGAGGCTGCTGTCTTATGTTTAACCCCAAATATTTCATTGATTTATTTTTGGTTTAGCCACATTTGGTCCATTGGAAGAAGAATATTTTGCTCCTACTACTAACCCAAACAAATACAGAAAATGTTAAGGACAGAAAATGAACTTGTTTAGTGTAACTTCTATTTCAGTCTTTTGTTGGAAAGAATGAGTCGCTGAGACTTTATTTTTCATCAAAAGCTTTGTCTGGGCAAAGACCCAGCTTGCCCTAATCAAACTTGCCCTTTAAATAATTATAACCAGATTAAACAGTGCCTTGAGGGACATCATAACATTGAGCTTTTCTTTGTGACAACACTCTAGAGCTGAAATATAACTCGTATTCGTCTCTTTGATTCCTCCAGGTTTCAGAGTTGGTTAAGCTGCCTGCTCTGGCCAAACCTAAAGTGGTCCTGGCCATCACTGACCTGAGTCTGCCGCTGGGGAGGAGAGTTGCTGCCAAAGCTATCTCTGCTTTGTGAACGGTGGTTTTGCTTCCTGTTGACCCAGTATTAGCTCAGCAGATAGTAAAGAAATCCCTAGCTGTAGTTTGTCTTGGTTTGAGAGGCTTTGAAGTGGCTGGGTTATCAAAGTTGAAGTCTGGTTGATGTTGGAAGTTGTGTCTATGACCATGTGTCTGTGTTTTGTTTTTATGTTCCACGTTCTTTTTCACACTTTATAAAGTACTATGTAAATAATTTTTAAAATAAAGAACACAAAGAACATCCTTTCCTACTTAGTCAATTTACCATTTTTGTGTTTTTACACAATGAAGAAATGATTTTTGGGCAGAAAGTTAGCAAGAGGTAGTTTGCAGTCAGTTCACATCAAAACATCTGGTTTTGATGGATGCCTTCTCCAGCTGTTATAATTGCTCTGCAAAGGCAAGTTGGGGGGGGTGGGGGGTTGGTCGTCCTCAGCTACCACTGGATCAGCCTCTGGTCAGGATGAGAATGATGCTCTGTGTAGCAGAGAAGGGAGAAACTGATAGCTCATCAGCTCATTCAGACACAAAACATGAGTAAACAGCATGAAGCTGCCAAACTTTATAATACAAATGGTGATTAATATCAGCCAGACATGCATTGTAAATAGGACCTTGAGACGGAGCAGTAAGGGCAAATGAGAACTATTCATGCAGCTATTTGCCACTATTAGTCTTTTGTCTTTCTTGATCAAGACATTTTGAAATGAGATATTGATTTATTCATGAATAAAAGCACATAGTCTAAATCTCCTTGTCAAAATGTTTGTTTACAGTATTAACATGGCAGCACCAGTCCACAGTGTTGAAAACAAAGAAGTAAAAGACAGTCAGGGGTAAGGTTTGTGTCCTAAACTAGGCCATGTTTGTTTGATAACAGATCAGAGGCCGCAGTTGGCCCCTTTGGTCTCATTTTCAGAACCATGAATAGATTTGCCAGATGGTTTTTTTTGAATGCATTTTTAGTTTCTCTCACTTACTAGGGATCAGTGAGAAATGTTAAGTTTCAAAGCTCAGCCTTGTCTTTGAACAGGAATTCATTTTGACCAAAAATGATGTAAACTTACCCCAGACCTCCAAATAAATTCCCTAATATTTCCATAAGAGTTCTGGAAATTTGAAAGGATCTCCACCAAAATCCCCAAATTTACAAGAGCATATCACGTTTCCATTAAACAATCTAAAGATGAAGAGAAAATTTGTCCTCAAAAATTTCAAATGCATTCCCTGA
Source organism: Cheilinus undulatus (assembly GCF_018320785.1). Taxonomy (NCBI): domain Eukaryota; kingdom Metazoa; phylum Chordata; class Actinopteri; order Labriformes; family Labridae; genus Cheilinus; species Cheilinus undulatus. The sequence goes on along the minus strand of NC_054884.1, from coordinate 15,503,816 downwards.
ATTTACACAACAATACTCCAAACATCCAGTAAATTTCCTTATTTCCCATGAAAATACACCAAATATTGACAACAAATTTCCATAAAAACTTCCAATGGAAAGCTCCAAAACATGCAAAACTATCCCTCAAATTTCCATGAAAATATTTCCAAGATATGTTCCTTAAATTCCTGAAAATTTCAAACATATATATATATTTTTCTCTCTCTCTCTCTCTCTCTCTCTCCTTCCTCTTCGTATACATTTATTTATTTACTATTTATTTCCTATTTTTTAACTTGTTTGTTCTCCTGTTGGCATGTAATGTGCATGGTGCACTGCAGTTGGCTGATTGGTTGTGCTCATTCCCTCCTGGTCTCTCCTAATTTCTCCTGGTGCCCCACCCCCAACTCTTTCTCTCCCTTGACCCTTGAACGGTGGAGTGTGAAAGAGACAAACTGTCCCATATGAGCTGACTCCCTCCCATTGGGTCTGGGAGCGGCCCAACTGGCTGACAAACTGTCAACAGGTCTACCCATCAGCCGGCTCCCTCCGAAGGGTCTGGGAGCAACTGAGGTAGGGCACCTGAAGTCATATATTCACAGTAATAATGAAGGGTCCTCTGGGGGGAGAGACCAAAGACTAGATATAGAAGCAAGAACTGCAACAGTAACGAAAATAATCTAAATTGTGGCATTACCAATATCATAATTGTTATTGTTTTTTTTTTTTTGTTTTTTTTAATCTACTTATTTATCTTTTCCCATTATTTATTTATTTTTGGGTCCCTCTGTTCAGTTTTTTCCATTCTCTCTTCAACATTAAGTATTAATTTTGGTTTTCTTTCCTCTGCATAAACTACTCCTTTCCATACATTCACCCTATCAATATATACTGCATTCTCACAGTGTCTCTCCTCCTGTCTATTATCAATTTATGCAACTTAATCTCAACTTATGTCTCAACTTATGTCTCCCCCAAAACAAATACATGCACACAAATACATATGTATAATGTCTATATACGCGCACAACCCCCACACCCCCCAACACACACATACACACACACACTCACAAATTCATATGCCTTCAACACCTTCAGGCTGTTAAAATGTAGAGTCCCTGCTTGTCTCTGTCTTTTCTCCACCATCTGTATGTAATGCTTGTATGTTGTCCTTCACTTGTCATGTTCTGTCTTGCATCACTTAATAAAAAAAAAAAAGAAATACAAAAATGTATTCCCAAGATTACATAAATACGATTGAAAATTCCCCCAAACATCCAAACAAATTCCATTAATTTTCCATAAAAATCAGTAAATTTCAAAGGGCAGCAAAGAAACTGTCTAAAATGTACAAACATATCCCAGAAAAATCCATTAAAATTGCTCAAAATTTCAAGAAAACATCCTGAAAAATGTCCATCAGACATCTGAAACTTCCCAACATTTTAAGTACATTACTTAAACTCCAGTGGAAATTGTAGATTATTATTTGAATTCTGATAGCAGAAAATATAAGTATTTTGTAGGAAAGCCAAAATGTGATGTCCTTACAAGTACATGCAGGGACTAAGGTTGGTAGCCTATAGGGGTCCACGATCATGCCAGTGGGATTTCATCACATGACAGCATGAACAAAAAGGCACATTTTTCACTGCATTCACTTTGTGTGGAGAGCATGATTTTAAAGCTTTCTTTCAGTTTTTGTTTGATGTCAATGGGCCAAGTGAAACAGGAAATATAGTCATTTTAATTTGATATAAAAATTAATGTTACACATAGGGGACAGTGGACCATGCTGTACAGGACTGGCACTAGCGTTTTTTCATAATTCCAGCATTTTGTAATTTCTTTTAAAAAATGACAATATATTGTTTTAAATAATAATTTTTAAATATCCATTTTTGTGTTTTTGGAGGCCCTATATCCAGTAAATTAAACTTAAAAATATATAGTTTTCATTTTATAAAGTTGAGGTGGTGCCGAAAAAGATTATACCAAACATGAGCATGGTATTTATTTTCTGAGTGGTTCAATTTGTCTAAAGAAAATTAACAAAATGGCAAAATAGCCAGTGGACCTCTAAGGGTTAAGGACAGAGCTGGCCAGCAGCCAAGACATAAAACGCTGCTAATACAAGACTTGAGCTATGATTAACAAGTCACTTGTTAATACAAGTGCACTTGTATGTTTGGTTAGTAATAACTCTTAATGTAACTAACTGTTTAATTTATAACAATGTAAATTACTGTTTTTCTCCAATTACTCCTGTTGTTTTTCTGCCACCAAGGTGCCATCATACTGTCTGCTCCAAAATGGCCTGTTTCATTCCTTGCATGTTCAGGATTGTATTCTGCTGACATCAATCTGACAATTCAAACACAAGACATGAACCTCTGCGATCACTAAGTATGACTCAGCAGAATGATCACATGCTAGACACCACCACATGACAAAATCTACAAGGGAATCCAGACTGCCCACCCAAATGACCAAATCATGTGTTCATCCAGTCTTTTCACCCTTGATACACTTTATCAGGAGAACCTGTCCGTCAGAAAAGAAAATCCCCAAAGCATGAGTTTTTGTTACACTTCTCTTACAGGCTTAGCTCTTCGGAATTTTAGATTTATTTTGATCAGTGATAGGCATGTGCCTGATGTGTCACTGTCTTCAGTCATCGACAAAAGCAACAAGTATTGTAACAGTCACGTTTTTTATTGCATGGTCAAAACAGGAACAGTGGTGTTCAAAATAAGATTCATACAAAAATAATAAATTGCATTCAACAGAATGTATAATCAGTCATTAATAAGCCTCAAGTAACCAAAAATAAATCTTAAAGGTTGATTCTTTGCTTGCTTTAAACAGTTACAAGAGCTCAACAATTCTCTATAAAAGCTGCCTATACACTCCCTTTTTGCTTTAGTATCATATAATAAATGTTGCTATGTAAAACAGTACAATCCTAGTGTTAGGGTTACAACTTAAATATAAATAGGTCTATGTTACAGTCATTTGCCTCAGCTGTAATCAAACAAGAAGGGCTTAAGGGTTTACAAAAACACTTATCAAAAATAAATTAGCTAATTAAATAATCCATAGTCCAATTTAATAAATAAATATAAAATAAATAGTTATTTAAAAGATAGATAAATAAATAAATAAATGCCATAATAAAAATGGCAGGTTAAGCTATGTTTTTGACACAAGCCAAAAGCAGGCAGATTGTGGCATCCACAGGTCAGCTCTCCATCTCCTCCTCACTGCCTTGGTCCAGGCTCCTGAGGAGGCGGACCACATCCTGCCCAAAGGACTGGAGCTGCACCAGAGTCAGGTGTGCTGCCACCTGGACCTCATACTCCCCTGGTAGACGTAAGGCCACAGGGGTTGGTGATGGCAACACCATAGTCTCAGCTGTGATCTTATTCAGCATCTGGAAGGTACACAAAATATCAGAGGAGTTAATAGATTAAAAATTACAAATGTATCATTTAATGAGGAAAAAGATGTAAAAATGTTCTACCTTATTGATCTGAATGGCAAGGTCCCTAATGTCAGACTGTAGGTCCGTCACTTTGTTGTTATTCTCCAGGCGAGGAGAGATAGAACTCAGCAGGGCCCTGTGCAGCTGAAGACCCTCAGACATGTGTTTCAAACCAGTCTCCTGATGGAAGAAAAATCAGCAATCAGATGTTGTTCTCTGAATTTTAACCCTCATTTATTTTCCCTGAAAAGATACTCACCAAAGTGAAGCTATCTGACAGTGTTTTGAGAATAGGAGCCGAGGGGATGCCAATGTTGGATGCCATCACCCCAAGATTTTCATTATCAGAGGAGTTAAGCTTCAGCGTCTGTGGGAGAGAGAATACAGATATGTTAGATTACTGCTTGGCATGCAAAAACACGCACATAATTTTGTCTTTGTTGGCCTGTTTCTTTAGAAAACAGTATTTTAAAAAAAGCACAGTAGTTAGAGCAACTGTACGTTTACATGAGTGCAATACCTCTGTATTTTTTCTACCTCTGTTGATTACTAAACAGAAGCACGTAGCAAGAGAATTATTCCACATCACAACCCAAAACAGCTAAAGACTGCTGGGGTTCTGTGCTCCTGTTTCTGGATTTTGATGTCAGACACGCTTGCACCTCGGATGAAGTTATCCACCGAGTTAGAGTTGCCGCCTATGACTTGAGGTGTTCCTAAGGGATACATAGTGACTCTTCCTTTATTTGTATGCATCGGCTTGCTAAAAGGTTGAGTTTCTGCTCTATTCTTGCAAGAGCGGACCCACTTTGTCACAGATTTTCAAGGGTTACGCAAGGAGTTACTGTCATACTGTAAAATGGTTCTTTAAAAAGTGTAGTTTAACTTTATATAGTGTGGCCCAATACAGACACTTTAAAGTGTGGAATTTAATTCAAGTTTAATTAACACTATCATTTTTGCAGTGAGTTGTGATTTTACCTGAACAACCTGGTTGGAGATCTAGTCTCTTGTTGTTCTTGCCAATAATGAAAGATTGTATTTTACTGTACAACTCCTCAGTAGCTACTCAGTACTTCAAGTGAAATTTACATTAAATAGTTTTAACTTTACTTGAGTAGATTTACAGACCAGTACTTTAACTTAAGTAAAGTTTAGCCTGAGTAATTGTAATGCTTGTAACCTTTTCCCACCTCTCGCAAAAGCAAGGCCACATTAAAGCATACAAGCTGTTTAGTGCTAACAAAGGATGGAAAATATTATAAGAACACCTTCCATGGAAATCTAGGGCTAATAATTAATTAACATCAGATGTCACAACTACTAAAATTAAGAAAAGAAAATGAGTCATATCTTGCCCTTGGTTTCACCTGTAGAAAGATGATTAACGAAGAAAGACAAACTCTTTTGGTGACAACATTCCTGAATTAAATAGATATTTGTGTAAAGTCAAAGGTTGGGGGCGTTTAAAATGTTTTATCAGCCAAAAGTCAGGCTTAGTTTGAGAACCACTGTGTTAATCTATAAATTAACAGGCTAAACACTGCCATATTTGTTAACTATCTTGTTTTACAATTTTGGAAGGAGTACATTTAGAATTTAATGTTGATAAAAATATTTGTTTTATTTGCCCTAAAGCTAAATTAAAATAAAATTACAAAGTAATGTTGAAGTATTAGCATGTTAGCTAACGTTACAATGTTAAGTTCTAAGTGACAACGGCAGAGCTAAAGCTAGTTTTGCTAAACTGCTTGATGAGAGGCTACTATAATTCTAATTTTAGACTTTGAATGATTCAGCAAGATATCCCAGAATTTAAAATTAATTTCTATTAGCATTTTCATTTATCTTTAAAAGCACTTTATACATATGTAACCCTCTAGCCTAAATGTTGGCAATGTTTTCCCGTGATTAGCGTAATGCTAGTTTCCCATGGCATGCCTTTTTATTTATTTTTTTTTAAGGCTGTGATTTTTAACTTTTTTGTTTCTTTTTTTTTTTGCCTGAGTCACTCTGAGGATCAGCCAAAATCTCAACAAACACCCATACACAAAATATCCTCTTTAAAGCATAATACAGCAACTTTAGTTGTTGTACAGTTGGAGAAACAAGGTAAAGTTATGAATGTTCACAAGGCACAAGACTTGACTTCAGCATGACATAAAGCATATATATTTAAGTTTAAAGTAGCCGACTGCAAATGTGTACTTTATTCCAGTATTAAGCGAAAAAAATGTAGCTGTAAGTTACATATTGGGCCTGCTTTACTTGTTCTACAGCTGGTTGATGAGAGTTTAGCCTGTATGGCATTATATTTCAAACTAGGAGTATTTGATCTAGTGTGTTTCATTCATTACGTCTTGTATTTCATGCGCAGTGTTAGCTGCAGTGCTAAATGTAACACCTTGTAGTAACTCCCTGAACAGCCTCTCAGGGTATTAACATGCTAAGATGTGATACCATACGCAGTCACGCCGAGGCCCTTTTATGGGCTCATAAACGGACCTGCACACATGAATCCCCCACAGCTCTTTCCTACAAAAATAGTCAGTCCCAACAAAACAATGCGCCAAAATGCGCCACTAGGACATGTGTGTACTCTGCCTCACCTCTGTGTAAACGCATGACTCGTGTGCGTCGGGAATGGAGAGCAGGATCTTTTGTATCAAGCTGCGGCTCATCTTCACGATCTCTGGATCCGCAACAAGTGCGCTGCCGTCCGGCAGAGGTGCGCTGCGGGCGAAGGAGGCCATGAAGACGGGAATGGCGAAAACTGCAGGCGGAGGAAAAAATCACTGCGTCACCGCCGAGGCATCAAAACAATCCGCTTTATACATCCAGCAATGTGTATGTGTGAGTGTGTGAATGTGTGTCAGGGAGAACAAAGCCCTGCTCTCTCCTCAGCAGATCCTCAATGCTGCAGCACTGGGCATGTCCCCCCTCAGGCTAGTAAGTCTCTGCATGAGTTCAGAATAGTCTCTGTAATGTGAGACCTCACTCAGAGTAACCAAGAGTAGTAACTAAGACACTTTCAGAAAATTCAAACTTAGAATAAACTAACTACTTAAGTCTAAATAAGGTCTAAATGCTTAAAAATTAACCTTGCACTGATACCAGAGAGATAAAGTCCAAACCCTAAATGTGTCTCCCTCAAAGTCTGTGAAGAGAAGTGAAAGCAGAAGGTCTCAAACATTGCCACCTCACCACTACTCACCAATCAGGATGTGCATAGCTTCTGATGAGGAATGTCTTTCAAGTATTGACCTAAAGTGAGAAGTCTCCATGATTTATAGTACACTTATAGGCATCTTTATATATAGATGGCTCTTGTAGTGGGATTTCCCGTCATTGGTTCATCTGAATAATTCTCATTTTGACTGACACCATTTCCATGAAATTCACACCTATGATGTATGAACTTTATCTTTTTTAAAACCTCCCAAATTAAGCCTATTGAAATGAATTGTAATCATATAGCACAACATTAAATAATGTATTGTTTTTGATCCATGATGTAATGATTGTAACTTTAATTTTTGTATCATTTTTCCAACTAATTATAATGTAAATGAACATAAATAATATAAAGTCCAACAAAAGGGTGAAATAAAGACAACATGTTACAACAAAAACACAAAACTGTGTAAAATGAAAAATACACCCCCTTTAATAGGAAACCAAAGAGTCAAATGAAAGAGGTATTGTGACCATTTTCTATTAGGAAAATGTAATTTCAGCTTAACATAACTGAAGAGTTTTGTTGTGGGAAATTGAATGATTTCATTACTGGCTTTCTATTTTGATGTAACACAGCTTGTAGTTCAAGTATGAGTGTATATGTTGCCCAAAAATGTGTCAAAATCCTTTAAGGTGACCTCTGGGAGCAGGTATTTTCTCTGAACTCAAAGCAGGAAGAGGGAAGTGGAAATTGAAAGTGATTTTGTGATTACTTGTGATCTGAAATCTAGGAATTTTGGTCAAAATTTTCTTTTTCTGTCTTTCTTTCTTTTCTTATTTTACTCTTTTTACTCATGTGGCCTTTGGCGTACCATTAATCAGCTTAAAATCTTTATTCCATGTATATAAGGCAGAAACATTACAACAAATGATGTAATAGCAGTGAAATTCAAAAATGCATGACTGTATTGTCTGTGCTGCAAAGAAACATGTTTGTACACGTTCAGATTACTGGGCAGTCTTCAGTCTTTAGATGCATCAGTGCCATCTGGTGGAATAGATGTCCTCCATTCATTTGTCAAAGTAATGGTAGAGGTGGAAAAACTACACAACTGTTAAACTCAAGTAAAAGTAATGTTACTCTGGTTAAAATTAACTAAGGCAGAAGTTAAAGCACTGGTCTATAAATTTACTCAAGTCAAATTAAAAATTGTTTAATTGAATGTTTGTTTAAGTACTGAGTAGCTACTGAGGAGTTGTACAGTAAACATGATCTTTTATTGTTGGCAAGAAGGACAAGTGATCTCCAGCCAGGTTGTTCAGGTAAAACCACACTTTTATAAGAAAGTTAAATACACAGCAAAATCTACACTCTTAATTGAACTCATATAGAGTTAATCTTAATACTTTAAATGCAGCTATATCCATCCACACTACATATAGTTAAATATATTACAGCATGTCAGAGCTGCAGTAAATGTTGAAAATCTGATAAGTTGGGCCTCCTCTGGCAGAGCCAATCTCATAGCAAGACAATGCATTCTGATGAAGAAAACTATGTGTCCTTTGGGGGAACCTAAGTCAGACTCTAACTCAGTGGGTAGCTAGCAGTGGATAGTAGATTAATACTGAAGTTATTTCTGTGTACTGTGAGTTTCATTAAGTGAACGTATCCAGCAAAAGTTGAGAGCTGTACTGTTAGAACTTGTCACATTAAAAATAAATTGAAGGTTAAACTGGGGTTAAAGTCAAGGTAGATTACGTAAGACAGCCTGTGTATGTGGATCTTGTTTTAAAATGCACCCTGAAATTTTGCAAACAGATTTGACAACCACCATATTTTCACAGATTTCCTAAAGTAAAACTGAATAAATGAATCACTCCATTTTGGAGAAACAACTGATCTAAAGGTTTGTAAAAACAAAACTACATTTTTTTCAGTTTCACATCCATCACTGATGAACAGAGGTGCTGTGAGCTTTCAGGCTCTGCTTCATGAAATCAGGTCCACATAAATGTCAGGAATCTTGATTTATGACCACATATCAATGTCCACAGTCCAGGAAAAAGTATGGATCTCTGTTAAGTCAAAATATCCCTGACCAAAGCGGAGATCAGTATCGTCTATTGTTGTGTGCGTAGCTCCACCCTTCTGGAATGGATAGGTGAGCTTGGCACCCCTAAAAAGGAGTGCTAAAAGTGCTAAAAAAAAAAAGCTAAAAGTGCCAAAACAGTAAGATGGTATGAGCCAGTTATATTGGACTAGTGTTGTCATGATATACCAATATTGATGATAATCGTGATATTAAAAAATAAAATTTCATTATCATGTTAAAAATGTGCATATGATAATACAGTGTAAATGATCCAGTGCCACTTGAACACAGTTTGGAAACAGAATGGAAACAGATAAAGAAAAATATGCCAGGGATTGTTCAGTAGACGCTGGATTATTCCAAAGTTAGTTGTCATTCTTCAGTTGCACACAAATGCTGTGTCCCCTGCTATCCACAAATGATTTTGTTTCAGTTAATACTGTAGTTATAGCAGATGTTGCACCTTGTGGATTTTCTGTTTATCAGTTCATCTGGTTAAGTTTTAACTAGCTATCGAGTGTAATTGCACTTTTTATATGCAGTTGTACAGTTACTGTTTTCATATTGTCTCAGTACCTTCTTAGACAGGTATTTTGAGTGTAATTCATCTGCCAAAAGAGAGAACGCAACATAAATAAAGTTAGAGAAATTTGATTGATTGTCCTATTATTATTTAAATTTTTATTGATATCATGATATCGTTATCGTGACATTTTTTGCCCACGATAATCGTGAAGTGAAAATCTGTATCGTGACAGCCCTATATGGGACCCTTTCCAATTCTTTACAATGGAAACACAAATAAACACGTGCTACTGAACCAGACTGCTTGGTGGAATAGACTTATACCCAACCATTTCCTACAGTAAGAATAAACATGTTTACAGCAGGGTTTAAGAAAATGATTTTTCTCACAGCTATTCATAATTTGTGGCTGATCTGGACCTCTTTGGCCATTTCTACATTGCCCTGAACTTTGTTGGAGACAGTATTTTCAATATGACTTCTGCCACTGATGGGCTTCAAAAGTGCACCACAGTTGATGTCACTGAGAGTATGTCCATGTTTAAGTACAGCCTATGAAAAATGATCAACCTGCTTCTGTCTTAAAGTTAGAAAGATGATCAAAACTCAATCTAACATTTTAGGTGTGAGTGTCCACACACAGGCAAAAACCCAAGGAAATCACTGCACTCACACAAGAAATGATAGAAGAAATAAACCAGTAACACAGCTAAACAAGCTGTTACCACTTGTTCCCTGTCCTGATGCTAAGATCACAAACATCAGACTATAAATATTTATCACACTGACATCAGCCTTTTACAAGAACCCGTATTAGTCAAATATTCCACAATATGACAAACCACTTGAAGATGTCTATTAGATTAAAAACAACGGAAAGACTTTAAACCATTGTACTGAGAGTTATGTAATCACCTCAGAGGTCACTCCTGTGTCTCCATTGTTGCAGATCGCTTTGCTTCATGCTCTGACACGAGGGCCCCTTGATCAGCCCGAGTAGCTATGTTACATCCGGCCATGCTTGATAGGCTGTGAAGTGAAGCCGTCAAATCTGATCCCTGAAATCCACACTGGTCTGATCTCCAATCAATCCTGCACATGAAAGGAGGGCATTATTCACTGCTGAGGCCTTGCGCTCTCTGTGACTCAGTTCAAAACACTATTTGATTGTAAGGGGAGTAACAATGTAACAAATTGAGAGAGGTTGTGTAAGCATGGCCTGCCTTTTTAAATGTTGAACATTTGCACTTTGATATTTCATTTCATCCAGGATACTGTGGTCTGTCACTGGGGGTCAGGTCTCTGCACCCAGCTGAGTCTGGAGCTTCTCAACTCCAGAAAACAATGGAGTGTACTGCCAATATGACATCAAATTTCATAAAACTGTAAATATTTAACCTGGCACGCCAGATGGATTAGGTTCACACATCCATCTGGTAAACCACTCATAGACAGCGTTTGGGAAAGGAAAGAGCCTTTGAAAAAAAACTCAGGCGGTGATTTGATGAACGTTCTGACTGTCACATCTTTACGGGCCAATCAGATCAACAAAACACATGACATCGCTGCCAATGACCTGCGCTCCTGCCGAAGAAGTAAACTCCATAGAGAACTGTATAACACCTCGAGCGATAGCGACTGTAGACATGTCAGTATGCAACTTTTGTTGTTTTTGAACAGAAAATAACTCACTGCTGTTCTTTTAATGAAGAAATGTTGTCAAGTTCTGATAAAACTGGCGATTTACCAGCATCCATACTTGTCTTTACTGGCAGACAGGAGCTTTGCAAGATGGATTCGCCGGTGAGAAACCCGGAAACAGGCATATCCATCTGCTTTGCGATGTTAGTAATTATTAGCACCAACATTAATTTCTTGCTTCAAAAATTCCAAGAAGTTAATTTTGTGATGAAAAAGTTCCCAAAAGTCTTTAAAAACTCTTCATCACTGCTAAAAATTTCCAGAAATTAAGTCAAGAGTTGAGGGAGTGGTTATTCTATTATTCAAGTATCACCTTTATTTACACTACATAAACATTTTTATCACTTAATATTTTAATTCTCATACATTTTGATGCTTAGTGATTCAAGTCGCATACATTTTCATCACCTTAATCTTTTTTTTCACTTTTTTGTAACTCCCACCCTGAGGCCCCTTTCCTTAAATGATACATGAAGATGTTTGTGCTGTTAATGAAAAATGATGAATGGATAAGAACACACAAAACACAGAAGTCCACATTTTCTCCCATATGAGGGAATATCCGACACTGCTTGTTAAAAATGTTTTTGCCAGTTTTGCAAAATCAGGGAGCTTTGAGAATCTGACACAAGCACACAAAGCATACTTGTACCCTATTTAAAGTGTTAAGCCAAGGGACCCCGGATCTCAGTTATGCCCCTGTTTCACTGAAAAGTTACACAGCCTACCACTTTGTTGCCACAGCTGCCCCCTTCAACAGAGCCAGGCTCTGAAAATGTAAGCTCCAGGTAGTGTCAGTGCTGATGCTACCTATAGCCCATGGCCCTTAACTGCCCAAAACAAAACAAATATTCCATTTTGCCAACTTTACACATTGAAAAAGAACTGCAAAGACAAAATAGAAAGACAAAAGTCTGACCAGAGAGCTTAGAAAGAGGACAAGGGAAGCAGGGTTAGGGTGAAGTGCCCTTCATGAATGTCAGATGATTTTTTTTGTACTAAAAGCTTTTGTTTTGCCTAAAGGAACTGTTGTTAACTGCAAAAGTTAATGCTAAAGTTCAACCTCTAATGTCCTCTGCTGCTGAAATGCCATGCCTGTTTCCTCTTGGACACAGGAGTTCAAATCTTCTCAGGGAATGTCAGACACTGCTCGTTAAAAAACGTTTTCTCCAGTTCTGCAAAATCAGAAAACTGTGAGATAACGTACACAATATACCTGAACAGCACAAGGGTGTCCAAGTTGGATGACTTTTTAAACCAGAAATTCTATGAAAATGGACAATTTTATCATGGGGTTTCACAAGCAGAGATCCGTTAAAAAAATGCTGAGCTGTTCACTTTCACTAGAAACTGAAATATTGCAAAATGTGTTACAGTTTGGATTTAGGAACCAGGCAACGTGGCGGATACATATTGAAAGTGTAATTTAAGATGAGTAGGAGGAGGTTTAAAGAGAAACGGATGTTGGCATGAGTCCACAGAGAGGAATTTCTTAGCAAACTGGGTGATGACGAGCCCGAAATCCTGTAAAATGCTGTTTCACTTCCAACACAAACTGACTTGATCAGCTGAAGTTGACATAATGTACTGAACAGGATGAAACAATGATGAGAAATATGTTTCATTCTTTATGTGTAGGGTCACTTTTATGAATGATCTTAATACTGGCAATCCCTGGTGCTACTACATACAAAAAAATACTTTTAATCTAATTCTTTTTATTTTTAAAATCTAACATTAAATCTTTATGTTAAAATGACATTGTATCATGTTAGCCCTTTTAGAAATCTATCATGGTCAATATAATTTAACATTTTTGGCAAAACCAATCCTCTTTGATTTTAGAGTGAAAACAGATTACTACAAAATAATTTCATTTAAATAAAAATATGTAATGTAAAATAAGTGACTACATAAATATTTACCCTCTTTAAGGTCAGTATGTAGTAAATGCACCTTCAGCTGCAATCACAGCACTGAGTCTGTGTGGGTAGGTCATAATCAGGCTTGCATATCTGGACAGTGCAATTTTACTCCTTTCTTCTTCACAGAATTGCTCAAGCTCTGTCAGGTTGCACAGTGATTGCACATGAACAGCCTTTAAGAGTCAAGCAACAGATTCCCTATCGGATTGAGGTCTTGGCTTTTACTCGGCCACTTCAGAACATTCACCTTGTTGTCTTTAAACCATTTCTGTGTAGCTTTTAACGTCTGCTTTGGGTCATTGTCTTCCTGGGAAAGGAATCTTCTCCCAAGCCATAGTTCTCTTGCACTCTGAGTAAGATTGTACTCCAGGATTGTCCTATATTTTGCCGCATTCATCTTATCCTCTACCTTTACAAGCCTTCCAGGGCTGTGAAGCATCCCCATAGCATGATGCTGCCACCACTGGGCTTTACAGTGGGGATGGTGTGTTTGTGGTGATGTGCAGTGTTTGGTGTCCACCAGACATAGCATCTTCTCTGATGGCAGAAAAAGCACCATTTTGGTCTCATCAGAACAAAGAACTTTCTTCCACTTGACCATGGAGTCTCCCACACGCCTTTTGAGGAACTCTACTTCAGTTGATTTGATGAGTTTTCTTCAACAGTGGCTTCCTCTTTGCCATAAAGCTTTGACTGGTGAAGAACCCTGAAAACAGTTGGATGCAGAGTCTCTCCCATCTCAGCTTCTGAAGCTTGTAACTCCTTCAGAGTAGTCATAGGCGTCTTGGTGGCCTCTCTCACTTGTCTCCTTCTTGCACGGTCACTCAGTTTGTGAGGACAGCCTGATCTAGGCAGATTTACACATGTGCCATATACCTTTATTTTTTTTGATGATGGATTTATCTGAACTCTGGGGAATGCTCATCATCACTTACTTTACCTTACATATTTTTTTTGACATTACTTTGTAGAAATCTATCAATTTGACATCATAGAAGTTTTTATTTATTTATTTATTGTCAAAAAGTCAAATTATTTTGACCATGATTGCTTTGTAAATAAATAAAAGTGTAAAACATTTAAGGGGGTGAATACTTTTCATAGGCACTGTTTGTGTTCAACAGCTAATCAACCAGTTACATGGCAGCAACAATCCCATTTAGGCATGTAGACATGGTGAAGACATGGTGCTAAAATTTCAAATCAACCAATAGAACTGGGATGAAAGGTGATGAAAATGACTACTACAGTACAAATCATTCATTTCTATTTATTTTTGACATTTGACCACGTTTCAATATGTCTATGACAAACTATATTGAGCCTGAGCATAATGCCCCCTTACAATTGCCTACAATTTGCCTTTTGCTGGACTCCCAGCTCAGAGAATATGACTGCGTCAGGTTGCTATGGTTACTCCTATCATCTAACGGCTGCTGATGCACATTAGTTTGAAACAGTGTAATGATTTTTTTGATCAGAACTACTTGTGAAGTTCCATAGATGTCCATTTATCAGAAGTTAATGGACACCAATGGAATTTCCAGAGCCAATCAGAACTGAGCATTCACCAAGACCATGGTATAAATGGACTTTCATATGGAGCTGGTCCCCTTTTGCAGCCTCTACAAACTCCACTCTTCTTGGAAGGCTTTCCACAAGATTTTGTGTTTCAGTGGGAATTTGTGCCATTTCATTCTGTAGAGCATTGATGAAGTCAGGCACTGATGTTGGATGAGAAGGCCTGGCTTGCCATCTCTATTCAAGTTTATCCCAAAGGTGCTCGATGGGGACAGGGCTCTGTGGGGGCCAGTGAAGTTTTTCAACATCAGACTCAGCAAACCATGTCTTTATAGTCCTTGCTTTGTGCACGGGGGCACAGTCATATTGGAATAGAAAAAGGCCTTCCCCAAACTGTTGCCACAAAGTTAGAAGCATAGCATTGTCCTAAAATGTCTTGGTAATGTTAGGCTTGCATGCAGCTGGTCAGCCATGGAAACTCCTTCCATGAAGCCCCCACCACACAATTTTTGTGCTTACATTTATGCCAGTGGAAGTTCATAACTCTTCAGCTGTGGAATCAGCAGAGCATTGGCACTTTTATGCACCAAGCACCTCAGCAGTCTTTGCTCTGTGATTTTACATGGTCTTCCACTTTTTGGATGACTTGCTGTTGTTCCTAAATGCTTACACTTTGTATTAATATCACTAACAGTTGACTGTGGAATGTCCAACAAGGATAAAATTCCACAAACTGTCTTATTGCAAAGGTGACATCCATGCTTGAAGTCAGTCAGTTCCTAGATGACCCAGTTTGTATCACAAATGTTTGCTTGGGTGCTTGATTTTATACACCTGTGGTAACAGGTCTGATTGAAAAACCTGGATTCCAGAAACTTTTGTCCATAAAGTGTATTTACAGTTTTAAAAATATAGGGATACACAAGATCAATTTCTATCCAGGCACGTCTTCCCCCACTATATCCTGTCTCTCTTCAGCTGTAGACAAACAAAAAAGAAACCCCAAATAGTTCATTATACCATTTCTGAATATTTACCTAATAATGGACCCTATCTTAAAATGGTGCATGGCTTGGACTCATACCGAGGCTCATAATTTAAAATTAATTATTATTTACAAACAGGGGATTCAGGATCCAAACCCACCACTGCACTGCATACAAACCCTTATTATAAAATACCATAGTTTGCTGCTATGCCTTTGTGTACTTTCTTTTAAAGGCTTGGGTTCTCTTTGTTATTGCCCATGAATGTTTCTCACATAAAAAAGTATCTTTATTAAATTCCAATCATGCTGTGAAAAAAAGTCATTTCTCTTACATTTGCACATTTTCCACAACAGAGGGAGCTGTGTAACACAAAATAAAGCTGGGGCCTCACAAAACTGTTTCTTCTAACACAGACCTTAATGCAGGGGCTCAGCCCCTGACCCCCAAAATAAAGGTGCAAGAGAATGGGGACCCCCACTGTAAGTTTTTTTTTTTAAAACATTACTTTGATTTCAGCATAAATCTCACCAAATTACCATGTTTTATATTAAATTTAACTGATTTCATGCGTACATTTTTATCAGAAATGGTTAAAATATAATTTGAAATGATCTTAAAATATTCTTTGTTTCTCACAAGGCATCTGTTGACCCCCTCTGTGTCTCGCAACTCCCATGGGAGTCCTGACCCACTGCTCTAGAGGACACAAACAAAAAGACAATCACAGTAGTTTTTATAGTCACCCAAAGCATGTCCTCCTTGCTGTCATAAGCAGCGTCTTTGGTGTCACCTACCTTTTTGGCTAAATGAGGAAATAAGGTGCAGACACACGCCTTCACTAGGAGACCCAATGTGATCTCTGAGTCTGGAAACATTTTCACCTGCAACCCAACCCCAAACAAGGCTGCGCTCTGCAGGATTGGATGCGTCACCTTATCCCCCACTTTGTGTCCCATTACCCAGCAGTTGTAATGCTCACACCAGTGTAACGTGTCTGAGCGAGCAGGCGGGGCAAGCTGAGCTGGCCTGAAATTTAAATTAACCTCAGTGACATTTATGTGTGCCGGAGAAGAAAGGTGTTACATTACCAGTCCCCTCACTCCCGCCATGCACACGCACCTGTCGTACATACAGGTGAACAATAGAATATGAGCACTCACATACATTAGACACACATGCCTCACATACCTGTTACTAGTTTTATTTATCTACTCTGGAGTTTCTCTTTACAGTGGCTGGTTTCAAAGCCACCGTGAGAGGCTGTTATCAGTGTGACTGTGTCACAGGAAATGTCAGAGAGAGAGGCTTACCATCTATTTTTCAGTACTGTTGAACCTCCTGCTCATCATGGGAGGTTGTACCTGGGCTTCCTTAAGATTAACTCTGCCAAGATCAATATCATTGTTTTCTGTAAAACACCTCACCCTGTTAGTAGAAACTACAGAGCATAGAAACGGGTTGGCATATAAAGATGGCAGAAAACAAAGCATTCCAAAAAAGAACAATACCTTCAAAGTTCAGTTTGTTTGGCTAGTGTAAGTGCACCGTAGCACAGTCAAGCACGGTAGGCTTCTTTGGCCCTGGCACAGATGGAAGAGGTGTGCTTTGGCACGGTATGATAGCGGATGCACTCACAAAGCATGGGTCAAATCATCACAACTCAGGGATGCACAATATTATCAGCCTGATACACAAATCAATGGATTTTAGCCTAAAAGTGAATTACTGGCTTCTGCAGATATGAAAATTCTGCTGATATTTACAGTCAATATCAGCATTAAAAATCTGCCTGTATCAGCTGTAAATTGGCATTTGATATCAGTATCAGCTAAAAAAAAAAAAAACAGCATATCGACTAGCAGCAAATTCCAATGTTATGCATCCCTGGTATAATTGATACGACTGTTCTGATTGAAAAAAAACAATGTAAACCATGGTGGACAGTTAGAGGGTAGTGACTCTAGATAAGCCACTGAGTGGGTAAATTTGCTATTATGTTGTTTAATTTTCCATTGCATGAACTCTGTGAGTCCTGGCTTCTTGGAAAATGCATGTCCTACAAAGATGTGATCTGTGCCTTACGGAAGAGGATTAGGGCCAGGGGTGACAGAAAAAATAATGCTGTGCATTTTAAGAATAAGAAATGTCAAAATTAAGATTGTGACTGTCTCTACAAAATGCTGTGTATTGATGAACTCATGCCTACCCACAGAATTGGCTGGGCCCCTGAAAAACCCAGAGAATGGGCACTTCCCAGCTGTGATTTATTGCTGATATCAATGCATTTGTGTTGGAGCGCTGGTCCACTGGCTAACAGTTACTTCATTTTGGAGCTGTAAAGTGTATCAAACTATTATTGCATTCTGATGTTCAAAGTAGTTATTCATGCCAGTTTAACCCCTTTTCATCACTGTTTCTGTATATTTTTTCAAATTTGACCCATTTTTTATACCATATGATTATCACAGATTAACTTAACAATGGACCAATGGATTTTCCTTACATCCCTAGGCCCCTAATTTGGCAGAGCCCAAGACAGCACTCCC
Source organism: Cheilinus undulatus (assembly GCF_018320785.1). NCBI lineage: Eukaryota > Metazoa > Chordata > Actinopteri > Labriformes > Labridae > Cheilinus > Cheilinus undulatus. The sequence continues at coordinate 15,485,870 of NC_054884.1, read as the reverse complement.
TTTTATCCCCCCTTATGGGTGGCCTTGGATGAACTTGTGAAACTAGACTTCAGAATTAGTTTCAACATTCTTTCTCCTATAACTCATAAGCACAGTGTGGTTTTCTAAGATCTGCTCTTTGTTATAGTCTCATAAGGTACTTTAATTTATATTGTTTAGAATAACTTACCCTTCAAAAAGAACACAGGACATCAAAGCAAAGGCACAGAGAAAGCACTAAACAAAGCATCTCAAAAAGAACATATCCAACACAAGAGATGTGTGCATTAGCCAGCCAAAAGGTTAACGTTTGATCCCTCTGTAGTCTGCACAAAGAAGATGGTTAAACTAATTTTACCAGTCAAGGCCAATCAAGTGTTTTGTCTGAATCGTAAAACCAACACTTGCCACTGTAGCCACTGTTAACGGCTAATGTCTTGCTGCCACAATGATCTTTGACCTAATGTAAACAATGGTCGGATGGCATTGATAGCACCTCATAGGAATGATTTAACAATATTTGGATGTAGAAATTGGGGATCATGTACTTATCGACTGTCAGTTTGTAATCACACATAACCAAAGCAACCAATAGTCACATTAAGTACAGGTTTGTGGATGTTAAAATGCAAGGGGACTCAATGCCAACAGTGCTAGCACTGCAAATGTTAGCCAAACTCTGCAAACCACCTTCATTTTCTTTACTCTTAGATGCTGTGTTTGCATATTAGATCATCAGAGCTCAATTTTCACTGGTATCTGAGTGTTTAATTGTCTTTAGACTTGTCTGCTAAACACAGACACACACGTAATAATAGCACACGCGTAATATTTTTTTCTGTCTCTGGTTTTCTTGACAAAATTCTGTAATATGGAGGTAAAACCCTGTAGATTGATACCACCCACTTGTCTGTACGCTAGGATGCTAGTTACCAGTCATCCTGTTAAGCTAATAAGCATTAGCATTGGTCACAGGGGTAAATAGCTAGTATAACTCTCTTAAAGTAGCAAATCCCTTTCTCTAAGGATACATTTTCAAGTTAGGATCAATAACTTTGACACAGAGCCTCAATTTTTACTTTAGCTTAGTTTGTTAAGAGAAACTGCCATAGACAGAATTTAGTATGTAGCTTAAACAATGTAAAGAAAACTTATAAGGAAAAAAAGTTCACAATCACACACAGAAATGTATAGCACAGGCACTTTTAGCCTAAAGAACAAGGCAATAAGTTTAATATGTGGTTTAATTCAAGATAAACTTATCTTTTTAGGCTATTTTGTTCTGGATTTCTGATAGAAATAATTACGATAGAAATTATTAGCAATTTATTTATCAAAACATTTTAATAAGTTTTAAACCACTCTTATGTCTGTTAGCCACAGCTAGCTTAACTAAGCAATAACACTGTAAAAGGGGGTAGATGCAAGCACTGCCTTTTGTTTTTTTCTTGATGTCATGACAAATATTCGTACAAATGACATTAAAAAATGTTCAGTTGCATGTGTTTTTTATACTAACTGGAAAAATTTGATAGCATATATTTACTAAAAGTAGATATAGACGTTTCATTATCTATTGGCATAGCCATGCTAGCTGTTTTCTTCTGTTTCAAGTCTATGGTTAAGGGAGCCAAGCTAAAGTGGTTGTAAATCTAACATAGACATCGATTTGGATAACCTCAACTAATTCTCTGCAAAAGATAAACTTAGTGCATTTATCAGGATGCCAAAGCATCCCTTTAAAGGCCAAGTGCTTCCTTTGGGAAAGGTTGAACTGACTTTAGCTGCCACTGTGATCGCTCTTGAACATGACCCAGCTGCTGAGAGGCATTTGGAAATAGCTTTACCCAAGCATGGGTAAGACAGGGAGCGGAAGGGGGCAGCTGATCCCCTGTGGCATTCCCCTTTAATTTCTCCTTAAGAATTGGGTCACACAAGATGCTGGGTGCATACCCAGACTCCTTTTTTCCAAGTGTTTTTATGGTCAACATAAATCTTTTAGTGGTCTTGCTCTATTCCGGGGGCATTTGTGTGTCTGACACAGGGAAATCCTTGTTGACAAACCATTTCACGTCTTAAAGCTTTAAATCCAGTTACTCAGAAGTGCACTGGGTTATTCTTGCCTTGCCCACTAGAAAAAGCAAGAGCAGATCTTAGAGCACAGTCTGATTTGAATTGAATTATGTCTGCGTCAGAATACATTTCCCTTTCTCTGCTCTGGTTTGTATTGACGGGTTCATTTTAAGAGATATGAGTGCATCTTCCTCTTGTCTATGGTGTGGTGAAACAGGAGATCCACATACAGCTCTCTGAAGTGCATCAGTAGGTCATGGCCCAATAGATGCTATTTGGAAAACCTTAAGAGTGACTGCATCAGACAACATGGCTCCCAGAGGGACCTTGGGTACTTAGTGACCACATGCATGACAAATGGAAAAAGAGCAAAGACTTTGTCTAGATAACCAGGTATGATCGAGGACTTATTGAAGCTCCTTTAATCAGTCTGTGCAAAGCAGTGAGAATAATGGCTGCTTCCTGAGGTTTTTTCCCCCAACCAGAATATGGTAATATTAATATCATGCCTCTTAATTTAGCTTTTTTTTTTTTTTTTTTTTTGGAAACTAGACAGGCTTGAGACATTTTGGCATGCAACCAGTGAGTGGTGTGTGACACTGTGAGTATAATGAAGCTGCTTCATACCCTCCTATGCTTGCAACTATGTTGCTTACAACTTCTGTGTTGATACTCTGAATATGTACAGTAACTTATTAAAAATAAAAGCTGGAGCTGTCATTTTAGTGGCAGTTCATTGCCATTTTCACCTCATTTCAGGTTAGCCTGTCCTTAAAGTCTTAAGGAATACGTCAGGCCCCTTGTGAAATGTTTCTAGAAATGTTTCTATCAGGTTGCAAACAGTTTCCTATCCTTTCTTCACTGACTCTATAACTGTGACTTTTGGTCATAACATCCTACATCCCTGCATTTGCTATTAAACTTTCACTCACAGTGAATCAAATGGCCAAACATCAGGAGAATTCCCAATTAAAAGTAAAGGATGAGGCCCTTTGTGTGTAGTGTGGGGTATGGTGTGCTATAAAGGTCATTTCGGGATTTCACCAGCTGTTAGGGCCAGCAGAAGTTTCCTGTCAAATACTTTTAGCATAAACATTCAGCTCGACAGTTTACACATCTCATCAGTATGGCTCTCTTGTACAGTAGCTTCTATAAAACATCACAGAATAACTGATGAGTCCTTCATCACACAGCAATCTGATTCATCTGCATAGTGAGCTGCATATGCCATTCCTAAACAGTGAGTCAGAATCAAAGTACTTCTTTGGGACGCTGATAAAGTTTAGCAAGAGAAGAGCCATACACAGCATTGTAAATGAGAAAATGCTTTTAATATACTAGTAAGAACTATATGGAATTTAATGGGAAACAGTTGTAAATTGAGTCCTCCATACTACAGTTGCCATTTCTTATCATTTCTTTGTCTGACGTTGCATCCTAACTTGTCTGTTTGTGCAACAATGTGTATGCATGACTGGTTAAATCCCATTTGTATCCCATATTTAACGTTCGCCAAAAGATACTGCTGCATTTACTCCATTTCTGCGCAGGTTGGCCCATCATCTCAGCGTACAAAACTTGCAATGGACCGCAGAGAGATCTATTATTCATGTAGGCTAGATTCCACTGGCCTGGTTTCTTCTGGCCTAGTCTTGTGCAGGCACGTCTTGTTGCCCACCTTGATTCATGACTTGTTAAAGCATTTGAGTCTAATGCTAACTGTATTTGCAGGCTGTAGTTCCATCCTGTTTGGTTTGAGTGATTAAGTTCCACCTGTAGCTCCATCAGCCCTACACCACAGTGCTAATGGTAGATGACTCCTCAGACTTGCCCTGTCTGCTGGGCAAGGACTTAAGATACTCCAGGTGTCTGCGAGCGTCCTCCTGATTGGCTCTGACATAATAGACAAGGTAGGAGATGACCATGGTAAACCAGCCGAACATGACAACCAGCATTGCCACATCTGTAGTCCTCTTCATTACGACACATAGGTCTATGTCTGGTGCCAACAGGAAGGCAAGTCCTTGAACTCCTATTTCCTCAGGATCTGAAGTCTGGCACACAATTCCCGTTAAGGACGCAGGCTCCAGGTCCACACGAGGCAATGCCATCTGTAAGTTGCAGTCACAATGCCATGGATTGTTTGTCAGGTTGGCGCGAGCCCGCAAACCTTCAAAAGCATCAGCGTTAAAGTTTACAAGCTTGTTTGAAGAAAGGTCCAAGAAATGCAGAGAGGAGCCGAGACCTCTGAACGCTCCCGGTTCCAAGTGGCTTAACTCATTGTGAGATAGATCCAGTTCAACAAGCTGGTGCAACCCTGCGAAAGCATTCGTTGGGACTGTAGTGAAAAGGTTAAAGTCCAGATAAATGCGTCGTGTGTCATTGGGGATATCCTTAGGGATCTCTGTGAGCTGTAGGTTGCTGCAGCGCACCGTCTTGCCGGCGCTGTCACTCTCAGAGCAGTAGCAGCTCTTGGAGCAACTGGTGGCAGCATGGTGGAAGCAGAAGGTCATCAGCACCAAGCTGTGTAGCAACAAACACATGACCACAGAGTGGCGCAGAAGCCAGTCTGAGAGCAGGGGCATTGTGGAATATTGGCATGCTCCAGGACGGACCACCTGGAAGCACGGGATGATGTCCACATCAACCTCCCCTGTAGCTGTTGAGCCTATGACATAAAAAAACAACAGAATTTCACTTTAGCACCTTTAAAAAGAAAGAGAAAATGACAAATACTTTTTCTCATGTAAAACATTGCAGAAAAATCAAACCATGTTCTCTGCAGAACATTGTGTTATTTAACGCAGAGGTGGGGGGTTACAGTAGCTTGTCTAATTGCAGTGAGGAGGCAGCGGGAATGCTGTGTGCTCATTTCAGCATGTTGCTGGCCAGAAACGGCTGCACTTCTGTTGTATTTCCAGGAAAGTCTAAGGATCAAAAGATCCCTTCATGCCAACACAATAAACAAGCTCAAAACCCTTTGGTGTCACTGTGCCTTTTTTATAATTGACATCCCTGCAAAGCTGGACTATTTCAGTACACAGACACTAGCATTAACATAGCCATGACAGAGTGTGAGGAAGAAAATGTTCTGGATTTTAATAGGGTCTTATGAAACTATCATCATGTGAGGAATCTGCTTAACAAAGGCGTCATTCAGGTGCAACATTTTTGGCAAAATTAACTTTTAAACCTCCGTTGTATGATGTCAATCAGCGGGCAGTCTTTATGTTAATTTAGTACAAACAGAAGTCAGAAAGAGGCTTGTGTGTGCCCTGTAAATCTCACTCTTTTTTGTGCACATGTCTTTGAAAATAGTAGATCCACCCCCCTAACACACTTCATTAATACATGATCAGGGCTACCTCCTATCCTGTTACTAATCCTCTTAAGGAAAAACTCCTTAAGTCAGTGTAGCATCAGTGTTGGCCACCCAATCCTTTTGTTGGGGGTAAATGCTAATGCTATAAACGGCACAGAGGCCAACAAACAACACAATGTGAGAGGCTGTTTTCTTTGAAACAAAAAAAGAACCACAGAGTTCAACCTGACTTCTTAATTTCCTCAAAATGGCTGTAGACTGGGCAAGATCCACTTACCAAGATTAAAAAATGAAATCGATCTCTAAGTACCTCTAAGTATCGCATGACGACGCGGGGTGGAGGACAGAGTGTTGTAGTGGTAATGTTTGTGTGTAAAGAGGACAGATGATTGGTCTGCAAGATGCAGCTAATAACACTCACAGTGATGACTTCATTTCAGGTATGCCTGTTAAACAACCCCAATCATGAACCATTTAGGGAGACTGAGGATGAAGCACTGATAAAGTATCAACATATATATGACTTCTAAAGGATTTCCTATGTGTCAGCAGAGTAAAAGCCTGACAGATTCCCTGACTGAACTGGTAACATTATGGTCCTATAAAGGCCATACTTACCCATCACATGGCATGCCAGTGTGGTGTTTTGCAGAGAGATAATGGGGGCAGTGGAGGTAAAGGGCTGGTAATGGAGGAGGAGAAAGCATTTTGGCAAGGAGGGTAATTGGACACATGAGGAGTGTGGAGTTGTGAGAGAAAGAATGATATCAGGAGGGTTTAGGGAGAGGGGTATTACGATAACAACGGGGAGAACAGTGCATGACACTAATGAGATATCGAGGAAAGGGGCAAATGTTAGTGAGACACAGCTGATGAGAAAAGTGAAAGAGAGAAGCCAGAAAAACCCAGATGAGAGGGTGTAATGACTGTCAGGGTGCGGCACCAATAGAAAATGAATTCCAAGAATCAGATTTCCATCAGATTATGCTTCCTGAAGGCATTATGGGTGATAAAGGAGTCATTTTTATGAATGGTCTATGCCCATATAGCTCAGTTTAGCCCATCCCTCAGCCATACGCTCTGATGATTGGTCACTAAATCAGCCAAAGCTTTTGTCAATGCTCCTAAAGTCAATGCCTATTTCTGTGATAAACAACACTCATGCAGGCAAAGGTCAACCTCCTACATTGTAAATTCATGTTGTCAGTGCTGTATAGGCAACTTTCAGGAACCAATCACATGGAGGAGCAGTAATTTGGACCTGAACCCAAACATGACAGGCATTTAAAATTTATGACGTCGTTAAACTTGATGACATTTTGTTTTTTCATGCATGAATCTGACCTCTTCCTGGCGTCAGATCACAGCTGTAAGCATTGCATGAATGGCAAACAGGAGGCTGCTGGTTTATCAATGGGGGGCTAAGCGGGGAAATAAAGCATCCCTGACATTTTCTCTTGAATTGCAGGGTTTTTAATGCAACTTTAATTATATTTCAGTGCTTTTAGCTCTTTCCATTCCCAGTCTCTTTAGTCAATGTCAGTCTTAATCTCTAGAACCATTCATTTTTGGTCTTTAGAGCACAATAAAGCATTTGGCAGACTTCAACTGAGCCAAAGATCTTCTACAAATGATGGTAGGGGGTTAATCTTCAAAAAAATATGCATACAAACACTATACAGATTATTTTTGACCGTTTAATGTAATTCAAAATAAATTATGTTCAAGATAACAGAGGGTTAGATAGTTTTTATAGTAGGCATATGGTTAACGTGAATATTCTCATCATAACTTCAATTAAATTAAAAACTGATGCAATACATTTTATTTACATTTATATAAAAAGAAGTTGTTGACATCCAAGAGCCGAAAATTAAAAGTTTTGGTGTCAATTTATGCTTAAATTTAAATTAAACGTGTAAAATTAGTTCCATAAGAAGAGATAAAGGCAATGCCTAATGGGAACTGATACCCTCGTTAAGTTTGTCGTCCGTCTTATTTTAGTCCGCACCCTCTAGGGCTTGTTTCCAGCTCGAATCACTTTTTAAAAAGTAGCAATAAAACCCGGAAAATATTTACTCTTCTTGGTCGAAATTCATGCAAAATCAAAAAGAAAACACACGCGTAACACTCACGTCTTTGCGGGTTTCCCTCTCATTTTCATCGTGCGTCTCCAGGCATGTGCTCCCCAGTGAAATCGCCCCGTAGATCACATCCGAGCACACCCAAACAACCGGGTTTGGTTAGTATTTTGGCTAGCTCCCATCAGGTCCTCGTCAAACTTGTGCAAAAAGCCGCTGCAGCAGCCACGAAGCGCCGGTGGAAAATGCTCCCACAGTTCAGGCAGGGCTCGCTCACTGCTGCCTTTTTAGTTTCCACGCAACCACACAAAACTAAGGCAACATTGCTGGAGCCAGAGCGAGGGTAAGACGGACCCTGATGGCGGTATCACGCTGAGTGTGACAAAAAATGTGAAAGTTTAAAATGGCAGGGACGTGGCGCGCAATCCTTTTACGCATAGCCCGGGCGGCCGGATATAGAAACTTTATGGAAATGTGACTGATTGCATTCATTTATATGCTTCTGCTGATGGATGTGAGAGGAGTGGACTTGATGTGCATGCATCAGGTGCCTGTAAAGTAAGCAGCAACTCCTCCCTCCTTACATACAAATCCTTTCTTTCTCTCTCTCTCTCTGTCTCTCTCTCTCAGGCAAACTGAGGTGTACTGGGGGAGAAAGTGGGGGCTTTCGCCTCTCCAGATGCAGTGATGTAGAAAAAATGAAACAAAATGCCCTTTGTTCACTTTTTGCAGCCCTGAAATGTTCAGAAGTTGACAAAAATGCTTTCCTTGGCACCATTTGAATGGACATTTTTGACAATTTCCCCTCTTTGGTACCCTCAAGATGGAAAAATTGGCAATTTGTCTTCACCGATGCCTTCTAAATGGACGTATTTGACAATCCGACTTGGATATTGGAAGATGCCTGGAATTTGACAATTTGCCCTCTTTGGGGCCCTCTAGATGAACAAAATTTGACCAAATGTCCTCCTGGATGCCCTCTTAATGGACACCATTTTGTGATTTCCCTCTTTGATGCACTCTAAAGGGACAAATTTGAAAACTTACCCTCTTTTGTACACTAAAGATGGACAATATTTGGTGATTTGCTCCCATTTATGCTCCCTAAATGGAAAAATTTGACAGTTTTACCTAGGTACCATGTAGACTGACAAAAATAACAATTTGCTCTCTTTGATGCCCTCTTAAAGAACAAATTTTGACAATTTTCCTTCATGATACCCTTTAAGTTGACAAAATTTGACAAATTGTCCTTTTTGAATCCCCCCTCAATTTTTTGTGCACTCAAGATGGACAAAATTTGGCATTTCCCCCTCTTTGTTGCTCTCTAAATGAACAAAATATAGCAATTTGCTATCTTTGATGCTCTCCAAATTGAAAAATCTTACAACTCGTCCCTTGAACTGAACTCTAAATGGACAAAATTTGACAATTTTACCCTCTTTGGCACCCTCTACATGGGGCAGTATGACAAACTGCCTTCTATGAAACATGTCTTGTTGAGAAAATAATAGTGCCATAAGTTTTCTGTTATTAAGTAAATACTAAGTTAGTTGTATTTCAACCTTAGTGTGCTGGTGTCCCACTAAATACAGCATTTTATTATTTCCACCCCTGCCCCTCAGACATCACTGCTGAAGTGATCTCATACAGGCTGGTTTGGTTGGCAGCCCTCTCTAATCATTCGTCATTTACGCTTGTTGTTCCTTACATGGATCTCTGGCCGTCTCCTGCACCTTTTTCCTGCCTGCTGCCAGCTGATAAGACAGCCTGATCAAATCCACTGTAGAAAACAGGCGTGTTTGTGTGGGCTCAGGCCTGGAAGAGTCTGCCAAGAAAGCCGGTCATAAGGTATTAATGGAATTAAAATCAATAAAGTAGGACACTCCACCCAAACTCCCTCCCTGGTTCCCTGGAATGACAGACTGTGAATGATTTACTGCAGCTATAGGCACTTTCTTTCTTTCCCTGGGTTTATACACTGATGTGACCAGTAAGAGTGAAATATTGCAGCTTTCCATCATAGTGTTTTATGTGCTTTAAAAGGAAAATCCCGTAACTTCAGAACTTGCTTATTTGTCTAAGATTTAATGTAGGTTTAAAATCTGGATTACAACCAAGAATAAAACAAGCTTAAAGACCCCGGTTTGCTGATGCTGCAAATGCTATGAAGTGATTTTTGCTTTATGAAATGCTGATATATACTTTCTAAAGCACAAAAAATGAAATAGAATTAAATAAATTGAATGATAAAGGCTATTATTGATTATTTCTGAATGTGAGTCTAATATTTGGAACTTATCCTACAGAAAGGCCCTGTGTCAGTTTATCTTTAATATTTTAGACAGTTTTATAGCAAACTATTCACGTGTAAGGAGTTTTTACATTGTGTGGGCACAGACCAAGGCTTCCCATAAGGGGGGATAAAGAGGAGAGCTTTCTGGGGCCAAATTTGTGACCCATGGTTGTCAGCAAAATCACAGCCGGCTGTAAGTTCAGCTGTGATAACCATTTTTTTGGTTTTAAAATCAGCAAAAATGGGCTACAAGTTAAAAATGTGTATCAAGTGACAAAATGGGCAGAAGCAAAGTGATGAAAAGACTGTTAAAATAGATTTAAAGTGGCAAAAAAGGATAAAGAGAGGCAAAAATGGGCAAAACTTCAGTGATGAGCATGACAAATAATGAAATGGGGTTAGGACTGGTAAAAATGGGCATAAAAAGTAGTGAAAATGAGTTTAAAAACAGACAGAAAAGTGGTGAAAAGATGTAAAAGTGTTAAAAATGACTTTAAAGTCTCAGAAATGGGCAAAAAGGTGGTGAAATGGTATTTAAAAGATGAAAAAAATGGCTTACAAAAGGCAAAAATTGGTAAAAAGTGGAAAAATGGACATAAAAGGTGGTTGAATGATCATTTAAAGTGACAAAAAGGGGTTAAGTGTTCCAAAAATGTGATCTAAGTTGTTTTTGAATGAATCAAATGATGCAAAAAAAACTTTGGGGTTCCAAAGTGTCTACTGTAGACCTCTTAGGTGTAAAGCCTGAATGTGAAGGTGTTGGAGCAACAGATCACAGATCCACTGAGGAAGTATCAGTGCAAGAACCTCGCCCAGCACTAGGAGAAGCATAATTCCCCTGTAGTTGTTACATGCTTGCACATGTCAGTGTCTCAAACTGAGTTTGTATAGATGGGATTGGCTTATACTGATGGACACTTAAAAGGGGGAATTATTTGTCTAAAGAATAGGTGTTGATCATGAATGTAAATAAAATGTAGTAAGGCAGTAAAACAGGATGGACTTCTTCTCACAGAATACCCACAACAACCAATGGCATGGCAAGCCTTCCATCATCAGTGTGAGAATGTGGTGTTAGCAGGTAAATGTGGCCTGCAGAGTAAAAAGTACTTTGAGTAGCTGACTAGTAAGCACTATACAAGTTCTTTTGTGACTGCCATTGACATGTGTAGGTTCTAACAGGAATAAGGACAGCAATTCTCAGCAGCTCTATGATAGTAGGTGCTGTCAGATGGGGCTCATCTAAGGGGGTTTTCTACTGTCATTGCAAACTTTGCATGCACATTTTAAGCTATGTTTTCAAGGTTTTCAACCTTTAGAGTTCCTACTGCTGCACTGTGCTTATTGTACAGGAGAAAATCAGTGAAGAGATACATCGCAGCTACTCAATCCACAGAGGGTACTATGATCAACATAACAGGGGTGCTTCGTCTTAATTAAGAAAATGTTGTTTCTCCAGCTGACTGAAAAGTAGGTTGAGGGGGGTGCAGATAGCCTAGTGGTAAGGTTGTGCCCCATGTATGTCCAGCCTGTGACTCCTTTCCCAGGAGCTAATTTTTTCCCACCAATAGAAAGGACTAATCCAGCTCTGACGTCTTGAATGGTGGTGTACTTGTCGGTCTGGTTCATGGATGACAGAAATGATGGTTGGAAAATATAAACTCTTTTAAACTTGAAACAAAAACTTGTTTCAAAACAGTTCTGATAACTCAGAACTCTTATATAGTAAACATGTTGATATTGTTGGTCCATTTTGAGTTGAATGGTGTTTTATGCCCATGATACGTTATAGGAACAACAGAAATCCATGATGCTAACTATGATTCTAAAGTTTTTATAGCATCAGTGTTTTTGTCAATTTTTTCCAAGCACATAATTTTGCCTGAGATCTATTGTTGAAGTTAAACTCATGATCTAAAAGTTTAAAGCAAAACAGTCTTTTAACTGTTGACACACAGCGTTCGTCTTGGTATGCTATATTAGCGCTGACTAACTGATAAAACCTCTGTTATGTAGGTTTATCTATGTAGCTCAATGCCCATGAGAGGCTCATATATCTGCTGCTGCTCTACATTCGTTCCTCTTACAACCCTGAGGTTACGTTGCTGCTCTTGTCAATTAGAAGACGATCAGATAGGTGGAAGAGCGTATGACAGTGAAACAGGAGAAAATAGGATTACTGTCCTCATCGACAGAGGAGAGTGCACTGGCAGTCAGTCTTCCCCAGCTTTATCAGATTACTTTGAATGCTCCGCTGAGGTTGGCAGCTAGACGGGCGCTGTATGCATTATCAACCAAGCATTAGTCCTGATAGAGTAGGCTTTCAAGTGGATCAAAGTGTTGGGTTTTCTTTTGCCTTGTGTTTTCTCTCCAGCGATATGTCAAAGCATGCCAAAGCGTCCTCACTGTCACCCCGACACCTGGGCAGGTAACAAATCTATAAGCTCTGAGGGTAAAAATGCTGTTGGTCCATCTATGATCTCCTTTTAAACAACCAGGCAAAAACACAATTTTGCTTTATTACATTAAAATTTTGTTATTTTGAATGTGAAAGGGGCTGCATGGCGGTACAGAAGTAAGTGTGTTGGTTCTTCAGCTTCCTCCCACATGCTTTGTTAGGCTAATTGGTGACTCTAAAATGTCCGTCAGTGTGAGTGCAAGATTCTCTGTCAGTCCTGTGATTGACCGCTGTACTCCATCTCTTGCACAATTACAGCTAAGAGACTGATGGATGGTTAGAAAGGGTTTCAGAAATGTTTAAATGCTTTTATGGGCAGTATGATTTTATCAGAATGGTTCAGTAAATAGAGCACCAATGAGCATTCTCCATGGAAGAAGAGAAAGAGGATAGTCATGCATGATTAGGAGCATTACAGCTCTGAGTACCTAAGCATGCAGTTTGTAGCCAAAGTCAGTTCCTGTCTGATCATAAATAATGATTGTTTAAATCTTAAAATAAAGCTCTTACATCTTCCTGGATTTAAACTGTATTGCTCGTTTCAGTTGCTGTCTGATCCCTCCTAATGCTGTAAAATTAAAGTAATTTGTCTGGTTCTGATGGTTGTTAAAATACTAAAGCATTGACCACAGCAGTACAACATAATAACAGTGCTTGAGCTTCACACAACGAACACATTGTCAATTGAAAATGTGCTGCCTTATGATTATGCTGAATGTGAAAGTGCTGTAAAAGATTCTGGCTTGGTAAATACCAGCACTTGTCCACAACGTTACCTAAGCAACATAGGAATGTTCTTCCATTAGACGTTCCTTTGTACTCTGGAAAAAATGGACTCTTAATTGAGATCTTACCCTTTTATTCCCATTTTCTATCCGTTGACTCGGCTGCTCACATAAACCCACAAACATGTCTGTTAATCTCACAGCACACGCACACACCAATCTTCTGTATCCTGCTCCAAGCCAGCTTCTTGCTCCTGAGGAAGATCAAAGTCCCGCCTTGTCTTTGTGAGAGCAACATTGCCTGACTTTATTTTTTTTCTTACCTGTCTTGAAGCTTTTAATCAGACAGTAGGAGAAAGGCGTGCTAAAAGGATTTCCCTGCTTCTGCTGGGAACAGAAGGGGTCACAGCACCTCATCTCCCCTGTGAAGAGCCTTGTCTTTGAAGTCTGGTGTCAGTGACATTAAGGAAACAATGGCAAGTATAGTGATATGAAAGTGGTCTAGATATTCATTGACTCTACATAGAGCTACATAGCCAGGAGTTTTAAATGTTATGCAAAAGCAGATCAAAATTGAATCAAGCTCTCTAAGGCTCAAAGTGATTTTTGTTTATAACTTATATTCCTTTTGTTTGTGTTTACACAAAAAGAAAAAGAGATATAATTCATGTTTAAGGTGTCTAGACATTTGCCAAGGCCCAGTGGTATGGTCCGCTGGGTGTTAAAGGTCATATATTTTGCAAAAAACACATTTTCAGGCTTTTCTAACAAAACTCTCCCATCTACATCCTTCAGTTTAGCTCCTGCTGACTCAACATAAATGTGGTTCATATATCCTGCTCATACTCTTGTGTTGTTTCCTTTCTGACACTCATGCTGTTTTATTTCAGGGTCAATGCCCTGAATGTGGCGCATGTCCAGCCAGGGGCCAGTTTTGGGTCAAGTGAAGTGTATACATGTAAGAAGAATCAATAAATCGACTTTTTAAATTTAACATCATGTAAATGTATCTGACTTTTACAGAGCAATACTGCTAGCATGGCTAAGAATCACTGAATCAGTAGAGGAAAATAACACGAGGCTGAACAGCTCACAGCTCTGTTCTGTATTAATTTGGTCAGAGCTGACTGGGCTAAAGGGAAGCTAATGGTGTCTGAATCTGACTGGTACATGCACAGAACAAAGATTTATGTGTAGATCTTGTCTCAGTCAATACTGTTGAGGTCAAGATACTCTATATTTCACTCTGCAAGCTGATGAAGTCATTAATCCAATCTGCTTTCCCAGTGAATCCATATGAGCTCTAACACTGCTAAAGAAGTCTCTTTAAAGTCAAAATACAGTACGTACTCTGAATAAACTGTATTGTATTTGCAGTAAATGCATGGCTGCTTTATGTGTGAGCCCTCTTATTGATCTTTAAAGAGGTGGGACCAATCAGCCAATCAAGCAGTGTCTCTGACCATGATGTAAGACATCTTAAATGTTAAGTTGTTATACTGTTGTTGCCTGCCGACACAGGATAAAGGCTGTTGAGCACTGCCTTCCACTAACCTTTAAAAGTAATTAATAATTCTTAGTCCTTCATTGTGTTTCCCAGACATATTCACAATGACAGCCAGGGAGGGGTGTTCACCTTAAAGGTCACTCTATGAAACCCCAAGGACACTTGTTGAAATGTGATGGTCTAAACATGACCCTGAGAGTGAAGTGAATAAAAACATCTTTCATTGCTTTAAATGTTAGAGGTGATCTGTAGATCACTCCCCAAACTCTGTTAGCTCTGTTCTCAGACCACATCTTAAAGAATTCAGCCTTAATGTGTGTTCTCTTTTTTGGTTCATCTATCAGGATTTGAAATATGTTTTTCAACTTCTATCAAACAGCTGGAATCAGCCTGAGCTAAATAACAACGATCAACACTATGCTGTAATTCCAATATTTGGAGGTTTGTCCTCATTTTAGTGTTTTGGTATTGTTGCCCACATTAAACTCCACATCATCTATTTTCCATTAAGCACCCACAGATAGAAACTGGGCTTGTCATTTCTCCGAAATAATTACATAGGAACCCTGAGGTGAACTCAGGTGAATTCACTTCAGCAAACTGAAAATGATAAAGAAAACACTTTTAGATTTTTCTTTAAAAAAGAAAAAAAGCTTGACATAATTTTATAGTTGTATTCCCCTTTTTCAAACATGAAACAGGTGAGGACAGTGTGAGGTTTAGGCCTAAATACCCATCACACAGAATTCTCCCCTTACCACCAAAGGTCCAGAAATGTGCCTGGTGTACAATGCATTCAGTAAGTATTCAGACCCCCTTCACTTTTGTGTTATGTTGCATCCTGATAACTGTTTAGAACCCACTCAGTACCCTATAATGACAAAATGAAAAATTCCACAGAGCTGTCCTAAAGTTTCTCTCTTGTTGTCTTGGCTATGTGCATTGAGGATATCTCTACACTTTGCTCCATTCGGGTTTTCCTCCATGACCAGTCTCCTAATCCCTGCTGCTGAAAAACATCCCCGCAGTATGATGCTGCCACCACCATGCTTCACAATTAGGATGGTATTCCTCCAGGCGTAACATTTAGAATTGAGGCCAAAAAGTTTAATCTTGCTTTCATCAGGCCAGAAATTGTGTTTCTCACAGTCTGACAGTCCTTTGTTTCCTTTATTGGAAAACGCCAAGCGGGCTTTCATGTGCTTTGTGCTGAAGAGAGGCTTCTGTTTAGCCACTGCCATAAAGCCTAAATCAGTAGGAGGTGCAGTGAGTTGTCCTTCTGGAACTTCTTCCCATGTCCACACAGGATCTTTGGAGCTCAGTCAGAGTTTCCATAATGCCTGGTCACCCCCCCCTCTACAAAGACCCTTCTCCCCCTGTTGCTCAGTTCAGCAGGAAGAGTCCTGGTTGTGCCAGACATCTTCCATTTGAGAACAACAGAGGCCACTGTGCTATGGGGAACAGAAACTTTTAGTATCCTTCCTCATATCTGTGCCATCTAACTATCCTGTCTCTGAGCTCTGCAGACATTTCCTTGACCTCATGGCTTGGTTTTTGCTCTGATGCACATTTTAGCTGGGAGGCCTACAGAGAGATCTACGCCTTTCCAAATCATGTCCAATCAACTAAATTTATTACAGGTGGACTGCAGTCAATGTGTAGAAACATTTCAGCAAAGATCCAGAGAAATGGGTTGAACCTAATTATCTCTACTTCGTAAAACAACCTTACAAGTTCTGATGTGTGAGGCAGGTGTATGAAAATCAATGGAAATAATCCTGTCTGACACTCCTGACTCCTCGTCATCTCCCATCTCAAGTTTAAGAAAGCTTAAGGACGTTTCCCAGATGTGTCAGGCCACTGGACTACTGTCCTTGTTCTAATATACATGCACAGTGGGAGAACTAGGTTCATCATAATAGTTGGTGGGGATATGCCCCCTTCTCTGCTAGTTACCGTCTTCCAGTTGACCGTGCTAACATGTAAGCAATCAGCCAACCAGTTGTACACACTATGTGCTTTTACCTTGGTTAAAATGAGACGAATGTTGTACTTCCTGTGTACGCTAATGTCTAATGGCAGATGACAACATTGCCTCTGCTATGCTTAGCATTTGCGCTGTTCAACTTCCAGTTCAAAGCCCACCACACTGACTGAGGAGCATGCAAAGAACGCCTAGTCCATTCTTGTCTAACGTGTTAGTTTGACTTTGAGATATTTGTTTTTGTACTGTTACAGGGGACAAACAGGCATTTTAAGGTTCCAGTAGTCAAAGTAGCATAATAATGAAGAATTTTGTAACTGCATCTAAAGATACTGACCAGTGCTTTTTTATTGTTTTGCTGTACTGCAGCACTAGAAACAAATACTAAGAGATAATTGTGCTGACTTTGAGCTTTAAAGGTGTTTGGAGAGGATTATTGAGTGAGAAATGTTGGAATCTTAGCCATTTACCCCTGGGGGCCATGTATGAAAAGGGGTTCTCTCTCTCTCTCTCTCTCTCTCAACAGTTCAGTGGCTATTGATGTTAACACCACTGAGCCTGTGAGTCAGCACAATAAACTCAGAGCAATTGTTTTATTTGCTGCATTGTATGTACCATACATTCACATTGTTACATAGTTTAAAATGTGCAAAACAACACTTTCCACAAGTGTACATGGCATACACACTTTAGGAGCATCTCAAGCTGAATAAATTCAGGTAAGACCTCATTAGATGTTTACCTATAATAATAGAAATGTGTTTGTCATGATATCCTTCAAAATTAACTATACAAATAAAGTCTTGCTCTGCTTTGTTAGTAACATTACGGCTCAAGGGGGAAGCTTTACTTGGTTCAGCTTATGGCCTTGTTCCAGAGCAGATGCATATTCCTCAGGTTTCTGAGCAGGGTATGCAGATGAACTATGATGCCCATAGCTACATAATGACATTCAGGATTCAGAGAGTCAAGGGAGGCAGTAGCATAAAACATCTGTGCACTGTATGCAGAGTCAGTAAGTTATTAAATAACTCTGAAGGCTCAAGCACACATCATCAGACAACAAGCACTTCAGTGAGAGAAGGCTAATCACAGCTGCTTCTTAAACACAGAATTAGATCTTTTAGCATCTGAACATTTTAATATGAACAATAACCTGGAGATATAGGACCCAAATTTAGATTCACTAGACAGCCAACAGTAGTTTGAGAGATACTGACTATAGCTGGGATTATTCAACCAAACAGGTACATAAAGCTCCCGTGAGGAGTTTTTTTAGCTTGTGATAAAACAAACTGAAATCAATACTGGTGTCACTTAAAGAGCTATAAAAGGAAATTGGACCATCAGAAAGAACATTTATTATTGTATTGTATTGCATTACTTTTAATGCCTTAAATTGCAGGAGTACTAAACAGCACACTAGAGAGACATTTTTGGAGCAACGATTCACAGAGAGTGATATATTAGAGTGGTTAAAGTCACTGTACATATATGTACGGGAAACTAAATTAAGAATGATGTATGTATGACGAAAATATCTCAAGGCATTCTAATGCTATCATATTCAAAGGAATGACCTTGAAAGTAAGAGATGAACATGAGGACCAGATACCTTCTATGACCTCCAAAATCTATTATGGATAATCACACTATAGTTTGGTACTTTTATATACATCACTATCTGATGTGCACCTATAATGACCATCTTATATCATGAGGCTCCAGGTGCTTAATGCTCCAAGGGTTAAACCGCCTACGCATGTAATCTGTCTGGAGAGCTCCACCATTTGATGGACTGAAGAGTCACAATGCATGCATGACAAATGAACTCTCATTTCATACTTATGCTCAGGCCTTGGGGTCTAATGCGTACACACAAAACAGGGCCTGACATTGGCATGTACTACTTTCCACACAAAGTATGTGGTCTATAAAAAACAAACCTGACAGAGAAATGCCTGGCTAGACATATTTTCTTCCTAATGTCAAAATCAGTTGATATCTATATCTCTTAAAAACCTGCCATACCTTTTATCATCAAAGTCTCACCATCATTCACCCTGATATACGTGGCCAAACCGAAACATCATCATTTCAGGTAGAAATCCAAACACGAAGAGCGAGAAAATATGTGCAGACCATAGCACCAGTACTTATATTTATATATCATATTTTCCTTATTATCTCAGTGGGATTTTTGCTTGAATAAATTTCACTTTGTTGCAAGACACAGACGAAATGGAGACACGTGTCTGTGTCATAGAGGTTCATCTTCGCCCTCTCATCATTGCGCACATCTTTATCACCTGCGTGTATTTAATCATATAATTGAGGCAGAGTGCAAATGAAGCCTGGACATCTTTCACACAATCAGAATATTCTAATTATTAGTCATACTTTAATCTGAGCACACCAAAGCAAAACAAAGTTAGATAAATGAAAGTCTCTACATCAATCAAACTTGTATTAATTTATATCCTGTAGTCATCAATTAAAACTCTCTTTTATAATATTCTATAGTAGAGAGGAGCACTGACATGTGAAGATTAAGTGTGGGCCGTAAACAGATAAAAACTGCAGCGATGTTAGTGAATAATGGTGACAGGTGGATTTTTGCACTGCAAGAGAAGTGCAATCCGCAGTAGCTGTGTCTGTTTTTTGCTACCGTTCCTGTAACAAAGAATGTTATCAAACTATCCTTTTATTCACAAGTACCTCAGTTTCGGTGTCAGAGAGTTTATTTTCTTCTATCTCCCTCTGGTTGCAGTTGTGGTTCACCAGTGAAAACCTTTGATCTGTCGGCTCATTTATGTACATTTTCATTCATAAGGAGCTTTGCATTGACCATTTAAGGTTGAATGTAGGCATGTAAAGGGTGGAGCACATTTTGTACGTATGCATATCTCCAGGTGGACTGGGATTTATAAAGGGAATTGTGTGAAGATGTGCATGGGCACACTTTAATAAATAGGAAAAATTATGGGCACATGCCTTTTCCAAGGTTTTGGCACACATACACCTTTCAGTCTGGATTCTACATACTGTTTTATAAATGAGACCCCTGATCCTGCCGACAATGCCAAAAGAGGTGGCCTGATGAGTAATTCAAAAAGCTAAAAAATGTTGCATTAAAAAAAACTGGAAATTCATTGTACCATATTACCAGAGCCATGGAAAAGTACCCAATCTGTCTTTTTGAATTAAAAAATATGTATGAAAGTGACTTATCAAAAAGGCTCCTGTAATGTATTTTGGAATTGTATTTTTTTTCCAAAGTGTTCCCTTTTAATTAGCCCTCATTTACCAATATTCTCTCTCTCCCCCTCATTTCCTCCAGTCGCTGTGTCACACATGCACACACACTGTACTGTATGATAACAGCCTGACAGCTATTGGTGGTTAATGGGCTTATCTTCCCAGAAGTGTGCTGTTCTAGTTTCATGATAGCCTTCAGCTGATGTGTTTTTGAGCTTTATATCATTATGCAGGGTTTTCTTTTGTTTCATACGGAAGATTCAGAAGGCCAGGATTTCCAAAGCACTGCAGAGAGACTCTGATTTGATTCAGGACTGAGCAAACACAGGACCTTACTTTTCCAGCGTGGTGGTTATCAGTCAATGGAAATGCAGTAACCTGATTTGTCCGACCGCTCCAGCTTTCTTATCTGTCTTCCTCTGCTGTGCTGCTGCCTACTCTCCTGACCTTAGCATGATAATAATAGGGCTGAGGAGCTTGAGCTGCAGGCCAGCAGCTGTAGTGAAGTGAATGTACACAACTACGCCCACAGCTTCACACATGAATGAATGTGAAACTGTTTTTGCACTCAGAGTCCTAGGTGGGAAAGAATGATTGATCTTGATTCAGAAAAAAAAACTAATGAATGTGCCATCTGCCCTTGTACTAATCTCAGATATAGGACGAGCTAGCTTCAAAATAAAGACTTTTGGGAGCTATGATCCTGTTTTCTTTTCAAAAGAGAAAAATAAAATACCACCTCATAGCACAGAGGAAGTTAAGCTAGGTCTGGAACTGTTTCCTTAGAACTCTACCAAATAAAAGGAGCATACTGATTTTTAGGAAATAGCCCACATTAGCTTCAGCAAAAGGTCAATACTGCTGTGAAATATCCTTACATAGCCTGTATAAAAATAGCTGGAAAACTGAGGTTTATCTCAATTTTCCTTCAGATGAGCATTAAAAAACAGAACAGCCAGCCAACCTCAGCGATATAAGCTTGTTCTTTTGCACTTCTAAAGCTAACGGCATCTAGGGTGCTATACCATTTGATAAATTTAGAACAACTCAAGTTAAAACAAACAATTTGAGGTTTTCAGTGTTTTTGCTTTACTTGGCAGCTGCAAGCTAATTCAGACATAACTCCAAGGAGTGTATGATTAACAGTTCAAGGCTTCAAGATAGAGCGTTTGTTCATTTCCTTCTTTATGTGCAAAGATAGCTGAAGAGGGACTGTAAATGCATTTATAAAATATATCAAAAGCCCAGAAACTAGTTTTTAACTAGAGGCCCTGTATTGCCAGTTTCAGATTTTTTATTCAAGATTCAAGCAGTTCCAATAATGATATACCTGTACAGCAAACATTACAGACTAAGAACTATTTCATAAATAAAGGAGAAAAAAGGTCAGAGGTCTAACACATGATTAAATTATGTATAGACCTGTTTAAGAAGAAGTTATATAAACTGTGGCTTGCTTTAGCTTTGTTAGCTTTAGCTTAAACTAGCTACACTAGCTGCATAATAATGTTAATAAATAAGCCAATACGGCTAAGTTAGCTTCAAAGGTCACATTTTTAACCTTTTTAAGACAAGTTTATATTGGTCTCAGTGATCCCCAAAACATGGCTGTGAAGTTTGTTGCTGAAAAAACACCCCAGTAGTGGATTTTTGTATGTCTAAAAACCCCTCTGTGTCAACCTTGCTCAGAGCGATTTGTTTCTGTGTCTGTGGCTTTAAATCTTACTGAGCTGTCTGACTCCACCCCTGACTCCGCCCCTCTCAGGAAATGGATGCGGCTCTCCTGATCAGGAGAGGAGGGCGGAACTTTCATCCATGCTGGGAGAGCCAACCGAACCTAGGGGCGATGCTAACTCCCCACATGACATCATAAGGGGAAAATCGGAGAGCGGCTTGTTTTAAAACACATTTTGAAAGGTGGAGAAAGAGAGAAGGGTGGGGAATGGATTTTTCTGATTCTTGGGGGGATTGTGGACAGGCCAGGGGCACATATTTTTGTAAGAAAAGCCTGTAAAAGTGATACGTACTCTGTGACCTTTGATAACGTGAGCTTTAGCAACATGAGGTTGAGCAACATGAGTGTGAGCTAACGAAGCTAAAGATAATGTAGCTATGTAGAAATTATATCTATGTAGCTTACAAAGCAGCTTTGTGAGATTAGCTTTAGCCACATTAGCTACATAGCCTCGTAGCCCCGCGCTGTTTTCTGTAGCTAATTTAGCTTTAGAAATGTGAGCTTTAACAATGTGAGCTTTAGTAAACATAGCTCAAGCCATCTAAACAACGTAGATAATGTAGGTACGTAGCTGCTTTTTGAACTTTGCTTTAGATGTGTTAGCTACATAGCTATGTAGCTTGGTTATCTTTAGCTAATTTAACATAAGAAATGTGAGCTTTCGCAAACATAGCTAAAGCTAAGTTAGCTATGTAGATATGTAGCTTATGTAGCAGTTTTGGGCTTAGCTTTAGTTATGTTGGCTATGTAGCTACATTATCTTCATAGCTTATACAGCTAAATGAGGTCTATAAGCTATGCTTGCTGTGTTAGAGGGTTTTCATGGAGGACAAGCTTTTGTCCTTCAAGCAGGCCATTTGCTCAGCTTTATTTTTTATGTATTTTCTAAATGTTTTGTATTTAGATTTTTCAGGTCAGGTCAACTTTTAACTTTTGGTACCCTAGCCCTCACGTTAACCTTTACCCTTATCCTAAACAGAAGTTTTATCTGATTTTGAAGGTTTTAGCGTTTACATCCACTCTGAGAATTATAGCTTATCTGTTGAATGGCCTATAAGAGTGGCCGTCAGAGCCTGCAGCCAGACTGTCTAGGAGGTTTCGGCTAACTTTTCCTTTAACTACATGATTAACCTATCCTGTTCATAGGATGAGCTCAACCTTTAGCACTTCTAAGCTAACAGTTTATCATTTTGTATTCCTTTTGATACATTTATAGAACAGTTTAATTTTAAAACTAACAATTTAAGGATTTATGTCTTTTATTAAATCCATTTGCACTTTACCATGGTCAGATGAGAGGCATGAAATCTTGAGAGTAAAGAGTTAGAGATGACATGCAGCAAACGGCTGAAGTCAGATTCAAACCCATGACATAACTGCCAGCCACCTGGCACCAGATTTGATGCTTAGCTAGCTAGCTGGCTACCAGATAATAAGGACAAGCCTCCAAGAAGATTAAAACAGCTAACTGTGTCTTGTTAATGGGATTGTTTTTTCCAACAGAGATTTTAGAGCAGTAGGCCTGGATATATGTTTAAACTCTTAACAATCAACAAACATATCCATGCTCAAACTATCCTCCTTTCTTATTTCAGTAGTGCAGAGAAAACCTGACAGAGAAGTATAGGCCTGTGTCTGGTGAATAATACTAATGTAGAAAGTTATCCATACACTACTTTATCATTCTATTTTAACTCTGTGACACACTTACTCACAGTCTTTCTCTTACAGCTTAAGTGTGCCATTTAAAACAGGGAATACTAAGTAGCTGGCATCCGAGAATAGTCACCCATCAAAAACTGTTGAGAGACGTTAGCAAAGGAGATGGACTCAGCGCTCCAAATACCACCTGCCTTCCTGTTTATTTATTGATGGGCCTGTGTTTTCTATCTATTGAAGAGGGGGAAAAGACAGATGTTTCAGACATCAGTTAATACCTGTCACAGGGGGCTGTTTGGGACATGTTTTTTGCTTGTGTCACACAAGGACACAATTTAGATACCTGAGCAACTGCTTGCTCCTGAGCATCTGTTAATGAAATAGCTGACTGTGATGAAAAATAGATGTTAGCAAGTCTATTTCTTTTAACTTTTGCTTTTGTCTCACCAGATATCCTACAAAGAATACCCTGTAAGGCCTGCATACTGTATGGTGGTCGAAGATAAATGTTCAAATACTGGAAAGCAAAAAGAGAGTTTTATAAGTGTAGACCTTTCTGTTGCTTTTACATACTCTATTTATTCAGCTCAAATTTAAGACAATTTTAGCTTAATACCAAAACTGCACTGCCAATACCATCACTGATTATTACATATTTTAGGAGAAATTGCACATTTTGAGAGACTTACAAAAACATGGTAAATCAGGAGAAAAATGGCGTATGGGAAGGCCCATATTAGCAAGGCTACACTATTATTCAGTTAGACCTTCTATAAATAATGAAAGTTTCAAAATTAACCCTCCATATTAGCTGCATAACAATTCAAGGCACCTTAATAAAGACAGTACCTTTACCTTGTCACAATTGTTGTCTCCTCCTAGTTTTGGTAATTTCTAAGGTTGAATGATTTTGTAAATGTTGAAAATACTTGAGTCCATTTGATTCTCTTTAAGGAAGCTGATTGGCTGGAGGACACAACATCCATGGATGCTCCTCAGGGAGACATCAATACCTTGAAATACCATTAAAAATCAACACAAATATGGAAAATTTAAATAGATTTGACAAAAATACATACTGTACTTTAGTATTTTTGGTGGGGGCACTACCTGCTTATGGCTTTTCTTGTTTGGCATCAGTAGCTGAAGTAGAAGCACTTTTCAGTGTCACTTTTTACCAATGAAAAATATCGATTTTTTTCAAATAAGTAACTACTCAAACTCCAAATTAAAACATATTAGCTATGCAGTTTACACTTCTTTCATGTACCCAGTGTTGTGATATGACCATGCAGAGAAATGACTGGGACCCTCATAGGCTTAATTACAGGCCTCTCCCCAGACCAGATCAACATCAAACATGAATCAGTATCATTTGCACTATTCTTCTGGCTAATTACCACCTCCAAAGCTGGGATCAGATCAGCCTTGAATTCAGTTGAAAAGGGCTAGTTAACAAGTCATTTTAGGGAGGTCATATGCAGTTCCTTTTCTTGTTCTTTCTTTGCCAGTATTCTAACTTTTCTTCAGGTCCCAGCATGACGAGAGGTCTGGGTGCAGACCACAGATCTCAGACACCCCCCTCTTGCAGACCACAACCCTGAGACGCTGCCTTTGTCAGAACAGAAGAGATGTGATTTGCCGGCACAATTTTAAAAGTTAAAAAATAAATGTTTATCTTTATTCATATATAATTTCTTACAGTTACTTTCATGAAATAAACACATTGCAAACATTACAGGTGAAATGTCTTATCCAGGAATATCCCATGTACACTGCTTCCCACATTATTAAGAAAATGATATTTTCCTCTTATTTTCCTAAATATTAATGTAAATGACAGAGTATTTTTCAAGTCATCATTTGTTAGAGCATAATTCAAATGTTTTTGAACAAACTTCATAATGATAACCATTATTTTTTTTTTTTTAATAAAAACCTCAAAATGCACTGTTCCACATTCTTATGCAGAGTTTTAAAAATGTTATGGGATGTAAAGAACTGAAAATGGTCATTCATTAAATTTACAGCATTAGGAAGTCATATTCACTGAAATCAAAGCTATTTCAATCAAAAACATCTTAACAGGCCAAGTTACATGTCAACATAGGAGCCCTTTGTTGATATCACCTTCACTATTCTTGCAACCACTGAACTTGTGAGTTTTTGGAGAGTTTCTGCTTGAATTTCTTTTCGGGATATCAGAATGTCCTCCCAGAGCTGCAGTTTTGATGTGAACTGGCTGCCACCCTCATAGATCTTTAGTTTGAGGATGCTCCAAAGGTTCTCAATAGGGTTGAGGTCAGGGGAGGATGGGGACCATACCATGAGTTTCTCTCCTTTTATGCCCATAGCAGCCAATGACACAGAGGTATTCTTTGCAGCATGAGATGGTGCATTGTCATGAAGAAAATTTTGCTACAGAAGACACTGCTCTTCTTTTTTTTTTTTTTTTTAACCATGGAAGAAAGTGGTCAATCAGAAACTCTACATACTTTGCTGAGGTCATTTTCACACCTTCAGGGACCCTAAAGGAGCCTACCAGCTCTCTCCTCATGAATCCGGCCCAAACAGGACTCCGCCCCCTCCTTGCTAATGTCATAGCCTTATTGGGACATGGTCGCCATCCACCAACCATCCACTACTCCTCCATCTGGACCATCCAGGGTTGCACGGCACTCATCAGTCAACAAGACTGTTTGAAAATGAGTCTTCATGTATTTCTGGGCCCACTGCAACCATTTCTGCTTGTGAGCATTGGATCGGGCAGCCGAATAGTAGGTTTATGCATTACTGCAAGCCTCTGGAGGATCCTACACCTTGAGGTTGGTGGGACTCCAGAGGCACCAGCAGCTTCAAATACTTGTTTGCTGCTTTGTGAGGGCATTTTAGTATCTGCTCTGTTAATCTGACAAATTTGTCTGTCAGAAACCTTCCTCATTATGCCTTTATCTGCACGAACCCGTCTGTGCTCTGAATCAGCCACAAATTCCTTCATAGTACAATGATCATGATTAATTTTTCATGAAATATCTAATGTTTTCATTCCCTGTCCAAGGCATTACAGTATTTGACACTTTTCGGCAGCAGAGAGATCCTTTTTCTTTCCTATATTGCTGAAACCTGTGGCCTGCTTAACAATGTGGAACAGTGCATTTTGAGGTTTTTATTTAAAAAAAAAATAATGGTTGTCATTATGAAGTTTGTTCAAAAACATTTGAATTATGCTCTAACGGCTGATGACTTGAAAAATACTCTGACTGTCATTTGCATTAATATTAAGGAAAATACAAGAAAAATGTAATTTGCTTAATAATGTGGAAAGCGGTGTATAGACTTGTATAGACACGTCAACAATTTCTCATATGTTTGACTATAAAAACAGCTCAGTTTGTTCAACGGGCCTGATTTTAAAAATGTCTTAATCAGCAGGAAGATGGCCTCTATACTGGTGTTAAATACAAACCACACAAAAAAGAAACAGTAGCAAATAAAAGGTTCATGCCTCATTGAATGCCATGTCTGCGAGAAGGCTGATATCACTGATGTTAAACCAATTCATTTGCCCATCCCTAATAAAAGGGTTAGGAGTTAGTAAGTTAGTTAGTGAAGTTAATATCAAACATGTAAAATAAGTGCATACCATAACTAGAAAGCACAAAGAACTGATCGGCTTTCTGTCAGCACAGGTCAGTGTCTTAGCATTTCCACTGAAAAGAAATACAGTATCATGAAAAAATATTTGCTCCATTCATAATTTCTTTTTTTCACATTTGTCACACTTGAATATTACAGACCATCAAACCAATTTCAAAACTAGACCAAGATAATCTGAGTAAATCCAAAATGCAGTTTTTAAATGATGATTTCATTTATCGGGGGGGGGCTGCCATCTTAACCTACCTGGCCTTATGAGAAAGAATAATTGCCTCCTTAACCTAATAGCTGCTGTGCCATCCTTGGCAACAACAACTGCAAACAAGCTGGCAATGACTCTTTCACATCGCTTTGGAGGACTTTTGGCCCTCTCTTCTTGACAGAATTGTTGTAATTCAGCAATATAGGAAGGGTTTTCGAGTATGAACAACCTGTTAAAGGTAATGCCACAGCATCTCAATTAGATATTAGTCCGGACTTTGATTAGGTCAGGCCTTTAGATGTTGTTCTAGGTTCTTTTGTGACCTCCTGGATGAGTTGTAGATATGCTCTGGGAGTAATTTTGGTAGGCTAGGCACTCGTAATTCTGTATGTAATCAGGCCTGGGTATGGCAAGTAAAGATGAGCTCGGCTTTCCAAAGAATGTGCTACAACTTTAGCTTCTGATGCCAAGAATAGGGCCAGGCAGGTTTGTATGGCCTTTCCCCCTTGATAAATCATTTAAAAATGGTATTTTGTATTTCCTCGGGTTATCTTTGTGTAATATCAAATATGTTTGTTATATGAAAATATGAAAAATATTTTAAGCAATGATTAATAGTTCCTTCTATCTTTCTTGTTTGTTTGAAAAATGGGAAATGTAGATTGTTTACAGTCTGAAAAAAAAAAAAAAAAAAAAATGACGCTGCATACTCCGGTACAGTAGATGGCAGTAGGCAGTGTAAAGTCACTGAGTGGACAAAGCAGGCGAAGAAGAAACCCGCTCTCTGATTGGTCAGTGTAACTGGCGCGAGCGGTTTTTCTCCAAGTTTCGAATTTTCAAAGAGGAGCGACGAAACGTTTTAGAGCAGTCAGGGAGCAGTTATTCAGCTAGAATTGACACTAAACGTATTTTAAGTCACCCCAGGTCCTAGGGATTTTCAAAAAAAGAGAAGAAAAATGGCGGAACCATTGAAGGTAACTTTGTCACTTCGACATTTATCATCTTTAGAAGTGTTTTCGTGCTGTGTCTGGCTAACGTTACAGTGATACTTAGCAAAAGTCACTGTTAGCAAGCTACCGTTGTTCAGTACAACTTCAGACGACGCCCCGTTAACTATACAATAACTATAATTGTAATGACATCTCCATAAGTGATGCTAAAACGCACATATGTATTACAAATTGTCTACTAAGTACAACTGTCTTTCGCATAATTACATTCCCTTCATGCACACTGCAACATCCGCTTTTTGAGACCATGGCGATGTTTTGGCCCTTCACCATTTCGCTCCAACGTTCATCCTTTATCTAACGACTAGTCACATATTTTTCGAAGACTTCATACATAACGTCACATTCATTCAACATCAGCTTTTATGGTAATATGTCGATTTAACTAACTTTATTTTAAGACCGGGCCATCTAAGAGAACCATGGTGTCTGACTGTGGTAAACACTGGCTCAGCAAATACCTAAATTTGTCCTGTTTGTGTCTTCCATCACGATATCCGAGTTCAAACATGTCTTAATTTTCCTAAGCAGCAAAGTAAATTCTTTAATCGGCAACTTTAAGGGATTCTTTTGAACATACACAGATAAGTAGATTCACATCCATCCATGGACTGTGCTGATGTTATTGGTCAGTCT
Organism: Cheilinus undulatus; assembly: GCF_018320785.1. Lineage (NCBI taxonomy): Eukaryota > Metazoa > Chordata > Actinopteri > Labriformes > Labridae > Cheilinus > Cheilinus undulatus. Next base: position 15,457,288 of record NC_054884.1, on the reverse strand, counting down.
ATGGGGAATCCTGGAGAATGGAGCACTTTTTAAAGACATTTATTTTTTTAAACAGTTGTTTACATCGATATGTTTGTCTGTTAGTAGCTTTGTTTTCAGTCAAAACTTCTAACAGTGATCAACTAAATACATGGAACTTTTTTCTGATGGAAATTCATGGTATCCAGAAGCAGTTTTACTGACACTTGGGCATGAGACATAGCTTCTATTTATAAAAAAACAACAACCCTGAAAGTGCTACAAAGAAGTGAAAACCTCACCAATTTAAATTTATAATTAAATCTAAAATTAAAAATTATACCATCACCAAAAGTTAAACAGAAAAATTAAAAGTCTTTGCAAAAGAAGAAATTAACCTGCATACAATTTACAGCCAAAAAACATTTTATCCTGTGCAAGATCAAAAACTGACCACAAGATAATCTTTTTGAAATCTTTGGTCTATATGGGGATTTTTTGTGTATTTTATTCAAAGTAGGTACATTTTATTTATATAGAAATACTTTTTGTCCATATTTATCAGCCCTGCTAGTGGGTATACATATAACACATGTAAAAAGGGAGCCTTTATGTGTTTTGGACTGCATTGCATGGATATCCACTGGAATTATAACCCTGTGTTATTGTCAACAGAGCTTCTTTGAAAACAAGCCAGTGGAGAAGACAAAGAAAGATCCAAAGCGGCTGTCAGTTGAGAGGATCTATCAAAAGAAGACTCAGTTGGAGCACATTTTGCTCAGACCAGACTCCTACATAGGCTCTGTTGAGCCCGTCACCCAGGTTAGTTGTCACACTGCAAACCTGCTTTTGGCCTCTTTTAGTGTTTAAGTCATTGTGTTCAGCTCAAAGAGTTTAGTTGATGGTAGGCCATTTTCAGTATTTTCTAAAGAATGCTGTCCTTACAGAGGTGTGGGATGTAGCATCATTTAACAAAATTAAAACTTATAAATATATCTGTGGTCTGAGATGTAACTTGTTGTTCTCTTTCCTCAGCAAATGTGGGTGTATGATGAGGATGTTGGACTGAACTGCCGTGACATTACATTTGTTCCTGGGCTTTACAAGATCTTTGATGAGATCCTTGGTGAGTAAATAGCAGTACATGTGAATAGATAAAATGTTTCCATATTTGCCATACTAAAGCAAAATGTTTTTGTTTTCTGCTCACAGTAAATGCAGCTGACAACAAGCAGAGGGATAAGAGCATGTCCCTTATCAAGGTCAACATTGATGTGTGAGTGATATAAATTATTACTAAATCATTACACTGAGCCTAAAATGTTTCGACTCATAGCCCCAACTCATTTCCTGGTCAGCTGCTCTCTTTGGCGATATAATAGCATGTCGTTAATATGTATATTTCTATTCTTTCAGTGAAAACAACACTATTAGTGTGTGGAACAATGGGAAGGGTATTCCTGTGGTGGAGCACAAGGTGGAAAAGGTCTATGTGCCTGCTCTTATCTTTGGACAACTGCTTACATCCAGTAACTACAATGACGATCAGAAGAAAGTCACTGGTGAGACAAAGTGGGAGCCTGGAGACAAATTTGTTATTAAACTGATCAATAATCTATTTATAAGGTTGAAATAGGAAAGTTCTACATTTTTGAAAGGGTTTTATGTCTGTAGTTTTCATAACTGAGATTTTTCAGATGAATAAAACAGCTGAAAAAGACTTTCCCATAGAGTTAAGAGTTTGACTTTTAAGTGCAGTCTAACTGTTACAAATACAACAAAATGTCTTTTACTGTCATAATATAATAAATGATAATATTTATATATAATCCCAATAACACATGGTGCAAGTCTACTGTGAAAATATAGCCCAGGTATTCCATAAAATGTAAATATGGCCTCATTGTGCTTGTGTATATTTGTGAATACATCAGAAGTATTTCAGTAAATGGATCGATACCTACATTTTAGCTTACATTTAAGCTGCAAAATGTTTTCCTCAGGTGGACGTAATGGATATGGTGCTAAGCTCTGCAATATCTTCAGCACAAAATTCACTGTCGAGACAGCCTGTAAAGAATCAAAGAAATGCTTCAAGCAGGTATGACCAAGTTTAAATCATCTTTGTTTTTTATTGTAATGCTTAAAGTGGGTAATGTGTGTTAAAATCATGTCTGTTTCATTCACTAGACTTGGTATGACAACATGGGAAGAGCAGGGGATGCAAAAATCACTTCCTTTGATGGAGAGGAGTTCACCTGCATCACCTTCAGGCCTGACCTGCCTAAGTTTAAAATGAGCATCCTTGACAAAGACACAGTGGCTCTGATGACCAGGAGGGCCTATGACATTGGCGGAGCTGCCAAGGGTGTTCGTGTGTACTTAAACGGCAAGAAGCTGCCAGTAAGTTACAGTGTTTCTCTTTTTCGTCTCTCATTTTCAGCCTGTCCTATGTAATCAGGAAATACCAAATATGTCTTTGAAAACATCTATAAGTATTTAGAAGAAAATGTATGGATTGATTAAATAATATTTTTTTGAAAGCATTGAAACAACTTCATATTTCACCAACATTTTTGAGGTTTAGATTATACATCCTTAACTTATGCATAACTATGATGTAGTTGTTGGGAACTCACATTATACAAACTTATTGCAGTTTATTATTTTCCAAAATGTTTTGATTAATATAAAATCTTCAGAGGTTCAGTTTTGCCATTGGTTCTAATCAGACTGCTCTCATATTCTAGGTCACGGGTTTCCGAAACTATGTGGACTTGTATTTGAAGGACAAAGTCGATGAGGTTGGTAATCCCCTAACTGTGGTCCATGAGGTTGTCAACGAGCGCTGGGAGGTCTGCCTCACCATGAGTGAGAAAGGTTTCCAGCAAGTCAGCTTCGTCAACAGTATTGCCACCACCAAGGTAATGTCAAAGAGGATTACATCTTTTATAATGAATTTGTAGTGTATATTTATGTGCATCAGAATGACGGATTGAGCTTGTGTTATGACTGCCCTGCCAAACCGATTATTTAATTCTATAAGTGCTGGAATTCTGGATGCCAATTTTAATCTATCTTATGTCGTCAGCCATGTTTGAAATTAAATCTTAGAGCAGCTATGAAGTCATTTTTAGGCTGACTGAAGCAGCAGACGAGGGTTCTCTGCCAGCTAAGTACAAGTTTGGCTGCTCTCCCGGCCACTTTGTGTCACTGTGATTAAGACTTATGATATTTCTTCTGTTAATGAGATCTTCTGTTTGTGTTCTGGACCTCAGGGAGGGAGGCACATCGACTATGTGGCTGACCAGGTCATTGCCAAGATCATCGAAGTGGTGAAGAAGAAGAACAAAGCTGGAGTGGCTGTCAAGCCCTTCCAGGTACACTCACATTTTGTTACTTCACACAACTTTTGATAGCAGTGATAAAACTAATGTATTGTTTACATGTCTGAGGTCTTTAACACAAGATTAGTTTGTTTACACAACAATAGTGGTTTGGGTGCCCCATAAAAGAACTTGTTCAAAATTAAAGGATGGGATGTTTTTAAAATGGTTGTCTCCTCATGTGATTCAGGAGTAAATAGTTCCTTCTGAGAAATGGACACTATTTGCTGATGCACCTTATGCTTTGAGTCAATAGTAAGGCAACTAGGTGAAATACAGCAATGATGAACTGCCAAGTTCTGTTTGCTGCTCGCTCTTACTTGACATTCTCTTGAATTTTACTCTTTATACTTCAGATCCACTGTGAATAGCAGAGTGTCCGCGGGGTCTTTAAAAGTATTAAAAGTAGAAAGATGTATTTAGTGAAAATTAAAACTTTAGAATGTATTAAAAAGTCTTGAATGCAAGCTACGAGGTACTAAATTTTGTAGCTTTTAACATTTTCATTTTGACCCTGAGGCTGTAAGTAAGTTTTTCTGTGTATGTTCTTTCAATTTTATTTAAATCACACTTCAGATTCTTTTGAAACCATGCAAGATCTTTTGGTGCTGAGCTGTCAGTGAATCCTCAAGCTCAGCTGTGTCTGTAGTTGGAGCTGAAGTGCAAAATTTGTAAAACAAAAATAAGGTACTTAAGACTGTGGTATGGCAACTCTAGGTCATTTACACAAAAAGATCCTGCAATTTAAACTACCTTATGGTAGCTTAAAACACAAACTGAGGTCCTTTTCCTCATATTCTCCAAATTCTCTAAGAAAGCTATATTCTCATACTACAGTAAGAAATACTTCTGCCATTTTTTTTACTACATTGTTACATTTTTTATTCTACAATCAGCACAAACTTGTTAAACAATGCCAGTAGCGTATAAACTAGAATTTAATTCAATATCTAATTTTCTGCATGCAGCCTGGAATAGAAACCCTTATTAATGTCAATCCTTTTAGATATTTTTGTGTTTGACCCTTCATCTTTCTGTAAAAGTATGTTTGCATGCCCATGTTGGATCATTACAAAGTCACAATGCCAATAACTGGCCTGGCATGTGTACCAGATGTTTTTTATTTGTCCTTTGTGGATTCTTGTTTCTAGCTGTTCTTATTAAAACCTTACTGCCTTAGCAGGGAACTAATTTGAAAATGAAAAATGATTAGGTTTTCAGAGGACTGTTTGTGTGTAATGATGGCCTAAGTTAGGGTTTAATCAAATCAGAATTGTAAAATATGATACTAAAAATAAAATGATGTTGATACTGGTTTCAGTACCATGGTAATGTCTTGTCTAATGGTAATGTCTTTCAGTCTGCTCTTTTCAGATGTGTTTCTCATGCACTTCATGCTTTTTTTTAATCCAATACAAAATCTCATGCACTCAAACCTTGCACACCGAGTCTGATGTCGGACCAGACAATTTATCAAAATGTAGATTGAACCTAAGAAATACCGAAAATAACAATTCCCTTCACTACAACAATTCATATCAAATGAAAGACACTGCCCAGTCGAGGAGACGAGCTGGAGCATAACAGAGAGAAAGACAGCGGATTGTAGCAAGTATACTCACAATGCTGGGAGGAATAGCGAAATATTCACCCTCTGCCATGACTTCCACGCGTAGCGAAGCCAGGGCTTTGCCTCACCGTGTCTACCCCACCGGGGAGGGAGTAATCTGCGAATAAGAGTTTGGGAGTGATCCGGATCACCATCTGGATCCAGGAATGTTGTTAAAGGATTCTTCACTAGAAATAGGGAGATAGGGCTGATGGCGGAGGTCTGCGCTCTGTGGGTGCTTTTCTAGTTTCAAAATTGTTCTACTTTAATCCACCAAGTATTGTGTTTGTTATAGTATTGAATAAATCATTGCTTTTTTTCTTGAGGGACTTGCATGGTCGCATGTTAAATCACAATTGCAATATTGGGGGGAAATAACATCTCTGTCCGGTATTTTCCCAAATTGTTCAGCCCTAGTCTGATGCACTTATTTTTGTACTCGCTTCAGAAATACAAAAAATGTGGCAAATAGTTTTGTACAGCAAGAGTTGATCTGTCCACTCCTGACAGAATTTTATTCAGCTCAAGCCTGTGTGTTATAGCTCTGTGCTGAGAGTGCAGCTTTTCAGTTCAGTCTTTATGTGGCTGTGATAACGGATTTGGGCCGTAATTATTTTGTTCCATGGTTGATATCTACGAGATAAATGGGCAAATCACTGTTTTAAGTGGGGTTTCAGTTCAAGAGAGAGAAAGTGAATGAAAAGGGAGCTGCAGCTGCTGCTCTGAATAATCAATCATCCATTTAAACGACTTGTGCAAACAGGATTAGAAGAAGATCATATTTCTCTCTCAAGTACAGCAATTTTTGGTGGTGAGAAACAGGCTCCATGTGCAAAGACCTCGTTTTCAGTTATCAATAAAAATGGCAGGTAAACTACAACACACTGTTTGACAATTTAACAAATACAGAGGTGATATTTCAGTGGGAGCTTGCTTGCTGTTATCAGAGGATTCTCTTCTAAGCACCTGACTTATAAAAACATGCACTTTCTCAGTTTTACCAATTTTTGATACTGTTATTCAAAATGAAGGGTAACAGAACATTTAAACACAAATGATGTGGAATTTTTGATGATCTTAATCTGAGTATTCCTGTGTATGTTTTTTTCAGGTGAAGAATCACATGTGGCTGTTTGTCAACTGTCTGATTGAAAACCCGACTTTTGACTCTCAGACCAAAGAGAACATGACTCTGCAACAGAAGAGCTTTGGCTCCACTTGTCCTCTCGGTGACAAGTTCATCAAACAGGTACGAGTCAAAACAACACTGGCATTGCCTCTTTTAACTCAATAATCTTAAGCTTCCACTAATTGCTTTTTATTTTCAACTTCCTAAAGGCCACAAGCTGTGGGATTGTGGAAAGCATCATGAACTGGGTAAAGTTCAAGGCTCAGACCCAACTCAACAAGAAATGCTCAGCTGTTAAACACACCAAGATCAAAGGGGTGCCAAAGCTGGATGATGCCAACGATGCAGGTATTGTGTTTAAACCTCTTTTTCTAATGTTCCTAAGGGAGCTGTTTGTTTGCCATAATAATGAGGAATCTGTTTTCTCTGACAGGTGGGAAGAACTCCAGCAGATGCACACTGATCCTCACTGAGGGAGACTCAGCCAAGACACTGGCTGTGTCTGGGTTGGGAGTGGTTGGAAGGGATCACTATGGTGTCTTCCCTCTCAGAGGAAAACTGCTGAATGTGCGGGAGGCCTCACTCAAACAGGTTATGCCCGGCTATAAATTCTGTCAGTAGATCTGCTGGTGTTCAATAGATTGACTTGGTTTTTTCTATTGATCTGTAATAAAAAAACCTTAAACATGCAAGGGGCTCACTTTGAGAAACCATGGTAAGCATTTTAGGTCTGAAATATGTGACAAAGAGCTATAAATAAAATGTGCTCATCTTCATTGTTAGATTATGGAGAATGCTGAAATCAACAACATCATAAAGATCCTGGGCCTTCAGTACAAGAAAAACTACAGTGACCCAGAATCCCTCAAGACTCTGCGTTATGGCAAGATCATGATCATGACAGATCAGGTGTGCCAGCTGTTTGTTTCTAATCATTTTTTCTTTAACAACACTTTCTATTGGATTGAAATTGCATAGTGCCATTCAAAATACAAAACGGTATCAATGATAGACCAATAAATGTGCAGAATTTTGACTGTATTTTTGTGATTGTTCCAGGATCAAGATGGCTCTCACATTAAGGGTCTCCTTATCAACTTCATCCACCACAACTGGCCATCATTGCTGCGTCACAACTTCCTTGAAGAGTTCATCACTCCCATCATCAAGGTATGACTTTAAAAGTATATGTAGGTTTTTAAGACATGTTTTACATAGCTTAATGGAAAGAATATTACAAGTGACAAGATGCTGTGGGAGAATAACAACAAATGTGGAATAAAGGAGATTTTTAGCTCCCGAGTTAACTCAATCTTGCAGCAACACTGCCATCTGCTGTTTAAACTCTAGAATGCTGTTTTGGCTGCAGTTAGCTTATAATCCAGTAATATTCTGTAACTAATTTAGAAATAAAACTTCTTGATCTCCCTTTGATATTAGTTGTTTTTTATACTTTAAAGAGTCATATATCCTAACATATGAACTGTCTTATTTCCTGCTCTCAAGGCAACTCACAAGAAAAATCAGCTCTCCTTCTACAGTATTCCTGAGTTCAATGAATGGAAGGAAAGCCAGTCCAACATCAAATCTTGGAAAATCAAATACTACAAAGGTTTGTTCTAAACCCCTGTGTGGTAGTAAAAAGTGACAAGTAAGCAACCCTTCAGACCCGGTTCCTGTCATGGTTGTAATATACTGGTTCACTGAATTGCTATTTATCTAACAGAGTCTCTTCCTTTGTTTCTGTCATCCTTCCAGGTTTGGGAACTAGCACATCGCAGGAAGCCAAGGAGTACTTCTCTGATATGCAGAGACACAGAATTCCATTCAAGTACTGTGGCCCTGAAGATGATGAGGCTATAACCCTTGTAAGATTTCGTACTATTATGTTTGGCTATTTTTTCAATGAGCAGAGATCAGCTAAAAATTAATGTTTTAAACTATATTTTTTGTCATGGTGATACAGTTGTCTGTCTTTAATAAAGATTCACATATCTATTATTTCCCAAGGCCTTTAGCAAAAAGAAAATTGATGAGAGGAAGGAGTGGCTGACAAACTTCATGATGAATAGGCGTCAGCGCAGGGAGCACAACCTGCCAGAGGTAATGCCTTAAAATGTTGTGAAATTCATGTTAATAGTTAAGACTACTATATGTTAAACTCTTCTTGATTTTGTTTTTTGTTCATAGGAGTACCTGTATGGTCAGTCCACCAAGTTCCTCTCCTACAATGAATTTGTCAACAAGGAGCTGGTTCTTTTCTCCAACTCCGACAATGAGAGGTCACTCCCCTGCCTGGTGGATGGTGCGAAAAAAATTAACAAGAAAATTTCTTTTATGTATTGTTTTACTATTGAGTAAACCTGTTGGGTACAAAGGAGTCTAATTTGTGTTTGTGTGTTTGTCAGGTCTAAAGCCAGGCCAGAGAAAAGTGGTGTTCTGTTGCCTTAAGAGGAACGACAAGCGTGAGGTGAAGGTGGCCCAGCTGGCCGGTTCTGTGGCTGAGATGTCTGCTTACCACCATGGAGAGGTGAGATGGAAATACATCTTCAAAATATGTTTACACTGTCACTCTCTGAGTTTTTTAAAAGGTAAACTTATTTATGTTCTATGAGTGGGTTTGATTACTAGGTTCATCACTTCTTAAATGGTTTCCTACAGCAATAGTTCCCCTAATTATATCAAATAAAAGCTGAGCAGCCCTAAATGACCCACACAGAAGACAAAAGATCCATTACTGTAAAAAAATCTATATACTCTTTTTAATAATAATTTTGTGTTGTTTCATAAATATAACCCAAAGGAAAAAGGTTTTCAAATCTTTTTCTTGCCTGTAGACATTTTATAAACTATTTAAAAAGTGTTTCATCATGGTTTTAATTAATTTGTGCAAATCCTACTATGAAAACCTCAGTGCAAATCTTTGCGCACTCCCCTGAGACCTTTGACTTGTACCATCAGTAAGATATGATGGCATCAGTACAGCGTCTTGCAACATCATACCATCCACACAAAACACAGAGCACAAAACCAATTGAGCGACCTTTACATCACATAAATAAGACATTACATCTCCATGTAAACAGAAAAGTCTGTGCCCAAGAAATAAAAACTCTTAATCTCCTCATCTCTCTTCTTTCTCTAGGCTTCTCTCATGATGACCATCATCGGCTTGGCCCAAAACTTTGTGGGAAGCAACAACTTAAACCTGTTGCAGCCTCTAGGCCAGTTTGGAACCAGGCTGCATGGAGGAAAGGACTCTGCCAGTCCTCGATACATTTTCACCATGCTCAGGTCAGCACCCTCCATTCATACTGTGAATAAATGGATGCTTTATTTTATTGCAGGTAATTTGGTGGTTTTCACAGCAGCTGAACTAAAAAAAAAACCTTGCAAATATGCCTTTCTAGCCCTCTTGCACGCCTTGTTTTCCCACCTGTGGACGACAACCTGCTGAAGTACAACTATGACGACAACCAGCGTGTTGAGCCTGAGTGGTACATTCCCATCATCCCCATTGTTCTGGTGAATGGTGGTGAAGGCATCGGCACTGGCTGGGCCAGCAAGATCCCCAACTTTGACATCCGGGAGATTGTCGCTAATATTCACCGCATGCTCAATGGAGAAGACCCTCTGCCTATGGTGAGGGATGAAAAGACCTTTTATTGCTCTGTATGGTTTTATTTTGTTTTTTTGGTTCTTGTTTTTCAGTGTGAATATTAAGTGTTTATTTTCTAGCTTCCAAGCTACAAAGGCTTCAAAGGAACGATTGATCAGATCATGGACAACCAGTACTTGAACAATGGAGAGGTTGCCATCATTGACTCCACCACCATAGAGATCACTGAGTTGCCTGTCAAAACCTGGACACAGGTCAGTCGTAAGTAATGTAAGTACTTTATATTTTAGGTACTTTTGTGACCATTTTAAATGCTGTTATTTTGTTTTGTGTAGGTCTATAAGGAGAACGTGCTGGAGCCAATGTTGAATGGCACAGAGAAGGTCCCGGCTCTGATCACAGACTACAAGGAGTACCACACTGACACCACTGTCCGCTTTGTGGTCAAAATGACAGAAGAGAAGCTGATGCAGGCCGAGGCTGCTGGCCTCCACAAAGTCTTCAAACTTCAGAACCCCCTTACTTGCAACTCTATGGTAACAACTAGACACAGAAACCGCATTCCAGAGAGCCTGTACCTGTAGTCAAACCATTAATTACTTTGTTTTTCTTTGAAGGTTCTGTTCGACCATGTGGGCAGCCTGAGGAAGTATGAGTCTGTGCAGGATATTCTGAAGGAGTTCTTTGAGCTGAGAATGAAGTACTACAGGCTGAGGAAAGACTGGCTGGCTGGCATGCTGGGAGCTGAGAGCGCAAAACTCTCCAACCAGGCTCGCTTCATCTTGGAGAAAATTCAGGGCACCCTTGTCATTGGTTAGTAACTTTTCAGTGTTTCACTGCTTAATTTGGAAGCAGCACCAATGAGAAAGATGAAAAGCTTATATGAATATCACTTTCAAGTAGAAGAAAGGCTGTAGCAATACCCTTTAACCAGCAGAGGGCAGAACCAGCTTTTGGCTGCTCTTGATCAACAGTATTACAACACAAATGCACCAAGATCTGTTTGAGCTGCATGTGTGGAGGCAGACAGTCAGATTTTTCATCCAGAATTTTGCCTGCAAGGCCTCAAGTCTTTTACCCCTCCTCCCCATCATAGTGTATATTATATTGTGATCACTGGGTTTATTACACCCTTGTATAACTTTTTCTCTTTTTGGTTCCTGAACATCCTTGGAAAATCACTTGCAAGTAGGAGAAAGGCTGTAGCAATACCTTTTTAGACCCCAGAACCCCATTTTATTTTATGTTACTCACTTAATAAACCTTGGTCTGTTGTGGAACACTAGTCCAGTTTTCTACCATCCAGGCTACCATGTTGTGCACCAAAGAAGGGTTGCAGCCCACCCTTGGTTTGACTGGCTTTTCCTGACAAAAAGCAATAGTCTACTTTTTAATAATTAAACTGTTGAGAATCAGCTTGGCACACTTGCTAAATATTCTGTGATAAATACCAGTGCACATGAGCGTATACTCATAGAATAGAGGGATTAAATTGGCCAGAAAGAATCAAATTTTGGTATTTACAACCAGAGAATATCTTTTCCTTATACCATTTGACATTCAAAAAGCCTCATGTTAAATCCGAAATGTTTGTATATGGGGAAATACTGCCTGCCTTTCATTTATGACTGTTTGCTGTGGGAAAAACAGGTGGTATTAATGTTTTTCTAAGGTCCCTAAAAGGTTTAGATTTTGTATGAAAAAGTGTGTAAGAACCATTGATTTCATCTAAATGTATCTTAAAGTTTGTATATTTAACTTTTATTTTTTTTTCTGGTAGATCTGGAAAGATTTTAAATGATCAAAAGTTCTAATATTATCCAACTACTTGTAGAGAACAAGCCAAAGAAGGAGCTGATCCGCATGCTGCAGGAGATGGGCTACGACTCTGATCCAGTTAAAGCCTGGAAACAGGCTCAAGAGAAGGTGAATCACTTGAAACCTGTTGTTAAAATTCACCAATATTAACAAGTTATACCAGCTAATACAGAAAAATAACAAGTTTTATGTTCATGCTCTTAGGATGCAGAGGAAATGGATGAAAATGAAGAGGAGGAGAAGGAGCAAGAGGAAACCAACACTGGGCCAGACTATAACTACCTTCTGAGCATGCCCATGTGGTACCTGACCAAAGAAAAGAAGGACGAGCTGTGCAAACAAAGGGATGACAAGGTTTGATGTTCAGCTGTGCTGCATTTTTCTTTTGGATTCATCTTGACTATATAAAGAGTCTCATATTTGTTATTGTCTGTTATGTAGTTGACAGAGCTGAACACCCTGAAGAAGAAGTCTCCAGAAGACCTGTGGAAAGAAGACCTTGCTGCTTTCTCTGAGGAACTCGAGGTACTATCAACCTTCAGTTCTATATTTCACTCAAAATTGTTCCTTGCTAGTTGCAAGGAACAATTGAGGCAGAGGGTCTTCTCTGTTGTTAATAATGGTATGTCTACCTTGGCTTTACAAGATGGCTGGCAATATAATAAGCAATCTGATTACATTCTGTGGTAGTTCTCTCTGGAACTTTTCCATCTTAAATATACCGGTGAACGTGTTTTCTTCCGGTGTGCAGAAGTTTGAACAAAAAGAGAAGGAGGCTGCCGCTGCTGTTCCTACTAAAAAGGGAGCTGGAAAAGGAAAATCTGTGAAGGTGAAGCAGGAGACTTTGCCCACACCACAGGGTCGCCGCGTTGTCCCACGTGTCACCAGCACCATGAAAGCAGAAGCTAACAGGAAGGCTGTTCTCAAGAAAGGAGAAGGCAAAAGAGGCAAAAATATCAAGGTATGAACTTTGAAATTTGAAAAATTCACATTAAACATTTAATTCTGTTTAGCATATTGATTAGTATGTTCTCGTGAGTTATCAGTCATGCTACTCAACAAGAAAAAATGCTAATATGACTTGCATCATTTCTCTGACTGCAGACTGAAGATGTGGTGGTGAAAATGGAGTTCGAAGAAGAAGGAGAGAATGCAGAGCCGGGAGAGGAGATGAGTTTGGCGGCACGGCTCAACAAGAAGGCTAAAACTCAGGCAAAGGACACGGGTGAGAATGGACACTAACAACTCACTCCGGATAAATCTAATCCTGGGTTGGCAAATTTGTAGGAAAAAACCCCCCTGAAATTTCACATTGACAAAAGTATTCAGACCCTTTGCAGCAGCACTTGAAATTTAGTTCAGGTTCCTCCCATTTCTCTTTATCTTTGCTGAGATGTTTCTACATCTTGATCCTTGTCCACCTGTGGTAAAATGAATTGATTGGACATGGTCTGGAAAGGCACACACCTCTCTATAGAAGGCTCCATAGCGGGCAGTTCCTGTCAGAGCTGTGTGGAGATTGGACAGAGTTCCAGAAGGAGAACCATCTTTGCAGCCCTCCGCTGATCTGGGCTTTATGGCCGAGTGGCTAGGGTGAAGCCTCTCTTCAGTGCAAACACACAAAAGCCCACCTTTATTTTTACATGGGCTTGGCATGGAAACCATAGCCATGAAAACAGATCAGATAGTTAATTTTTTCTTCCCAGTGAAAAAAAAAAATTGTATTTGTTCAAACAGTAAGGTATGCTCAGTTCCAGCATTACAGTGATTTGACACAACAGATAAAGACTGAACTCTGGTATCTGTTCACACCACTTTATTTGCTGATGTCGGATATTTGTGATCAGGGCCAATATCCGCTGATTTACCGAAGCTTGTGCATTGATGCATCCCTGGTGAAAACCCCCCTTCTCCAATATCAAAACTATCAGAAAGACTCAAGGAAAGACATGCTTTAAAAATGTATGAACATTTAAATTTGCAAGTTAAGATGAGGTTATAACAGAAGGCCTTGGTTCTAAAAGGTGCAGTGATTTTTAGAGGGCAGCAAATTCACCATGCAGGGTGGGAAGTCAATTACATAAAACAACTACAGGCTGTTTTTTGGACCATTGGGACTCAGATACCTGTTTTTTGTTATGGGCTTTGTCTATATGGTTTTTGCATCTCACAAATTTGTCCCCTCTTTTAACCGTCAGTGCATGAGGACAGCAAAAGTTAACATACTGGTTACATATTTCAAGTTCACCACACATTACATAAGAATATTGTGCCTCAGAGATAAGATAGCATAACTGTTTATAACGCCCATCGTTAGTTTCAGAATTACAGCAGAAATTACAGCACGAGTCCATGTGATAAAAATCAGGATTCTTAGAAATGTTTAACAGCTTGCTTATTCAATAGACTCATATTTCTTTAAGAATTGCCTCAAGCACATGTTATTGCTGGATGTTTGTAGAATAAGCACAGACTGGAGAGATTTGGCGAGGTGGGGGTGTTGGTTCCCTGCACCTTGCTGTAAAAGTTTCTGAATATTTCCAGTATTTAAAACAGAAATGACCGTTGTGAATAATATGTGACATAATGGAATGTCAGATAGCACTCCTTTTAAATGCTGCACTGTGACTTACTGTGATGATGTTTAATTTTTGGTAAAGATGTCTTTAAACTTGCTTTTCTGCAGGAGCATCAAAGAGCAGCAAGCAGAGCACTCTTCAGTTCAAACCTGTTTCCAAAAAGCCCAAGAAGAATATGTGGTCTGATGACGAGTTTGATGACATGTCTGACAGTGAAGTAGAGATGGCAGAGGTGGTTGCTCCCAGAGAGCGGGTTGAACGCAGAACTAAAGGTACATGTGGCTCATCTGATCTGTCCTCTGATTTCAATGTTTGCTTACTCAAACCATGACTTGGCAGATCCCTACTTTCCAATGTGTTTTTGCTCACGCTGCAAGACGAGATGTAATCACTCCAGAAATGCCTGAGATTATGTAAAAAAACCACTCATACAGCTCATTTCCTGAGCCTAATTAACTCTTATCTCCATTTAACAAGAACTCATCTTTGCAACAACAGTTTGATTACTTATCTATTTAGGAAGACTCCAGTAAAACAACATCCTTAATTTTGTTTGTTCAGCTGCCGTAAAGTACAGCATGTCTGACAGCGAGGATGAGTTTGATAACTTGGAAAAGGACCTCCAGAAACAGAAAGCTGTCATCAGCGATGATGACGATGTCAGCTTTATCCCAGACCCAAGCACCGCAGCTGACAGCGATGTGGAGCCTCCAGCCCCGCCTCCAAAAGCTCCAGAACCAACGTGAGTATGACGATATACAAAAGTATTTCAGACAGATATTTATTTACCTTCAATGAAACTTTGTCTTTTCTTTGCAGGAAGAAAGTTGCAAAAAGTAAATCAACAGTGAAAAAATCTGAAACCAAGTCGAGCTGTAAGTTTTTTACAAGCCATTTGTGTGATCAGCTTTATAAATTTAAGGGTGTGGGTGTGAGGTTTCTTTTTTCTTCTGTTTGTATCACTCTGCAGCTCAGTCAGAGGATCAGGCACCTGCACCCAAGGCTCCAGTTCAACGTAAAACCAAAGAGGCTGCACCCAAGAAAGCTCCTGCTGCGAAGAAACAAGCTGCATCCAAAAAGAAGGTTGCAGGTAGTCAGAGAAATCCTTTTTATTAGGGAAAACTACGGGTGAGGTGTGCTGCATATATTAACAAGGAACAGTGAACAAATAAAAACTGCAACACACTTGTTTTGCATTCATATAAGGTAGAGATAGACAATATTATCTACATATTGATATCTGCAGATATTTCTGCAAACATTTGCAATCTATTTAACTGCTCAGTTTTACTGATGTGGTGAAATGAAACGTAGAGAATGGGGGGGTATCAAACATGCTAGACTTGGGAGGTTGAGGCATCTCAGGAGTGGCTTTGATTTTTGTTTACTATGATGGGATAAAATGATAACTTTTGGGACCAATGGGTGCCAGAACTCTGAGACGCTTGTTTGAGCTAGCATCAAGCTTTAAAAAGTGTAGTCCTACCTTGGTTTTAGAGAAGGGATGAAGTGTGAAGAAACCCCTGGTAGACCCAGAGCTTCGGGAGGGTTTACACAACCCTTCTAAACCCAGGAATGCTTCAGAATCTCCCAGGAAGAATTAGAACATGTTGCTGGTGAGAGGGCTGTCTTAGTTGGATACTTAGGCTGCGCCTTACATGACAACCCCAGATAAGCAGAAGACTGATGGATTTGAGATTTGTGGGGGGAAATGCAATATGCTTAGCATCAAAATAGTTAACATTGTCTTTCCCAACAATTTCTTGTAGATGCAAAGCAGCCGTCCATCCTGGATGCTCTGTCGAATTCTAACAAGTCCTCCCAAAAATCCACCAAGAAGATGCCTTCATTTGACTCAAGCGACTCAGAGGGGGAAGTGAAAGCTGTGAAGTCGAAGCCAGTTCTGAAACGCAAGCAGAAAATCAGCGATGACTCTGACAGCGACTCTGGCAACCTCATGTCTCGCCTCAAGGGTAAAACAACTGCAGGCGGCAAGGTTGGTTTTTACTCTGATTACAAAAATGTGTCTTATCTCGAGTCTAAGCTTCTTTTTACTTAAAATGCTATCCTTTCTCATAGAAAACTAAGAAATGGGACGATGACGACAGCTTCTTTAATTCAGACCAGGAAGCTGCAGCTCCAGTAGTTGTGGCACCCCGAGATAAGCCTGCACGTGCCCGCAAACCTGTCACCTACAACGTGGACTCGGACTCAGACTTTTAATTTTCCTCTCTAGTTTTCTAACGCTCTAGTTTTGTGTTTAAGACAGATCCTTTAGCAGCTTAGACTAAGAGTTTGCATTGTCTAGTATAAGCTTTGCTTATATCTCAAGATGAAGTTATGGCTTGAATTGATCTTTAGACTTAACCATATTCATATTTAAGGGCAATGGTGACACAAATGCATAGTCCATTAACTGTTTGGACCTCACAAGTGCAGCTCTGATTTTACTGTTATTGCTTTGATATCCACTTTTCTTTTATGTGTTTGTCTTGTCTTGTAAATATTTCAATGGCTGTTTTTTGTAATATTGGAAAATAAAGCTGTGTATTCATTGTAAAATCTGCAGCAAGTTTCTTTTTTGGCTTCTGTCACTGTCTTTACTCTGCAGAGTAGGGTTAAGAGTATCCAAAAAGCATGTTGCTGAGTGGGCGGAGCATCAGAAACACTAAAATGGTTAGACAGAGGTGTAATTGGGAGCAAGAAGAGATTCAGAAATTTTGTCCAGGTGAGTCTTGACTAAAATTTTGAATTTTATTTTTAAGATGAGGTTGTGATCGTTACCATGAACACGTTTTTTTCTTTTTAGACCTTAACATCAAAGTGGTTTTGGTTTTCTTTATAACATGCATGGACTAGTTCAAGTTCTGGGTGCAGTCTTACTTTTATGACTCTAACTTCAAAGTCTGATAAGCGTTTTCTGTATTGTAAAGCTTCAATGAATGAATAACTGGATCAGAAGTTGCTTTTGAGCGGGGGAAACTGGTGGTACAGGAAGCTCTTTGAAATACTCATCAGGACTTTGCCTCTGTCGGGTAAACATCACTCCTGTCTGGAACTTGATGGCTGCAGATTAGGACGTAACAGGAATTTCCTAAAACCGCCCTTTCAATTATAAGTACCGGCAAACCTCAATCACAAGCCACTCAGAGTGAGAGGATTATAAGCTGGTGTTGGTACGCTCAGAGTGGACTTCATATTTCTTTGTTTATATTTTCTTTGGTTTGGAAGTATCTGAGTAAAGAAGAAAAGCCTTCGGTTAAGCATGTCTCTACATCAGGTAAATCAAATCACTCAGGCTCAACCTGTTTTGTTGCTTGTCTGAAATGTTTCTCAGCTCAGTTTCAGACTGACAAGTTCAACCAGCCGGCGTTCTTCCACATGTTAAAACTTTCAGCTGTTTGAGGCTATATTTTTGTCTATTTAGGGTGGTCACAATAGCAGAATTTAAACTTTTTTTTTTTTTGAGAAAACAGAACAAATTAGAATTTCTAATCACCCATTACTAGAAAATTAGATCAAACATAGCAATATTTATTAGTGCAATTTAGACAGTAACGCCTCCTTTTGCATGTTCAGATACTATGAAGTCTTAAGAAGTGTCAGTATTTGCAGACCTTTGAATTTAGAATTGATTGCTCTTGCCTGCACAAATTCATTCAAGTGTCAGTACTTGGCAGCAGTATTGTCAGTTCAATTCCTGGTTGAACTACGTCTGGAAATTGGTCTTACTGCAGGAGCGGTGCCAGAGGTGCCAGAAGCCAAAACTGCATGGGCGCATCTTCTCAGTTGCAGCCCCCCCATAGTGCATTTTAATATTGTCCTATCTGTGCATGTGCTTGTATTTTAGCCCAAGTTTAACTGCAGAGTGGAACTTTAAAGTTCCACTTCAGGGATTTATGAAGACCATTTTGTATTTCATTAATATTAAACCTTAAAACAATGTATATCGTTTCATTTTATCATAGAACTGTGACGAACAGTATGGAAGTAGGACATATTTTGACATTCCTTGTCTGTTCTGCTCTTAAAACAAATGTTGAATGTATTAAGCATAAATTGCATGTGTCACACCTGAACTTATGGGCTTGTACAGGAAAAACTCCCTGAACAACTTTAATTTTAATTTACATGAAAGCATTGTTTTTCAGATTTTAGAACTCAACTACTACCTCTTAGTCTATCCTTGAGATGTTGGTGAAAACCGATACTTTTTCAAATAAGTCATTTGGAAATAAAACAATCTCAGTTGTTTTAATAATTGATTGAAAAGTACAGAAACTTGATTGATTTATTAAATGATTAAATATTGATTTTCAGTCACATTTTTAACCCAAAGCTACATGAGAGAGCGAGTGAGAGAGCAGCTGGGTCCATTCAAATTTACTGGTTTGCAAATAGGACATTTCTTTATGTTTTGGCATCCCACAAAGATGCAAAAGTTACGTTCACGTCTCTTGCAAACAAAGAACAGAGGAGGCACTGGTTAAGTAAACTAACTTCAGCTTGTATAGCGCTTTTTTAGAGAGTAGAGTGGCCATCAGTATTAGCTAATCCCAATCATACATTCATACAGCACTGATGCCGCAGTGAGAGCAAATTAGGGTTAAGCTTCTTGCCCAAGAACGCATAGACACGTCACTACTGGAGCTGGGGACTGAAACCACAACCTTTCAAGTTGCCAGATACCTACTATGCCAGAGTTGCCCCAAGAACTTCAGCAAATTAATCGTAATTAAAGAGAGTATGAAACATTTTACACACCCGTTAGTGTTAAAACCAGCAGTTGCACATAGACCAATAGATCAGGGAAAGGCCATCACTGGGTCAGTGCCTGGCCAGTCTGCTGTTAAAGTACACTTTGAGTTTTTAAGTGTGCCTTTTCCACATTCTGAGCAAACAAAAGGATGCCCTCCAGTTTGAAAGTGCAAATGGAGGATAAGTTTGCTGGTCCTGATAAATTCCCATCCACATGTAGTGCATCTGTGAATCTGCAACTTGCTGACTGAAATAAAATTCTTGTTACAGTTGGAGCACAGAAATACACAAATATATCACCACTGTTTCCAAAACAGTCTGGCTGCAGACCACAGACCTCAGATGCCTCCCCTTGCAGACCTCTATGGTGAGATACCACATCTGTCAGAATGGAATTACATGGGGGGGGGGGGGGGGGGAGAAAATACAGTCCGATTAAACTTCCTGTTAGGGTCAGGGTAAGAATACCAATGGTTTAGAACCTGACCTGCAAAACCTTATCACAAAATATTTAATAAAGCTGAGTAAACAGTCTGTTTAAAGGGGAAAAAAAGCTTGTGCTCTATTAGGTATCTAATGTAGCTAAATGTAATGCAAACTAAGCTAATGAAGCTGCTTTAGCTATGTAAACTACATAGGTAATGTAGCTGCATAGCGAATAGTGTGAAAGCTAAGGAAAATGAAGCTATGTTAGCTATGTTAGATTATGCTGGGTTTGCTGAAGCGAGACCCATTTAGAAGTAAGTACATTAATGGTGGCTCACTTTAGCTTTGTTAGCTTTAGCTAACGCTGTCATAGCGGAATTGTCTTACATGTTATGTCTCACTTGTAGTAACGTTAAATACATAGCTAGTGGAGCTATGTTAGCTTTAGCTAAAGCTAATGAAGTTAAAGCAAGCCACAGTTCACATAACTACTACTAAATTGGGTCTGTACATAATTTTATGCCAGATTAGACATTTGACTGTTTTCTGAATTGTTGTTTAGTCTGTTATGTTTGCAATGTGGTTATTAATGTAGTCATGAATGTTACTAATAGACTTTTTTTAATGAAAAACATTGAATTTAAATAAAACTTCTAGAACATTTTACCAGCAAATTACGTCCCTTTGGTCCTGGCAGGGGCATCATCTCACAGAAGTGGTCTGACATCTGTGGTCTACAGCCAGACCCCTCTCAGTGTTTCAGTGCAGAGAGTTAGTGCAAAAATGTTTTCACTTTTTTGTAATTAAAACAAGAACAAAGGCTTTTATTTTCACCCCTGCATCAAAGAGGTATAGGTATCTTTTAATTTTTACTATTATCATGTCAAAGTTTAAAATTCTGGTGTTGTGGGGACCCTAAAAGTCAGTGACATTCTTTAAATTAGTGGCTCTCAACTAGTCAGGACACCAAAACTGGTCTCAGAGCAGTTTTTAGTGAGTTTTAAGTATCTGGAAATCTATGATGCAAATAAGCATTTAGTGGGCATGCATTCATATATTTTCTTCCACTCCATTTTTTATTCCACTTTTCTATTTTGTTGTCTTGAGATAAATTAAGATGGTTTTAACATGATGATGTTTGTTTGCTTGTTTTGCTCAAATATATGTTCTGTTTCCTCAAAATTCCAAACTGCAACATTAATTTTAGAATTTGGGATTGTGATTATGTAATAAAGAGGTGGAGGTGGTGGATCCTGAGGCTAGACCAGTTGTGAACCACTGATTTAGTCATACCTGAATTGCAGTCTTTATAACTTAGTTTTTATATCTTTATTTCAGGTCATTTGGCCCTGGACCAGACTGTAAAATGCAAATTGGTGTGTTCAGCAGAAGTCATGAGATAAGGCACATTTTAGTTTCTTTATTACACCAGTGACAGCTCTCTCTCTAAGAAGAACATTTGGATAAATCTCCATACTGTGAAGAAGCTGTACAGCTGCAGTCATGGGTGAATGGGGCTTCCTCAGTGGGCTCTTCGACAGCCTCCAGGCTCACTCGCCTATGCTTGGTCGTTTCTGGCTCTTAATCATGCTTGTCTTTCGTATTTTGATTCTTGGAACTGTAGCCAGCGATCTGTTTGAAGATGAGCAAGAAGAGTTTGCCTGTAACACCCTCCAGCCGGGCTGCAAACAGGTCTGCTATGACATGGCCTTTCCCATATCCCAGTACAGATTCTGGGTGTTTCACATCGTCCTCATCGCCACTCCATCTCTGGTTTTCGTCATGTATGCCGTGCATCACAACAACAAGAGGAAAAGCTGCTCCAAAAATAGTCAGAATGGCAGCCTGGATGCCAGAGAAGAACTTCATTTCAGGAGGTTTTACATTGTTAATGTGGCCTTCAGAATACTGGCAGAGGTTGGGTTTCTTGTTGGGCAGTGGTATCTGTACGGCTTTAAGGTGGAGGCCCAGTTCCCCTGCAGCCGCTTCCCCTGCCCCTACACAGTGGACTGCTTCACCTCCCGTCCTGCTGAGAAAACAGTTTTCCTCTGCTTCTACTTCATCGTAGGGGTGATAGCAGCCATTTCCAGCTGTGCAGAGCTCCTCTACGGCTCCATGAAGTGGTTCTGCTCAAGGCATCCACCCCACTACCAGGAGCGGTACTGCATCTGTGAGAACATGCAGAACTTAAAGCAAGATGAAGCGGGACAGGATGAGAAACCACAAGGGAAGGAAGTGCCGGGGAGTTTGACCAGCAGTATGAGGATGAAGAGGGGGTCGCTGAGGAGCAGTGCGAGCAGGAAGGTCTCCAGCATCGGACACAAGCCCAGAGGGAAGTATGTGAGCAGCAAGACCCTCATGGTTTAAGTGGGGGTCCAATAAAACAAGCTTTTATCAGTGACTTTTAACTAATTCCCATTAGATTGTGAGTGACAGAAGTTTATTTTAAGAATGACATGATTTGTAGGGACTGGGAGACCAGGAAATGAGCCGAGATAAGACAGGACTCAAGGCTTTGATACACAAAATGTACTGTTGACTTGTTTGGCTCTTATATCATCACAGACCACAATTAATCCAGGAAGGGATAAGACTTTGGGTTTCTCTTGATAAACTGATGGCATTTTTGTTTCCAAGAGATGGTCCAACACCCTTTGAAAGACAAAAATCCTCCTCAAACAAACACTCAAGGAGGGTCGCAGTGATTTACTGGCTTTTAAAAGTGAAATCAACATCCTTAAATAAAGGTGACAGTTGAAATAAATGGAGCTAAATCTCTCGTGCCTTTAAAGTGAATATGTTTCTACATTAGATATCTACATATTGATTCCGCCTTGGCTGCTAGCGTTCATTTGAGAAATTCCGTCACAACCTTGTATCAGGTAAAGATTTTTAGTATGCAAACCTGCTTTTTTCATTGTATCAAGGATCCTGGATCATAAATGCATATCTGATGTTGGTGACAAAGAAAATGGCTTAAAAGTTGGTTCAATTTCACTGAATTACGAGCATTTTAATCATGGTGACTTTTTTTTGCATTCATTGTCAGCTACGACTGCACCTCTTGCATATGGTGCCCTTGTGACACATCTCAGAAGCCTAATGCAGCATCTCAGTATAGATATCTATGTGTAGCTACCACCAAAGATGGTCAGCATACCCTAGACAAAGACTGAAAGCAGATAGTGTTTGTCAAAAATATAAATCATTTAAGTTAGATTTCAACAGTATTTCTTGGGCAGATAAGATGACTTTCTTTGGTTAGCTATCTTAACTCCCAAGCAAATTTTAAGAATCTGTGTTAACTAAGCAATAAATGCACTACAAAGTAATGTGCTTCTCTACTCAGATAACTTATTTGTTGTAAGAGTATGTAACACATTAGATCCAAGTAATGCTCTATTTAAGTTTCTTTTACTGTAAAAGTAATCTGTTACTGGAGCGAAACCACCATTAGCAAACTACAATCCATCCAATGCGCTGTTTCTGTTTCTCTCCTCCTTATGTGTGCCTCACTGCCCACCAGCAGCAAATGCAGTTTTATCAGTGCGTGCATGTGTTCAGCTGACTGAACTAGAGAACTGACAGAGGACTGTGTTGGACAGGGAATTATCCCCATTATGCTGAGTTTCTGGACAAAAGGGACAATATCTTTTCAGAATCAAAGTTCAAAATGTCTGAGAATATAAATCTCTTGTCTGATTTCACTCAACAAATCTTAAACCACAAATGCCACAGTATCCCACAGATATCTTATTCCTGTGTATATATGTATGTACATATGTATTAATTATTTTTGCTTTTGGAGGTAACAACATACACTATTAGTCTTGTAATTTGATTTCTAATGACTTTTAGAGAAGATGCCTTGATAAACAATTTCACAATTCCTAGTACTAACAAAAGCAAATGTGCCATGCAAAGAGAGCTACAAGCAGCCTGTATCACGATGTGAAAAATTTATCAAAGTAGAATTCTTGCCTCTGTCACACAGCCAATCAAAGTTTAGATTTTGGGGCAGCCAATCAGATTTCAAGGTTAGTTACGGCCATGTCCTAGACATGCTCCTGATCTGCTGCAGGTTGAAGCTCCAAACTTAGCTGACTTTGGAACCAATATGAATATGATTTTAAGCAAATGTATCATTAACGTGATCTGTTTTTTAAATGGTGTCAGCTGGCCTGGCATGCAAGACAAAGGAGGAGTAAAGTAGGTTTTATAGCGAGGATTGTACCAAACAGTTATATTTAAGTCAGTAGTCTAAATGTGGCGTCCAGCCTATGTTTTCACAGTTTAAAAAAATTGTGCTGGTTTTATACAATATCTGAAATAGTGGAAAAACCATGATTTGAAGGTATGTTGACACTTTTATTTTCACAAACTACATATTTATTTTTTCAGCTAATCATAGTGTGAGGGTAGATTTTCAAAATCAAGAAGCTGAAATCAGAGTAATATGGGGTTTTCTTTGCTAAAAGATCGCTCTAAGCAGTTTACCATTCATTAGAAAAGGTTGGTGATTCACACATAACTGATAAATGCTTTTTTTTTCAAAAGCGATATTTGTACAATGATTAGCTAATATCAGTGTAATTAATGGTGAGACCTACATTTATCAGAGTTGTCATTTTATCCTTTGTCCCTTTATTTCCTCTTAAATAATCCCTCCTTTATAGACTTTATAGATGTTGTAACTAAAGCTTATTAACAGCTTTAAGTCTTGTTAAAGGGCTGCAGAGTGTGCAGACCAAATTCCACTAAAAAAGCTGCTCTTTCAATAATTCAGTTACTGAATTATGACCTCACAGAACAGCTTTACACTGGCCAAAGTGTCAATTTTGCAACCTAAACGTCGATCCTATGAGCTGCTTATAACTGATCTATAAAGTCTATGTAAATGATTGCCAATCCATAAATACAATTTGTAGCTGTAACTCCCTTTAAAGGATACTTTATCAAAAAAAAAAATGGGGAGGTTCCACATGGATTTTAGACATATATGACAAACTTAAAATAAATGCTACTATAGGATCAAATATATTACAGAGCAGTGGTTCTCAACTGGTGGTTCAGGACACACAAGTGGGTTACAAGAAAATGATTAGCAGTCAAGCTTGACACGTGTGGACACACATGTGTTGCTCAGCAGCCAAGGTCAAGGGCCTTTTCACCCTGGTGATATGCTTGGAAACTTCTGGTGGTTTTCAGGGCCTTGGGGCATCCATAGCATGACCAGGGGCTCCTGGCAACCCTCTACCTGCCCAGCTGTACCTTAGGCCATGCTTAGTCACCTCAACCATCCCTTACTTTGCCCTAAAGTTGTGGACTTTATTTTTTTTAACAGATTACCCTCCTGTGCCCCTGGTAACACGCAAGGACATCCAGAGTACAACCAGGGTTGTGTCAATCCTCCACCTGTCTGATGGTGCCTTCAGGGGGCTTACTCGCCACATCTATGCCTTAATCCAGCCTCAACTTTTGACCCAGACATGTTTAAAAGTTGTGCACAGCACTGTACACACATTTCAATTCTGTTTTGCCATGAGAATGAGCACATTTTTGTCATTTTCCCAAGTTTTAAACATACTTAAAATCTCTTGAAAACAAATTAAATGTAGATGTTTTCATGTATCATGTATCAAGTTTTTCTGCTTTAAAACATGTTAGCTTTGTCTGGACTCCTTTTTCAGTCACATTTGGTAAAACTTTTCTGAAATTATGGCAGTGATTTCCCATTAAGGAGGAGTTGGTGGGTCCTGAAGCTTGACCAGTTGAAAACCAATGTTGCAGAGTATGATGTTTTTTTTTTTTTTTCTCCAAACATCCATCATATTGTGACCTTGGCCAGGTAGTGTGTGTTTCTTTACAGTTTAGTTAAAATGAGAAACATCTGAGTGAGTTCATGTGACGGAAACTGTATTTCACAGCTTTGTGCTTCATCTGTCTGGCACGCAGCTTGACTGGTTGTTCTGGTTTTTTTCTTTAACACCATCATAAATGAATGAAAGATTAAAAGAGACACTTTGTGAACTCATGAACCTCTTATGAGGAGAGTATCTTTTATTTTGGTCTTTGAATTCTTTTAGTATTGACAGTGTTCATAAATTTCACTATTAATATCAATAATTTTGTTTCAGTGTTGTTGGGTAAGTAGACTGTCACACAGGATGCGATCAGTTTCATTTCCAACACTGTTTGTTTGGTTTTAGGGATATTTCTAAGTTGATTCAAATTGTGATCCCCTCAGACAAGCTGAGTGGCATTTTTGTGGTTTGTGGTGGCTGTTAAATATGAGCTACTTGTCTCTTTCTCTTCCCTGTATGCAAAGATTACATTTTATTTCCTCTTTGATTTTCTATTTTTACAATCATACCAGACATGTCTACTTATATAAAAAACATAACATCCTTAAATGTTTTATAGTCACTGCAGTGAGAATTTCCTAACCCAGCTACGTGAATACATGTTTAAAATGTTCAAAAACCTAAACTATTTCTCTGTCCTTGTTTGTTTTTTGCAATGTGTAAATTAACAGGACTTTAAGATGACTGTGCATCTGATTGTCCAGCGTTTATACAATCATACAGCCTGCATGAAAACACAAAATACATCTACTGTAGCTCTGTTATTGTCTAAGAGAAAATTCTCTGTGCCTTTATTAAAGAAATAACGCTCTGATAAGATTCATCTGATTTTCTTGCTGCCTCCTGCTTCACCTGCAGAGCAGAAACATTAAAACACAACTCAAAAATCTGTGTCTCCATGCGTTTCTTCTCGTGGATGTTTGTGCAGTGTGACTGATGACGGCTGTTTTGACGCCCATCTGCTGAAGAGAAACTTTCTCTGTGATCACGTTAAATCTCCGTTTAAGACGTTTATGTAAGAGCAGGATTTGGGACACCACAACTAGACTGAAAGTCAGCTTTTGTCTGAAACATCCTCATGTTCAAAGTTCAATTTCAAAGCTTTGGAAAGAAAAGTTTATGCATATATTTTTTTGGTTTGAGAATGCTGGAGCTATAGGAGGACATACATCCATACCTTTAGCATGTAGTGATGAGTGAATTTTTCTCTAGATCTTGAGAAATTAACTTGCTATCTTGACAATCATGAAGACTCAGGGTAGGTATAATTGTACAGAAAGTGTTTTCTAAATTGTGTTTTTATATCGAAGCCCTAAGACTGCAGACACTCCTGCTGATTCACCTGTTTGTATGTGTCTGGCTGCATCATGTGCATTCTTGTACAAACTAACTCATATGTATCATGTGTGACTAGAGAACTACATCAGGCATAAAACTACCTGATGTGTGGGATGTAAACTACAAACATGGTGACGCTTGAAGGAGGTTACTGTAGTCAGTGGCGGACTTAGACATTTTGGGGCCCTCCACATCCATTACTGACCCCCTTTTTAAAGCCTAATATATATAAGAAAGTCCAAACAAAAACAATAAAACAGTTAATGCCATAAACACTATAAAATCTGGTTTGTATAAACAAAATAATCCCATTTATCTGTCAAGTAGGTGTACTTGATAGGACAATCTTAGATTGTGAAGAAACTGAATGTATTGATGATCTGCTAAAGCTGATTTATCATAGTACTCTAGTACTTCTACATTCATGTTCACTCACCCTCTCCTTGCTGCAGAAATGCAGAAATTTGGACCATAGATAAATTAGGAAGCAGGAATGTAAATGTTTTGATGCTTAAATATTCAAGAGA
Source organism: Cheilinus undulatus (assembly GCF_018320785.1). NCBI lineage: Eukaryota > Metazoa > Chordata > Actinopteri > Labriformes > Labridae > Cheilinus > Cheilinus undulatus. Next base: position 15,430,277 of record NC_054884.1, on the reverse strand, counting down.
AGTGCCCTGATGGTGCAACTATGAAAGACCTGAAAGACTTGTTAACACAAAAGTTGTGCATTCAAAAACACCCATGGGAAGCACTTTTTTTCTGGCATTTAACTTACAAATGTGTCTTAAAAATTGAATCTAAAAACCTGATTTAATTAAGGTCATGGTCTGGCCATAATAAATTGTGATATATTTTCTCCATAATGCTCAACCTTACTGTGTCATCATTAAATTTCTATAGATTTCTAGGATTTCTCATGGGCCACTAGGCTAAAGCACTATTTATTCATGAATTATCGGTATTCTGATGCCATTTAAGGTATATGGCAGGGATGTCCAAGTGGAAAAGCACTAAGGGCCACATACAGAAATATATATAAGGATGTTGGGGCCACGTTAATATCCACAAGGCGAGGTATATGACATTGATTAAGTCAGAAGCATAATAAAAGAGGAGCTGGGGTGGAGGACGGCTGCAAAAGCACCTTGCAGAGAGAGTGACAGAGCCTGGCAAGAGCAGTTTAAGGCAGCATTAGAGCGATAAACCAATAGTGTGCTTAGAGCAAATCAGCTGGCTGTCAGCTGATCAGGGCTGGGGTTGACTCTGTTGTCTGCCTGAACGAACTTTTTTCATTTAATTTCTAGGATTTAATGCAGGCCGCATTTGGCCCCCGGGCCATAGTTTGGACCCCCTGTTGTATGGACTTTAATAGCAAGATTCATTTATGACAAGTAAAATATAAGCAAACATTAAATTAATAAGGTGCTGATGGGTCCCGTTAGTCCAGGGAGCTGCCTACCTTTTAATAGTGAAGACCACCTCTGACTGATGTAACATTCACGGTGTATTGATTTGATTGGTTACTGTGCTCACCCAGTGTAAAGGTCTGCAGCCAGAACGCCCCACCATAGAGGTCTGCAGCCAGATGCCTCTCACATTTTGGGTAGCAACTTCTATTAAGGGACTGGTGCTTGGTCCTGATGCCCAAACAGGGGAGAACCACTATTCCACAGGCAGTGGACCCCCGTTGAGTCCAGGGTGTACCCTGCCTCTCAGCCAATGACAGCTGGGATTACTGATGCAAGCAACTTAAACATATCCAGACCTTTCTCCACCCACCTAATTCTCACAGCAAAGGAGCCATTTGGCTCCAGGTTAGACCTTTCAAATATACACACATTCATTTGTCTTTGCCTTTATCTTCATCATTTCCCCTTACAACACTAACCATTTAACTTCTTTTCTTTGTCCTCCACATCCTGCTGACATCAGCCTTTGCCACTCTGTACCTTTAAGCCACCTGTGCTAGGTCATTTAAAACACATTTCAACACTCTTTCCCAGCTTTCTCATAAAATAATGTCAGTACTGACTCTAGAATATGTTTCTCTCTTTTCCATGTCCTTCACAGCAGATGTGACACATGGCATTGGTAAGTCATGCTCTATGAGTTGTTTTGGCTGGCATTCATGGCTCCTGGATTCACCTCTGATGAACTCAAATTTCAAATTTCAAATCTCAGTCTGTTGACTAATTAATTCAGTCGCTTTTGATTCAGTAATGACACTAATTACTGAGAAAAAAATTAATAAAAACACACTTTTTATTGCAGGCTTTTCAAGGACTCCCTACTGTGGGCCCAGGTAATCATTACCCTTTTCCCCCTGTTCTACGTCCATGCTCATCCCATTTCACTGACAACTGATTATGCTCTAGAGTACATTACTAATGTACAGCTCTTTCCCTGCCATCTGAAACATCAAAGTTAACACCATTTAACTCTGTTCAACCCCTTGACAATCCATGTTGTGTTTACTTTCAAGGTTACCAGTGCCTCCAATCATTTATTACTTACTGTGAATAATCTTACACACTTCACTGAAAATCTGCTGCACATCCTTGGCTGAACACACCTCTAGTTATAATAATCCCTGTAGATACAGTTAGGTCCTCACACCACTCGGTGCTTGGGTCCTTTTTAACATTTCACACAAAATGATCATCAAGTTTAGATGAAAGCAGCATCCTTTATGAAGTACTCACTGTCACCACTAGGTGGCAGCAGTAGAATGGCACACTGTAAATTATGAAGCCTTCATCATCAGTAAGATGACTCTATTTGAAGCCACATTATTTCACTGACAGCAGCCACACTTGTGAGTCAGAGGCAGATTTGTTCTTACTTGAACTCGTGTATTTAACCTCAGGTCACACTGACACATTACAATGCATTTCTCAGCGATTCCGCTCTATAACAGCACACGGCTCAATGTCATTTGAAGTAACTGGAGCTTTGTTTTTAATGATTACGGCTCTATTTACACATTCACATGAGGAAAATGTTTGAAGTCTTAAGCAGCTATTGATCCGTGTGGCTCATCTAAACACAAAGTAATCTAAAGACTCTCCAAAGAAGCTTATTTTTGACTCAAACATTCCTCTCAGATACACACATACACTCACTCCCCTGCTGCTGTTCCCTGGACGCATCATATATGCAGATTGCAAAGCGGTGCAGGCTCTTTGATGTGCACAGAACAGAATTCGAGATGTGTTTTATATAACCACTCGAGAGGGAAGGAAGGCAGAGTCGAAGAGGATTACCGTCAAAACTTTCCCACTTCTCCTTTTGTCTGCCTGCGTCTCTTACCTTTTCATGTCTGCCTTGTCAAACTGGAAGAGTGCCTGTTTCTGTCTATCTATACCTCCTCCTCTTCCTCAGACTTGTTTCTGTTTTTTTCTGTGCCTTTCCATACTTCACTCTGTCTTTTTCTGAATCCAGGGAGGCCTCGCTGCAGGAGTCTGTCTCAAAGAAAATGTAGGTCATCTGTTTTCAGCGACTCCCTTCACACCAACACACAGGAGGAGATGGAAGTGATAACATCCCCCTCCTTCTCCTCTTCCACCTCTTCTTCGTCTTCTTCTCCCTCCACCTTGAATAAGACACTTAAGGGGCTCCCTGTGCTCTACCTGTGTCCTCACTCCGGCCCCCCCATGGAGGCCCTCTCAGTACACACCTGGCTGACTGACAGCTCCACTCACATTCTGCCAAGTCATGCAGGGACAACGCTCGATAAGAAGCTTTTCTTTTTCAAGGGGAAAACTCAATAAACATCCTTCCTACAGCTTACTTGTTTTTCTCCACACACAGATGTAACACTCACTCTGTGCTTGATTTGGTTTATTTGCAGCTCAGTGCCCGCTTCTAAGCAAATCAAGCTGCTTGTTTACTCAGTTTGGAGAACTTGTGACCAAATAATGTTAACTCCAAATCTCATCATTTAGAAAAAAAATCACTGTCATGCTTTGACCTTTTGAGGAATCACAAAGAAACACTTTATTTAATACACTTCTCAACATTTTTAGCCATAAAGTAGCCAAAAATTGACAGCATTGAGCATTTTCCTCAAAATATGGTTTCACAAGGGCATTTTAAATAAAGTTCTACCCCTAAAAAAATGAATATTATTCCATGTTATGCATTATACATTTGCTCTCTAAGCTTGAGTACCTGCTGGCTATCAGCTGTCAACATCTAAACCCTGCCCTGGTTTTCCTCGATGTGTTTTTACCTGCAGTCAGGGCCAGATGAATCAACCAAAGGGCCCAGGGGCAAAACTGAGCTCTGAGCCCCCGCTGACCTCGCTGTTTCACCCTAACTTTTTATATTACATATGTATATTTTTTACCTTAAAGCACTCATCAGGTTCACACCGCTAACAATACCTGACAGCTTCAGTATATTTTTCCTAAAGAGCTAAAAAAACAACAACTTTTAGTTCATTTCTGCCCTGTTTATGCTTGAGTGTAATTCACTTAAACAGGAACTCCAAGAGCAAAATATACCATAAGGCATCATTAAAATCATAGTTTTATTCATGAGTGACCTTTAAGTTTAATTTAATATTTACAGCCATTGTTTATTTACTCACAATATGAAGAAAATATAATCCCTATTCTAAAAAAGCTGGGACGCTGTGTTAAATGTCATTAAAAAAGGAATGTAATGATTGGCAAACATCATTAACTCATATTTTATTCAAAAAAGAACATGAACATTTCAGATACTGAAAGTCAGACACCTTTCCATTTCCTGAAAAATATTAGCTCTTCTTGAATTAAATAGCAGCAGCACATCTAAACCATCAAACCATTGTGTGGCATCCCCTCTCCTTTTAACAGTCTGTTAACTTCTGGGAATTGAAGAGACCAGTTGCTGGAGTTTTTGTAGAGGAATGTTGTCCCATTCTTGTCTGATGTTGGATTCTGGCTGCTCAAAGGTCTTGGGTCTTCTTTGTCTGATTTTTCTCTTGTTGGAACGTAAAATGTTTTCTATTGGTAAAAGGTCTTGACTACAGGCAGTCTTCTGCTGTGAAGCCATGCTGTTGTGATGGATGCAGTATGTGGTTTAGCATTGTCTTGTTGAAATTTGCAAGGCCTTCCCTGATAAGAGACATTATTTGAATGGGAGCATATGTTGCTCTTAAATCTCTTTTTACTTTTCAGTATTGCTAGTGCCTTTCCCAATGAGAAAGCTTCCCATGCCATAGGCACTAATGCTCCTACATCAGAAATGGAGGCTTTTGAACTGTGTGCTGGATGGTCCCTCTCCTTTTTATTCCAAAGGTCACAGTTGTTGTGGTTGCCTAAAAGATTTTTAAATTTCAATTCATTTGACCACAGAACAGTTTTCCATTTTGCCTCAGTTCATTTTAAATGAGCTTTGACCCAAAGAAGACAGTTTCTGGATCATGTTCACACATGGCTTCTTCATTGCATGATACAGCTTTAACTTGCATTTGTGGATGTCTTTAGTTTATTGTGAGGTAAATTTGCCAAATCTATCAGCCACAGTAGTCTATGGCTCATTTAAGCATCATAACAGAGATCTGAGCCAAAAAACAGACTTAGTTCCAGTTTAGTTTGGTTTATTAAGTTTATTTGTGTCAGGGACAATGTACAAAATTACTGCACAGAGCCAGGCAGCTGCATTCTGCTCATAAGGTCAACATTCAGATTGTAATGTTTTTTAAATTTGAGAGGATATTTCTCCTGAGTGGGCGTGGCTTCAGCTCATTCAACAGACACGCCCACACCATCCTGGAGCAGATTTTCCTGCCAAATTTTTCATGATTTTGAAGCTTAATTTCATAATGTTAGAGATGTGTTAGGTGACTGAAATTTGAGTTAGGGGTTCATAACGCAGTGACCTGTCATACAACAAACCTAAATATATACCCATTTTCACTTTACATGGTCTTTAATTCTAGAGATTTTTCTGAGTGTTTTTCTATGGTCTTGTCTAATTCCATTTTGTCCTCTTTTTTGCAGTGTCTCTGTCTCTCTGCCAGTGCCTCTGACTAAGAAACAGCTTTACATAAAATGTTACCCAATTCTGTGTATAGGAAATGTCTCTATAATGAGGAGTAAGCATTTCTATAAATGATAAAAAAAAACAGCTCTGAGATTAAACACAACACTGTATTGAGTAAAAACAGCTCTGTCATAGGTAAATAATGTTCTGTATTGCTCTGTATCGAGTACAATTGCTGCAGAGTTGTTTTTATTTTGTTCATCATGGAGTACATAATCATCATTTAGAGTTGGATTAAAAAAACCTCTTAGAGTAAACACAACTCTGATAACATCACTCTGTAAGCTGAGTGAATTTTCCCCCAAATAGACTGGGACCAAATGTTATTATGTACAGAGTAAACTTTTATTCAATTTGAGTAAAATCTACTCTGATAACCATGGACGAAATTTTGATTTCAGAGGTGGGGGGGACACAACTGGTTTGAGTAGGGGGTATGGTCAATAGACCTCATTTACATAAAATTATACCTAATTTTTGAGTAAAAATAAGCTATAATAAGCTATAATAAGATATAAAAATAAGATTATCATCACTCTAACATTTGTCACAATGATCAATCTCATGACTAACATATCTTTATTCTTTCAACCTCACCTGTGAGCCTCCAGCCTCTCCTCCTCTACCTCCTCCAGTCTCTCCTCCTCTACCTCCTCCTGTATCTCCTCCTCTACCTCCTCCATCTCCTCCAGCCTTTCTTGCTCTACCTCCTCCTGTATCCTCTTCTGGATTTCTATTATCTGTCACCTGACAAAAAAAATTTTGATGGATGACATATGAACAGTGGGACAATTTGGGATGCAACAATCATTGATTTTGATGGTATAGTCTGAAGAAAAAACTCAGTTTCTCAATTATTATGTCTAATTTATTCACAAACAATATGGATGTATAAAATCACATTTATAATCCAAGGTTTTATTTTATTTTTCCCACAAACTTTCATTGTTAGTGTTTTTAAACAGTGGCTGCCTTTCGAAACTCAAATAATACATGAAAAAAAAATCAAAACGTGTATCTCTTTGGCTTTAAATATACGCTTTTTTAAAATCTCTGTGTTGTTGAGTCTCTACAGTAATAATAATAATAATAATAATAATAATATTTTATTTGTCAGCTCTTTCAATAAAACTCAAAGACACTTTACAAGAATAAAACAATTACATAATATGAACATATAAATTGCAATACATAAGTTTATCATAAAGTTAAATAATAGAATATTAAAAAAGAAATCAAGTAATACTATTACTACTACTACTACTACTAATAATAATAATAATAGTAATAGGAGGGGAGAGAGCCTGAGTTTCTGATGGATGAGGGGAAGGAGTTTGTGGAGTAATGTGTTCCTCTGAGTAATTTACACTTTCACTTCTAAAGAAGTCTCTTATATCCAGTTTTCTTTTTTTCGACATCTTGCCACCTGGCTGCGCCTAATTAGCAAACACACATTCACATGCACTCACACACACAGACACACATTCAATGTTAATGTAAACGAAACCTCTGATATCAAAATCCGTCTAGCTGACGTGACCCAGGCAGAACAAATGTCCAACATGTTAACAACTTACAGTGGCAGATGAACGTGGACTCATTGCCAACTAGCTAAACACCGGTGCGCTCATGTGCTATAGTCCAGGCGCTGTTTACAACCAGATGGAGTGACAGCAGGGACGGCCAATCACACGTTAGCAAGAAACGGCAAAGCCAATCGATGAGCTTGTGGGCCAGTGGGCGGTCTAAAGAGAAACATGTTTAAGCTTGAGCAGCCGTTTTCCGCTTGGTCCCAGTGCTCAACCTGTCTCCATTTAACATAGCGTAGTATTGTTTTTGGATGGTAAAAACTGCAGGGGACCAAAACTGCCTTTTTAAAAAGTGCAGGGGACATGTCCCCCCTGTCCCCCCCCCCAAATTACGTCCCTGCTGATAACTTATTTTGAAGAGCTCCTGAACCCATGCAGTGATTTCCAGTACAGAGTCATTCCTGTTTTTAATGCAGTGCTGTCTGAGGGCTTGAAGATCACTAGAATCCAATATTGAAAGATTTCTCCAGATTCTCTGAATCTTAGCTGATATAATTTACGGTACATGCTACTGAACTGCTGCAAACAAACATAATACGTTTCAAAATGCTCTTCCAGCTGTTTTTCATACCACTTACTTTCCAAGCCTTTTGTTGGTCGTCCCTACTTTTTAAAGATGTGTTGCTGCAATGAAATTCAGAATGAACCAGTATTCTTCATGAAATGGTAAAATGTCTGATCTGATATGTTGTGTTCCACTGTTAATAAAATAAAGCTTTATATGATTTTCAAACCATTACATTTTGTTTTATTTACATTTTGCATGGTGCCCCAACTTTTTTGGAATTGGGGTCATATTCTCCACTATGTTTTTGGTTGTTTTCTTGATATTTTGACTTATTATTTTAGGATTTTTTTCCTTGAAGAATCAGCTCACTATTTTGAAATAAAATGTATGGATGCCTGTTTTGTTGGAGCTTAGAGTTTTTAAAAGTGATGTAAAAATCACACGGTATTATTAAAATCATAACAACAGGTTAGTGACCTGTGTATACATAGAAATCTACTCTAAAGACACCGAAGTAGCATTCAGTTTCTTGTACACAAAGAAGTGTGCTTTCACACCTAACGCTTCACCAGAATGCTTATGACTTTGTATGAATATTTTCTATGTGGAAAGACATGTTCCTTTGTATCAGCCATTCAGGCTCACTTATGTAACGGTGACCTTTTTGACCCTGTGTATTGCTGACGGTGCCCTCTGTCTCTCTCTCTCTCTCTGTACCCGCCGCCCTCTGGCCTGACGCACAGAGCCGGTGGCCAAGGACAGCTTATATCTCTCTCCTCCATCAAAGCCACTGGAGCGTGCCTCGAACTTTATGGCGTCACTGAAGAGCTCGGGTCACCGAACATCACACCTCGCCACTCTATCTCCTCCACCTCCTCGTCCATCTGTCCTCCCCCACCACCCCTCCATCATCCTTCTTTTTTTTCCCCTTTGGGTGTGTGTAAGCAGCATTTAAAGCAGAGTTTTCTGTCCTGTCTGATTTTTCTCTATCTTTGACTTCCTGCAGGGTGTCCTGATGTGAACAGGACGCCATCATCCAATCTCTTTTTTTCCCTCTCCTTTCCACTCCCATCTTCTCTTTTAATCTCAAAGAAAATATTGCGTACAAGCCTCTGGGCTGAGGCCACAAAGTCGTAGTGTGTGTAGTGACCAGAGGGTGACTGATCTGCCTCTCTCTCTGACATAATGTGACACAGTGGCTGCTCTTTTCTGCCTGTTGCTGCAGTGGAGTAGATTGTAATGGTTCATTTGAAGCCTTTTGCAGACTGCACATCTGGGTTTAAAGAGCTCCTGAGCCAAAAACAGATATATTGCCTGTGTTGCTTAAGTATGGAAGTCATAAGCAGCTATACACTACATGGACAAAAGTATCTGTCCACACCTGTAAATTATTGAATTCAGGTGTTTCAATCAGACTGTTTTCACAGGTTTATGAAATCAATGCAGTTTCCATTGAAGACCTCAGTGACTTCCAGTGCAGTCCTGTGATGGATGCCACCTTTGCAATAAGACAGTTTGTAAAATTCATCCCTGCTGGATATTCCACAGTCAACTGTAAGTGATATTATTAGAAAGTGGAAGCGTTTAGGAACAACAGCAACTCAGCCACAAAGCGTAAACTCATACACCGGGGTCAACGACTGCTAAGGCTCGTGAAAGTCGCCAACGCTCTGACGACTCTTTATAATAATAATGAGACTGTTCTTTAACTTTTATGCAGGAAAATCCTCTCCTTTTGATGATAAGCGTGAATTATTGTTCTTTTACTGATCATGGATAGAGAGATAGAGTGGGAGAGAGAGACGGGGGAGAGAGAGAAAGTGAAAAGAACAGCTTGCAGTGCTGTTGGTCTACAGTTTGATTTTTGCTTTAAAACAATGTAAAGTAATTCAGATCCGACAGTGTAGAGAGATTGATTAAGGCTCAAAACACTGCATCATCAGCTCTAGACGTGTCCTCAAAAGGGTAGCTTGGTTGTGGTAGTAAAGCAAATCCGCTGACGCGCTGGGCTGCCATGCCGAGTCAAGCCAAGCTGCGCCATGTAAAAGCCCCATATACAGTCCCATATCCAGAACTTCTGCTCGCATTAATGTAAGCACAAAACCTCAACCCCACTGAGCACCTTTCAGATGAACTGGAATGGAGATTGTGAGCCAGGGCCTCTCATCTAACATCAGTGCCTGACCTCATAAAGGCTCTACAGAAAGAAAATTCCCACAAAACACTCACAGATCTTATGGAAAGCCTTCCAGCTTTTATAGCAGTTGCAATAATGTAAACTGAGCTATTGAATCTCAGGAATCATGCCAACTGATGGTTTTGCTTGGGACTCAGCTTGCTGAATCGCCAACAGCAGGTTTTTGGACATTGCATGCAGATAAATGGTCAGGGGTCTGGCAGCGGACCATACATTTCTGACCTTCCACTCTCACTGACCGTTCAGGTGAGACAGTGTATATCTCAGAAAGGAAGTGCTGTAATTTACCAGTACAATGTATTAAAGTATGTCAGTTCCATTCATGAAATAACCAAATTACAAATACTACAGACTAAGAAACATTTCATAAATAAAACAGGAAAAGGGTCAGTAGGGGGGCTGCCCCTGGACAAAGTGAGACCCTAAGCTGACTCCGATATGAGCCCCCTCCCCACCCACCCCCACTTCATTAGCTATCTGTTTTATTGGGATCTTCTCCTTAAAATTAAACCAGCATAAACCAGAGAATCTTGCCCCCTCAGCCCCCCCAAAACACACCCCTGCACCCCTCCCCTTCACTCACACACAACGGCTCATCTGTTTTGCTTCTTTCTCTTCCTCATTAGTTTTCTTCTTCAGTGTGATCATCAGTAGCCTTTCTTTTATTAAATTACTTTAAAACATATGTTGTCGTTATTTATTTATACTCTCCATTTGATTTTAAAACAGCTGATCTGCGCAAGGAAGTTCGACGACGTCATTAAATTCCTGATCAGAACCAGCGTGGGAACTTTATTAAGTGTTATCATAAATTCACAAAAGAAACGATAGCAGAAGTTAATGTTTGACAAGAGAGGTTGCAGAATAATGGGTGACAGTTGCGATGAGAGTTTCTGTGCTGAAAATATCAGGAGAGAGAGAGAGGGAGAGCAAGCGGAGACTGTGTGCATTTAACTGATCAAGGATGGCACCGATCTCAAAAAATAGATATCTTTAGGGTGATGAGGCCCTACGCACTATGCGTACTTTGCATATTAACAGTGGCTGACCTGGTCAGAAGTCTAATCTGCAATTAAATTATGTATAGACCTGTTTTAGAAGTAGCTACAAGAACAGTGGCTCACTTTAGCTTTGTTGACTTAGCTACTGCTAACATAGCTACACTAGCTGCATAATTAAGGTTACTACATAAGCCAGTGTAGCTAAGTTAGCTTCAGCAAACCAAACTTCAGCAAATGTAGCAAACACTAACTAGATATAAATACGGATAATGTACCGACATAGCTTACTTATCTGCTTAGTAAGGTTAGCTTTGGCTACATAGCTACGTTAGCTATGTAGCCCCATCATCTATAGCTTAGTTAGCTTTAGTGACATGAGCTTTAGCAAACATAGCTAACCTTGCTATGCAGAAACATAGATAAATATATTATGTAGCTGCTTTGTGAGCTTCATTTTAGCTACATTGGCTACATAGCCCTGTTTTCTATGTAGCCTATGCCGCTAAAATAAGCAAGTAAACAGACTGTTTACTTGTTTTTTTTAAATGTTTAATCAGGTTTTGCAAGTCAGAATATTACCTTTTAACTTTTGGTGTCCTAACCATTACCTTCACCCTTTCCCTAATCCTAAATGAAAGATGAATCTGATTTTATTTCTAAAGTTTGAGCAGGTATTTCCATTCTGAGATATACACATTCTTAGATGAACAGTCTGTGAGAGTGGGCTGTCAGAAAAGTACCGCCTGCAGCCAGACTGTCTTTGATAAATGAGAACTGGTAATCTTGTTTTGATAGGCCATAAATGCCAACAAATATTTTTTGAAAGCAATATATTGTGTCTGGTAAAATCATGCCAATAATTTACATCTAAATTTTTCTCAGACAAATTTTTCATGCTTAATTTTCAGCCTGATAAACACTCTTGTCTCCTCCAGTTATGCAGGTAAGCAGGACATGACGCCATAGGAGCTAAAACATGAGAAATCCATGGATGTAGCTAAATTTGTCCATTTTAAAAGAATTTTTTTAGCAGTTTTTTCAGAACAAGACTGAGCTACCAAAGCATGTTTGTTTTTGTATGTGCTGTGAAATTGCACTGCTATGCTGTGAACGAAATGACAGAAAACATTCAGGCTATCATCTTTATTAAGGGGAATCTGTCATTAATCACCCTCATGCAGGAATTGTACGGCCTTATATTACACCAAAATGCATGTCCTCTTAGAGCTTCTGCACTTAAGCAATACGCAAAGAAAATCAGGTTGCAGTCTTCACCAGGATCAGACTTTTTTTTTTTTTTTTTTTACATAATTTGGTCCTGATGTTCCCTCTTTAATCATTTTTCCGTTTACCAGGCCTGTTTTTTGTGGGAAAAAAAAAATTAAATTAATATTCCTCTCCAATGACAAATGGATGGCTGGAGCTCTGTAACAATGGATGAATTAATGTGCATATGAAGGTAAAGTTGGGAGATTGAGCACTCTCCCTTGGTTTCTGTCAAACCTCCATCAGCGCTCACTTGTTTTGGACGTCCTTGTGGTCCTCGTGGGAGATTACAGCATGTGTCTTTGTGTGTGCGTGGAGAGAGAGAGAGAGCTGTCCAGAGTGGTGTGCTCAGCAGTCGTGCTCGGTTGCACACTAACACGATGTGACAGGGCAGAAATACCAGTACCGACCACGCTCTCTCGCGCCCACCCGCCGTCACACACACACACACACGTACGAACTCCACCCGCCACAGCTACCATCACCCCCTTCCCTCTCACCCTCCCCCAACTGTTCTTCACTCCACCGCACCATGCCCACATCCCATTGGCTGTCTACTTCCGTCACTCCACGTCTTCTGCTCGGAGACAGAACCATAAGCCCTCCATGCCACCACCCTCCTCATCACTCCACCTCACCCCCTTAAAAAAATCCTCCCCCTTGTTTTTTTAGCTAACCATCAGCGTAACGTGGGGTGCTATTATGCATCAGTGAGTGACATGGTATCAAATGGGACATATTATGCAATATCCCATTATGCAACGTCACATTTTCATGTGTGCATCCGCCCAGCCTCCTGAGACGTGTTCTTCCTCTCTTCTTCTTCTTCCTCTGTTCTGATCTTTCAATATCGTCCTGCTGGTTGGTTGCTTTCCTAAACAATGAACTAAGGTGACAGTCACAGTAGGGGAGGAGTCATTTGACATTTGCCGCTGACACTGTTTGAACCCTAACCCCTGATTCTTCTACAGCTGGCAGGTTTAAGCTGATAAGGCGAGGAGGAATCTAAATACCATCTTTTCATCTTATCGTCTTGACATCTGGAAAAAAAAAATGGGAATTTGCTTTATCCTTCAGCTAAAAGTCGACTTACCGTGCAACACCTTGCTTCGTATTCAAGCCATTAAAGATTCTCATGGTTGAACGCTGCTGGATAGAAACTCAGACTTTGGCCAGAGAGAAGCTACACTTAAGGTTTTATTGCCTTGCTCAAGGACATTGTTGCTTTACCTGATGGCAAAGGCCCATTTCTAACTTTTACGCCCACCACCTGTATCAGAGTACCCTCTTGCCACTTCAAACAGTACAAGGGGGTAGTGATGAAATCTTCCCGACAAAAAAGGACAACTATTCAAGCTCCTGATACTTTTCAAACCTTTCCAATGATTCCCAAGGGCTCAAGACAGTCTGGCTGCAGACATTAAGCTGAGGTGTCGTGTCTGTCAGATGAGAATTACATGCTGAAACTTTCTAAATAAAACTGTATCAAACTTCTGGTTAGGGTAAGGGTTAAGGGTTAGTATAACAAAAGTTAAAAGTCAAAATCCTGACCTGCAAAACCTGATTAGAAAACAGAGTAAACAGTCTGCTTACAGGAAAGAAGCTTGTCCTCCATTAAAACATTCCAGCGCAGCAAGTATAGACCGCATAGCTTCATTAGCTGCATAAGCTACGCAACTTATGTAGCTGAGTAGCTAACATTGCTAAAGGTAAGCTCATATAGCAGCTGTGTATCTATGTTATCTACTTAGCCAAGTTATCTTAAGTTTGCTAAAGCTCACATTGCTAAAGCTAACTTGGCTACAGTGGCTTACAAAGTAAAGTTAATTATGTAGCTAGCACAGCTATGTTAGCCTTAGCTAAAGCTCACAAAACTAAAGCAAGTCACTATACACGTAACACTCTTAAAATGGGTCTATACATGATTTAATCCAGGATTAGACCTCTGACTTTTTTCTCTGTTGTATCTATTAAATGTTTCTTTCTCAGTAATGTTTGCAATGTGGTTATTTCATGAATGGAACAGCTGGAAAACAAATCCAGGGGCTTATTCAAAGCTTTCAGTCATGTGACAGCAGAGAAGCCAGGAGGACAAAAGAAAGTGCACTGGGCATTTTTATTCTAACCTGACAAGCCAGATAGACTGTTTTATATGTCAGTTGCATGAGATCTATATCACACTCATCTGGGAAACTTCAGATACAAACAGTTTGGGAAGGGCATGACTTAGAAAGTAATTATTGAAGGTGGCTGGATAAATGTTCTCTCTGTTACATTCATTATGGGCCAATCAGAGCAAGATGACAAAAATTTTGGTAAGTGATGACAGCCAGGCAAGTAGACGCTGTCATAATTTCCGAACTGTTAAGCTTGCTTTTGGATAAAACTCGTGCTGAGGCTGGTCAGGAGGAATGCAAGAACATTTTCTCCTCTTTCAATAAAGAAATGCTGTCCAGGTCTGATAAAAATATGTTGCAAAAGCTACATCTCAGATAATCTCTCCAGCTGTTTATACCAGCTTACAGCACAACTAGACCCCACCTGTAACTATCTCAAACTCATGACGAAGCAGGTCCGGAAAGCACAAAAACATCTTCTCTGCTGAGTAAAGCTGTCAGTGTAGCTCTGTGCTCTATTTTTTAAAAAAGAAATGTGGTCAAGCTCTGAGAAAACTTTTGCTATACTATAGCAACATCCAAGATAATCGCTACGCTGGCAGCAGCCACTGCTACCTGCCTCCGGTACAACTAAACCCCACCTGTATCTACTTCCTCATTCTCCTGAAATGATGCTGATTGGTTAGATCTGTATTCAGACCTGGCACAATCATTTTAGGCATTTAGATGGATTTACCTGATGGCAGACATGGAATCTGGCCATGTCTATTTTCTTGCCTATAAAAAAACGTTACTAAATAAATAGAAAAATTGTAAAATTCATCTTTATGCTGATGACATACTTATACCAATGTGCCTTCAGTTGATTGATTTCAATTCATTGCAACAAGCTCTGGTTGGTCTAAAACTCACTCTAAGCTCTGCAAAAGCCAAATAGATGGTTTTCTCAAGACAGAGCCTGGCCTCCATTGATGCAAGGCACACAATAATGGATTGTCTGAATCATGCAGGGTTCCTTCTAAGGCATACCAGTGTTCCTTGCCACAGCATTTGAGAAACACTCTCTATACACATGCAACTGCTTCTCTGATGCAGCCATTGGATGCCGTATATCACAATCTTATTAACTTTATCACCAGTGATATATTTTACACTCATCATTGGGTCTTGTACTGCTCTGTGAGGTGGCCTTCGCTGGGTAAGCAGCAGCACAGTGTTCTGTTTATTTACAGGGCACTCAATGATAAGGTCCCCTTACCTGACTTCTTTCCTGTCTACAAACATCACAATACTACCAGGTCTCAGAACTGGGTCACTTGAAAAGCACCAAAGCTTAGGACTGAATGGGGTAAAGTTGCTGCACCTGTTATGTGGAATAACTTCTAAATGATGGCTAGGCGGTCACGCTGGTATCATACCGCATTTTTAAAGAGCTTGTGTCTAAAGAAAATTACTGCAACTTTTAAAATGTGGCTTATTTACCTGGGCAATGGGTTGCAAGAATGTGTGTATTTGTAATTATTTTATCTGTATTTCTCTGTTCTGTCTTTTGTTGTAGTGTTACAGGACACCCCGTTAAAAAGACCTCAGTCCAAATAGGTTTTGCCCGGCTAAAATGAAGGATAGTAAAACAATATGAAATTAATAAATTGAGGAAAACAGATAGAAGGATGGATATCAGCGTATATAATTACAAGGTGTTCAAAGAACATAGTCAAAACTTTTTTCCCCCTTCTACTTTAAATTTATGCCCTACATCTTGTGACTCTCCTTCATCTCGGATGACTAAAATTAAAAAACTGGAAAGAGCCGAGGTTTTGTTAAGCTTTGGCTTGATTCTGCACATTAGGTGTAGACTTTTTAGACCTTTAAGCAAAAAGGAAAATTGTAATTTTATGTTAAACTATCCTTTTAATGCCCTCTGTGCAGCTGAGTATGAATATTTCTAGATGGCAACACATCATAACTGAACATATCCTCTCCCCCTTAGTCTCTTTTAGCCAGCTAATAAAGTTTTATCCTGCTTTTTGCAACACAGATTTGAACATCTACATTAATATTTTCACCAACTGCATTTTGGTTTAATGTGATGCTTAAAAACCCTGGCATACACTGAAAACTACAGATTAAACCTACCTAACAGCCTATGCTCTCTCTGGCACACTACTTCACACAGGAATACGTATAGACAGACAAGCGCTCCTCCTGCTCTCTCTTCACTGAAGGCTGCATCCGGAAAAATATAAGGATGGCAGAGCCACTTTGATATACATGCACCTCAGCTTTAGTGTATTAAAGTTAGTAAACCCAATCCAATGAAGGTTAAGATATGCTTAGTAATTTAATCTAAAAAAAACCCTGCCTTTATCACAACGTTCCGTTAATTACTGACAAGGCAAATAGCCAATCATTATTAAGAAATACTCGGTGGCAAATTTAAATTTTGAGGGGCCCTGGTCAGGATGAGAATGACGCCCCATGCACACTATACCCAGCAAAAAATTGGAGAGTAGAATGTTTAGTTTTAAACATTTCAGAGTTGATTTTTACACCCTTAAATACACCCTTAAATATCATGGATTTTGAATGTCAGACAGTCTAGGACAGTGGTTCTCAAGTGGTCGAGTCCTGGGACCCACTATCAACTCCTCAAGGGGAATTGTGACGTTTTTTTTTAAATATATTTTTTTATCAATCAGATTTATTTCAAACAAAATTGTCGAGCTTGGACAGATGAGAACAAACAAAGAAACAGGACTAAACAGGCATGTTTTTGTTTGCAGACACACATCTGCGATCCACTAGAAAGGGCTTCGCAACCCACTTTTGGGTCCATACTCACCAGTTGAGAACCACTGGTCTAAGACTGATATTTTAGTCTCCTTCATTTCTCTGTTGAAAATTGATCATATTCTTTTGGAGTATTACGCTTGTCATAGTCTTTATCAGGAAAAACAGACATGAACTTTTTTCTCTGTTATTTTCAACATTTATGAAAGAATCAAAATTTGGAAAAAAAGAAAATTGAATTTTAGCCAAACTTTTTTTTTGCTTATGACACAAACACATGCACACAAACACACTCTCCTCAGGGCCTTTCATTATACATCAGATGTCACATGTTTTACATCCATAAATTATTCATGTGGCCTGCAAACCGTCAGATGATATGATATTTTACAACCAACTACAATGTTAACATACTCCTTAATAAACTATTAAGCAGCTGTTTTGCCTTTATAATTCACTTGAAGAATACATTTTCTACTAAACCTTTTTTTTAATACTAAAGTAAGATTTTTAATGCACTTCTACTCTCCCTGAACCTTTCTTTAAGTAAACGTCCACCTGCTTTGTTGAAAAGTAGAGGCAGAAGGAAAAAGAAGGCCAGAGAAGGGACAGCATTTCTCCGTTCCCTCCCCACTTCGACCTTTTTATCCACAAAGATCTATATAAAGACCGAACACCCTGTCTATATTTTCTTTCTGCATCACTCTCCCTCTCTCACCTCTCCTCCTTTCTGTTTGCACTTTCTCTCCCCTCCTTCCCTCCTCCCTGCTCTCCATCCTGTGTTTTTCTCTCTCCTCAGGGAGACGTCTGCATGCAGAAGCATCGTGGATCACTGAGCTTCAAGACACCGTCTCTAAAAATTGCTCCATTTTTCCACCCGCGTTTTTTTTCTGAAGTGCTGAGAGGGACAGGGCGGCTCGATATGATGCTGCAGTTTCACATCTTGGAGATTTGTTCTGCGAGCTGATGGATCAGATTTAGATGCATTATTGATGGAATATCATTTTTCTTGCACTTTAATAAATCATTTTTATGTCTTCAAGTTTTGGTCTTACAATCATATGGTGTAAATTCTTCCTTGCATAAATCATATTTTAATATAAAATCTGAATCATAATGAATGCAAAGCTCCTCTTAATCTATCTCCAAAAGTTTCACAGCGGTCCAGCCCCCGCAGGCATCCATCTTGGCTCAACTCCAGTCCAGTTGCAGTGTGTTAGGAGAGCCTGGTTGAGACTACATTTTGGCTCCCTTCCAGTCCAGTGGGCATGAAGCAGGCCCCAAAGGCTCACGGGATTTCCCTTTTCTAACACCAAACCTCCTTTGCCTTCCATTACCCAATTAGAGGAGAGAATTGCCTAACTGGATGTATAAAAGACTGTGTTCAGGCTGTGAAAAAGGATGATAAATCAGGCAGGAAGTATGTGTGAAAGCTGTGCAGCGCTAATATAAAAAACAGAAAATATCATAATGCAGCCCCTCTTTCTACTCCATTGCATCTGAATCATCCGCCGTGCATTCCACACTCAAACGCGTGTTGCCGAATACACAAGCCTGTGATAGATGTTTATGAGCTAATGTCAATTTTCTCCTGTGAATTTACTGTCAGCAGATGATGAATGCACTCAATATCGCCGGTTATTCATCTCATATATTTTCCTCAACAGCTCCTGCAGCAGCATGGTGTCTACTTTCAGCCAGTAGGTGTCATCATTGCACAGCTTGTTCAGAGGAGCTCAGGCATGCAGGAGGAGATTTACTGTCAAAGCTACAGGGGCACAGTGTGGTGTAAGGCTGCATTGTTGCCATAGCTCTGTCAGGAAAAGTGTCACAGAATCAAAGGAGGTCTTTGTGTGTGCGTTTTGTGCGCACAGATTTATGAATAAACCAACATTTGGTTCAGAGAGAGCGCGGCTGCACAGCAGATGAAAAGCAGGTGACATGTGAAGGACGGCATGTGTACACAGTGTCACCTCAGCCTGGCAGTTCACCTTTATGTGTATGTGACCGTCCGTCCTTGTCCTGGCCGTGCTCTTGTAAGTGACCCACATCAATTCATAAGGCCTCTGCCCTTTTCCCAGGGCTGCCTGGGAAATGTGATGTGACATGTGGGATGAGCAAGATGGAGAGGAAGGGGGAGAAAGGGAGGGAGGAGATAGGTGAGGTTGTTGTTCGTAGTTTCTAGAGGACATTTCGATATACAAGTCTGAGATATAGTGCAAAAAGACTGTGACATAGAGACACAAAGGTTCACAAATTGACAAATTGCTCTTCTAAAGGGAAATTTTCATATCTTCAAAGTTTGGTTGTATTGTGGCATTAGCCTCCAGAGATTTTAGTGTGTGTTATGCCCTTAAGCATTGGGCAAGCTAGGATAGAACATGCTACAGACAAGTATAGTTGCTCCACATAATTTACTGAGTTTACTAAGTGACCAAAAACTAATGGTTGCCCAATTGTACACTATGTCAAAAATGTTTGAAGCATTTTATCTTTCATCTAGAGAGCCTCTGTGTTTGGTAGTATTTTGCAATGCATGCTTCGGCTATGTGCTCTTTCGCCTCAGCATTTCTGATCAGCTGTTTGGGTCTGTAAGATCCCTCAGAGACAACAACAACAAAGTAAATCTAGTCAGCTGGCACATTATCACAAAGTAAACATATTGTGCCAACTGTAGCTTGTCAAAGTATCAGCCATTAGAAGAATAAAGCAGCAGCCATTGTCTTACCTGGATGACAAATTTCCATTCATCTCTTTTGGCCCAGGTCGGTTTCTCTAATACATCTTCAGAAAGTTAAAATAGGTCCATAAAGCACTGGTGTTCGGTAAGGGAACTCTGGACAGGGAGTGATGCAGGCTACAGGTGTCTGTTAGCTGCTATCCTCGATCAGAAATGTCCTGAAGAAGTGGAAACCAAGTCGTGACAACAGTAGCTCTCCGTGTTCTTGGGCTCACATTTTACACACCTACAACACCAGGTGACTCAGAATCTCTCTCGCTAACCTCCTTCAAAGCAATGGTTCTCAACTGGTGGAGTTGTTTAGTGCCTTAGTTCCATTATTTAAGGTTTTGATGGTAGAAAGGAAATAAAATTGCTTTGCATAATTTTTTCTTGAATTATTCAAGAATTTTCCTCATGAATCCAACCAAACTCAGAGATTTTCTCTATGATTTTGTAAGGAAAATTAAGGTAATTTTCCCCTACAAGTTAAGATATTTTCTTAGTATTTTTGTGGCATTTTCTTTCAATGTTTTTTTAAGGAATTTGAGAGAAATTTCTCAAAAAGCTTTAAGGATTTCAGCGGGTATTTTTTCAGAATCTTTAAGGAATCTTCCATAATACTTTCCAGGACTTTTTATTCTTTATATAATGCTAAGTTTTATTCAGTAACTTTGTTTTATGACATACCTATCTGGGGTCCAAATAGCAACATTCTAAGTTAAATAAATCAAAATTTTTGGCTAATATCCAAAATTTGGGTTACGATTTTTTATGAGAGAACCTGTGGCTGGTCCCAAGGCTAGACTAGTTGAAAACTTCTGCTTCAAAGTGTCTCCCCTCTCTCTTCCCACTGAGTCTTCATCTGCAGAAGATGTTCCTTTGTATACTCCAGGTCATAAAATTATCCTCTCATACCAACAGGAAATGGCACATCATCACCACTCAAGCTGAAATCACTCAGTTTTGTTTTAGTTCAGTTGGTAGTTGAGAGGGAGGGGTTGGGGGGTGAGTGAGTGAGAAAGAATAAAGCAACAGGCGCTGATCTGAAACATCAATCACCCATCTATCTGTTATATTTTTATGGCTGATATCCACCTGATAAATGAGCCAACTTTGGTGTTTGAAGTGAGGTTTCTGTGCAAGAAAAAGGGAGAGAGAGAGGAGGGGTCTGGCGGGAGTGAGCAAGCGAGGAGGACGCAGCGTGCACTGTTTTGGATCATCAGTACCCATTTAAATGACTTGAACTGATGCAAAATTTCACATAAAATTGAGCCTGATGATGAAAATTTCAGCTTGAGTGTGCAAACGTCATTAGAACAACATGAGCTCGATTTCATTTTTCAACATGCGAAAAAGTTGGACGAAATAAACGGACCCAGTGTGCAAAGGCCTTTACTGTTTATAGTGTTCAATTGAGCCAGCATTACTAACAACTTGCTAAATTACTTGGAGCAATGGCACCCGTCTGTAGCGCTGTATAGCCTAGCTTCCCAAGTCGAGTCATGCTTAAAGGAGCAACACACACTGAAATCTCTGGAGGATAATGTCTCTTGGATTTTTCATGCAAAAGTTCCCATGAGGAACTTTTGATTTGTGTTGATTTTGGTGACTTCTGTGGAAAAAGTTGAACTTGCATCTTTTTGCTGATTTTGTCCCACTGACTTACTTTTCAAAGTCAGAGAAGTGGAGCATGGGATTATTTCATAACTAATTATTCAGATATAAGTAAGTCTTTAATACATATTCACAGCACACTAAATATACAAGAACAAAGCATAAAGGCCAAAATAAAGATGTTTTGGTATTGCTACAAAATGCAATCGTGACACAACAGCTCTGCTAAATGTGCATATTTTTCACAACATAAGAGTTCCTTTGAAGTCTGTTCCTTAACTTCATTAAATAATCATGGTTCATTGAATTCTTGGGGATTCTTTGAATGGAAATTGCAAGGTTGCTATTAAGCTCTAAAAGGGTAGTGATCCTGTTTTGAAGAACTACCCATTTCCACACCTGTGCATGCATGGTTAGCCTTATACACAGCTCTGTCTAAAGGCCTTGTTGTCATTTCAGTCTTTCCTAAACTTAAGTCTAAATGTTATCAACTTCAAGCATTATTTCTGCTAGCTCAGGGACATAGCTAGGGATTTTGGGCCCCTAGAAAGAATATTACACAGGGCCCCCCTTAACCTGCTAGCCAAGCAACAAATGTTGCATCATTTTTACAAATATCTATGCATCTAAATGTATTTTGAACCATAATTTCAGGATTATGAGCGATATTTTTACAATGGTTGAATTAAATTTACTTGCATTATTTCGCAGTGCTGGACTACACCACTTGGACATTCTTGAGGGAGGAGCACAGTCCACCCAGTATTTTATTTGACTCTATTTGATACAAATTTAAGTCTGTTGACCAATTCATTTAGTTGCTTTTGATTCAATAATGCCACATATTACTAAGAAAAAAATATAAAAACACACTTTTCATTGCGAGCTTCCCAAGGGCTCCTCCCTACTGTGGGCCTGGTAATCAGTACCCTTTCTCCCCCCTGTGCCACGTCCCTGGGCTAGCTAACATACTTGTTCACTTTTTTAAAGTTTAGCACTACATCAAATGTTTTTGTATTTTTAGGCTATATCAAACAAAAATGGCATTTTGTACAGCAAATCTGCTCGCTCAGTGTTTCCCCAACCCTTTTTTTTTCTGGCGACCCACCTTTTTACTGAGTGTGCTAACATCTTAATTCACAGGTGTGACTAAATTCAGAGCATTCATTGGGAGTTTTGTTGAGCAGCAAAAGTAAATGTTAGCATGCTATGCTGTTAAACTAAAATAGAAAACGGTGAATTGTTATATCTGCTTACTAAGCTTAAAAACATTCATTATGAACATTTATGAAACTTTAAAATTATAGATAGATACTTATCTTTCTATTGTTAAATTACATAAAACTTTCCTTGTAGCAACCACCCCAGCTTGTGCTTTTATTTAGTGCTAGCTAAGGTGGCTATCGTGCCAAACTGGTAATTAGGTTAAACTTTACACAAAAGTCACAAGATGTTACTGTGTAAATATTCATGTAATGTTTTCATATGCTTTTATGAAGTGCTCTGCATGTTAGCATGCGATCATACCTGTACCTGATAGCTAACATACCTGCATAGCTAGTGAGCGTTCATTGTGATTACCTAGCTAATGTTAGCACTTAGCTTAAAACACCGCAGTCTTTAGCTTTATTCATGCATATTCTAGCTTAGCTTCTTGTTTTATTGCCACTTCAACAGAAGGGAGTTAACATTTTCTATTCATTTGTGATTTTTTTTTGTGAGAAAGTTGGATGGCACATGCTTTTATTATGTTATTTTAATCAGAAGCAGCAGCAGTTCTTGATAGGAATTGCAACAAATACTACACTGTGTGCATTATGAGTGCAGCATTAGAAGAGAAGTATGCAGTTTACTACCGGCACACTCAAAACTGTCCAAGAATTGAGTGCAGAACATTGTACACTTCGCACCTTCAGTAAACGCTATATTGGTGATGTAGCAGATGTTTTACTGTTAGCATGCTAGCGTGCTAGCTACCATTAGCATCCGCTAGCTAGATGGCTAAATGTGCATGGCTAATGAAAATGTCAAAGGCTAACCTTAATTATGCTGTGGTATATTGGCATGATATCATTGGAAGGTATGACTGCTAGCTCATATAGCCTCCTAATACATTAGCTTCATCATGCTTTTGTTTTGTGCCATAAGGAAACTGTTAGCATGACATCATGCCAAGTTAAGATGCTAATTTGGCAAATATTGTACCAGTTAGGAAAAACATCAGCACACCAGATTGGAAGAATTTATTGTGAGAATGATGACTATGAGCATTTAGCTCAAAATAGCATTGCTACTGGAGTAAAATAGTTGTTCTATTGTCATACTAACTCATTACAATAGTCAGTGTTGTTGACAGTCATTATTAGCCTTCAAAAGTCTTTGCTAGCCCACTAACAGGAGTTGAGTGGCTGTACCAGTAATTGTTTTGGGTACCAGAGGCAACAGCCTTCAAGAAATGTGAACTCAATTTAGAAAAACTGAACAAATCTAAACAGACATGTTTACCACTGCAATAAACAAATAAAAAAGCAACAGAAATTTAATTCCCTCAGAAGATTTAGCTACTGTAGCTTGTGGTTAGCAGACACCCGTGCCCATAATGGGCAGCAGATGAGAAAGAGGACGAAAAAGGAAATGACAGAAAGAGAGAAAGAGAAAATGAGAGAAGGTGAAATCTATTAGTGTGACAGGCCTCCCATAAAGACGGAGACCTCTGGGGAAACGCTCCAAGTGCCTAGCGTAAAAACAAGAAGAAGGAAAGGAGAGGAGTGACATAAAAGATGGGAGTGGAATTTAGGGGAGTAGAAGAAGGAAAAAAATGACAGAAACAGGAAGAAAACAGTCTAGAGGATGAATCCATGTTAGTGGTCACTGATATCTCTGCATGTTCATGGGCATCCATGGATTTGTATGTACATGTACTCCCCTCCCCCCTTCTCCCTCTCTTTCAGGGCTACCAGGATGAGTGTGCTCCATATGTATGTCAGCTCTGATCACTCAGTGAAACATTGAGGGGAGAGGAAGAGGAAGGGGAGGGCGCCCAGACTCCCATTCACGTCTGCATCAGTGTATGGATGACTGAGCATCTCAGGCCTGAGGTGAGAAAAAAAAAGAGTTACACTGTTTTTAGGGAGGAGGTGATAGATGAGAGTGGCGAGAGGTGTTCTTTAGGGAGGGAGGGATGGATGGATGGAAATAATATTCTTTTATATTTTCAGCTTCACTGGAGAATTATTGGTTTACTGCTAAAAGTCATGCCTGCCTTACTTTCTTTATTTTTTCTTTTCCTCCTCTCCATATATACATTTTTTTGCTTGGCTGTCAGTCTCCCTCTCCCCTGCCCCACCCATGTGTACTTTGACACCCAACCCCTGCTCCCCGCGGCAGAGGGCCAGCCCCAGCCTTCAGTGTCCTAGACCCCAGTCATGTGACGCTGACCTGCTATGTTTTACAAGGCTGCGGAGCAGAGAGGGGGCCTCCGAGGAAAAGGGCTGCGTTCACTAGCGGCAGGAAACAAAGCACAGCTCAGAGGGGAGAAGTTTCAGTGTGAGTGTGTGTGGGTGGGTAGAGGGGGGTCAGGAAGCAGTATTTCAAGCAATGGAACCCCACTATAAAAAGTTTGACATAAAGAAGCATGGGGTTTTCAAGCGAGGCTGTGTTCAAACGTGCTGCATCGTTGTCTGAAGGTCTTTGATCAAAGCGCGTTGGATTTTTTCCACCTGGCTGACGTTAGATTTTTTCTTATTGACATGCTTAGATGAGCTCTGGCCTTAATCTCTGCTCCCCTTCATTCTCTCTCTTCCTCTCCCCCAGCATTAAATCTCACAGATCTGAGCCTCCTCTCCCTCGCTCTGACTGGAGTTTATTCCCAAAAGAGTTGACCTCCACTATCGCACAGCTCTGTGGCCGTAATCTATGGCTGTAGACGCAGACGTATCCTGTTGCCCTCCCACTCTCCCACGCACACAACATGCACGCAAAGTAAGTACATGAAGGATGACCATAGATATTTACAGACACATTCACGCACACACATCTGTGTCATTCCTGGGAGATTTTAGCCCATTAAATGCGAGCAGCCCGGTCCAGTCTCTCAGATCGCTGCCGTTCCCCCCTCTTTGTTCCCCAAATCAGGAACAGCTGTGCTCCTCCACAGTTGTAAGTCACTCACTCAGTGGAAATTTAAAAGCCATTAACTGAAACCCTCATTGCTACCCCACCCCTTTCTGTGTGCGTCTCATAGAAATACACGCATGCTTGTGTGCAAAGTCAAAATACCCCCTTGGCCTTGCACGCTGCATGCGTTCATTGCAGCACCTCCTAAACCGGCCTCTCTTGTCGAATCACTGCTTTTAAGTCAAACATTTGCAGATTCATCCTCTGCTTGGTTTTCCCGTGATCTACCTCTTGCACCTTGAACACTCTGCTTTATTCCAGCTGTGAATAACGGGGGGGGGGGGGGGGTCAAATGGGGTCATGTTGTCTTTGAGCATGGAACAACAAAAACAAGGCCCCGCTGAAATAGCTCGCTGCTTGTCCACTTTCTTGGCTTAGCTGGCGAATTACTGTGCCAGGAAAAAACAACAAGCCCGGAGCCTTTCATAAGGCGAGCCCTTCAAGCTCGCTGTAGAGACGCAGGCGCAGCTGCATGCACGAACACACACAGCAAGCAGATGTTCACTGAGACAGAGACGGGGAGATGGAGAGACAAGCAGAGGAGGAGATATAGGAAGAAGGGAGCGGGACCATGACATGGAGGGTGGACATTTGGATGCCAAAAGTCAGATCTATGGTTCTATCCACTGTTTTTCTTTTGTCTCCTCCTCCACCTTCCCTCCCTCCTCTATCTCCTGTGGAGATCTCTCATTTCCTGCAGGCCCAATGTTGATTTCATACTGGAGCTCAGGGCTTAGGGTGGGAGTCTGTGAGATGGGTGAGGGGGGAGAACATTGTGGGGGGAGGTGGAGTGTGGGGGTATTTGAGTTCAGGCCAAAAACAACCTTCACCTCCATTTCTCTCAACTGCTCGGTGCTGTGTGCAATTTAAAATATGTGAGCGTGCTGGTGGAGGTATTTTTTTAAAGTCACACAACAATCACACACACCTCAACACCCCGGAGAGACAACTGTACAACCACAGTCTTACATCAGTCAAGAACATGGTCCTTTAGGGCTGCTTGAACCACATCTTACTCAGGACCACCTAAACATTATGTCTGAGATAGCAGAGTGGGGTCTAGTCACATCCTCTAGTGGTTTTTTAAGGAGGTTGTAAGTCAGCATGTTGAATTTGTAACAAAACCAGCAAAAAGAGCTTATATTTATTCATTTACAACGCCCACAAAGAGTTTGTAGGTTGGTGTTGATTTGTGTCACAGCATTTTTTGTAATTGTTTTGCTGGTTTTGTCCTGTTCATGTGTTAAGCCTGAACTTCTACACTGAATCCGGCCCTTGCCATGAACCTAGAGGACTTCACGGATAGCCTTTGCGCACCCTTACAAGAATATAACTACTCATCAAAACGACACAGACTACAAGCCCTGTAGTTGGTCTGCTGGGTAGCACTGGGGATTTCAAGTCTCAGGCATATTGTGTGAGATAAATGGCTGCAGATGGCTATACAACAAGTCAAATCTTCTTGTCAGTATCCAAAATATCAGATGTGTATTTCCTCACCATGTCTGCAAAATATTCCCATCCTCTGCCTCACCTGATTTAGCTTCTATATTTTCTTCTCCAGTGTCTCCTCTCTTTTCTGCAAACCAGTACTGGCATAAAAGTCATACTGCAAAGTAGTATTGGGAGGAGTATTGCAGAGCAATATACAGTGCCTATAAAAAGTATTAACCCCCTTGGATGTTTTACAGTTTTATAAATCAGTCATTGTCTATATAATTTGGCTTTTTGAGGGGGAAAACACTCATTAATATCAAAGTGAAAACCAATTTCTACAAAGTAATGTCGATTAAACATAATATTTATTGTAAAATAAGTGGTTGCATACCCCCCCCTAAAAGTGACTGACCTAATTCAACAGAGGTCCAGCCAATTGGTGCTAGTAGTCTCCAGTGATGGGAATAACGGCGTTAAAATAAACAGCGTTACTAACACCGTTATGTTTTTCAGGAATGGGTAATCTAACTAATTACTATTTCTATCGTTACAGCACCGTTACCATTACCGGCAATTAAATTGGGCGCGTTATAAACTAAAGCTACTCATTGAAGCTTTGTCATCCGACTTGGCTCTCTGTCACAGGAGCTGCAAAACTGTTTATTTGTTTCTTTGGTGAGAGAGGAGGGGCACATAAGTGATGATATGCTGCCCATTGATTACTCATGACTCAGATTCCTTTTTCACTGATGTTTACTTTATAACTTCATAAACACTGTAGAACTAGATATACAAACAAATAAATACAGACAAAAAGTTCACTGATACATTAATTCGTTCTTCATTAAAGAAAACTTTCTTCTGAAAACAAATGTTCATATAATCATATGCAAACAAAAGACAAAATATACTAACCACTTTGCCTGCTTGCAACCTATGGGAGGGGTTAGAACGAATGCTTTTGAAGAGCTCTGGACCTTCTCTTGAACATTTCTTGATGCACACAACGCTCCCACAATAAACTCCTGACTGCTTCCCGACAGGAAAAACATGGGTCTACTGCCAGCATGCAACCAAAACAGAAAAAGCAGTAGAAACTGCAAGACAAAGGACTTAAACTTAGAAAAATAATTAGAGCACCACCATGACAAGTGGTCAAACGCTGCAACTACACCAAACAATTAATGACTGCATTTACAGATGATGGCACAGATGTTTGGGGCAGAGCTTCCTCAGCCAATTTTGTCTTGTAATATTAATTCCTCACCTTGATTTGTACCACAAAATACAGTTTATGAACATGATTAGAATATTAAATGTACAGTTGTCATACCCTGCTCAAGTTTCTGCGACAGTGCAGACTCCCTGAAGATCCGGGAGTCATGAACGGGCCCTGGCCACTTAGCCACAAGGCTGGTGACCACCTATGACACCTATGACTACTCTGAAAGAGTTCAAAGCTTTAGCAGCTGTTGTCAGGATTCTTTACCAGTCAAAGCTTTATAGGAGAGTGGCAAAGGAAAACCACTGTTGGAGAACACTCATATTGAATCTCGACTAGAGTTCACTAAAAGGCACGTGGAAAACTCCATGATCAAGTTGAAGAAAGTTCTGATGAGACCAAAATGGTGCTTTTTTGGCCATCAGACAAGACATTTGTCAGACACCACAAACACCATCCCTACCCTAAAACACAGTGGTGGCAGCATCATGCTGTGGGGGTGCTTCTCAGCAGCTGGCCCTGGAAGGCTTGTAAAGGTGGAGGATAAATTAATTAATTATTTTCCACTAAGATAGTGACCTGAAGCATTCAGCAAAAGCTACACAGAAATGGCTTAAAGACAACAAAGTGAATGATCTGGAGTTGCTGGGTCAAAGCTCAGACCTGAATCCAATGGAGAATTTGTGGCTGGACTTGTTATGGGCTGGGCTGTTCATGCCTGATCCCCATGCAACCAGACATAGGTTGAGCAGTTTTGCAAAGAGCAATTGAGTAAAATTGCAGTGTCCAGATGTGCAACCCTGATTAAAATACTATAATATCTAAATGGTTTCATTAGCACACTAAGCTAGTTTTAGTTTTAGAAAAAATGCTTTTATGCCATCTTCTCATCAATGTAATTTTGTAAAGGGAGCAAATATCTGGATTTGCTATAAGTACAATTACTATGAGGTTTCACATTCTGTGAAATATGATGAAACACTAAAGATTCAGTGGTAAAAGTTATGTGAAAAGTGTTATTTTACTGTTAATGTTGTCAAAAAGTTTACCATTCACCATGACCTTATGAAACGGAGACCTTTGTAGACACAGATGACACATAACCTGATTGAGGGAATTGTTGAAGCGAGGTTTCAGAGTCAGTTTCTATGTGGTGTCACCTTGACCTATTCTTGTTGGGGCAGATCAAATTGTCAGAATATGAAACCAGAATAAGTCAATTAGAGCTGAAAAAAATATCAAGTTTCTACACCAGATTTCAGCTTGTGTTTATTGTTTTGTGCCCCGACAGTGGTTACCAAGGAAGAGATAAACGCTGAAAAACGGAAGTCTAAGTCTTACTTTTTGACAGTACTGATGACAATAATAGGTAAAGTTTGACTCACATGCAGCTTGTAACAGTCAAACTACAGTGGCATACAGCCAATTCTTGCTCTTCACTTCCTTTCTCTTATTGTAAGCAGAGATGAGCCCTTCTAGACATGAACAGCTGCCGCCCTCAGCTTTCACTTCCTCTTCTATGAAGCCACACATGTATCTGTTACCACAACAAGTTCCCTAAACGTGGCCTCTAATGCCCTCTGTGCCTCCCCGCCATGCCAGCACATGCACACATGTGCTTGCAGGCATGCTCCCTGTAAATATAGGCACTGCTGTCACCAAGTTTAAGGCAGGTCAGTGTGCTAGTTTGTTAGCGGGGCTGCCCCTTGAGTCCATTATTGTAAATTAATGATATGTGAATGAATAAGTTTAGAAATAGACTTTTGGAAGATTTTAAGAGCATTTTCGGGTGTCTACAGGAGCGATGACTTCCTGAGTTCAACGTCAGATTGTCACCTTTGTACGCAGAGATGCACTCAGTAGCTAACCACAACATACTTACCTTATTTGGCACACTGCTGATGCCATACTTGAAGAGGCAGGCAGAGCGAAATAGGGCGGCATTGCGTGACTGAGGCTTCACACCTCTCTTTCTCTCTTTCACTCAACGAAAGCATGAAAAAATCCCTCACCCACAGAAATGTGAGAAGTGTGTGGGATGGCATGTGTGTCTGTCTGGGGCACTGACTGACTATGCCCTTGTTTGGTTTTGTTCTTTTTAATTTACACACTTCCTTCAGTGTAAATGCACACACATGCAAAAACACAATATGCTGTTACACATTAATTTGTTTGCTAATAAATCAGACTTTAAAGACTTACTCCTGCACCATGGCCTCAAAGTCTGTCCTTGTAATCAGTGAATGAACTCCCTGACACAATAGCTCAGCCTTCATTGTCTCTTATTGTTTTCTCCAGGGATCTTGGTCAAAGTGATGCAATGAGAAGGTGTGGGCTGCTAATGGCAAACAATAGCTCTGGATGATCTCATTCTCTACCAGCACTCCTGTCATAGAGATGCTTTATGGATGATCAGGAAAATAAAATAGACTATCCAATGCTAAGATGTTGCCTCTAGCCTGTGCGAGCAGCTGGCTGCCAAAATCTTCCCATCCTCTTGATTCATTGCTCCCTCGCCCGCAGGCTGAAAAGCTCGGTCTTGTGATGGCGCGGCGGTGGCCAGGTGGCTAATTGAGCTGTTCCCAAGCCAGCCTGTGACAGCGTGCCACCCTGTGCCAAGGTGTTGGGCTTTCCCAGGGCTTGGTAATAGATGATTTGAGTCCCCGTAAAGTGTGTCCAATTGCCCTGCCCCGCTGGCAAAGAGAGGGCAAAGAAGGACTGGACACTCAGGACGGACTGGTCAGACCGAACACAGCAGAGGGATGTTGGGTCAAATGAAATGCATGTGGACTCAAACACCTGTGGACTAAAACACACAGAAAACACTTTGTTGGGCAGTAAAGATACCGATCTTGAATGAAAGACATGTTGGTTTTACACACAATTACTAAAAAAATAGGTAGATTTTGGGCCTGACTCTCCCCTTCCAACAAAGCAAAGTCACAATTAAAGATTTATTTTGGAGCTTTAATGCAAGTATTGCAGATAGAGCAGGAGACAGAGTCAGAAGCTGAGGACAGACAGAGCAGGGAATGGCTTGTAGGAAAGAGCCTAAAGACTAGATATGCACCCAGGACCACTATTTCGAGGACAACAACCTTTACATATGAGGCATGCAGACACAACTATTAGGCTACCTACACCCCAAAAGTCCCAATTTTTGGTTGATTCAAAGGATGACATTGCCTAATTTTTGAACGGGATTTGAAAGATTATCTAGCCAAATTTTTCCATTGATATGATCTAGTCGCTGATATCTACAAGACAGTCTGGCTGCAGACCATATATTTCTGATGGCCACTCTCACAGACCGTTCATCTGAGACGCCGTATATCTCAGAACTGAAATACACGCTGAAACTTTAAAGTAAAATCAGATTAAATTTCATTTAGGGTTAGGTTAGGGCATAAGATAAAGGTCAGAAAACCAAAAGTTCCCTTGCCTGCAGGCTGAAAAGTCAAAAACCTGACCTGCATACCCGGATTAAGGAAACCTTTAATAAAGCTGAGTAATGAAACAAACAAAGCTTGACCTTCATGCCAGCATAGTTACATAAGCTACGTAGATAATGGTGCTATGTAGCTAAATCTACGCTCATAAAGCACCTACATAAGCTATGTATCTACCTTATCTACGTTGCCTCTGTAGCACTACCTATATTTGCCAAAGCTCACTTAGCTGTAGATAACAGAGCTATGAAGTTAATATAACTAAAGCAAAGCTCACAAAGCAGCTATGTAAGCTAAGTGCTATGTAGCTCTGTTAGCTTTACATATGTTTGCTAAAGCTTACATTGCAAGAGTTAACTTAGCTACAGTGGCTTATGTAGTAATGTTAATTAATGATATGTTAACTTCAACTTTAGCTAAGCAAATCAACTTCTTATCTTCAGAGTGCGGTACAGCCTGAGTTCACATCATATTTACAACTTCATCCATAGCCTTACTATTCTTTGCAATGAATTTTTGAGGAGAAAGAGGTCCAAAAATCATCAGGAATTCTTTCTTCCCATCATCAATCATGTTTACTCCGAGGTCGTGTTTGACCCTCTTGAGAGATCTCACTGGTCAGGACTCTGGTTGGATGTACTGTATGGCATCAGTAAGAATGTTGGGCGCTTTTTGAGTACTTTTATTAAGTACTCTTTGCAAAACTGTTAAATCCTCCACTATTTATAAACATATGAGGGATCCATAATATTTACAGTAGCTGCTAAGATTGTAAAACCCTTCTACAGTGGTCCAGACTTTAAGGGTATGCAGACGTATGATCTCTTTTCATGACATGCATAGCAGTCACTTGCCTTTTACATAAATCAGGAAACAAACATTTGCAAGGTCTGCACTTCCTGCAAAAGAGGAAGCTCATTATAGAACATACAGCAAGCCTTGAGTTTACTGAATACTCATCTGTAAATTACATGATGTATAGCATGCTGCCATAGTTTAGTTTGACTTCATCATTACTTACTGCTTACGATTACATTATTACTTACCAAAGCACGTATCTGATCAAAGAAATTTAGAAAAAGGTACATAAAAAGGTTGCATTCAGGCAGTTAAAAGGTAAAAGACTTTTTCTCTTTCATAGAACTATGCATTAATAACCTGACATTCCACCTTCAATACTAAGCGTTCGAGAAAGGGCAGAGGATTTGAAAAAACTCAGAGTGTGATTGGATGAACATTCTGTCTGTCACATCTTTACGGGCCAGTCAGAGCAACAAAACACGTGATGTAGCCGCGACTGAGGTGCGCTTGCACAGCTTCGAGGAATAATGTGAACTATGGCGACTAAAGACACGTCAGTACACGACTTTTGTCGTTTTTGAAAAGAAAACAACTCACTGCTGTTCTTTGTTCTTCTTTTAACAAAGAAATTACTTCAAGTTCTGATAAAACTGGCGCTTTAGCAGCATCCACGCTAAGCTCTTCCGCCATAATTGCACCGGCCTCTTGTTGCTGCTTACTTACATCATGACTGCAGACTGGTCCAATGGTATATGTTTATCTAACAATGTGATATACGTAATACAATACAAGACTTAAAGGGCAAGTCAACTCATCTACCTCTTTCATTAAATAATGTAAATCCCTAGTCTTACAGAATCTGATTAAAATCTGTCATATTTTCTTAATGCCAGTCTCTTGTTCTGATTGATTCAAGGGTTTTTGTGTGTTGGACAGTCACACAAGGTTAACGTATTAATGGATTAATAGAAAAAATCTCTTTCTCTTCCTTTTGCTCTGGCTTTTCATTGATGCTTTTCATGGATAAAAAATGATTATAATGGAGGGTTGTCAGCTATTCTTTTTTATTTGATTCAACTCTTTGGTTTTTGCCCAAGTTTTGAATTTGCTATTGGTTCCAGAGGATGATACCTTTGTTTGTTGAATGAAGCTGCCTTTTTGGTGTTTAGATGAAATCTCTTGAAATACTGTGAAATTACTGGATAGATTGCCATGAAATGTGGTGCCAACATTCAGTACTTTATAGCAGATATCTCAAACATGGATTTAAAGTCAGATAATTATTAACCATTTTAAAGATTATCAGTTGGCATTTGTGACTTAAAGCCCTGCAAAACTGAGGTTAACTTTATTATACTCAAGTTCATGTGTTTCAGATGACACGCAAATGTCTGTAGTGGGTCGGGAATTGGGTGACAGCCATTAGGAATGAATGGGAATGGAGGAAAGTTAGTACTTTAAAGCTCTAAATAGACCAATACACTGCAATTATCATGAGAAAATTTCTACATACATTGAATTCAATCCCTACACTTCCCAAAAAAGTTATTTTTACTACAGCTTCATAGATTCGCTTGGCATGGAGGTGATCAATATTACAAATTCCTCAGTCCAGCAGACTTCCTAGCATCTAGCATCATCTGGCCAGATGAAGGGCAGCAAGAGTCTTGCAGAGTTTTGTACTGAGCTAAGAGGTTTTAAAACAAACATGTTTTTAATTAAAACAGTGATATATAACTAGCTGAATAAGATTAAACCTTGTGGGGTAAGAGATTGAGTGATGATGTGCCATAAATGAACGAGTCTGTGCTTTGAAGCAGTGCCTTTATGTGAGCCACAGTGGACATCTCCCATTTAAGCGCCAGTTTCCTTTCCTCTGTCTTTTGTCACTCTTTAATCCACATTTTAAAAAGCCAAACTGTTACCAACTTAAGAGCTGTTTGGGAGCTAAACAACCAGCTTTGCTGGGCTTAGCCAAATGATCTGGATCTCTTAAAAGAAATGGATTTCCTGATGAGAATGGATGGACAGCTGAGAAAACAACAACAAACCAGCCTGCTTTTTGGAAATGGACCAAGGGGTGTGACACCACTCATCCCGTTTTTTTAATTCCTGCCTGCTGCCGTTTCTTCATGAGCTTTTAAAACTGATTTTGCCTTAATATCGCACTACTTTTGGGACACAAAAGAAGCCTAAGAATTAGTAAAGTTTTTCTGTTTGCACTTGGAATGCTTGACATAATTGTAAATAGCTCAAAACATGGCCTTTTTGGTAGAATTTCTCTATACAGAAATCACCTCTTTTCCTCAAAGGGGGAGTTTCTGCTGCCTCATAATGTCATCTGCAAAGAACATATTTAATGATCAACAAAAATTAGCATGCTAACATGCTAAACCGAGATGGCAAAACAGCACAATAACAAGTTTGCTGGCATCCTAATAAGTTTGCTGGCATCCTTTGTATAGATTCAACCCACAAAGGTGTCATCTGGGGGCCCCAGTATGTCATTATGCATTGCATTACAGTGTTGCAGAGGCATGGGTAAAGAGCGTGTAAACTCGTGATGTTTCTATGCACAGGCCATAATTATCCATCCTAATTTTCTATTAAATGCAAAATATTGCATTTAGCTGAGTAACCTTGAGTAAAAAAAAGCATTCAGTAAACCGACTTCACACTGCAATGGTAGCTGTGCAAATTACTTTGCAGAATGTGGCTAATGTTAGCAGTGCTAGCACTGTTGGCATTCGTTCCTTTTTGCAGGTTAACATCCACATTCCTAAGTTGAATCTTGTCGCTCTTCTTCAGTTATGTGTGACTATATTTTGACACAGCCTACGGACACCTTTATTCCCATTTTCTATATCAAAAAAGAGCTAAACTGCACTGTTCCTGCAAGAGGTTATGGGTGCTAAAGCAGTTCTTGGATGTTTATTTCGAATTAAAGAGCATTCTCACAGCAATGCCATCATTGTTCAGAGCAACTACAGCAACTACTAGTGGCAGGCAGCTGTGTTACAGTTTAGATGGAGTTTTTGGCCGGGATTCTGGGCCTGATCTGGCTGATGTTAATAATTATTTTAACTGGCTCGTAATTGTGGTGCAGACGATAAAGGGATCTGGATTATACCATTTAGCTGGCTAGTCAGGCTCATTCCTAGTGTAAGTGCATGACTGGAGTTGGAAACTGATTTTGAAAACAAAACAATGCTCCTCATAATCTTTAGACTTGTTTTAGATTAGTTAAAACCCTGAATGATTTTTTTAATGAAAATATTTAGGGATCAAGCCCAAGAAGCTGCCCCCACTTACTCTAAATTCATGTCTATTCATTTCTGTTGTTGTCCTTTGGTAGACACTTCTCTGTTTCTTCTACTTTTTTGTCAAACAGCAGTTCTGCAAACTGGCAGGGCCCCAGCGCAAGTCCTGCATCTACTGCTGCAGTAGATGCAGCAGATCTACTGTTCTGCTTTAGTGTGTTACACTGAAGACCAAGCATAAGACTGGCATTAACAAGATCTAAGTGACAAGTATCAGCTTAGCAAGTGTAACACAACCATAATGATGTAGACTCATTTAATTGTCAACTTTATTTCTGACTGACACATATTTGTGTGATCCGTGACTAAGATGTGTTTTAATAAAAGGGCCATAATCATAGATATTGGCCTTGGTTTTAAGCGTCTGATTTTCTATATGCTATTGAGTGTCAGACAGCGTGTTAAATAAATCACATGTAATGAGCAATCAGAGAGAAAGTTTGTCTTTTTAATGTTCCTTTGTTGAATTTTGGATTTGAGCCACAAGCTAGAAGAAAAATATGTTTAGTTGGTTTTTTTTATGGATTTGTGGACAGCTTGAGCTTCCCCCGTACTCTCTCAGCATTTCATCACAAAGAGCGACATAATCACTGGAAGCTGCTTCTCAAATGACATCTGCTACAAGCACTAACAGATATTTGAAAGATTCATGTATCAAAAGAGTCATTTCCTGCTGCAACATTTTTTTATTTCTATTTATTTTATTTATTTCTGGCAGATGACAGAGCTTGGGGCTGGAGGGAAGGTACAGCAGCTGTAAGGCATCAGTTATTGCATTGTAAACATGGCGGGGATGCCCCCCCCTTACTCTGAGAAGTGCCTCTTTTGAAACGGTTGAGCTGATGGCTATGCCCCCCTCCCCAAACATCCTTGCCCCAAAACACCCCCAGCACCGTCCCACCCTCCTTTCCTCTTGGTGTTTCCTGTTGAGCTGGCTAGACTCCTCTGACAGATTTACAACTCTGGGGTCAAAGTTTTCCGACGGCAGCAGATAAATCTTACACCGCCCCCCCCCTTCCCTCCCTGCCTCTCCTTCACCTGATAAAAAGACACACACTCTGAACAGCCGCCCTGCACCCCCCACCCCCACACTCTTTCATGTGTAATGTGCCTCTTTTTTTTTTTTAAGAAAAGTCTGTACACATGTGTGCATGAACACGAGTTCTGCTCGAGGTGTGTGCAAATTCCTTTTCATGCATTTGCGAATGCAGGAGGGTAAGTGCCGTGCAGTTTTGAGGTTAAGAAAAGAATGCAGGACATTGTTCTTAAACCATAAAGTCCCCCCTCCCCTCCTTTTTCTCTTTGCCTTTTTTCTTTTCCCTCCATCTGATTTTTATGTTTTAGTCCCAGAGAGATGCCCCCTCTTCTTTTGTCTCCTCTCCTCCCCCTGATAGATAAGAGCAGCACAAATTTTGCCTCATTCCAGCAGCATGCCATCATTTGTATCTTCTTCACACTTTCTTACACACGCTATCCCTCGGCCTCTCTTTTTCCCTCTTCATTCTCATGTCTTTTATCAGCGTGTCTGTGTCAAACAGCTTCGATCTACCTGCACAGACTGGAGAAACACACAGAAGTATGGATAGATCGTCTACACAGACACAGCTTTTGGAGCTCTTTCTTTTCCCTCCCTTCATCCACTCTGATCTCTGTTCCAGGCAAGATCATCAGTATCCAAAATCTCCAGCCAAATCTCATAAAAAATTTCCCCCTCCTCCTCTTAGTTATTCTAATAAAATCTTCACATAACTTTGCACAGTGTTTGTCACTTGGCTTGTTGGGGTGTGTGGCTCCTCCTCCGTCATTCATCGCCTCGTCTGGGAAGGAGCAGAGAAGATTTAGATTTGTTACAGATTCTCAAAGGAGCCTTTGATTTAGTCATTTGGTGAAACTTGGAACCTTATAAAAGCTTTTAAAGCCTTTTAAAAACAAAGATTACGATGAAGAACACAATCATTTTCACAGGGGCATTTCCAGGTGGTAGCCATGGGTATCATGGGCCCCCAGCCTCTTCAGGACCACCTAATCTCCATTTACAGCTTCTACATAAAGTTATAAAATCTTAACACAAAGATCATGATTCTCAATGTGTTAAGTGCTCTGGTTTTAATTTGTAATAAATTTTTAGTCTCAGCTGAGTCAGCAGGATTTGCTTTACAACAAACCAGCTTCAGTCAACAGTACTCTTATGATTTATTTGTCTCCATAAACCTATATCTGCATAAATGTACAGCTAATAATCCAGTAGAGATCAAATACTTTAACTGGTGCCACAAATCTGCTTGATACTGTGGTAAAATGCTGTTTAGATTTTTTCTTTTTAATTATGGAAATGGTTTTTCAGAAAACTTAGTTTACCTTAGTTGTGAGAGAATCAAATTGAAATAAGTTCCTTTAATACATATACTGCTTACACCATTGTTCAACAGCACACACTGCCATCTATTCCTGGCATATGTCCGAAGTTCCACTCCACACCAGAGGGGTCTGGCTATAGACCACTCATTTCTGACGGCCACTTCCGTGAACTGTTCATCGGAGACACCATATATATATATATATATATATATATATATATATATATATATATATATATTTATATATATATATATATATATATGTGTGTGTGTGTGTGTGTGTGTGGGTGTGTGTGTGTGTGTGAGGATGTGCGTAATTTGCCAGTGCAACATATTTGCAGTTTTAGTTTTTCTCTCTTTTTTATTCACCTTTATTCTTAATCAAAGTCTGGCAGTTCTATTAATATGATAACCACATTGCAAACATTGCAGACTAAGCAACATTTCATAAATAGGACTGAGAAATTAAATTATAAATATACCTGTTTTAGAAGCAGCTGCATGAAAGTTGGCTAGCTTCATTAGCTTTAGCTTTAGCTAACATAGCTAGACTAACAATGTAATTAAATTTACTACATAAGCCTATATAGCTGAGTTAACTTTAGCAACATGTGCTTTAGCAAAGGTTGCTTAAGAAAATGTAGCTACAGAGATAAAATATCTTCATTGCTTGCAGAGCTGCTTTGTGAGCTTTAGCTATGTAAGCTACGGAGCTACATTAGCTACAAAGCTCTGTTGTCAATAGCTAAGTTAGCTTTAGCACTGTGAGCTAAATAAGCTACATAGAAAACAAATATGTAGCTGCTTTGTGAGCTTAGCTTTAGCTACATGGCTCTGTTATCGATAGCTTAATTAGCTTTAGCAATGTGGACTAATTTAGCTACATAGAAAACATAAATATGTAGCTGCTTTGTGAGCTTGGCTTTAACCACACTACCTATGTAGCTACATCATCTATGTAGCTTGTGCAGCTAACAGAGCTATGTGAACTAGGCTTGCTATGTTAGATAATTTCATGGAGGACAAGCTTTTTCCTGTTATTACTGTTTACTCTGCTTTATTTAACATTCTATCAGGTTTTTCAGGTCAGATTTTTAACTTTAGTAACCTAACCCTGACTTTAACGCTTAACCTAACTCTAAACAGGAGTTTAATCAGATTTTATTTTGAAAGTTTTAGCATGTATTTACAGTTGACAGTAATATTTACCTTATGAAAACAAAATGTCCGTTACTGAAGTGTAAAATTGAGCTGAAAAAAACTTGTTTTGCTTTAGTTTGTTGTTGTTTTCTGTGTCAAAGTCTGCATGCTGTGGCGAGAACACAGACAAATGTTGTGCTTCAAAATAGTGCCAAAAACAGAGGTTTTCTGAGTAAAAAATAAAACGCTTAAAATCTTTTGGATTGAGTGAGCATTTAGGCCAACGTTTTTCACCTATTTTCACCTAAAACTCGCTATATTTAGAGGAGAAACTGTACGCATCTATTATGCTGCATAGCCCAGCTTCCCTACAGCCAGGCAGTCCTTCTTAAAGGGGCGGCGCTCAATGAAATCACTGGAGGCTGCTGCCACTACGAGTGCCAAGTACTTTATAAGAACCAGTTTAAAAAATACCGAAATATCCCTTTAATTTCTCCCATGGTTAAAGGAGAATAATCACGGAATAATTTCGAAATGAACAGCAAATCAGTCTCAGAAAGAAAAATAATCTGTTGTTTACACACAGGTGCACACTATGAGTTGAAACAAAACCGCTACGTGCATCGAACTGCTCTACATGGAGCAGAGTGGAGTGACATTTCTGGCTTTTGGCTAGCTTCTTGGTGACAGACATGAGTGCATGCTGGGA
Organism: Cheilinus undulatus; assembly: GCF_018320785.1. Taxonomy (NCBI): domain Eukaryota; kingdom Metazoa; phylum Chordata; class Actinopteri; order Labriformes; family Labridae; genus Cheilinus; species Cheilinus undulatus. Next base: position 15,390,497 of record NC_054884.1, on the reverse strand, counting down.
AATTGCAAAGATTGATTAGAAGACGAGAGATCGCCACTTAACCGAGATGGCAAAACACCTTTGAAGTCTAAACTCCATTGTGTGCATGAAACATATTCTAGTATTTCAAAAAAATCGTCCTGGGAGGGGGGCATTGCTGTCCTCCATGATGGGTCGCCATCTTTTGGGCCTTGTGATAGCTATGGAGTCTGACCTGTGATCCACAAAATTCAGTGCAGTGTGGGCATGGGAATGTGGTGGCAGTTGGGGGTTGTGGTGGCTGCGCTTGTGTTTTTGTCGCTTTATCTCTGCAACATAGTGCAAATCTACTCTATATGGACAAAAGTATTTGGCCACACCTGTTGATTGAATTCTGGTGTTTCAATCAGACCTGTTTGCTACAGGTGCATAAAACAAAACACCTAGCCACGCAGTCTACATTTACAGACATTTGTGAGACATACTGGGTTGTTCTGAAGAGCCCAGTGAGTTCAAACTTGGTAGCAAGATGAATGCAATAAGACAGTTTGTGAAATTGTATCCCTGCTGGATATTCCACAGTCAACTGGAAGTGATATCATTTGAAACTGGAAACGTTTAGGACAACAGCAACTCAGCACTGTCTGGCACTTAAATGACACGGCCTGTCCATTGAACTCGGTGCCGCATTATTTCATTGCTGATGCTGGTTATTTTTGCTTCCCTCAGAGCGTTGATACTAGTGCATTTGTCCTACCTCTCACGTATACTTCATGCCTCTCCTGCATACATCAGCCTCAGTTGTTCCACCCCTGTCAAAAGTTTGGGAAAGTCCCAGCATATATGTCAATAATCACTTTGATAAATAACCTTGATTTTACACTGATTCCAATAATCTCACTGTCAGTTTTGCTTCTATTTGTTGAAGGCTTTGGCATTATGATATTTTTGGCTTTCTCCCCTGATAATAGAAAGTATGAAACAAAATGTACTCTTCATTTCCTGCTCTCCTTGTGAATCAGCATCAGTCTGATCTTAACACAATAACGTAATATTCTTTATAGCCTTCAACTGCAAATATTCCCCAATATACACTCACATTCTTCCTTTGCTGCTGGATCAATAGACATGATTGATTTGATGGTGAGCTGGCAGCCGGTCCTGATCAATGTTAGCTTGGCTGATGGCCGCAGACCGTACATCACTGTCATTCACAATGTGTGTCGAAAACGAGCGCGAGTGACTCTTCTTATCACTTCCATCATGTTTGATGGATAGCAGTCGCATTTTCATTGCATCATATTCAGCATCCGTTTCACTCAGCAAATGTTAGACACAAGTTTAGACTAAGGAGCGGTAGATTTGATTTATTGTGTAGCAGTGTGATGAGTTTAGAGCTTTACATGTTGCGAGTCCATTTTTGGGATTATTTTGGGGGATTTATTTGATAGCAGACAGTGTGGAGGCAGGCAGGATGAAGAGGAGAGAGGGGTCTGAATTCTCCTTTTGAACACAGCAGATATTTTTGTCTGGCATCGTGATGACAACATAAATGCTGCTATAAGTCAAGGTTTGCAAATATGACATGCGAGGATTCTGTGTAATTTTACTTCTTTTGCTATTCAACAACCAAGGATGGTGAATAATGTGCCACTTTTTACAAGGTATTGAGATGGCAGGGCGGAACAGCACTGTGTGTTTACATACAAGGCCTCAATGCAATCTGAATTCACACTCTGGGACATAAGGGGAAGAGATATGGAGAAATATCACATGATGTTTTTAATGGAAAAATCATGATCATTATTTTATCACAGTTGTGATTCATATTGATTTTTTAAGACTAATTGCATGAACTGCTTATATGTTTAAACGTTTCTTTGTCTTCATCAACAACCCTTCTTTCAATGCACGAAAAAGCCTACAGTTAAATCTTCAAAAACATTGGGTTGCTGTGATATTGAAACAGACATTTTATTTTTTATTATTATTATTTATTATCATGAGATTTACAAACCATCGCATTCTGCTTGTATTTATATTTAACTCAGCCCCCCAACATTTTTTGGAACTTGAGTTGTATTTAAAAATTTTGCATTTTAATAGTTTGGAAAATTTAAAAAACAAAATACTTATTTTGTGGGGTTTTTTTTATTCATTTTTTAACCAATTTGTGCATTTTCTGCACCCTTTTAAAATTATGATGTCTGCTGTGTGTCCTGTTTCGTGTTCTTAAATCTATTTTGTTCATCATTCACTTTTCACAAAATGATAAATACATTTATTTGAAAACATGGTCTACAAGACTTCTTGTGTTTCTGCACTGCACAGTTCTTAAAGCTGTTGCTTTGCATGTGTATCTGCTTTTCATATGTCTGATGACATTAATGGATTCAGTTTTTATTTTTTATAACTGGTCAGAATGGCAAAAATACCCATCCAGAATGTGATCATTACTCATGGCCATGCAGTGAAGAAGTGACCTTATTTCAATTTGAATGTAAGTTTGATTTTGATTTTAATTGAAGTATGGACAACATCTAATGACCGAGCTGTGACATTAGTATCACACTTAGGCCTGCCTGCTACACATGGAACAAGAGGAGAGAGAGCTGCAGACTGAGATCACCTCGAGCATCCTGCATGTAAATAAATGCAATGAAATGATGATTGCATGGTTAAGAACATTTCCCATTTTTACTCTCAGCATACTGCTTAAGGATGGTGTTGCTTATATCATTAAAAAGGTTTGTTGTGTTGATATCGCACATTCAGATCTTATTTGTGCAGATGCTAGTAACTATTTTTTCTACCCTGTAGGTTGGGAAAGATCCAAGGCAGTAACACAGAACTGAAAAACACGGCTTTTAAATTTTGTTTTCATTTTCAGCCATGCATACCCGCTCAGTTTAAAAGCAAAGCAGAGGGTACAAGGACAGAGAGGCAACAGGTAGATCCTTGGACCGATACAAGATCCGTCTGCTTTGGCTAATTGTTGACACATTCAACATATAGCAGTGTGACGAAACCACTTTTAAGCTTCAAACATTCAGTGATTTAAATTTGGAGAATTACTGTTAAATAGTTTGCTTAATGGTAAACGGACCAGAACTTAAATCACCTTTTGCTTGTTGTCTGACGACTTAACATGCTTTTTACAGCCCAGGTCACCTTTACCCATTCACACCACATTCGGACAGTAAAGGTGGAAGCTGCACCTTGGTGGACGCTCTGACCTTTTAACTATCAGGATAACATGTGTTCACCCAATTAATCCAATTACAGTATCAGCGAGTGCTTGTCCAAGCACAGTTAAGTCGAGCTATAGCTGGATAAGGATGTTGAACTGGGCTACTGTCCCTGTATTCATGTGCTTAGAGAGAATGGATTTATTGCTGAAAGCATGTCAAATTCACTATGCTAGGTGGTGGTATCCCCCCTGCAGCTGATAAAAACTGGACCTTCTACTGGTTGACCTCACTAAAATTTAAAAGCAGTAAACTGGTTTTATGTTGAACATTGGCAGCATGGATACATACATGTGTGTCATACATGTTCAGTCTAACATGCATATTAAAAGTCCAGTTTTAGTGAGAGCTATCTCCAGATTCCACATAGTTCATCAACACAGCAGTCCATCTTTGCCACTGTTCTTCTCTGTCCACAAGTGCCGTAAACCACTGGGTCTTTTTCTGAGAGCAGCACTGAAAAGAAGAAAAAAATCACTAGCTTAATCAGGAATAAAGAGAGAAACATGCAAACAATACATTTTTTTTGCTTGGTCATTTGCCTCCTGTTTTTACATGATGTTGATTTAGTGATGAGATAAATGATTTGCAGATTACACAAGATGTTTTATTTTGAAATTTACCACATTTTATGTTGTTCTATATGTTCCTGTGTGTTTTCCTGCTTGGGTTGATCGGCTATGTGTATATTGGTGCATTCTGGAAGTCTCCTGAAAATAGACTCTGCACAGATCTCCAGTGGAGCAGGGCGGAGTGGCGTTTCTGAATGTTTAAAGACAGACTCCAGCGTGCAGTGCTGACATTATTGTTGATCTGAAGTCTTCCCTTATTACAACATTTAAAAAACTTTTAATAGGTTTTATCTATCATATGTGGCACTGAATCATATTTTTTTTCTGGGAACTTTTTCAAAAGAGCAGGTAGGCCAACAGGTTTTACACTTTATAATATTAACACTGACTGAATGCTGCCTGCCCACTCTCATGGCCTTGCTTGGCGGGGTTGGATCTCCCTCACTCTCACTGTAAGCAGCAAACTGGATGAGGGCTGCAGCTGCTGCATGTGCAAAGTCATGGCAATGTTTCGTATTTAGTTTAAGCTGAAACATAGTTAGTATTTGCAAACAACTTCTTCTTAGTGTAGCTTTTATATTAGGCTATATGATACCAAACAATTCACTGAATCCATCTGTAAACTTGCACAGTGGATTGCACATTATATGCCATTTTCTGCTGCACATTAAAGGTGCAGTCAGCGATTTTTTGGCGCACAGTCAGCTAGGTTGAGATTTGAAATCCAGCACAGCCCCTTCCAACCTGTTTCTCTCTCAGTTCACTCCCCACACTCCTGTGAGCCCCTCCCACAAGCTCGCGAACGATGTAGTTTTAACCAACATGGCGTCGGACATGTGTCAAACAGTTGCTTAAAAGCTGGGGTCATCAACTCCATTTGCACAAGGGCCAGATTTTTCTAAACAGACACTGCGCAACATTGAAATTAACTACGATAAAAGTAATATTTTGTCTGATTAACACATTCTTTAAAAATATTATGTCCTTTTGAGATCAGCCCCTGTCAACTACACTGCAGTCAGCCACAAGGGGGTGATTTAAATATTTAACTACATACAGCCCTCCTCTATCAATCAAGGCAAAAATAAGCACAAAATATATCTTTAAAAATATTGCATTCTATCCCTCTTAAATTTTCTGAATTTGATAATCTTCCAAGGGCCAGATGGGAAGTTGTGGGGGGCCTGATGTGGTCCCCAGGCTGCCTGTTGATGATCACTGCTTTAAAGCATGATACCTCAGATAACAGGCGGAAAATTCTCATTTTTTTGCAAATGAGATTCATTTCTACTTAGATCCAAAAAACAAAAAGTGCCATAAACTGTCTCCTATGTTTTTTGTTGTATCACATTTGATGCATGAGGGATTTCTGGCAATTGAGAATACACTGGAGGGCATTTTTTACCCTTTATGAAATTGTCTTCAGAAGGTTTTTTCAGCAGTCTATTGATCTTGTTGATTAGGTCTCATAAAAGTGACACCCTTTGCACCAAATGCTCTGGTCAGCCTTCACAAACTATGCTAACACATATCCACAAAAACACAACCTCACACTATCAGATTTGCAGAGAAGTGCATCAAATATTACCAAACATCACATGCCTGGTGAAACACTGCTCACGCTGCAGCGTTCACTTTGTCGAGCGGTGACCTTGAATGCTTAAGAGGCCCCCTCAGAGGAGAAATCTCCCCCAGTGCTCTTCACACATCAGCGCCGTGGGAATGAGTGATATGATGGCAAGAGAAGGAGAGAAGAGTGACGAGAAGAGGAAGGTTAAAACAGAAAAAGGGGAGGGGGGGTGTGCAGGGATAGGTGGTGGTGGGGTGGAGTCATACCATCTGACTCTCTCTAGGGAAATCTTATCAGAGTGGGGGGGCTTTTTCAGTGGAGCGAGAGATTTGGATGAACATATCGAAGGTAGGGGGGCTTTAGGGGATTAAAATATGAACAAACCTGTTGTACATTCTGTCTTTGCCCTTCTCTGGACATGCTCTATATATCCGACTTAGTCCTCACATAACCTCTGTGGAGTTTTTATGGTTGGCGCGTCTTTTCACAAGACCTGTTATTGGATTACAGTTCGCTCCAAAGACTCCCTCTCTCCTCCCTCTCTTCTTCCACTCCTCCTGTTTCTCACTCTTGTTTCAGACATTTTTGTGGGTTTCTTTCCTCGTCCTGAAGGGACAAAAAGAAAGAAAGAGAGCTAATGCAGTTGTCTCATCTGTTTTAGTTGGGATTTTTTTTTTTTTGCACCTTGTGTCACTCCACTGGTACAATGTCAACCGTAATATCAAGCGACAGGCCGGCTTTCCACTTCAACAAACCCGTGTCCTTAAAACAGGGGCTGAGAGAGGAAGCCTGACAGAGAGGGAGGGGATGAGAAAAGAGGGGCATATCAAAAAATAATGAGATGTGTAGTTGGAGGGATGGTAGGTCAAAAAAATAAAAAACAGTAATGACATCCAGCCTCAGAACACCCCGCCCTCATCGGCTCGACTCCAGCGACACAGAGGTCAGCTGTTCTTTGAGAGATCCGGTGACCTTTCAGAGCAAACTTTGATGTTAACTTTGCGTGATTTGTTTGGCTGCTCCGCTGTGGTGGAACCGAAGAGCAAGACAGAAGAGAAAAAGAGGAGGAAAGAGAGACAGAGAGAGAATGGACTGTGTTCCTGAAACTAGGCCAGTTACTGTCTAGAAATGTGGACTCATGTTCCCATTTCAAACCATTTTCCCCCGAGGAGCTAGTCTGCCTGCTCGGCCAGTTCACTGTCCGCTGTGCTGCGTTCACTGTCCTCTGCTCTTATCTGTTTCCTGCATGTCTCAGAATTTCATACAGTGTAGAGCGTACAGGGTTGGTGTTTAAACCAAGACCTAAACTGCAACCCTGAACATTTCTAATGGATCTCAAAAGGAAAAGAAATACATTACAAGACGCTTGAGACCACTAGTGAAACCAGGTGGGGGCTGGGGGTGGCCGTCCCCCCTGGTGCACTAATGTTCGAAAAAAACACCAGGAAAGTGCCGTCTTTGTAAGTCTTTGTGGTAGATAACTCTTTGAATGGACAAATTTGACGAAATGCCTTCTTTGGTGTCCTTGAAGTGAATAGAAATGATCAAAGTGCCTTTTTTGTGTCCTCTAGAAAATTTCCAAAAGTGGCCTACTTTGTAGTGGCCTCAAGTGAAACTTGCAAAAACTAACTTTTTGGTCACCTCCAAGTTGACAAATTTGACAAAGTGCCTTCTTTGGTACCCTCTAAATATTCAAACTTTGCAATGTGACTTCATCTGTGCCCTTCAGGTGGACAAATTGATCAAAGTGTCTTTTTGGTGTTCTCTTAGTAAAAAAAAATGACGACGGGCCTACTTTGTTGGTCTCTAAATGGAAAAATTGGAAAAAGTGCCTTCTTTGGTTCCTCCAAGTGGGAAAAATTGAACAAAGGGCCTTTTTTAAGGTGTTCTCTAAGAAAGACAATTGGATAAAAGCCCAACTTTAGTGCCCTCTAAATGGATACATTTGGCAAAGTGCATTATTTGGAACCCGAACCCTGACAAAACAAATCAGGCAAACACCCTTTTTTATGCCCTTCAAGTGGGCGAATTGATAAAGTGTCCTCTTTGTTACCTTGTCAATGGACAAATCATGATAATGTGCCCAAGTGGACAAAATCAATTAACAAGCCTTTTTGGTATCCTGTAAGTGAAATTTTGCCAAAGGGTCTACTTTGGCTCTCTAAAGACCAAACTTGGGAAAGTGCCTTCATTGGTGCCCTCTATGTTGACAGAGTTGAACAAAGCATCCTTTTTGTGCCCTCTAAGTGAAACAGTTGACAGCCTGCCGTTAAAGTAGACAAATTTGATGGAGTGTCTCTTTTGTTGTCCTCCAGTTGGACAAAGTGCCTTCTTTGGTGCACATCAAATGGACAGTGTGCTTTTTCTGTGTCCTTTAAGTAAACAAAAAAAAAAAAAAAAGAGAGGGCTACTTTTGTGCATCTAAAGGGACAAGATTTGACACTGCTCTGCAAGATGCCCACTGAGAGGAATGAAGTTGACCAAGCGCCCTTTTTGGCACTCGTCAATAGAAAAAATTTGGTGCCCTCTCTAGCACTCGTCCAGTCATGAAGATGATGCATTTAAGGGTCATAAGCTTCTTGGTATTTTATATATACTCTCTATTGTGACACTGATATATATTCACATGAATATATTAGATATACTTGGAGCATAGTGGCATGTAGGAGTTTTATTACATGCACAGGATCGTGGCAGTGTCAGGATATAAACGCCATAACCTCCACCTGCTTGCTCATGATGAATTTTCTCATATATGTCCTAAGCTCACCTCTTGCACAAATGTTATACTCATGGACTGGTGGGAAAAATTTAAGATTAAGTCAGGCTGTCCAAATTTGTCAGTTTGCACCTAACTTTTAAAAAATTTGAGACATTTTCAAGAGTTTTGTCCCTGTGTGAATAATTCTATCGCTGCTGATGTTTTTAATTGATTTTAAAATGAAATCAGCTAGAGCAGCAATTATGTGCTTGTATGTTTTGTCTGAGTATTCAAAGTCAGAATCAATACAAATCAGGTCACATGGCACAAAAAATGTATTAGGTAAAGTAAATTTGAGTTTAGAAATAAAAACTTTCTGGAGTGCAATGGAGTCAAGTTTAACTGTGAAGGTGGCCTATAATTGATTTGAGTCTTTAAGTAATTATTTAAAAAAAAAAAACTCCCTTCACCCAACCATAAATTTGGGTTCAAGGACTCAGGTTGGTACAGACAGGAGGGTGGGGAACTAGAGGATAGCGAGGCTGGAGGCAGCGTTTTCTCATGTAGTCCATCCAAGGCCATTTCTGTGAACAACAATTCTCTTTATACTCTGATTGAAGGATGTACTAATTGAATTCTGGAGGACAACCGTCATTGGGTCTCATTATTATACCTTGCTCGTGAACACAATAACATTTTTTGAAAAAGAGCACATGTGAAGGCTTATTTTGTTGAGATTTAATCATCAAAAATGATTAAAAGTCTTTTGACTGTGAGAACAAGATTCTTTGGTGTAGAGAAACCAAGATTAACTGTTTAACCTCAATTATAAACATTATGTCTGGAGGAAACTAGGCACCACTGCCAAATACCATCCCAATATTGGAGCATGGTGGTGGCAGCATCATGCTATGGGGGTGTTTTTCAGCCATAGGGATTGGGAACTGGTCAGGATTTAGGGAAAGCTGAATGAAGCAAAGTACAGAGATATCCTCAATGAAGAGCTGTTCCACAGCACTCAGGACCTCAAACTGGGCTGAAGGTTCACCTTCCAACACAACAATGACCCTAAGCATACAGCCAAGACAACACGAGTGGCTTTTTTAAAGACATTTAAAGGGGAAAAAGTACCAAATGATTAGCCATTTGGGGCTGAAGGAGTGGCTTTATCACTGAGCTAAGCTAAATGTCTGTGTTTCAAAAAAGGCTTTCATTCCAAAGAAGGATGGATGGACATAAATAAAAAAATTTTTTTTTCGTAGCTTAATGCCGAAGGTCATGTTAGTTGACGTGCTGGTCTTTAATTTGCGCATGCACCTACAAAACCAATCCAATCTGGATGAAGGCATCCCTGACTACCTCTTTATACAATCTGAGCTCCTGGATATCACTGAGGTGCTTTGAGATGTGCCCACACAAAACAAGAAGACAAGAAACCTTAAAATCTTTATTTTTCAGATGAGAACCAGTGCCTGATAGAGAAAATAGGACAAAATGTTTACAAACATTCAGATAAATGAAGGTAAGTGTTCTAAACTCTTTTAGTTGAAAAGTTTGGACCTTTGGGTGCTATGTCCCAGCTGCAGCCACTAAGCCTCTTATATCATCCGTCATCTGTTTGAGTGAGGTAAAGTTGGCTTGCAGAGGAGCCGTGAGGATTGAGGGCCAGTTTTACAAACCTAAAAGCCTTGTGTCGACATCTGCCAGCCTACCTTTTCTTTCGCTCTGCCTGGCACTGCCAAACCATTAGCATCATGTAGCACCCGGCGCTAATCCAACCAGGACAGTGCGACCTTAATCTGCATGAGCTGAGCTCTGAGCTCCTCGTACATCTGGACGTTTCCAGAAGCAGTAGCCATGGCCGTCTCCGCTGCTCTCCTGTGTCCTGAGGTGGGCGAGATAATCCTCAAGTGTTTTTATAGCCTCCACCTAACATTGCTATAGGTTAGCCCTCATTAAACCGCACTCACTAATCAGCTCGGGCATAATGAGAGGCTCAGACTTGTTGTGGATTAACACGGACACAGGGCACTGCTCCAACATGATTATGATACTTTCACCTTTAGCCCATAAATCTTTTCTAACTGGTGAGTTCTGGTGGGGAAAAGGCGGGATGATTCAGGGCCAAAGACCTCTCAGAATAGCTGTTAGAGTACTATCTGAGTTTATTTATAGTGTAGAATCTGGCCATATTGTCTTGTTTACCTATGTATTTTACCATTTTTGTTGTTGAGATACCATTTCCTGACTCATACTTTCCACTTCTTATCAGATGCTTTATTTCCTTCCCTTCTATCTCTCCACTGGTAGCTGTGAACTCACCTCTTAGCTTGACTTTGTTGTTTTTCCTCTTTACTTCTTTATTTTCTTGCACTCATTGGACACCATTATGACCATATTTCTTTTTTTCCCTTTTTTTCTATAAATAAATATCAAATTCTGCAACTGAGTCTTCTTCTTTTTGTTTTAAGAATTATTCAAGTAAACAATTAACTAATTGCAAATGTAGTCTTTTTACATGCTAGTTCAGGTTAAAATGTTGGACTCGTTCTGCATGTGGACGCAACATGATCTGAAGTACATATTTCTATTTATTGAAGATGTCTCCCAGAGGATGTTGGAGCACTTGATGCTTCCATCTGCTGAGAAACTCTCTGGAGATGCTGAATTCCTTTTCTAGCAGGACTTTGCACCTTCCCACAGTGAAGCCGCTGACCATGGTCTCACTGTGGCTTCCCCCAGCTCTGCCAGTTGTAATTTGTGCTTCTATTTGCTGCAGAAATCCATTACCAAGTGTTAAATAAAGATATTGTCATTTTTTTTGGTTGCCTATATGTTAACCATTTACAGTGTTGTCGTAATTAAGCCTTCAATAAGCATATCTTGTCAAAATGTTTTACAGATTCAACATGGCAGCACTGCCCTGTGCTGAAACTGAGATGAATGATAGTAACAGTGTAGCACATGTTTCATGCTCTAACGTGGGCCATATTTAATCTAATTTAAAGAACTTGATGTGGGCCAATCAAAAATGGACTGTGGGCCACATTTGGCCCCCAGTCCATACTTTGGACAACCATGCCATAGAGAATATATGGAGTGTTTGGAACAAGAAGGTGCGCAACTGCAAATCAAACAATACAGACGAGCTGAAGGCTGCTTACAAAAAAAAATAGAAAAAGTAAAAGTCACCTTTATACTAGTATAAGCAGCGCATAGGCGACTTGAGGCCAATCCCATTTCTACCCCTTAGCCCTTTTCTTTGCCCTTCCCTTCGGTTTTGTGAATTCATGCCAGGTGAAGGGGTATCAAGTGTTAATTTTTAGTTTTAGTCTAGTTTTAGTCTAGTAAAACACAAAACATTTTAGTCTAGTTTTAGTCCATAAAAAAGTCCTCACATTTTACTCTTTACTTTTAGTCCAAGCATTTATTTTCTTGCCTAAATCTGGTACTAAACCATCGTAGTTTGTTCTATGCACCCTGCCAAACCTGGGGTCCCTGCTTTCTACAGCTGAGAGGCAGAATAGCTACAGGTGCATTGTATTTAGACATATTTACCCACAGGGAAATATCATGGATTTTGAATGTCCGACAAAAACTACATTACATTTTAGTCTAGTTGTAGTCATCTTGATGAAAACTAAAAGTTTTTGTCAGTTTTAGTCATCACAGATCTATTTTTGTTAGTCTTTGTCTAGTTTTAGTCATGGAAAAAAAAGCTGTCAATGAACAGTTTTAGTTTTAGTCGACAAAATCAATATTGGGAGTATACCAATCCTCTTTTGAATCCAGGTCTAGGGCTAAGGGCCAAGAGCTACAAAGCTCTGGAAATAAAGATTGCTGATTGTGTTTTCTCATATGTTCAACACTTCCTGTTAATTGTTTGTAGATTAGTTGAATTTGCTGTATTTAGTTCAGATCTAAACAGCTGTTTGGGCCCTGAGCAAATACTAAATGCATGTATCAACATACTTTTTTTTAGAAGACTAACATTTCCAGATTATAAATCCTTTTTATGACTGGTTCTATGTAATGCTGCAATATTCTTTGGTCTGGATTTTTTTCATGATTATGAGCTGCACACTGTAATCATCAAGATTAAGCTTGAAAATGTTAATGTTATGTGTAAGTAGTGTAGACTGTATGAGTGTTTCAATTAAGGTATGACAAAAAAGGTACTATTCAGAAGTAGGGATGCAGAAATACCACGTTTTTCCAGATCTAGTATGAGTACTTGCATTTGGGGACTTACCAACACTGAGGGTTAATATGAGTACTTAATAAGACTGTAACTGTCCTTATCATGATTTTTTAGCTTTTTTAAAATTTTCAGCAGATGATCTTCGTCCCTCCTCTTAACAAGTTATCTGTGCAGAATTTTCATTCTCCTCTACTTTTGTCGTCCTCATTTAAGTTAAAATATTTTGGCATCCCCTTTGGAAAAAGTGACATTCTTTTCTCAGTGCTGATGTACTAAAGTCCCTATCACTTACTCATAACGAATAAAATGAAGTACATTTCAACAGCAAATCACCTTGTTCACATAGCTCTTTTTGAACAAAAACTGCTGCAGGAGTATTTATTCTTTTTTTGTTGCTCACTTTACAATTTCATACACAATAACTCATAAACTTTCAGTTTTTGTTTATTTTTGCTCTTTGCCGTTCTCGACTTTTACATGTGCAAGCCCTGTTTTGTGTAAAAAATGAAAATCTCATGTGGCTTTCTGATAACAGTTGAAAGTTTTTCTCTCTTTGCTGTGGTTAAATGTGAACAACTAAGTTTGGCAGTTAATGGCCTCTTCTGACACTAACCCTGCGGCAGCATTCACAGAAATTAGAAATAACAATGCAGAAGTCATAAATCATGTCAGTGATGGCCTTGTTTGGTTTTGTAGCTCGTAAAGAGGAGTGAGAATTAATGTCAGCATGTTTTATAACCAGCTAAAAAACGATCCCCACAGGAGCTTTAAGAACATGATTTTATCTTGGGATTCTGTTCATGGGATTGAAGAAAATGAAAAAATAAATTAAATATACTGTTTATTGTTCTTCTCCACACATGAATCCTGTGAATAAGCTCAGTTTGCTTGTATGTAGTTGTTCTGCCCTCGAGTTTGGTAAGGAATGTCTCTCAAACAGGACAGGCATTCACTGAAAAAAACCACCCATATATTAATCATTCAAAACTATCAAAAATGTACCATAAATGTACCCCTGTTCCAAATTTTTCCAAGAATTTGTTCCAAGAATTGCTATTCATCCTTGTGTTAAGATTCTTATACAGCTAGAACTACTGCCAGGAGGTTTCATTTCTCCTTCAGGTGTACGATTAGCAAACATGTAAAGGTGCTGTAGTGTTTCGAGATGAAGGTCCAGGGTGGTTTCTGTGGCAGTGAGATTTCTAGAAATCTTATCAGCAAGGGAAGAACATGAGGCCCAAAGACCTTGACATTTGACCTATGACCTCCAAACTGGAATAAATCCCCTACCAGAGTGGACATTTTGCAGTGTTAAGAAGATCCATGGCCTTCACAGACACGGGACTGACACACAGCCTAATGACCTTGACTTTTAATGTATCAGTTAATATATCAGTTTATCCTTGAGTCAGAGTGAACATCTAAGAAAGTGACAGAAAAATCCCTTTAAGTGCTTTTAAGATTTTAAGTTCACAGACAAGGGGTGAACACCAGGCCAAATGACCTTAACCTTTGACCTTCAAATCTATTCAGTTCATCCTTGGATCAGAGTGGACATTTTTGCACTGGTAGAGAAAATCCATCCCAGTGTCACTGGAATATAACATTCACCAGCAAGGGACTAGAGTGAGCCCCAGTGACCTTGACCTTAGAGCTCCAGCTAGAATCAGTCCATGCATGAATCAGAGTGGACAACTGTGCAAAGTTTGAAGAAAATCTTCATCTGCATCACTGAGGTACAGCAATCACAAGCAAGGGTCTAGCATGATGCTTTATGGCCTAGACCTTTCATCTCATTTCATACTGAAATAAGAACTGACATTTGTGCAACACTGGAAGAAAAATCCTCAAAGTGTTCTTGAGGTATCAGATTCACAAGGAATGGAAGAAAGTGACGTCCAATGACCCAAACATTTGACCTCAAGCTTGGGTCAAAGTGGACATCTGTGCAAAGTTTGGAAGAAATCCCCATCAGCATCCTTGAGACATGGCAAGGGAATTATGTGATGCCTTTTGACCTTGACCTTTGACATGTGAGCACAAAATTTAATCAGTTCATCCTTGAGTCAGAGATGGCACTTTTGCACAGGTTGAAAAACAATCCCTCAAAGAGTTGAGGAATCAGGTTCAGAAACAAGGGATGAAAATAAGGCCCTTAAGTTAGAGTGGGCATTTTTGCAAATTTTGAAGAGAATCCCTCGATACGTACTCCAGACATCAAGTTTATTGGCAGTGAATGAACATGGGGCCTGAAGATGTGGACCTGTAACCTCCAAAATCAAATATGTGCATCCTTGAGTCAGAGTGAACATTTTTGCAAAGTTTGAAGAAGATCACTCAAAGCATTCTTGAGGTATCAAGAATGGGATCAAAATCAGAATGAAGCCTTGGCCTTCAACCTAAGACCCCTAAATTTGATCTGATCGTTGTGTTAGAGTGGACATTTTTGCAAAGTTAAAAGATCACCTTAAGCTGCTTAAGTTATCCTGTTAATAAGCAAGGGATGAATGTGAGGTCAAGGACCTTGACCTTTGACCCAAGACCTCTAAATGTAATCAGTTCATCCTTAAATCAGAGTGCATATTTGTGCAAAGTGTGAAGAGTTCTTGAGTTATGACATTCACAAGAAATGCCTGGATAGATAGATGGACAGATGCCCTGAATTTATAATATCATTGTCCTTGGCAACTACCAGTGCAGAGGTATAAAAATCTTCCTTATTTCTCATCCCCCAAGAGTACCAACCTGTGTCCTTTAACCCAGATTTGTGGCTGTTTGAGATGATCATCACACATCTCTAATTGTGCGTCTTTTTTTTTTTCTTGCTCAAACATCAAAGTGAAAGGGGGTTTGCCTTCTCCGCCTCATTTGGCTCAGATCAGCAGCAGGTTCCTGGTGGATCACAGCGAGACTTATTGAGGATTATGGACAGTCCCTGCTGCCTGTTTCTGTCAGTCTCCTTGCGGTGGCTTGTAATGCTGGGGAAAGTAGCAGGAGTCACAGATGAGCAACATCTGATGCCACCTGATGATTTTATTTGGGTATCATTTGCTGTTAGCGTGCCTGCTTGCCATGACTCACAGCGGCAGTGAGTCAGAGAGCCAAAATAGGGACCGAAACTGGTGACCTGAAAGTGCAGACTTAGCTTTGAATGTAAGGATCTACTCTTGTAAAAGTCATTTCATAACTTTAGCAGTGTATCTGATCACTTCAAAAGATCAGTGGTCTGATATCTTCAAAGTGTTTTTCACAGAGAGGGTGTTAAAATGACACAATCTGATCAAATCAACTCCTTTGATGTCATAAACACTGAGCTACAAAGTTTCCTAAATACACCCAGAGATATTTTATTTTACCAATCACAAGGAAAAGGCAGAAAGATATAATTCATTGGTATGCCACCATTTCACTGAACTCCCCTGGGAACTGCCTAAATATCTCTTTAATTGAATCAAAACTGTTGTCTTCCACTTAAACTATGTGTGACTTCTTATGTAAAGAGCCACTGAGGGCACTTGAGTGCACGGTGACTTGCACAGGAAACACACAAACAGATAGAGCAGAGGATTCGGTTGGTGATAAAAAGCTCAAACCACAAACTTCCGTCAGCATGCTCGTGTTGTGCAAAGAAAAACGTACTCAGTGCCCAGATTGGCAACCAACAACATACTTGTATCAGCATTGCTCCCTTTTTCTACTTATTAAAAATTACTTACTTAAAAATTGTATAATATATTTGGGGATTAATCAAAATGGAAATAAGAACAGAAAATAATAATTTGTAAACATTTAAAACCCCATATTTGACTGAAAATAGCACAAAACAACCTATTAAGCATCGAAACTGAATGATTCCATTGCCTTTAGAAGCCCAAGCCCATCTTAACCTAATGCCAGCAAAATGCTTTAAAAAAAGTTGGGACAGGTATTTCTGACAGTTATCTAAGCCAGAGAACCTGGCTTAGATAACTCTTTACAGTTCTAATGCTCCATGTCTTCATGATATCACAGTATGTTTATTGTTGCACCAGATGTTGAGTCGCTGTAGCTATTGGAATTTCCAAAATGTTAAGGTGGCAATGCCATGTGCATTAATACAGCCCCATGCCATCACTAATAATGACTTTTGAAAAGCTCTGGTTTATTCATAGTGTACTTTTGCATGGCAGTGATTCACCCAGAAGGGTTCTGGCTGCAGACTGTACACGCTCAAACTTTGTTAATAAAATCAGATGAAACTTCTGTTTAGGGTCAGGTATGGGTTGAGGTAAGTGTTAGGATACCAAAGATTACAGCTTAGTAAACGCGCTGCTTACAGGGAGAAACGCTTTTTTTCCATGAAAACTTTACAAAACACAGCTTACACAGATCTGTTAGCAGCGAAAACTACATAGATAACAGAACTAGAGAGCTAATGTAATGTAACAACTATGTTAGCTTTAGCTTTATTGGCTAAAGCTCATGTTGCAAATGCTAACTTAGCTACATTGGTTTATGTAGCAATTAATTACCCAGTCAGTTCGTATGCTAGCTTTAGCTAAAGCTATTAAAGCTAGAGTGAGCCATCGCTCGTGTAACTACTTCTTGAATGGGTCTATACATAATTTAATCCCGGATAAGACCTCTGACCTTTTTCCCTTTTATTTATGAAAAGTTGCTTAGTCTGTAATGTTTGCATTGTGGTTATTTTATGAATATTATTGCCAGACTTTTTTATGAACAAATTAGAATACTTAAAAAAATAAATCTAAAATTGGAATAACATTGTACCAGCAAATTGTGGCAGTTCCATTCTGAGATATATGGCATCTCAGATAAACAGTTTGTGAGAGCGGCGGTCAGAGATGAATGGTCTGCAGCCAGACTGTTGCACATTTGTGGATATTAGTGCAAGCTCTTCACAGATAATGACTTTTGAAGTGTCCCTGGGCCCATGAAGCGATGTCAGCTTCAGAATCAAACCTGCTCTTAGTGCAATGGTCTCTGAGGGCCTGAAGGTCATGGCCACCCAGTACTGTATTTTTTTCTTTTGGCTCGCCCCAGTTGGATAAAGAGATTCCTCAGATTCTCTGCATCATATCATCCCTATCTCCACCTTTTAACACAGACTCAGGACTAGATGAAATGTCTGTGCTGTGCAATAAATACAGATCATTTTTACAGTATAGATCAAGAGGATATTTCTGACTCTGTTTAAACCAGGTCTAGATAGCCTTTCTTAGAATGGTATATTTTAGTATGTGTCTCTTTAAATGCACATTAACTCAGTTCTTGAATGTGCATGGCTGTGTTCAACCACTTTCAGGTACAGTGGGGGTTCCTGGACTACAGCACCTCTATTTTGGAGGTTGCGGGATGAAAAGTTTGACAACCCCTGTCCTATACAAATGTGGACCACTGGGTCAGCTTATCTCACATTTTGTTGGTCATTAGATACTCCTGACTCCAAAATATATTGGGAAAAAAATGTTTTTTTCATGATATGCCAGTTTAATGATAGTGTGTTTTGAAGACAATGAAATCTCAGATTCTAGTTTTCATATGAGAGGTGCTTGTCTTAAATTGTTGCATTATTTTACAGTCTTTTACTAAGAGGGGCGGCCCTTCCTATCCTTACCTCAGACAGACTCAGATGTTGCATGTAAGCATTTTACCTTTTGGTGTATCTTGTTGCCATTGTCCCAACTTTTTTTGAAAAGCATTGCTGGCATTTAATTAAAAAAAGAATAGACACTATTTAGTAAACACAAAAATTTTTCAGTTGTCTTTGTGCCATTTTCAATCAAATATCTGCCTTTGAAATTAACATTCTGTTTTATTTACTTTTTTACATAGTGTCCCAGCTTTTTATAAAACAGGGTTTAAACATAATAATGCAGCTTCTTGTCACTAAAGCTCGATTCTTCTCTGTGAGGCAGTGCAAGGCATGTTTTTAAAAATATCATCCGTCTTTCTTTATTTACTCTCCTGCAGAGTTTACCCCTGCTGACATGCTCTCCTGCAGCCCGCCCCTCAGCTCTCATCACTTCCAGGTTGTTCTCCATTGTTTCCCCTGTTTTTGTCACAGCACGACACAGTAATCAATAAGCAATTAAAAAAAGAAACATTGCACGAAGCATTGCTAACTTTTCGCTCCTGTGTGTGTTTGGCTTGTGCAGGAATATGGTGCAAAGATAAACAGAGCGGCCTGCTTTCAGCTTCTGTATTCACTATCTGTGGTTACAGGTGTGAAACTGGTAGGTTTTTTTTTCCATTGTTCTGGTATTTTCCTGACATTTAAACAAGTTGACTTTGCAAGTTCCATGAGTAATATTTGCAAGTGGCCTTAAAAGAGGTAGGAAGACGAGCTTGCTTAAGGTTGGGCGAAACCCAGTGGTAATCTTAACCAGGAAGAGATGGAGAAACCACCCATCCTGTGTGAAGGAATAGCTGCTACTAATGCTGCTTTTTTCTTTTTAACAAGTAATTCACACCCAGCCACCGTTTTTTCCAGCCTCTAATAAACCGCTGTCACTCTGTACAACATTATCTAACAGAGTAACACAGCATCGGCCTACATGACACAAGCACTCATACCCAATTACATCTGCGCTCACTGTTATGTACACACAGACCTGACCAGCATAGCAAGTACATCACTTCACAGTTAAGATGCTGCTATATCCTGGGTGGTGGGATGTGATTATGGAGCTGGTCATCTCTCTTCTGTGCATTTTCGGTGCATGTGTCTTCTGACTCTGATAGATGAGTAGGCAGCGAGGGCAGATGTCTCCCATCAACATGTCCTCTCCTCCAGCAACACCTTTAAAATGACAGACCTGCCTTCCTGAGAGCTGCAGAGGGATGAGGTGTTCTTGAAATGTGTTTGTGAGTCCGGTATATGAGGGCAAAAGTGGAAATGAGAGCAGTTTATATTTGGTAAAATCCAATCTCATAACCCATCTAATTTAATCTGAAATCAGTGCAGTCTCTGAGAGTGATGGCCAACTTGTTAGGGTTTCCTGCGAATCCAGCAGATAGCAGTAAAATATTTTTTTGTCAAGATTTCCTTGTCTGTACTTTGTGTTTGTTTACAGTTTGATTAAAATCTTGAGACTCAAGAATGAAGTTGGTGAGTATTACTTGTTTTTGTCCATTGAAAAGTTGGCTGTGTTCTATGTACTCATGCAACCAAGATGCCAGTGCAAAAATTGTCATGTGAACAAGTGGGGCTGCCACCATTACCCACTGCACACGTCCAAACGAGAGTGAAAATTTGCTCCCATTATTACAAGTGGCCACTTCACTGCTCATGATGTGATACACAGCCAGTGACACAGACCACACCATCACTTTTTATGATCTTTTCTCCTTCATGAGGACATGATCCAGCATTTAAAGGTCACATATATTACCCTTTCAAGACAAGTTTATATTGGTCTCAGAGGTGCCCAAAACATGCCTGTGAAGTTTGTTTCTGGGAAAAAAAAAAAAAACAAAACACTCCAGTATTGGATTTTTGTATTTCTAAAAACCCCTCTGTTTCAGCCCTGTTCAGAACAAGATGTTTCTGTGTCTGTAGCTTTGAATGTTGCTGAGCTGTCTGACTCCGCCCCTCTCAGAAAATGTATGTGACTTAATGGATGTGGCTCTCCTGATCAGAAGAGGGTGGCACTTTCTTCCAAGTGGGGAGGGCCAACCAGATCTGGGGGTGGTGCTAACTCCCTACATGACATCATGAGGGGAAAATCTGAGAATGGCTTGTTTCAGCACACATTTTCTGAAAGGTGGAGAAAGAGGGGGGGGATTTTTCTGATTCTTGGGGGAGTTGTGGACAGGCCAGGGGCACATATTTTTGATTTTAAAAAAGCCTGAAAAAAGTGTATTTTGCATAATCTGTAACCTGTAAAGAAAAAAGGGGGGTGTACTAGAGAGTAAATCTTGCATAGTGCTGATTGAAGTGGGCAGTGCCTCCAGACTGTGAGTTGGTCTCAAACCAATCACCGCAGGCTAAGGGCTCAACTACCGTATTCTAGCTAGTATATGTGCAAACTCCATCTGACAAAAACAGATAGTACCAAAAAAGTGACACAAGCCAGGTTATGTGTGGCTATTCAGCACTTTGCCACATCAACCTTGGCTTTTCTCTAGCCTCATGATAGCTACAGTCCAGGCCTGTGCTGGGCCCATGCCCCACAAAGCACACAGCCACCCCTGATGTCTGGTCTAGCTCACTTGGTCTCGGGGAACCAATATGTGGTGAGCCCTCCTGATAGTGCCCTCAGGCAGCTTAGTCACCATGTATGCTTTACTTCAGCCTTAATTTTTGGCCCAAACTTGTCTTAAAGTTTAGCACAGAACTGAAAGTATTCCTTGGTATTACTGACAAGTTGAAAGGCTTGTGTGATCTTCCATAGAGTTGAGCCCAAAGGAGGCCCTTTTTATAAACTTTAGTTTTAGGAAACAGGATTAAAAACACCCACGGATTATGGTGTGGATATCTTGAGTCACCCTTTAACCATGTTGAAGTCATGGGATTGACGTAAAAATTCATCCAGAATATATTAGCCCAGCTCATTACATACTTTTAGCATAAAAGCAGTCATTCGGTGGCTGAGTTACAGATTATTGGCCCTAAACTTTGCTGAGTAAAGGCCAAAAAAGTCAATAAATTCATAGGTAGATGCCTTGCAGGCTAAATGCCATCTTGACAATGTGACCTACACGCAACAAGTCATTAAAAGGTTTTAATCTCTGGCTGTAAAAAGGACTTTAACTCTATTTAACTCTTATTTTCTCAGTATGGTAATGCAGAAAAATAATGAGTTACTTTAAAAAGTAAAGCTAACAAAACTGGTTTGTGAATAAAATTGGAGTGTTAGCAAGACTGGAATGCAGTTTATAGATAATAGTGAGAGCTAGGTTGTTTCATAACCTGACATGCCAGATGGATGTGTTTCACACATCCATCTGGGAAACCTCTGATAGACAGCGTTTGGAAAAGGGCAGAGCCTTTAAAAAAAAAAACTCAGAGGGTGATTGGGTGAATGTTCTGTCTGTCACATCTTTACAGACCAATCAGAGCAACAAAATACGTGATGTTGTAGGCGCTACCGAGGAATAAACTCCATAGAGAACTGCATCACGTGAACCATGGTGACTCTTAACATGTCAGTACACGACTTTTGTCATTTTTGAAAAGAAAACAACTCACTGCTGTTCTTTGTTCTTCTTTTAACAAAGAAATTTCATCAAGTTCTGATAAAACTGACACTAACAGCATCCACACTCATCTCTTCCACTATAGATGGACTGGCCTCTTGTTGCTGCTTGTTTACGTCACGACTCCGCCGTGCCCGAAAGTACTGCCCCTCGACGCTGATTGGTCCCGTCACTTTTTTAACCGGGCCCACACTGTTCAGATGGGAGCTTTGCTGGATGGATTCGCCAGTGAAAAACAAGGAAACGGGCGTATCCATCTGCTTTGCAAGGTTAGTTGTTTTACCCACTTTTAGATTAAACCTCTTTGCTCTCTACAAAGACGGATTTTCTCCTCCTGCTAAAATACTAGTAGATGATACTTCTCCTATTAGACCACGAAAAAAAAAAAGATAAAGTAATCTAGTTATGCACCTGGGGATTCACTCTTTTATGGGTAACTTTTAGATTAAAAACTAAGACACTCTTAACTCAGTAGAAATGTAGAAACCCGTATAAAACAACTTTCTAGGGGACTTATTCAACTTTTTCACTGGAGTACAAGTTAAAGTGTAGTCTCTGAAATGTTCTCATTTAAAAAGTGAAAAGTAGCAGTCTAAAGGACATTTCTTTTGGCTGTTTCTGTGCGGCGCTTCAGAAATATAACATCACATTTTTGGGGACTATAAAAACTAAAATCATTCCAGCTTTAAACAAAATAATATGCTGGAATTAATGAACATAAACTTTGTTCGAATTTGCAAATCAGTTGATTGAATAAGCTCCAACTTCCTTATTCTTCATGTTTGAAAGGCACTATATTGATGCAATACAAGTAATGAGATATGAAATCATCACTTTTCCCTTCTAAATTCATTTTAAGCTGCGGAAGCAAGCCTGTTTTGAAAATGTAAGGCATTCTAGTACCGTTATATCTGAAAGTTAAATGTTTGAAAGAGTACAGTATCGTGTTAATGATCTATATTTAAGTGAAGTAACATTGTATTTGTAAATGATGACTTTTCCCTTTTAATCAGTGTAATTGGAAACAAGAATGTATCTTGTGCTTCCTTGCGTTGGAGCCAAAAGTGCTCTGTGTCTGTTTTTGCCCGTGTGTGGCACAACCAAGGAAAAAGGAAAAGTACAAGCATGTATGTTTTGCATTAATGTAAGGCATGAAAAAAGAGAGAGAGAAAAAAATCACTGCTGTTTCAGTCCAGAAACTTCACTTCTCCCCTTTTTCTGCCTCTTTCCCTCCTCTCCTCCTTTCTCTAACACTCTTTGCTTTTACAGGCTGCCATTTCCACTAAATTAGTGCCCAGGGTTTTAATTGCAGTTTATGAAGCTCATTTATTGGCGCGAGAGTCTGTGTTTGTGTGATCTGGCATCCAGCGCGGCAGGCCAGTTCTCTCCAAGCCTCCCTGCGGTTTTGCATTTTTTTCTCCCCTTGCTCTGTGTTGTTTTTTTTCTCTCCTCTTCTTTTCTTTTTAACACCAGAATGTTGCTGGGCTTAACCATACATGCTGCTGTTTTTATAGAGAATTAGCACTCCTCTACCCAGCACTGGCTGTGTGGCTCCACACTGGAAGTGTTGCCTTTAAATCAGCCCTCCCCTTTAAAACCGCTCAGGCACGTGCCAAGAGCCACACATTTAGCACACAGAAGCTAGCATTTCTTATGATTTAATCAAAACATCATGAGCATGAAGTCATGTTGTGCTATGGCGGCGTGATACACGATAAATGTTGCATGTCTTTTATGATTGTTGTACATGAGGTAGGTTAAGGAGCCAACGCTGTTTTTCACGACCCATGACGGTCTCACTTTCTCTAAATTTTCTCTTTGACTTCCCCTCTCTCTCTCTCTTCCTGCACATCATCCCCTCCATGGCGTTCCAGTGACACCCTGGAGGCTAATTAAGCCTTAATTACATTTGTTGGAATTGATTTGTGATTTAGTCTTTCCTCTGTTGTTCCGGCTCATTGGCCCCCATAGAAATGTCATTAATGCACCATTATTTTCACGGGCGGTCTAATTAAAGGGACATACTCTCTGGGTTTCCTCTGATGAGATGCTGGGAAGGGGAACATGTTGGCGACTGGCACCCTGATGATCCAAAATGGGAGATGTAGCAGGAGGGAGTGGATGTAATGTAGCCATATGTGTGGGTTTAGAAAGGCTGCCAGGTGGTTGGCTTGGGAATGATAACTTCGTCATGTTGTGAGACACAGCATATCAAAAGACAGGTTGTGAAGCTTGGCATGTATTTACATCATAGCTCCACCCGCTTTAAAGCACTAGGTCAACATTGTTAGAAATATGCCTTTGTTGCTCATGTTTGTAAAAAACAAAAAGTGTTGGAGGATTTACAGGCTAGAGATAGTTAGCTTAGCATAGCATAAAAACTGTAAGTAGAAAGAAAAGACAGGCCTGACAAAAAATGTAGAAGTCTACACACCAGTACTCCTCTCTGTATGAAAAACATGTATCAGGTCTAGGTAGCTTAGCATAAAGATCGTTGGGAGGAAAAAGCATCATAAGAATTTAGAGACTTGGTGTCTTATCTATAAAGGTTGCACTTGCATAGAAAGGGGCCTTATGTTGGCGTTCGCCATTTCCCAACCAAAGTATGTCATCTTAATAAAACCAAACCTGCCGGTAAATCTGTGCACATGCATTCAAACTCTGACCCATGTGTACAAACGTACAAAACTCTATTCTAAAAACGTTGGGCCGCCGTATAAATGTGACTATAAACTGAGCGCAATGATTTGCAAAAGTCATAAACCTGTCTTTATTCATTACAGACCAAACAACACATCAGATGTTGAAACTGAGACATTTTACCATTTCATGAACCACTGTGTAGCGTCCCCTCTTTATTCTGCAGGATATGGCACCCATTTTTAAGGAGAAGGAGAAGTAGTTGGCATAGCTGAGCATAAGGACTGGTAATAGGAGGAAACTGCTTGTCTTGCTAGAAATTCATAAATTTTCACATAGAACATCTTATACTTAGTATTTACCTGCTGGAATGTCTTTGTTGCTCAAGTTTTTTTTAGGAAACACCCATCTACTGTAGAGACTGCAGGTAGATAGTCCAGCTTAGAACAAAGACTGAAAGTGGAGGGGGAAGACTCGGTCCCTCCTAAAGTTCCATAACTGCACCACTGAAGTTCTGCACTTAGCATTTTATATCTTCTTTGTTAAATCAACATAAACAGAAAATAGAATTTTGTGGTTCAGTCAGAAGTAAGGTGCTTTTGGTGAACATTTGACCAGGTATGTCGGAATCCTGGTATTCCTGAAAGTTGCATTAGAACATGATTTCGACATACAGATTTTACAGATGACAAACGATTTTTAATCAGTGTGATTCTGTGGTAAAGTTCAAGCAAATTTTTGAACTTTGGTGTTCCATGATTGCCATTTTAAGTGAAAATTACTGTCTATGCATAGCTAAATTATGCTAGGCTAAACCAAACTAGGCTAATCATCTACTCCTCCCAGGCTTAGGCTTGTTTCTGACGCATGACCTCAAAGTCACAGTGCCTGTGGTATTTCATATTGAGTACTGTGAGCTGTAAGCTTTCTTATGCAAAATATGTTTCTATGTTATTATGCAGGACAGCAGCTACTTTATTTTGGAGGTGTAAATAATGGCTACAAAAACAAGCAATTTTTCACATTCTGACTTATTGTCTGTGGATTTCATCTCATTCTTTTGGCTTGTGTTCATATTGCCTATACAATTCCAAAAAACGCTGGGACACAGTGTAAAATGTAAATAAAAGAATGCAACAATTTTCTAATCTCATAAGCCCATATTTTATTTGAACATAACACATTAGATGTTGGAACTGAGACATTTTATAATTTCCTGAAAAATATTACCTCATTTTGAATTTGATGGCAGCAATGATTTTAAAAAGTAGAGACAGGGCAACAAAAGGCTGGAAAGGTAAGTGGTACTAATGTAAAAAACCTGAAGGAGCATTATGTGACCAAATAGTTTAACTGGTTAGAGAGGCAGAGCCTCTCAGAAGTAAACATGGGCAGAGGTCCACCAGTTCACAAAAGCTGCATCTAAAAACGTTTATCAATGTAAAATTGTGAACACTTTGAATATCCTAGTACAGTACATAAATTAATAATCAAAATATTCAGAGAATCTGGTGTCATCTCTATGAGCAACAAGCCTGAAGGTGAATATTGGATGCTTGTGATCTTCAGGCCCTCGTGTGGCACTGCATTAAAAACACGTACGATTCAGTACTGAAAATGGAAAACTGTTCTTTGGTCTGATGAATCAAAATGTTAAATAATTTTGGGAAATCAGTGACACCATGTCCTATAGACAAAAGAGGAGAGAGGGACCATCCAGCTTGTTGTCAGTGTACGGTTCAAAAGCCTGCATTTCTGATGGTATGGGGTTTGCATTAGTGCCTTAATCGTGTGCAGTTTACACATCTGGAAAGGCAATATCAATGCTGAAAAGTGCATTGAGGTTTTAGAGCAACATGATGTATGCTCTCATCGAGATGTCTCTTTTTAGGGAAGGCTTTGGATATTTCAGCAAGATAAGACTATCCATCACAGCAGTATGACTTTGCACTAGAGGAGTCCAGGTGCTTAATTGGCCTTCCAGAAGTCCACTATATTGGACAAGAATGAGACACCATTCCTCACCCAAATCTCATGCAGCTTGTCTCCTCACTTCCCAGATGTTTTCAGACTCTTGTTAAAAGCAAGGGGGTTAACGTAGCCCCCTCTCAACTTTTTTAAGATCTGTTGCTGCCATAAAATTCAAAGTGAGCTATTATTTTTAACATGTGTCAGTTTCAACATCTAATATGTTAT
This sequence comes from Cheilinus undulatus, assembly GCF_018320785.1. NCBI lineage: Eukaryota > Metazoa > Chordata > Actinopteri > Labriformes > Labridae > Cheilinus > Cheilinus undulatus. The sequence goes on along the minus strand of NC_054884.1, from coordinate 15,364,210 downwards.
TTATGTTCTACTGTAAATAAAATATGAGTTTAGGAGATTTGAAAATCATTTTATTCTGTTTTTATTTACATTGCAGCGCCCCAACTTTGTTGGAATTGCTGTAATACCTATCTGTTATATCTCTACTGATCTTTTTCTGTATATGTACTAGTAACATTTTTAGACAAAATGTCATCCACTGTTTTGACATTTAATATATCACTTATTCAGAGTCTTTATTGTGGAAAATGTTTTCAAAGTTCAGGTATTTCCTGAGGTTGCTGCAGTGTAAGACATTAAAAATAAATATACAGTATGAGTCTTCTCCTTGATGGTCTTGTTTTCCCCTTGTAGATCACAAAAAGGCATCAATATTTATTTCATCCAGTTTCATAACCAACTGAAAACTCCTCACAGGAGCTTTAAAACGTGTTCCTTCTTACTGTGCGACTTGAGTAACAGAGCATACTTGTGCAGCTAAAAGAAGCAAAAGCACGCTTGATTCCCCCCTGCAGAAATAAAAAGCAAAATTCAGAGTTGGCAGTTGTTGTTGCTTCTTTTAAAACACTGGTCTTTCCTTAGGGAGGCTTGTGGGAGGGAGGCAGAAAAAAAAAGAGGGAGAGGGGGTTTTGCGGTGCATTCACATGTGGAAGCTTAAAGCGGTAACAATCTTTCCCAGCCTGCTCTGGCCTCATATGGCCTATGGTATCCTGCTAAGAGCCTCACAGCACAAGACGACTATTCCTTGTATCTCTTTTTTCTCTGGCTGCACCTCTCGCCAAAGTGACTGCCTGCCACTCACCTCCACCCTCAGTTTTTTAGTGCAATTCTATCAGTTGTCTGCATGTACCCTCTCTGTCTGTTATGATTGTGCATAATGGGACTCAGTCCAACATGCTGGCTGGCAGGCTGACGGGCGTGTTGGACAACTGCTTCACAGTTGGCTAGCCCTGTGAGAGAGAGGGAAGGAGAGAGAGAGAGAAAAAGAGAGAGAAAAGGAGGCGGAGGGAGGGAACGACAGAGCTGAAGATAGAGAGGCAGAACAAGGAATGGGGTCACTTGAGTTTGTTGCTCATAGGATATCGAGCGGCTTACTCTCTCCACCCCGTTTAGTAGTTTGGCTCGTCTGTTACCTCCCTCCCTATCACATCAAAAACCGCCATCTTTGGGAGTGTAACTACAACATCATCCTTCATAAAACAACCCAGCAACCTGACTTCAAATCTTGCCTTAATCATACCATGTAAACAGTGATGATGAAGTTCAAGTGAAGCATTAAGTAAGCTTAAGTCTCGCATTACTCTCATAAGGCATTGGCAAAGCTCAGCAGACTGTATTTAATGCCCTGAGAGGTGGTTCTCTGCACAAGAAATGCTCCGCTTTGTTGCACCTTGCCAAGAAAACAATCTCTTGAGCAACGCAGAGAGAAGTTAACCATGTCAGTAGGATGAATTGTCCTTAATAAAGGTGTTTTCCTTACTTTTGCCAAGTTTTCTGCGATTGCTGAGTCATCTGGAAAAAGCAGCACTCTCGCATTCTTTATTCTTGGGTAATGCAGCATAAGAGGACTTCCATTTTTAGCTTTACGGCAAATTACATTAAGCCACAGTTCAGTGAGCCTTAATGCTTTGAAAGTAACAAAAATCGACGGAGAGGGATAAAAGTTTTTGATACGGCACAGACTTTCTTTTCCCGGCGAGGCCTCCTTTTCTTTCTACCTTCTCCCTGCAGCCGAGCAGGATAAGAATGGGTTAAACCTGTCTGCGGCCCACATCTGGGAATCATTTGAAACATTCCACAAGGCTTACCACATGTTTTCAGATGGACTAAATCCTGCGAAAGGCTCGGCTGTCAGAGGTTTGAAAAATCATCTTTTTTTTTCTCGCCAGGAGGGGAAAAAATGAGCAAGAGAAAATTAAACTGTATAATGGCTTTTCTCTCTCGCAGGTGAGATTAGGTAGAGATGTGGGTGGGTGGGTCCTCCCAGTGAGCGTGCATGGTTGGAGAAGTGTGTTTCTGCAACTCTTGCATGTTGGTGGTATGTTATTTGAATGTGCTTTGAGTGAAAGCTGTTTCTTAACAGCCTTTCACAGTTCAAAGGAGGCTTTGGGGCTCGCCTAACTGTTTCCATGCGGCTGATATGATCTCTTCTGCTCTCTCAATCCTCCGCTCACTCACGTTTTTGTCTTAATTCTTCACAACCTCTTACTATGAAGGGACCGACTTTAGAGCAATGTACTGTAGCTTTTCAGCACGCCTGCCTGGAACACTAAAGTACTAGCAGGGCACTCATGAGCGTTCAATATCTTCATCTTATCATGATACATCCTGAGAGGCCCTTTTATTAAGCCCAGTCATGCAGCCTTCAGCCTTGCTATTAAACTCTCTCTATGGTGGCTGCTTGACGGTTTCACTATTACACACCATTATGGGTGACAAGCTAATAAAGGGGAGACGCAGAGTGATTAATGGTTGAGCTGCTGGGAGTTCCAAATAAATATGTGGTTTTAAAAAGGCAGGACATATTAAAAGTCAAGAGACTCTGTGGATGGTGATTGACCACCAAGCCTTGGCACCTTCACAGTTCTCTTAAAGCAGATCCACGCTGAATGTAAACCCTAGAAACTGCTAGACTGCTGGCCTTTCTGATGTCTAGACCCTGGCCTCTCATGTTCCCCCTGTGCATTAGGCGCCCCACTGTAATTGTCCACTGACATTTGGGAGCTGGAAATGTTTCTCTTGGGTGTGGGTGACACGCTGCCACTCTCTCTTTCTCTGTGCGAACCAGGCTGTGCATTTGGTCTGTGGCCTCCTGCTGGGGGTGGAGGCATTGATTGGCTAATGTTACCACACTTTGGAAATAGCGCTGGACTTTCACGCTGGACAGTAAACCTGAAGAGGCAGAAACTGAGCACCTGCTAAAGGGCTCGCCAGGTGCCTTGTAAAATGAAACATGAGAGAGACACTTAACTACAGTCCTGAAACAATGAGCATCTACAGGGACTATTTTATGTTATGGATTTCATTGGAGGATTCAGAGGATTACGGATGCTGAGAGCACTGGACATTGGGCCTCATAAAGCACGTCAGACTTAGACTTAAGGCTAGCAAGACATTTTTCAGTTCTTTTTTGGTGACCTCTTGAAGGAGTAAAAAAGTTTCAGGAACATATCTTATTTTCTGACACGACAAAACTTAGATTTTTATAACATATTGTCATTGTCTTTGTGACATCTCTCATTGTTGTTGAACAGGTGTTATGAAGCCCAATGCTATATTGGGATGAAAGTGGCAAAAAAGGTTAAAAGTGGTAGAAATAGGCAGAAAAAATGCTGAAAACGGGTAAAAAATGGTATAAATTGGTTAAAAATAGAGAAAAGGTGGCAAAAATGGTTGAAAGTGGTAGAAATGGGCAGGAAAAAAGTGCTAAAATATGGGTAAAAGAAAGTGGCAAAAATGGGTTAAAAGTGGAAATAAAAGGTTAAAAGTGGTAGAAATGGGCAGAAAAAAATGCTGAAAAGGGGTAAAAAATGGTATAAATTGGTTAAAAAAAAGAGAAAAGGTGGCAAAAATGGTTGAAAGTGGTAGAAATGTGCAGGAAAAAAAGTGCTAAAATATGGGTAAAAGAAAGTGGCAAAAATGGGTTAAAAGTGGAAATAAAAGGTTAAAAGTGGTAGAAATGGGCAGAAAAAAATGCTGAAAAGGGGTAAAAAATTGTATAAATTGGTTAAAAAAAGAGAAAAGGTGGCAAAAATGGTTGAAAGTGGTAGAAATGGGCAGGAAAAAGTGCTTAAAATGGGTAAAAAAACTGGCAAAAATTAGTCAAATGTGTAAAAAATAGGTTAAAGTGGTAGAAATGGACTGGAAAAAGTGCTGAAAATGGGTTTTTAAAAAGGTGGAAAATGGTTTGAAAGTGGCCTAAAAAATGGGCGACAGCTGGCGCAAATTGGTTAAAAGTGGAAAATCAGGGCAGAAGAATGGGCTGAAAATGGGGTTATAAAGTGGTCAAAAGGGGCCAGTGACTGTCAGAAATTGATTAAAAGGGGCACAAATTGGCTAGACTTGGCATAAAATTGGTTTGAAGCAGTATAAAATAGGGTAAAGGGGCAAAAAAGGGCGAAAAGTGTCAAAAATGGGTTAAAAGGGTCAAAAATGGGATTAAACTGGCAATAAGGGGGCTGATGTTTGTGGAATGTGGCCAAAAAGTGTCAAAAATGGCCAGAAAAAGGGGGAAAAGGGTTAAAAAGTGAGGAAAAGCAGTACAAATGAGCCAGAATAACTATTTTCAATATTAGGATCCAATAAAGCTTGGCACACTTTTCCACTCCAAAATTAGGTAAATGACAGAAAAGATGCCAGCGACATTGTAACCGATCATTCAGTCATAACTGGGTAGGGCCCATTTACTGAGTTTTTTGGGGGGCTAGCAAATTTGGGCAAGCTTGCCCATAGTCATAGCCTTATGTCTCTACCAGGTTTATAGTTTTGAATGGGTGCACATATTTTGTCTGGGTCTTTTACTACATCAAAAGTGCACGCAGTTTCACCTTCTTATAGACTACTGCGTTGTATACTTTGAAAAAAATCTTGAGATGTTTGAAGCATTTAGCCTTTTGTTTATGTTTGGATTACTCAGTCATAAATTAATTCATTTATTGGCTTGAATATTCTGTTCTTACTGTCTAACACTTACTGCCTGTTTATTTTCTGCTAAACCAAAGTCACATTAGTACACTGTTCTTTTCAAATGTTTAACAAAACCCTCTCTTTATAATCATAGAAATGAATTATTTGTTTATCTTGATGGCAGAAAGGCAGAAAGAGAGAGTCAGTAGAAAAAGAGCAGCACACAGTACTGTCTGTGCTTATTTCATGAAAAACAGTTTGATTTTTGCCTAAGATAATATAAAGACAATCAGATAAGACAGGAACATTCAGAACTTCCTCCTCCCCTTCCTCTTTTGTTTAGTCTGGTTTTGTCGTGTCATTAAGAAACGTTAATTCAGTTATGAAATCAGATGTGCCACTGTGGATGAGTTCAATGAGGGAAAGGTGATGATAAAACCCGGAGAGGTTATCTGACTTACCTGCTAGAGCTGAGTCTCATTCCTGCCTTGTATTCCTGTTCCTTGCTCTCTCTCTCTCCATCCCTCAGGGATCATCCTCTGCTTTGCTGAGAACAGCAGCATAAATGGCCTGATAAGATTGGTTATGACTCCACACATGCATAATTATAATTTCTTCACATTTTCAAACAGGAAACTGTGTTTTAGTAACCTTGCAAAGCAGATGGATTTGCCAGATTCCATGTCTGTCATCAGGCATATCCATCTTGCAAAGCTTCAGTCTGAAATGACTGTGCCAGACCCAAAAACAGTTCTGACCAATCAGCGTCATTTGAGGGGAAAAAGAAGGGGGTTGGGCGGGGCGGGGGGCCTCTCCAGCCCCAGGTTGAGGCACATAGTGATGAATCCTTACAACCCAAACTTAAAACTTACACGACTGTATATTCCTAACACAGTCATTAAAAGTGGAAAAAATTGCTATTGAGTCAAAACATTATTGCTAGGCTGTAACCATGTTTATTACAGAAATAAAAATCAGCATTTAACTATGAAGCTTTATTAGGTTTCCTTGAATTATGGGACCAGCTCATGAGGACACCTGAGGAATTGAGGAGCTTAGCACGCCGTCATTGCTTCACTACCAGTGGCTTGGTTTGTACGGTATAAACATAAGGCTAGGAGGCAAGCTGGAATTTCATGGCATAATGAGTGAAAGAAGGGAAAAACTTGCCTTGCTCTGTCCAAATGTGAGAAATTTGATCCAACAGCTTCAATTGATAATCCAGGAAGTCCTTGAAGAAATATTCCTTTAGGATACATGTATATCTTAGCTTTTTTAAAACTTAAAGAAGTACAGAAGTACAGTGACGACTTATGCAGAAGTTGCATGAAGCAGAGCGCACAAACAGGTTTATTTAAACTACTAATCATATCCACTTTTACTACTGACATTACAGTAGTACAGAGATGTCTTGAATTTGTGAGTGAAAGAAAATGTAAAACTTTTACTTACTCCATTGAATGCCACAAAAGTTGTTTACAGCATGTTACAAAATGCCCCAATTAATAAGTTTGCCTCTGATCAGGCTGATATCCAAACAGAGAGGTTGCACCTGCATGACCAATCAGATATCAGGAAGAGCACATAACACTTAAAGCCACCCTCTGGAAACACTAGGTAGATCACACTGGTCACAGTTGAAAAAAAAGATCAAACTTTTTCACCTTTCTTGACATTTATCTTGAGTTAAGCTAATGACTGAAGCTAACAGGTTGTGAGCTGGGCTAAGATTACAGGCTGTTGGCTTTAGCATCATATTTACCATAGAGAAATAAGAGTTGCATTATTCTTTTAATTCATTCATGTTGACAAAGTACCGGATGGATTTTTTGCCCCACTTACTGAAGTTTTGACAATTGCATTGGTTATATAATCTGACTTTACCACAAAAAAAAAAACTTAAAGAATGGTCTGGAAAAGTGAGTCATTTTTTTGTGCGTTCATTTTCCTATCTTCTTAATCACCTCGGGACTCCTTCATACACTGACTGACCCATTTTGAGAGTCTGGACTCGCTTTGAAACCTCTTAATGGATTTAAGCTATTGAAGTGAAAGAAACAAGTTAGTGGTAATTCAAGACTTACAGGAGCATTCAAAGACGTTCTGTATGCATGTTGTACTTAATCCTTTATGCCAATGCCAGGCCTGTCTGCCACTTCCTCTCACTCCTTTACAGCCTTAACAATGGAGAAGAAAGAGTCAGGAGTCTTGATCTTTGCAACATGCCAGATTTAATTTCAGTATAACTACTGATGTACATTACAAGCCACGGAGTCCAGTCTGACATACAGTATGTGGAGGCTATGTAAAGCATTAAACCCAACAGGCATCACGTGGCTTTTCACTATGCATGACATGTAGTTACGGCTGTACAGTACATGCTGAAAATCTGTCTGTATTCACATATAAGTGTAGAATGGAGCTGCAAAGACATTAAGATTCAACTCCAGTAACTCCCAGTGTAAACCTGGCTACAAGTGGAGGATGCAGCTGGGCTTAGGACACCCCAGAGGCCTCCTATCCAACTAGGAGACATGCAGAGGAAACGCAACGCAACACAATACAAAACCTTACACTGTGGTGTAACCAGTAGACTTCTCCATTGGTGGAATGGTTGGCTGCTGTTATCCTGATTTGTGTGACAAAAAGTCAATATTAATTCTACTAAGAATGATATAAAAGACCACCAGCAAAAAATAATACGCTGTGTATGATGTAAATTAAAAACAGAATGCAAAAATATGCAAATCTAATAAATCCATATTTTAATCACAATAGAACACAAAAGAAAACACCAGATGTGAAAGCTGAGACATTTAAACATTTCATAGAAATCAAAAGCTCATTTTGACAAATGTCAAAAAAGTAGGGACAGGGCAACAACAATCTGTAAACATCTGGGAAGTGAGAAGACCAGTTACTGGAGTTTTTGGAGAGGAATGTTGTCCCATTCTTGTCTGATGTAGATTCTCACCAGTCCTGAATATTTTGTTCCGTGTTTTTTTTTTTTTTTAGTTCAGCACCTGGACTCTTCTACTGCGAAGCCATGCTGTTGTGATCAATATGGTATGTGGCTTAGCATTATCTTGCTGAAATATGCAAGGCCTTCCCTGAATGGGAGCATTTGTTGCTCTAGAACCTCAATATGCTTTTTGGCATTGATAGTGCCTTTCCAGATGTATAAGTTGCCCATGCTAGGTACTAATGCAACCCCATACCATCAGAGATGCAGGATTTTGAGCTGTACGCTGATAACAAGCTGGAAGATCCCTCTCCTCTCTACTCTGCAGAACACGGCTCCTGTGGTTTCCAAAAAGATTTTCAATTTTGATTCATCCTACCACAGAACAGTTTTCCGTTTTGCCTCAGTCTCTTTTAAATGAGCTTTGGCCCAGAGAAAACCGCAGCATTTCTGGATCATGTTCACAAACGGCTTGAGATTTACAATCATTGGTTTTTGTTGTTTTTTAAAATATTTTACAAAGCGCTCAACTTTTTTTATATGTGAGGTTGTAAATAAAACCAGAAACTTTCAGTATTAGTGCTCAATCCAGCTCCAACTCCAGCACAAATGGAATAAAATATGCAACATAAATTCTCAGTTTACTTAATTTTCTACAACTTTAAGCTAACAGAGTTCGTCCTTAAAACTGTTATTCTTCAGTGCAAGGCCAATAATATCACTATATAAACACATCGGGACTTGATGTTTTGGGAGGAAACAATAAATATTTAAAAAGAAGCAAATAATGAATAAGATGATGGATAAGAGTCACAACATCGCTGAAAAATAAATGACACCCACTTTTCCTTTAGGGGAATCAACCCAAAGAGAAGAAGGGAGAGGTTTGAAGGGGATTAACTTGGCTAACTGGCACTTGCCTATACTTTGATGATGAAGAATCATTTGTGCTTCACTTCCAAAATGACAGCATGATTGAAAATACATAAAGGCTGTACATACATTTGTAGGCTTTCAGATGGCGGTATAAGGGGATGGATTTTCTAATGGGCACTGTATACTTGCATGAAAACATCACCAAGTGAAGTTCCACAAAGACTTTGACTGTTGAAGTGTTGTAAAGAGTGTATTGCTTGGTGCATAAGAGTTGCAAATGCCCAAAACTTCTATTGTTTGATACAATGTTTTTTGCTGTGGAGATGGATGTCTGAGTCCAGTTGCTTAGCTTGCTGCCACTGTAATGGATGGATGGATGGATGGCTGGATGGATGGCTGGATGGATGGATGCATGGATTGATGAATGCATGGATGGATGGCTAGACCTCAATTATGTACAACCGGTGACAGGTGAGATGTGCTGTCCATCCTTATATACAATCACTGAGAGGGGTTCTGAACTACAACAACACTAATACAATAAGGTTTGACGAGCCTCCCTGTCACTAGCTGACTATTACAGATCAGTTTTCGTGTAAATGTGTTAAACTTAGTGTAAAATAAAATATACAGTAAGGCATACTAAGTCCCTTTGATCATCAAAAAAAATAAAAAATACAATATCATGTGTCAATCCTGCTGGACGGACTCCAAAACTCATTTTTTTAATGAACAGGTTTGTTTTTCTGTGTGTATGTGGTTTTTTTTTTTTTGGGTTTTTTTTTGCGTCCATCTAAGCTAAATAGAGGACTGAAAACTATTCAGAGCAGTGGCTGCAGCTCCCTCTCTCTCTATCCGTTGGCATTAAAACTTCCAATTAAACACCATGTTGTGCCCATTCATTTTGAAGAATGCAACCGTGGAACATAATAGATGAATGCCAAAATTTGAACCTAGAGCCAAGGCTGAAATGAAAAGATGTCCGACAGCTTTTTAGTACTTTGCACAGCTCGATCATACGCAGATTTGCACAAATAATAAGTTTATCAAGGTCCCTGTCAGGAGTGGATTGATCCACTGTGTTTTTCTTTTCTTAATCAAAGAGTGAAAGACCATAAAGTCCACGTCATTGCTTTTTGTCTTTGCAGTATTGGAATTTTGTTTATTTAATTTTATTCTTGCAGTGACTAGAAAAAGAAATGCATCTGACTCACTGTGCAAGACTTCCAACAGTGACTTTTTTGTATTGGATCATGTGTCTGAAAAAACACCTCTGAAAAAAAATGTCTTGTGCATACAGACCTTAAGATATAAAGGTACACGTGGAACCTTTTCTCATGAAAAGGGCGAGGCCATCCCGTCTTCAGTAACTCAAGCAGAACAAGTTGCCAACAGAATCATTGTCAGTATCTTGATATGCAGTTGGGGCTTACATATTGCACTATTTTGGGCACTTTTAGCCCATTGAATTGACAGCAGCCCCTTCCACCAGGTTGGTACAGTTCACAGCACAGCAGTGTCCTTTTGAAACAGACACTCTTGTTCATGGAAGTTCTATGACTTTATCATACTGTTTTATGAAGTTTTCTTTAACATTGTCTCCTGTAAACCAATCATAAGTTTAAGAAAGCTGCAGAATTTGTCAACAGAGTTCTCAATCATAGAGTTTCATGTGCTCTTTTTTGCAATAAATGACCAATAAAAACAAAACTATTCTGAAAAATGATCACTTGGACATAAATCAGCATAAGAACAAACTATCAAGATATGTTTCAAGTTTGATAAAAATTATTTTACCAGCATTTTACTTTACAGTTTGACCCATTTCCCATCTGTCAACATGGAGGACATATGACCCATATTGCATTCAGTCAGAAGTGGGAGCTCTAAATGTTTTTCTGTCACTCTCAGGCAGCTGTTGCTCTGTCTATCTTAATCTAGAGTCTATGGTCAGGATCCAGTGGAACTAGACAGTTTCATCTACTTTACCACTCTGTTATGACAGCACCAGTGCATACTTCTCACAACTCCCTCAGTCCATGCTCACCAGCATGCCTATGTGTCCCATGTCACAACTAACAACTCCCCCCTCGAGCGCTGCATTCCTCACTCATGTGGGGATGTGTGACAACTCACACAGCTTAGTGCCACTCACAGCTTTTGTTTGAGAAAGCCTTGAAGGCAGCAGGGGAAACAAGGAGGATACTGTCGCTCCTGCACTCCCTCTCTCTCTGTGGCACTGTCAATGCTCCCAGGAAAAAAGAAAAGATGAAAAGACACTGAGAAGGTAACATAGAGGCAAAGTATGTCACTAGCTGTCTTGTGGCCTTTTGTCCAATCATATGGGACGGGGAGGTTCACATCTAACACCTGTCACCAAACTTTGCTTTCTGGGGCGGAAAGATATTGAGTGTTGCAGTTGTTTCTAACAGAGAGGGAAGAGAAGCTGAGCCTTTCTCCTTTGCACGCATATGAGACACACACTTGTTTGCAACTACTGTAAATACACTAGCTTCATCCCATTGATGTTTTACCCTTACAATGATTTTATAAATCAGTCATGGTCAGTATAATTTTGGCCTTTTCACATAAAAATGACAAAAAAAACCTCTCTAATGTAAAAGTCAAAATAGATTTCTACAAAGTAATGTCAATTAAATAAAATTTTTTGATGTAAAATAAGTGATGCATAAATATTCACCCCTTTGAAGTGACTGACCTAATTCAACAGAGGTCCAGCCAACTGGTGCTACAGTCTCACAGTTAGTGAAATTTAGATCACCTGAGTGTAGTAAATGTGCCTCAAGTGATTGTAGTATAAAGACAACTGTGTCTGGAAGGTCCAGTCACTGGTTAATCAGTACTCCTTGCTACAATTACACCATGAAGACAAAAGAACACTCCAAGAAACTCAGAGAAAAGGAACTTAAGCAGCTGAGATGGGAGAGACTCTGCGTACAATAACTGTTACCCGGGTTCTTCACTAGTCAAAGCTTTATAGAAGATTTGCAAAGAGAAAGTCATTGTTGGAGAAAACTCAGTTCATTTAAATCTTGACCTGAGTTTGTCAAAAGGCATGTGAGAGACTCCATGGTAAAGTGGGAGAATGTTTCTTTGGGTTGGCTGAGACCAAAATGGGGCTTTTTGGCCATTAGACAAGACTCTATGTTTGACAGACACCAAACACTGCACATCACCACAAACACGCCATCCCTAATGTGAAACACAATGGTGGCATTGTCATGCTGTGGGGATGCTTCTATGCAGCTGGCCCTGGAAAGCTTGTAAAGGTAGAGGGTAAAATGAATGTGAGAAAATATAGGAAAATCCTGGGGGACAAATTTATTCTGTCAGCAAGAGAAATACAGCGTGGGAAAGAATTATTTTCCAGCAAGAGCGGAGAGCGGAGTCATACAGCAAAAGCTACACAGAAAAGGTTTGAATGCCATAAGGTGAATGATCTGTAGTGGCCGAGTCAAAGCACAGACCTCAAGCCAATAGTGCCCATGGCTGGAGTTGAACAGGGCTGTTCACACCTGATCCCAGTGAAAACTGACGGAGACGGAGCTTGAGCAGTTTTGCAAGGAAAATGGAGTGAAATTGCAGTGTCCAGATGTGCAGGCCTGACTGAGACCTATCCACACAGACTTAAAGCTGTGATTGCAGTCAAAGGTGTCTCTACTAAAAACTGACTTGAAGGGATGAATACTTATGTACTCCATGACACTTATTTTACCTTACATATTCTTATTCAATGGACATTACTTTGTAAAAATCTGTTTTGATTCTGACATTAAGTTTATATATATATATATATATATGTTTCTGCAATGGTTAATACATCAATATGTAGAAGCTCTTTAACCCAAATGATATTTTTAATGCTAAAATATAATTATTATTGTTATCCATGAATTTTCAAATTTACTGATTTACCAAAAAAACCTGAACAAATAGTAAAGCACATTAATATTTCTTGATTAATATGTCAAATTATAGTTATTTACTTGCATTCCTGAACAGAAAAATTACTTGAAGTGGTTGAATGTTATGCTTGATTAATTTCTGACTTCTCAGAGAAGCCCAGTGAGCCAGCTCAATTTTGGGTGAATTCAGTTTGAAATTCCTCATTCCTGTTCAAAATGGCAAAACGTGGTGAGCTCACTGAAAATGAGAGTCCGCATTAAAGCACTTCATGATGCTGGATGGTCTTTGAGACAAACATGACAGGTGGTCTAATAAATTTGTTAAGCACTGCAGTATATATATGTATGTATATATATTGACCTGTTCCCTTAAGTGGAAGGCATTTTAAATAATATGTTAAAATTCTACTCAGACAACCAGAAACATTTTAAATATAAAGATTAAAAAACAGCTGTGTGCTGTCTGACAGTAAAACGCAGTGTCAGCAAGCACACAGTTGGGTTGCTCTTTGACAAATGTATAATTTGCTTTAAATATAAAAAGAGCTGCTGCTCTGACTGCAATCTGTTAGAGGAATCCTCTGAGTGGCGGACTGTAACAGAAAGAACCGGCAGCCCGAATGCAATGTGACAAAAAAAAAGGGTACATTACAAATGGTGGGGGGAGATATTTTAGAGCCTTTAATGGTGCTCTCAGCAGGACAGGGAGGCATAGTCACGCAACGCACAGAGGGCCAGACTGTTTAAAGTTTTATAAAAATGATACATATTTGAATAAAATTGGAGGATTCTCCAGTTTTTTGGGTGTGCCATTGTAGAGATGTGCAGCTGTTTTTTAAGGCTTAAAAAACAAGACACATGCTTCAGAAAACTAGGTATGTTCACATAAAACCTAAATCACGGATCTTAAAAAAGACTAAGTGGGGATGAGGCTACTGTTTTTAACCTATATCTCTGAAAAGTGAACATTTAAGTTTCTGTTTAAACATTTATTGCAGTAGTTGTGTGGCATTCTTAGTTCCTGAAGGTAACTTTCTTGTTTTTACATGCTGAATTAACACAATTTGTCATCAGTGTTTTCCCAAAATCCCTGACATTTTTAGCCTTTTGAAAATGAGTAATAGTTAACTGTGCCTTCTTTTGGCTTAGAATACTCTGTTAATGTTGTGTTTGGGTGTACTGCTTTAAAAGATCAAAAATTACATAACTGTATATTCACTGAAGGCACTATTGACTTTAAACCTCACATTAAAGGTTATGTTCTTAAGCAACTCAAGAAAGTGTGCTTTGGCTGCTGAAAATAAAGTGGAGTTATGTGTTAGTTAGGCTCTGATTGAACAGGCATGCACATTTACATCACAAAGAATTGTCTCATTTCATAAAAAAATGAAAGAACGATATTGAGTTTAACGCCTGATTGGTAATGTATTTTATTTCATCTTTAATAAAATACTTTACTTTCTAGAAGATAATTAAGAAACTTTAACATTTTTCATACAGGAAACCTGATCAATTTATTGAATGTTTATAGATATGATGCAAATTTTATATAATTTTGCAAAGTGGATGGATTGTTAGATTCCATGTCTGCCATGAGGCAAATCCATCTTGCAAAACCTTTGTAGGAAACATTTGTGCCAGGTCTGAGAATGGACGGACCAATCAGCATCATTTGAGGAGAACAAAGGCTTTAGTTGTGCTGCAAGTCGGTAAACAATGGCTGTCGCTGGTAAAGGGATTAGCTCAGATGTAGCTATAGAGGCAGTTTAATCAGAACTGGAAAGCATTTTTTTTAATCAAAAGAAGAGCAAAGAACTGCAATGAAAGCTTTTCTTGGAGGAAAAGCCTTTTTGTGTTTGAATTTTGTCTACCAACTGGCTCCTCTAATGGTGAACAATGATAGCAGCTGCTTGTGGAGCTCAAATTATATACAGTACGTTGCTCAGCAGGGTTGCACATGCTCAGTATGCCATATAACTTGTTGCTCTGACTGGTCTGTAATGACTGTGACAGACAGAATGTTCCACCAATCACCTTCTGAGAAGTTTTCAAAGGTCTGCCCTTTCCAGACACAGACTAGGGGGTTGCCAAGAAGGGTGTGAATTTATTCAATGCAATGTATATATTATAATGTATGTATAGATTTTTAATAACCAAGTTAAAATTTACAGAAGCCCTAATGTACAAAAGCATTTCATTTAACTACATTTTCCTTGATAATAAGTTCATTTTTGCTTTTCTTTCTTTTCAAAATCTTCTTTTATTTATCCCATGATAAGTTAGTTTCAGTCATTTTCTACAGATCTTGATAAATTAACGTATTATTACAACACATTCTAATTGCAGACAGTACATCTCTGACAGCCCCTAATTTATTCATAAACAAAATCTGGCAGCTATATTCATGAACTAACCACACTTAACATTTCATAAATGAAAAAGAGAAAAAGGCTGGATCTTCTCTGGGATTAAATTATGTGTTGACTTGTTTAAGTAGTAGTTACACAAATAGTGGCTCGCTTTAGGTTTGTTAGCTTTAGCTAAAGCTAACATTGCTAAGCTAGCTAAGTAATTCACATTACTACATAAGCCAATGTTAGGTCAAGTTACCTCTAACAACGTGAGCGTTAGCAACATAGCTAAAGCTAACATAGCTACATAGCTATTTTGTGAGTTCAGCTTTAGCTTCATTATCTACGTAGCTAAAACTAAGGTATTGATGTAGCTTACATAGCTGCTTTGTGATCTTAGCTTTAGCGACATTATCTACGTAGGCAGCCTATGCAGCTAACAGAGCTACATAAGCCATGCTTAAAGTGTTTTCATGGAGGGTGAGCTGTTTTCCTGTTGTAGCAGAGGGTTATCTCAGCTTCATAAAATGTCATGTAATAATGATTTACAGGTCAGGTTTTAACTTTAAAATTTTGGTTACCTGAACCAATAACCTAACCTTAAATGGCAGTTTAATCTGATTTTATTTCAAAGGTTTTAGTGTGTCTGAAGCCAGACTGTCTTGACAAAATCTGCCATGGAAAAACAACATTTTTTTCCATAATAAAAAATGATTACTGGTATGTTTTTAAATCAAAAAGCATAATCTCAAAGAATAAATGTTGAAGTAATGAATTTGTATGAAAGCTGTATATTTGTTATTTTTGTTAGATTACAAGTAATTATAATTGTTCAACTGAGAATATCCTACAGTTTGTCAAAATGTGCCCCCCTGGTAGTGAGGATAAAATTAATGTGGCCCTCCTTGTCACCCAATTTGCCCATCCCTGGCATTGAGAGTTCCCTTTAAATGTGTCTTGTAGGATACTATTTTAATCACAATGTACAAACATAATTTTATATAGAATGCAAAACCCTCTGTTAGGGACCATTTTGCCCAGGACTAGTCTACTCTGACTTTAATATGTTTATTTTACTGGCAATCTTTAGTAATGTTAGAAAAGAAGACTCTTATTAAAGCGTTTTCTATATAATCATGCTGCATTTACATCTGTGGTTTTATTGCAGTAAATGACTGACAAAGGGGAAGAAAATCATTTTAAATATACAACCCAACAATTGCTGCAGGCCTTAGAATTGTTGTTAGTTCCCATCTTTCCAGCAGAGCTCTGAGCACATCTGGAAAAAGCAGGACAGTCACTTTTTAAGGACTGGCCCCCAGAAAAGGAGATGGGCGTGTCCTAGGCTGGTATTGGATTTCACAGCCAGAGAACGTGACTGCTATGGTTGCCTGTACGAAAGCGGTGCCAAACTTGCCTGCTCTGTGAACGCGGCACACCGTTTCTTACCTACCTACCGGTTTACCCAGGGAGGGAGGAAGAGCAGGAGGAGGAGAAGAGGGGAGCTAATGCCACTCTGCACTCGTGAGAGCCACGGTTAGCATATTTGAGAGTCGGCAGAAAACTTTGAAAAGAGTATCACCGCAGCGGGGACATATACAGCTGCGCGGCTCAACTTCCACCAGCAGCTGCAGCAGCTCGAGAGGACCGGGAGGAGGAGTCAACAGGTCCCAGGTACTACCATCCACTTGTCATTGACAGCTTGTCAACATTTGACAGCATGCGTACAGGTCTCAGCCTCTGTTAGAGGTTAACCGAACACCGTATTAAACTGTTTCATCTGGAGGAATTTGAATGCGTCATGCGTTGCAACGGTTAGAATATGAGCGAGCATGACAGGTTTTTAACTGCCGTTCACTGACAGAAAGGAGTGGACTGAGCAACTACAGTCCGAAACTCCTGTCAAGTTTTCAGTCAAACGGAGACGAAACGCTTTCGTTGTCGGACATTCATGATATTTTTGTTTGTTCGAGCGGGGTTATATTCAGCGGGGGATAGGACGTCTTTCAGGGCAGCTAGCTTAAAAAGCTAACGCTCCTGTGCTCCTCAGTGGAGCTCGTGCAGACACTGACAGCTTCCTCCAGCCAATTCGCAAAACAAACGAAGTGACCTTGTGGCTTTTCACTTCAAAAAGTGTCGATTGGAGGAGTTAAAAACGTGCAATGTTGTGTGCCTGACCGCTTGTACCCTCTCAGATAGGGGCTTGTTTGTTTTGCAGCGTCAGAGCAGCGGAATGTGGAGAGATATGTATTTTTTGACGAATGTAACGGTCGACATTGCCTCGTTGCGGGCTGCTTGAATGCTTGAGGTGAACTTTGCTCGAGTGTGGAGTATACTTTGTTGTTGTTAATAGCTGTCATATCAGGAGCCCACTTCCTCTCCTCGATGTGGTGTATGAACAGGCGTAGCTCACGAAAAGGGGAGGACAACCACATTCTGCATTCTTTTGATGTGTGTTGGAAACTTGATGACCCTAAACACACATGCATGCATTCCTCTGACGTAAAAAAATGATGCCTTCGAGTGTGCTGCAAACTGACAGATATATGTCCTTATTTGTCAGCACCCCTGATAAACCCCTGCCAGCTTAAGGTGTCTAGATCTCAGCAAATTAGATGTCATGAGTGTGTTATAATTTTGAGTCGCATACCCTGCAGCGTACTTGACTTAAAGTGTTATCTTGTAAAATGTTGTCAAATAAAAGCACAGATTAGCAAGAGTGCTTATTACCCTTAATTTAAAGTGGTAACAAGTGCTTTGGAGCTGCTTCCTTTTATTTGATAAATCTATGCACCATATGGCTCCTGGAACAGCATGATTTGCTGAATGGTATTTTATGATATTACAGATATGTTACAGATTAATACTGCTTTTGATAATGGAAGTGCAGACTGTTTTTTTTTTTTTAATAGAAGTGGCGCTGGGAGAAGAAGATGCCCTTTAACATGACAACCAGTGACATTCAGAGCAAGATGCATTAGAGGCTGAGTCACTCAGTGGGAAATTTGGTGTAGCATATCTGAGGGTTTTCCCACCCTGTCACCCCCCCAGGGACGCTGGAAGTCAGTCAGTGTAGGGCGGTAGCTCAGAGAAAGTCACTCCACATGATGACGTCATACTAAATACTTTGCGTCATTCATAGGCTTTGCTTTGAGCGCCAAGTTTACTAGTATCTAGGATTTATTATTTACATTCTACACAATTTTCACAAATGAATATACAGTGACCTTTAAAATCATTGTGCGCTTTCAAGCAGCTTCGCAGTGAGCAACATCGAGGGCAGGCATACAAACAACACAGTGATGACATGAAAGAGCATATTCAAGGGCATTAAATGACCTTATCATCATGACACAATAGTTTATGATAATGCAGGGCAATGAGAAGGATGCAGACATCCCATCCAGGAGATGGGCATTAGCAGACACAAGCATGTGACCTATGCATATCAAACAGCCATTACTATTATTTATAACTTCAATCTGCGGTGCATTATACACGCCTCATTGATGAAATGAGTTGAATGTTCAGATTAAGCTTGTCACCCCTGTCTATGTTTCAAACCCTCTAGGCTTTATGCAAGTTTTGATAATTTATTGAAGGTTCTGAGTACAAAATAATTGAATATTTGGATGATGCAAAATGAAAAGAAACATTCAGTTTCTTCACTGGATTTGGTATGAGGATGTTGTGATATGAATGATAATATATTTCAGAGTTATAAATTCCAGAGGATCTTTAAATCATTCTACCAGATGAACATTGCTATGCAAGTCTAACTTAGCTGTAACAACACAACACATCCAACTGTACAATAGCTTTTGTAGTATGTTAGAGTAGCCTTGATGATTTTTACTTTAATGTGTCACAGAATCTATTGTGATTGTTTTTTTTTTGTATCCTGATTGTTTTTTTAATATCTGGTTGAGCTCTGATTGGCAGAATTGTTTCTTTTCTTTAGTTTTGTACTTGTTTTAAAAGCTTTTTTGTCTGCTTTACACAGAGAGCCTTATATCCTTCAGCCACCAAACACTTGCTAAAGGAGAGTGCCACTATGTAGTAGGGTTGTCATGTTTTTAAGCTTGAAATGAAACAATTTAGTGATATTCCTAGGCGAATGGTTAAAAATCTGGGTACACCAAACGATAACTGCTCTTGAAAACAGGCAGGACTCTATTTTCTAGATCAGACTAATGTGAAACTGCACTCTGCAAGATGCAATCACTGCCATTGGTTTCCTATTGTTAAGTGTTGCTGTTTTAAAGCAACATTATGTAGGGATTTGGCTTGATGTATTTCAGTGTGTGGCATAGACACCAATCTCACTGTTGAAATTTAATGTTGGAGCTACTATTCTAAGGTGGAAAAGTTACACAACAGCTTAAAAAAGCATTGTGGCAGTAGCTATTAACTGGAGCTACAGAAGCAGCTAGAAGCTGACAGGGATTGTTGGTGTGAAATGGTAAATCAAAGGTATTAAAAATTAGATTAACCAAATAGTAATTCTTGTGCAGACTACTTAAGGACCAGATGTTTGCTTGTTTAGCTGGCTAATACGCATCCCTCATAATAGGGCTGGGCGTTTAATCGCAAATTAGATTAAATCGTAATATGGCCTGCTGCAATTTACAAATCGCAGAAGTTGCAATATTTCTTTTATCTTGAAAGGTGTCAAAATACCAGTTAAATACATCAATTTTTGTTTGCAGCAGCAGTGATTTTATGCACACTATGCAAACATTCAAGTGTAATTTTTTTATAATGGTTTACAAAAATCCTCCTTTTTGTGTTTTATGTTTGTTTTTCTCAATCAAAATGAGTGACATAAAAATGATAATGTCCTTAAACAAAGCAAATAACATCACATTGGCAATATGAGCAAAAATAGTTCATTCTAAATAAAACTGATGAAGCCTAGCGTTACTTCACGAAGGTCATACCCTAGCTGCGATCAGCTGGTAGCCAGCCTCACCTCCTCCGCCCCAGCCACCTCCTTTGTAGCTTAAAGCTTGTTGCACCCCCATATTCAGATTCATGCTACTATGGATTAATTGCTTCTGAAAAAATTTCATTGTTTTCAATGCACATGGTCTGATTTATGGAATTATTTATTGCTTGAATTTGTTGAAAAATACACAAGAGTGACCTAAGAATAATCATATATTAAATTGCAATTGCAATATTGGGGGAAAAAAAGGGAAATTAGATTATTTTTGCAAATTGTTCAGCCCTACCTCATACAAGAATAATCAAACACTTCTGATACCTGTGTCAAATACCATGGCAACTAAAGAGAGTTAACAATGATTTATTCAAAACGTAAAAACTATCAAACAACTCAGTCTGTTTTAGGAGGGGCATTATTTAACAAGTAGTTGTATGAACTTAACATCAAGATGCACAATATTGAATATTGGATATATTGTCCAATATGTTGATATTGTCAACTTTAATTTGGCTGATAGCGATATCGATACCTATAGATTCATGCACCAGGTCTCACCTGGACCAGAAAAGAACTGTTACTCTTATTGTGACCGTCAATTTGTTTTTTTGAAACAGACATACAGCAAAAACAAACCGAGTTCGATTCTGCAATAAATGAAATAAATGATTTTGATTAAGTGTACAGTATATGCTAAATTTATTTTTAACGCTAGCTGTATAAAGCATGCTCCATGTGGCTTTTAGAGCGCTTCAAACAGCACTGTAACAACCTGCTGACAGACTGTGACCTCTGTAGAGCACTCAGTAACAGTGTGACTCTTTTTATTGAGTTTATATTTTACAATCTGTTTTGAACAACAGGTTTGTAGGGTTGTTCACAGAGAAAGTGCTTGAAATAACAGTTTTATATTTAAAATTAATTTTACTAGCTTCAGCTCAGAGCTTAGATTTCAGTCCTTTGAACACAGTTTAAAGTTTAGGAAATGAGGACAGAAAAAGAATAAAACTTTGGCTGAGGTTGGCCCACTGATACTGCTTTTTACTGCAAGACTTATTTATACATTCTACCTATTAGTATGGCTAATATGTTTGAAATTGTGGCAATATATTTTCTGTAAATAATAGATTTTTTTGCATGTTATCTGTTCATACTTATATGCTGATAATATTGTGCATCCCCGATTTTATACATAGTAAAATGGTATTTATCAGAAAAAAACCCTCACATATCCAATTAAAAGAGCAGAAAACATAAGACAAAACTTCTGAAAAAGCTGATGACGACCACATCAACGTCACCCCTCCTCTTAATGTGTTTATCACTTAAATGCCTTGCCATCCTTGTAACTGGCTTCTGTCACTAGATGATTTTGAAAATAACTTTGCATTTAAAAACGAAATATTGTATAAATCTACATTGAAATCTAACAGTATATCCCTATCTTAATGCTTAAGAGGGGGAAAACAGGCATCCATAGCTGTCTCACTTGTTAGTAAGATAAAAAAAAAAAGGGACAGGAAGATTTTGTCATGCATTCAGAAATAAGAACGCTGCATTTGGCCTTGAAACACCATACAGAACCTAGAAAATAAAGTTTTGTTAATATATTGAACAGCTCAGTTTTGGTCCTGTTTTTAAAGAAGCATCAGTGCTCTTTTACACAAAACAAAGAGAGAGTTCTTTGACTACTAGCAACCCTCTGTTACAAGCAGAAACAGGAAGCTGGTGCTCTCCTCGTGTGAACTGTGCCAGTTTAAGCACTCACACGCGATGGTTTCACATGGCACTAAATTTGTCATCGTTGTTGGAGCTGCAGCACACTCACTTTGTCCCCTCACACCCCTCTCACCACGTCCCTCTCCTTCCTCTGCAGATTGTAAAGTCAAGTGTGAGTGACACTGGAAAGGAAATTTTCCTCCTTTGTTCTTTAAAAAGGCAATAGTAGTGAGTCAGTAGCTCCTAGCGCTGCCCGTTTTTGTCACATGTGATGCCACGTGATGCTAGTTTTGTTGTTTTTTTTTTTTTTGCTTATCACCTTTGGAAAAAATGAATGTTAGTTTCACTGTGCACATTAGGGAAGATTTTGTGAAGGTTATGGCTTTCAGATCTGTGTGATAGTTCTACTATGCTATTTTGACAATGGTATGTTCCATGGAGCACTGATGGACAGTGTCATCTTTACAGCTCAGCAGGTCATGAGAGTGTGAATCATCCAAATCATCACAATGTTTGTGCCTTTATATAAAACACTAGTTAATGTTGTTAATACAGAATTAGCAGAAGAAAGGACATTTTTGAGAGCTATTTAGAAGATATGAGGTGTTACAAGTGTGTTCACCCTGACGGAAATTTTTGGTGTCATAATGTCATAGCTGAGGTTTTATGTGGTGCTAGCACAAAGACCATTAGGGATTGTGGCTCTTTGTTAGGATTCAGAAAGATATGGTACAGTACAATGTGACACACAAAGACATGACATGACGACATGCAGTACCATATAATATGATATGATACGCTATGCTGCCCGGATTATTGCGATATATGCTATGCCATTGGTTTCCAAATGGTGCGCTGAGATGCATTGGCGAGGCAGGTGTAGGTGTGCTGTGGGAATTTGCCCAACCATTTACTATTACAATGACTACATGTCAACTAAAGATGCTGTAACTTGTGTTGAAAGAGGCTATTTAGCACAGAAATGTGTCATGAGATTTTAGCTTGATCTTTGGTTCATCTTGGGCGAAAAAGTTTGAAAACTGGGCAATGTGTGGTTACCAGATACCAGAGTCCAAAATTAATCTTTTCACCCACTAGCCTGAGTGGTGGGTAGATGGGAAAATCTGCTGACCAAGCAGATCTTTTACCCATAAAAATAAATGTGTATTTGTGTCACATATACATCTGTTTCAGTACATTTCATGGTGATGATAGCATATGTTTTGGATCACAAATTCAAGTAACGGATTATATTGTTTTTCAGACAATGGAAGAAAAACGAAAATAAAATTAGATTATCAACATTTATAGCACTGGTTTCTCCTCAGGTGGAACATTTCCTGGTCATGTGGCCTATGGTCTTCCAAAATTTAAGCTACTTGCCAAATTGATAACCTGTTCACATTTGGTGTTTGGTGGGTGTTAACTTCAGTTCATTCAGTACCATGACACAGTAGTTCTAAACCTTTTACATTAAACTCCTTCTACTTGTGTCTTTTAAAGGTCTGAGCCCCCTCAGAATCCTCACCAAAAAATGAGATGAATTGCTGTCATAAATTAACATAAATTTAAGTTTATATAATATAACCTAAATTACAAGTGGGATATTTTATTTGCTGATGTTATATTGACTAAATATCATTTTTATAACTTCAGACAGTGGCGTGCACAGACTTTTTCAAGGGCAGGGGTGAAAAGAAAAAAAGGGGATACAGCGCGTTCTCACCACTGAAGAGGGCACTAAGTTTCGTGTGTTTTCGAGGGCACTTTAGACATGTTTATATGTTATACAAATGGCACATTATATAGCCTTTAAACAGACTAACTAGACAGACAGCTCAAGTTAGTCTGTAGTTAGGATCAGCATCCACAAGAACTGTGTAGATGCAACGATGGACTGTGAAGAACACAGAAATAAATAAATGAGTCCCTAGGGGGTCTGGGGGTCTTCCCCTGGAACATTTTCAATTAAGTAGATGCCATTTCCTGTGTTCTAGTGCATTTTAACACCAAATTAACACCAGATAATCCAAACTGGTTCTGTGAGATGTAGTTCTGGCTCAATATAGATCAAAAAAGGGCCAAAACATAAAAGTCATTGCAACAGTAATGTTTCATAGTATTTCTTGGTCTTAATGGTCTTCTGAAGTTTAGTGTGTTTTGCCAACCAGGAGAGCACTTTAGAGTGCGTTTTGGCTCCCAAGAGGGCACTTAAGTGTGTGTTTTGGCTCCAAAGAGGGCACTTTAGCACGTATTTTGGCTCCCAAGAGGGCACTTTGAAGTGTGTTTTGGCTCCCAAGAGGGCACTTTAGCGTGTGTTTTGGCTCCCAAGAGGGCACTTTGGAGTGCATTTTGGCTCCCAAGAGGGCACTTTAGTGTGTGTTTTGGCTTAAAAGAGGGCACTTTAGCACTCGTTTCGACTGTCGAGGGCACTTTAGCATGTGTATTGGCCCCCAAGAGGGCACTTTAACGTGTGTTTTGGCTCCCAAGAGGGCACTTTAGTGCACGTTTTTCAACAATTGGGCCACGAGGGGGGGCGACCGCCCCCCCGTCCCCCACTATGCACACCACTGACCTCAGAGCACAAGAGCCTTGTGTCCCCCCTGACATCTTTGGAGCCCCCCTGGTCTGAATCCCAGTATGAGAACCATTGCTATATGAGTCCAAATGCACTGCCATACTGTATATGATACAGTAACATTAAAGAAGTTGTGACACAACACAACGCCTCACAATGTCAACATACGGTACCATAAATTAACCTGACATGCCAGATGGATTTGTTTCAAACATCCATCTGGAAAACCTTCAATACAAAGTGTTTGGGCAGAGGATTTGAAAAAACTCTGAGTGTGATTGGATGAATGTTCTGTCTGTCACATCTTTACGGGCCAATCAGAGCAACAAAACACGTGATGTAGCCGCGACCGAGGTGCGCGTGTGCAGCTACTGGGGAATAATGTGAAACATGGCAACTATAGACATGTCAGTACATGACTTTTGTTGTTTTTGAAAAGAAAACAACTCACTGCTGTTCTTTGTTCTTCTTTTAACGAAGAAAATTTTGTCAAGTTCTGATAAAACTGGCACTTTAGCAGCATCCACGCTAATCTCTTCTGCCATAATTGCACCGGCCTCTAGTTGCTGCTTGCTTACGCCACGACTCCACCGCACCTGAAAGTACTGCCCCTTGTCGCTGATTCGTCCTGTCGCTTTCTAACCGGGCCCAAACGGTTCAGACGAGAGCTTATGTACATATCAAACAGTGAAAAGCCCCTGGAAGTTGACTGATATTCAGGTTACAGACCAGTAAATTTGAAAGTCCAAGGTGATGAATTCTTAATCAAGGCAATTTACTTCTTGTATATGGTGTTGTACAAAGCTTTCTCTGTAAAAGGCCTCAGTTTGTCAGGTGGTTTGATTTGGTTCAGTCAGTAGTGTGGTCTACACATGCAGCCTCACAACAGCAGCTTTCTCCTCTGTTGTTGACACGCCAGGCTGACTCACGAGGCTGTGCAGTACAAACTCATCAGGTGCTGACAGATGAGACACGCTCCCCACAATGGCAGGGCACCCAGGAGATGTCACCCATGCAGCGCTTGCCTAACGGTAAACACCTCTACCCAGTACCACCCACACTCTTGTCAGAGTTTGACTGCTTGTAAGTCTTTGTCATGAGGAGGAAGAACTAGAAGTGAGAAAAACACTCTGCAGAATGAGAGTTTCGCTTTGGTTTTATGAATTGGTTCAAATGTGTTTCTCTGTTTAATGCAGTTTCCTTTAAGAATTGTTCATTTTGTCTGCAGAGCAGCATCTATTTTCTTACACTAGAACTGTTAGGGCTGCTAATAGACTCTAGTGGAGCCATGCATTGTAGCTTTACACTAATAAAACCAGCCT
The DNA here is from genome assembly GCF_018320785.1 of Cheilinus undulatus. Classification (NCBI taxonomy): domain Eukaryota; kingdom Metazoa; phylum Chordata; class Actinopteri; order Labriformes; family Labridae; genus Cheilinus; species Cheilinus undulatus. The sequence continues at coordinate 15,338,926 of NC_054884.1, read as the reverse complement.
TGACCTAAATGAAGCAGGCCCCAACTCTGTCAGAATAAGTAGAAATAAATTGGGATATTACAGTGGTTTGGCTGTGGTGCCCGATGACGTAGACATTGCCTCAGGGACTGGGGCGAGTGTGGGAAAAGCAAGAGAGAAGAAGGGTGGGAGCCGATACCAGGAGAGTGGAGGGATTTTTGGACGGGGAGTTGTGGAGCCGCTGTGATGTTAGGATGTGGGAGCTCCACTCACGTCGGCCGCTGGCAGTTAGACAGACCTGCTTTTGCATACTGATTTCACTTTCCTTAGGACTGGCCAGGCCTTGCAAGGGTTAAACCTCCCCTCCCCTTTCACACCGCCTTCCTTTTATTCCTCTTTTTATGGCTTTGATGGTATTAAATAATCTTTACGTGTCAGAGTGTGCAGCTCCCAGTGTTCATGTCGAGAGAGCGAGAGAGCAATTAGGTCAGAGCGGTAGAATAACTCGGTTTCATCCCAGCCTTAAAGCGGCAGGGTACCTCACTTCAACCCGCTCTTTATATTCACCTCAAACCCTCAGAGTGAGATTTTTCAAAGAGGTCCAAGGCCAGCGGGGTTATCAAAGCACTCAGAGAGAGAACTTTGTATCTCTCTGTTGTATGGTCTCCTGATAAAATGTCCCAGAACGGATCATCGGTTGTGATATTTTAAGTTCCTCGCTATGTTAATTTGCCTGAAGAATCAGGCCACGTTTGTCTCCTTTTTTCCTAATGAGGCTGAGCTAAAGACCCATATAAGCTTTTATCCTGGTTATTGATTTGGAGGGTGTTTCGAGCTAAGGGTTGTTTAGGTAGACCTTGAAATCACAGACATATTTTCTACAGCAGATCCTTAAAGATGCAAATATGAAACCTTCTGTTTCTGCAGACCTGATCTGCATTGTAACATTTCACGTAGTCCCGTGTTTTAGATTGCATTTCTACCATTTGGTGTGTGAATGTTCTGGCTTATGTCAAACTGTTTCATTGCCCCTCGTCACAAGGTTTCATACTATTTTCCACACTCATTTTGTACCTTGGCTTTTCACGAAAGTGTCTCTGCCCAGTCGGACAGTCCCCCGGCGTGACAGCTGACATTTCCACTGAAAGAGCCTTATTGTTGGGTCTTAATCCCCCCTCCACCCTCCTCTCTATAAAACAATGGTATCAATTGCTTCCACTGAGTACATCAACAGCTCAGAGTGAAAGACAGAATGGCCGGGCCTGTTAGCAAGCCCGCCAGCCGTTCTGCCAGACAGCAAGACTGACCTCGTCATTCCCAGTGACAGGTCTGCGCTGCTGTCTTGAGATTCCTCATCAAGTATCTGTGCTAATATTATCTGTGTAGCATGAGAACCTTGATGGTAGCTCCGTTGCCACCTCGTAAACTCACAAATAACTGCTTGTATATTTTATTTTCCCTGTGAGACAGCAGAGCAGACCCGTGCTTTAACCCCCACCCCCCACCTTCTTAATGAATGGTCTCCTTTCTATTTTCTTTCATTTTCCCCTGGACACTGCCATTACCTTTGACAGATGATATGTTCTTCTGCTTAAAAAGTGATCCTGAGCACACTGTCACTGGAAATTGGATTCGCACTCCCACCCTTTTTGCCACTTGTCTTTTATCCATCTCTCCTTCTTCTCTCCGTCCTTCTTTTTCCCCCCTCCCTCTCTCCGTCTGCACCGAGGGACATGCTGTTAATGTTCCTTTTAGAGCTGAACTGTACTGCTGAGCTGCCAAGTTAACCCTCTGCTGCCATGAGTTAGACAGCTTGCCAGATAGCGGGTGTCACTTACACACACACACGTCTGACCAGCCAATCTGTCCTTAAGCGCTCTCTGATAAAACCAGCGCTGCTCTCTGCCAAGTGTGCGTCTGCAGGCAGTTATGACATCGTAGTGATTTCTGGTGGGCTGTCCAGGAAAACAAAACCATCCATTTTCATATTTACTTCGTTGACTCTGGTGTAATTATACTTTTAGAGTTTTATTGGGTAATTTGAAAATTTGGCCATAGAGAATATCCAAGAAGAAAAATGGATTACAGTGCTCACACTGGTTGACTCCAGATTATTTTCATCACATGTAATTGTGATGATTATGTTTCCATTAATCTATTATTTGTTTATATCGTTAAATTTGATGTTGCTCCAATTAACAGTCCATTCAAGTTCACAATGTAATTCAAAAATAAGATATTCATAAACAAAAACTCATCAGATCCACTTTATCTTAGAACAAGATCATACCAGCACTGTAGGGGTTACAAATCACAATACTCTCCAGTGTTATCTATTTAATGAAGACAAGTTTCAGTGTCATTTCCATTACACACGTCTCGCGTGCAGCAGTCATGTCCACTTTCAAAGACTAAAGCATCTTAACAGTGATTCCAGTGGAACAAATCCGTTCTTTTGTGCCTCCTGTGTGGGCGTCTGTGGCAGTTGACAGTGTATTACCCAGCTGCTGCACTTGCAGCTGCTTTTGCATTAGCTAGAGTTGCTCGGCCACATTTATCAGTGCAAAATGAACACAGCGGTGGAGAGATAATGGTGCTGAACAAAGATGATACGGCTCAGGCTGCTGCCGCTAGCTCCAACAGCTAGCTGCTCATAGCATCATTATCATACCGCTCTGCTGCCATAGACTGTGCTCGCCAACACTATGTAGCTAGTGAGCCACTTCAACTTACTCTGTCTCCATGGGCTGTCATCACAGTGCAGAGGAGCCATCGCACCAAATCACTGTCATGCTGAAATGTTGCAGCGCAGAGCCTGTTAAAAGGAAGGAGTCTCGTGTGTGCAGCTGAGGGTGTGAACGTCAAGCCCAAAATACCTTAAATCACATCAACAAAACCAGATAGTGATGGAATTTTATTTATCTCTGAGTAGGTTCATTGCAGAAATTCCCATATGCTGTATATATGAAACATACATTTCTTTTGGTTTGGTGGGTTGTTTTTGCTTTTAAACAGCTTGTGTTGCACATGTATCCGAATGAAAAGAATCCCAGAAATGCACCAAGCAAGTTAAACCTCAGTCAGCAGATGTTTGTCAGAACAAAAGCACAACACATGCATGTAAATTATACTTAATTCAGTCAGGGAGACGCTATCAATAAAGGCGGATCCTTTGATTGTTTTTTAACTTCATTCCATGTCAACATAATTTCCATTTTTCTTGGCTTTTTGTATCGCAGTAATAATTCTGTGATATGGCACACCAGGCAGCATATGGCTGCCATTTATGATCAACAGCCTCTGTAAAGAGGTGACTGGAATATGCAAATGCGTGCATGCTAATGGAATAGTAATGTAATGAACAACGTTGTAGACGGCCAATAATGAGCTCCGCTTATTGAGTGTTGATGGCTTTTTCTCTGCCTGCCTTTGTTGTTTCACAAGCTGCAGCTTTCTTGTTTGTTTTTCATGACACACATATCACCCAAAAGACACGTGCACACTTGCATGTCCACACGCACACTGACTTAGACACATGCATATTGCATTCTTATTGATTCATGGCATTGGGTGAAAATCATATTGATAAATACCTGGAGTCCTTCCCAATTGAAATTGTGAAACTAAATTGGGCAGAACTGAGACAGATGCGGCGCAGTAAATTAAACAAGCAATCTTCCCTGTTGGGTGACAGCACAATGGTGATTAGGGTTTCATGTGAGCTGCCCTACATTATTTATGGCTGTGCTGTGGGCTGCCTGCAGTTGAATAAACCCACAGTCCATTGACTGGGCACATTACAGGAGCCCGTCTGGTAGAGACAGAGAGGGAGGGGAGTTAAAAATGGCTTTATTTCCTCTCGAGGAGGTCCATTTTCATCTAAATGAAGGTGGAAGCCCCAAGCGTGTTGTTTCCAGGGCCTGTGTGTGTGAAATGTGTTGACTGTGTTCCAGGAGGCTTCTCTGCATCGCTCTACTCAGTGTTCCTGGGTGAACCTCTCATTTGTACACATCAGATGTTCCTAGTTTTTGTAATGACCGCCTACTTAACAAGGTGAACATTGCCAGTTTACTGTTTGTTGTTGGGTTTTTTTGTCCACAGTTGTAATCAGGCATTTCTGTTTTTAGCCTTGATGTTGTTTCATGGCATGTGTCAGATTCTATTTTTGAACCTATGATACAGCCGATAAGATATGCTTCACTTTGCATTAAGAAAACACAGCCTGAATCACTACTTTCCTTTGATAGTTTCCTATGATAGTGCTATTGTTAAGTGTATCCATGGAGAAAATATTGGCAGGAACATACATGGAGAGAATCTATGAAACATCATGAAAAGAATTACTTAAATTTGCACAGAGGTGTTCTCAGTCTTCAGACAGGCAAATAAATAGAGGCAGAACAAACTCGTTTAAGCAGCTTTGTTTTCTGGCCGTCATTTGATGAACTTTAATTGGAACTCCTGGCCACTGTTTATTTTTTCCCGCTGCCTTGCCGTTTCAGTCACTCCCGTTGCAAAGTCATGTGTCAAAGGAAGCATTAAAGGAGTGAGGTGGATTAAGATAAACAAAGGAAGAAAAAGAGATTGAGCTTTATATAATCCATGAAAAAATGCCTTGATGGCCTCAATCCCCATCCTGCAGATCAGTCCGGGTCACACCTAGTCAAAGCTCACTCCAAGCAGAAGCTGAAAACTAAAGAAAAAAAGGATAATTGTGACATCTTGAAGTGATTGCTTTGTTTCCTCTGAACCCAGAACTTGTGTTAAGTATGTACAGTGCTTAACATATTTATTAGACTACCTGTCATATTTGTCTCAAAGACCATCCAGCATCATGAAGTGCTTTAATGCAGACTCTTTCATTTTCAGTGAGCCCTCCACGTTTTACCATTTTGAACAGGAATGGGGGATTTCAAACTGAATTCACCCAAATTTGAGCCAGCTCACTGGGCTTCTCTGAGAAGTCAGAAATTAATCAAGCATAACATTCAACCACTAAAACTCATTATTCTGTTCAGGAATGCAAGTAAATAACTCATTTGACATATTAATCAGGAAATAATAATGTGCTTTACTGTTTTTTTCAGTTTTTTTGTAAATCAGTAAATTTGGAAATTCATGGATAACAATAATAATTATATTTTAGCATTAAAAATATCATTTGGGTTAAAGAGCTTCTACATATTGGTGTATTAACCATTGCAGAAATATAAAAAATGATTTTTGGTAATTACCAATGCTGTTAATTTAGGGCAGCTGTGACATAAACCTTACTTTGATTAGGGTTAGGGTGGTCTAATAAACTTGTTAAGCACTGTTTATTATTTTCTTAGTGAGTAACCTTTAAAACAAAACACATGATATGGTTGTCAGCGCAAAAACAGGGAGAAAATCAGGGAGAAAATGCAAATTCAGGGATTTTTGCTGCTTGATTGTGAGACAATCTTTATAAATAATGTAGAACCCCTGCAACAAAAACTGGTCTCCTGTTAGAGTTTGGCGATTAATTAAGTTTCAATTTTAGATTTCCCACAATCACAGAAACAAGATATCAAGACAAACCAAGCGACATGCTGTACCACACTTACTTTGTCCATAGGTTTTTTTTTTATTTTACAGCACACCTTTCCCAACAAAACAGCTCTTACTTTAATTTATGTGAAGAGCAGAGGGAGCCACAGCATGTACTCTGGTTTGTTTATAAAGAGAGCCAAAGACAATAACAGAAAGGCAAAACAATAAGGGATGCACACACTTAGCCAGACTGCACCACAATTATGGTTAAGGTTGTTGTTGATGTTTGTAATCATGCAGACATACAATCCTGGTCAAATGCTCCTTGTAAACTGTAACGCTGTCTACGACTGTCATAGTGCTCTTTAAACTGACATAAACAACGATGAACTGATAGCACAGATAGCATCTCATAGGAGCAGCAGAGTTTAGCACTGTGCTAGGTTATACTCACAGGGAGATGATATTCAGTGCAGAAATGTTTATGTCAGCCAGCTTGAAGGATTGAAGGCTGGCGGTGCTAACACTGCTAACAGAGACAACATTCTGCAAACCATCTCCAGACTATTTACTCTCTGCTGTTTCTAAATATTGCACAGTTTCTGCTGTTTATGGAATTCTTGCTCAACTTAGGCTATTCATATAACACTATCATAGTTTGTGTCTAATCAGATGTAAAATTATTCAGTTAAGAATATCACTAAAAACAAATTCAGCCTGGTATTGAGGAGTAAGACCTGCAAATACTTTCAGGGTTTGTTACATTGCTGCCCCTTGAGGCAATGGTAAAAACTTGGTGAATCACTTGAAATCACATTAGTAAAATGAACCAGCACTCATGTGTAACAATTGTGATCTTAATATCAGTCCAAATATTTGCAATTAGGATTTTTGTCACAGTCGAGCAGCCCTACACATCTTTGTTAAAGTGAGAGGTCTAAAACAATCAAGGGGCTGACGACCTTCAGTAATTCTTCAAATATCACGTTCTTCAGTCTCCTCATATATAAAGGCTACCTTCTCTTGTCTCCTTTCTGAAATCACTTTCCTTCTGTTGTTGCTCATACAGAGGTGACTGTAGCAGCAAAAATGTACAGTGGTGGAGGCAGGAATGCATAAAATGAAGAGAAAACAGTGTGCAGAGCATTTGGACACCTGCCCGTTGTTGCACCTAAGCACATGTGAAAAGGCTTTTCTCTGATTTCTGACTTCTCCCTGTTCACCAACATCACAGTGGGGCCTGAAGCATCAAACCTCTGGGTTTTGGTCTGTGTTAAATTAGTGAACTCTGACAAATGGCAGAAGTATAGTAAAGATGCCAAAATGTCCATAACACTTGTTTTATTTCTTTTGGTACCTGTACTTGACTTGTATTTTTAAAGTATGCCACTTAAATTACATCGATGCTTTCAAGTGCCAGTTTGTGGCAACTTAATCTGTGATGCATTTCTATACCTGATAGTATAATGAGTACATTTAGAAAGACAGAGACTGAGGCTATGGCATGTCTGCTTTTAGTCCTCTGGACAGAGACAGCAGCAGTGTCACGCTATGCCCTGGTGACAGACTGACAGGCTGGAGGTTCTCTGGAGGGGGGATGGGGGCAGGATGTTTGAAATAAATAAATAAAAAGTTTTGCTGAAATGCAGATTTCTGGACATGTCATACCAAACTAAAGTACATACTGTAAGTAGGTTACTTATATAATCACAAGGTATTAAAAAGACCAAACTGCATGGTACCAGCACTGGTATTCCATTTCTAAACCCTACTATGCCCTAATTGGCATTTATACAACATGAGTCTAAAAAATAATATTTAACGATTTCTCTGTTTTACCTACTTCACTAGTTTCTATTGGTGAAGTATCACTCTGCTGTGAAGCTGCAGGGTTGCATGTTTCATGTCACTTTAGGTTGTTTTTGTCAGTCTCTCCCACGATTCCTTAAGGCATGGGTGTCAAACTCAAGGCCAAATACGGCCCGTGGAACGATTAAATCCGGCTCGTAAGATCATATCATATTTGCATTCTAACTGGCCCACCAGTATAAGGTCTGCAGATGTGAGTATAATAATGTAAACTTCAACTTGATTCTTAAAAATATCCTTGTTAAGCCATAGAAACCTGGATAATTTGTGTTTTATTTCATATTTTCAATTGTGCATCTCAAGATTACGACTCAAACTTATGATTTGACTTTTGATTTCATACTTTGACCTTTTCAACTCACAATTGGACTTGAAATGTCACATTTTTATCTTTTAGATTCCCAGTTTTAAATTTTAAGTCATATGTTGACCTTTTCAACTCCTTATTATGGCTTTTTAATCCCATATTTTGACTTTTAAAGACATGATTTCAATTTTTTTCTCATATTTTGAATGAATAAATTTTACTTTTTATATCATATTTTGACCTGTAACACTCCCAATTTTGAATGTAAGAAATATTTTTAAAGGGGCTCTAGATGCAAGATGAAGGAAAATGTCAATGTTAGCGACACTGCCGGCCATTAGGCAAACTACTACAATGTTGTGTTGCTCGTCCACGACGGCGTGCTCCTTGCACAACGAGCCTCCAGTTTATCAGCTGATACACACGCAGACCAAGGTGATTTACCTGCATCATGTATACAGAGGAGGTAAGTGAAGTTGAGTTGTTGAGCAGAAGCAACAGGGCTAACATTACTTAGCTCTGGTAATGGTGCCTCGATCAAGGATATCAGTTGGCTGAAATTATGTTTTGAAGATATTTTACGAACTAAGTATCAAAACATAAACTCAGTAAGTTGAGTCCAGTGCCAGGAAGCAAGAAAAAGATGAAATATTATTCGGAAAACACTAAATGAGCAACGTGACGTTCTTGTTGTTTGGATAGCATCTTTGTAAGCAAGCTAACGTGATGTGGCATATGGTTTATAGAACATAAAACACTCCATTGTATTTCATGGTCCTGAGTGATGCCTTACCTTTTCAATAGAAAGACGGCCATTTCTGGATCGGTATTTATCCCAAGTGCCAAGTGAAGCTCCCTCCATTTCTCAAATGCTCCACCAATATTTACCCTCGATTTCCTCCTGCGTCGGTCACACTGTCTTTGAGCTTGACGGGCTTCAGCAGATAAAACTATTTTAGTTTTTTTAGGTTTTTGCAGAGTTTGTGTGGGTGTTTGGGCTGAGCTAGCTGGTCGTTTACTCGCGGAAGCAGACTTCTCCATTACGTCTCTCTCTCCTCCATTCAACACGCCATTGTCAGGTATAAACAGAGCAAGGGTGTGCACGCATTACGTAGTACCCGACGTCACTTCACTTGCTATTTGGCCCGAGTTCTTCACAGAGAAATGACTCCACAGGCTTATACAGGCAAACAAGGAAGACATAAAAAGCCTCATTCTTCACATCGGGATAAAGTGCACACCATTATATACTCAAAAGTGGGAAATTTTAAAGCAGAAGTCTTACATAGAGCCCCTTTAACTTTTTAAGTCATGATTTTGAATTTTAGCTCATATTTTGACATTTTAAACTCTTAATTTTTGGCTTTTAAATCCAACATTTTGACCTATCAGACTCACAATTCCAAAATTTAAGTCATATTTTGACTTTTAATCTCATGATTTCAAATTTAAGCTCATATTTTGACCTTTCAAACTTATGAGTTCAACTTTCTCCTCGTGTATTTGCTCTTTAAAAACATTATTTTTCTATTTTTATTATCGTCTTCTGATCTTTTGAACTAACAAATTGGAATTTTTATCTCAGATTTGAACCTATAAACATTTTCAACATCAACAATTTCCAAATGATTTATCATCAGTGCTGTTTTTTCATTAATACTGGTGAAAATGAGGTTGACAGTTTATGGTTAAATGTTGACCCTGTTAGGCTCTCAGGTTGGACATAAATCCAGAATCCGGCCCCTGCTGAGATTGAGTTTCACACCCCTGCTTTAAGGCCTCTATTGCATTATATTCTGAGGCAAAAAAACTTGTGTCCCTCATTCCTGCTGTCAGAAGCAAGCACCTACAGACATCTGGAGAGGAGCTATTACACCACCAGCAGCAACTAGAACATTTTGTTTGTTCTCAGTAATGTCCACTTCAGTGTTTTCAGTGATGTAGAGGTTTCTGAGAGCCCTGAAGCTTCTGTTTGCTGCTTACTGTTAATGATTTTTCCCAATGATGCTGTGGGATGTGTAAATGGGATGCCATCTCTAATTTGTGTTTTGTTTTTGCATTCCACTCCTGGAAGAGCTGTGTATTTTCCCGCCCATACAAACGTTCTGAAATGGCTAAAAAGAAGGCTATGTTTGTCTATTAGTGAAATTAACTGTCATCTTCCCTTGATGGATGCTGTTGCGTGAGTGTGTCCTAATTGTTCCCTTGTACAACAGTGTTTTCATGCTCAGCTGGCGTCCTGCCCGGGATACCCACTCCAACTCTGGTCCACTTGTCCAGATCAACAAAACAATGCAGAGCTGCTGAGCTCCTTCAGAGTCTCACTGTCGGGCAGTCCCCTGGGGGTGGAGTGTTTTTTGATAAGTCTGAGCCAAATCTGTTCCCCGCACTCAATCGCTCCTTTGTCGCTCCCTCCTTGTGAATGTCAGTGTGGCTGAGCTGTGGCTCCATGGATTCTCTGCATTCAGATACCTTGCATGACTTTTGTCAGGACTCAAACTGCAATGATGTCTCGCCTTCAACCACAACTGCAGCTTCTTCAACCTCCTGCTATTGTTATGCTATCAAATAAAACTCACTTTCTAGCTCTGTCATGAAGCATGAAATACGTTTTTTTATATTGGCATTGGCAGGTATTAAAACTCCTGATCTGAACCAGGCTATGCCCATAAAATCATCAAATGATGTAACGCTTCACTGCTGCTGCTGTGTGCCAGCATGGCATGTTTTTCCACTTAAGGATTCCAATATTTGTCTCTGTCATAAACACGGGGCATCTGGTTGTCTTGCAGACCTTCATTTGGACTCTGACATCCAAATGTGGCTGAATTCTTCAGAGAGAAGCTGCCTGGCCTCTCATTGAGCAGCCTGTGTAGGTATGATAAATGTTACTAATCACCTATTGACCCGCAGAGGTCAAGCCTTCGCCCTGTCACCCATCACCCCCCTCTTTCCCGCTGTCTTCTCTCTGCCCTCTGTTCCCCGTGGATTGCCTTTATCTTGCTCCAGCAATAGTTTTCTCTCCAACACCGCTTGTCCACCGACAGATACCAGGAAACACAACTATGCACTTTCCTTGTTTGCAGTCAAGTGTGAGATTACTTCCTGTTCCAGTTTTATCTTTCCAAAAATATCTATTGTGGCCTCTGAAACGCATTTATGTAGTGAATGTGATTAGATCCAAGCAGCCAGAACAGATATGCTTTCCCCTCCATGTTCACAGCTTTAGTCTTGACCTTTGTGCTTGTAATATCGCAGCCAGTTTTTAGGAGCTTACTGAAGAGATAAGTAAATAAAAGAAAGTGTGAGATTATCAGAGAAATAATCTTCTGGAAGAAATGAATTTGGTTGGGAAACCAAGGACATCACACACACACTAAGTATCAACACTGGATCGCGTTTCTGTTCGGCTTTTTCAAGCAGGGGGAATAATCGCAGAGGAGCTTTTGTTCTTTTCAAAATCCACCTGATAATGTCGGTGGCTGGCTCCTTGCCTGAGCTGGTTGGATTTAAAAGACGAAAAGAAAGAAAAAAAAGAAAACGTTCTCCAGTGCCCGGCCCAGCCTTGCAATACACACTTATACACCCAACACAGTGGCCCAGATTTTCTACAGTCCCTGACTGAAACAGCTCTCCTGTTCAAAACCTTTCATAGTGAATGGTGAATGTCGTTTTCAAGGGGATACCCTGAAAGTTGAAGAGTGCAGCACAGGTAGAAAACAATGCCACTCTAACACAACAATGCTCCAGCTCGATGCCAAGTTTTCTGGGTTTACTGATAGGCCTTTACCCCCTCCCCACTTCAATGTTCCACAGGAGACTGATTGAGCCATTTGGTTTTGCTAAGCTGCGTGAAGAGTGCTACTTTTTCTAATGAAAGACTTGCCTTGACAAATCTACTTTCTCCATGTCCGCATATTGAGGGTTGAGGGATTAGACTCTAATTTTAGTGCCACTTATCTCTTCAGCTGCTTTTAAGAATTAGTTCCAAATAACAAAAAAGTGTGAAAATGTGAAGGGGTTCAGGGGGTTAGATGGGAGGGCTGTGGGAGTTGGGTATTGTCAGCGAAGGAAGGCTGTGAAAAAGAGATTGTGTGGTGGCAGCGAGGGCCTGCGCATAAGAGTTCAAATTTACATACAAATCCCCAAAAAGAGATTGTGGTGGTTAGGCAGAGGGCATATGTAAAACAGCAATGTTTCAATCACTGTGGGTTATATAACACATATTCTCAACTATTTCACAGGACTGGTTTAACTGTTATGTTTCTCTCTTGTAATTTGATGCCTCTGTTAAAGTGAGGAAATTGTAGGCCTAATCTTACGTCAAAATCTGATTGAAACCTTTAGAGTTTTCCAGATTAGGGAAATCTAAAGTCAGACTTGTCTTAAACTTATTCAGAATTGTCTTCTTGTAAGCAATGCAGTTTGATTTGCAGAATGAGGATTATTAGCACTTTGATCTTCCATGCATGCTAATGATAGCCACATTACTGTGCTGAATACACATTGGTCTGGTCAGTTTGCCAGTTCGACCTGACACAGCAATAGCATTTCTATCTCAAATTTCCTGACCAAAGTATTGCCAAACTGTGTTGCTTCTAACACCATTCTGTTTGCTCACTGTTTGTTTACATCCATGCATTAGAGCTGGAAGAGTAGGCCCATTAATTGGAGCTACAGTCTATGGCTACAGCCTAAGCTAGTTGCAGGTGGTTGCACATTCAAGGCACAACATAGAGGGCTAACTTTTAAGGATTTTAATATTTAGTGTACCAATTGTTTCAATCTAGCAAGAAGGACCAATTCTTAGCATTTAGTCAACCAAACACACTCATCCCTTTACCAGAATTTCACTCTTTGATACAATACCTGTAAGAATCTGTCAATATTGACTCCAGATTTGATACCACAGCAACAAAAGTAGAAGTCTTAGGCAGCCAGTAGTAGGTAATTTCAGTGCATACTGTGTCAGTTGCATAAATAAGGCATGTTGACAACATTTTGGTGCCCTGAAGGGTAATGCATCTTTTCAATTTGGACAAGTGATGCACAGATGCATCAGTTTTATGTCAGTATGGGGTGATATTGGCATTGTTTACATCGTCAGCCACCAGTCACATAATGTGGCATGAGCAGATATGATTTTCTGTGTTGTCCTTGAATCTATTTTATCCTGACGAATCAAAATTGGAGATTTTTCACAGGGCAGAAAGTGTCTTTTTGGAAAAAACTCTGATCTGCTTTCATGGTCATATGTGAGGGAAAATATTGGCATTCGTAGTGTCTGTCTTTTGTCTCATTTTTTCCTGGCATCTTTTGGGTCCAAAAATGATTGAAGATGTATTTCAAAGCTTTTACTTTCAATCTCTATCACTGTCACTGATCATTAAATAATGTAGATTGTATCTCCTTAAAACAGGTTGTCTGTAAATTTAGAAGTCATACAATTTTGATACCTTAGTGCTTTTGTTTTGAAGGGCCCATCTTCTAGTTCACTTCCTGCATGTCAGCAGTAAATGAATCTAGTCCCAACAAATTCACTACTCTGGGCCTGCTCCCATGTCACAACAGCCTGACAGTTCCATCTCACATGCATTTGGTTACTGTGACACGTCATCAATAGTAAACAACCATCAATACTCCACTGGAGGCAGTTGCATTTAAAACAACAGAGGGCGCAACGTTGGTGTGCATTCAGCACTTTTGAATAGCCGTCAGCTTATTGATTCTCCTTCAAGGTCGGCATCAATTCCTCTCTGCCCTGTCTTTTCTGTTTGTGACAGCGGAGGGCAGATGTATGTTAAAAACTTGCCATTCAGTGGAGCTGAGTGGGGGGAGTCCCATTAAAAAACCCACCCTGGCGGTTTCCACTCACATTGACTTCTCTCAGAGAGGAGCGCTTTCGTTGTGGGCAGTGTTTGGGTGTGATTATGTAATCCATCAGGGTATTAGCATAAAGGGGAATGGGAGGGGGTGGGTGGGAAGGTAATAGCGGTGCTACTGATGATCATCGTCTAGCAACTGCCGGAGGGCAGGAATGTTTTGTGTGCCGATGTGTCCGACAGGTGGCTAGGAGACGCTAATTGATTAATGATCAGGGTGATATATGAGCCCCTGCGGCCAGCCCAAACATAAAGGCTCGGAGCACCGGTGTCGCTCTAAATCATTTCCAACCAGGCCAGTAAACCCAAAACAGTTCCTTCATTAGCATATGAAAGACCAATCAGGAGGGAAACTGTGCCTTCCGAGGCCTTTGTGGACCACCTATTGTCCTCATCCTGAGTGTGAATTAACAGCTAGCATTTTATGCCAGATGAGTAATGACAACAAAGATGGTTTTATGATTAAGGGTCAATCATCACTAATAAACGATTAAAATCAACACTACCTCAGCCTGTGTTTCTGTTTGCTTTTTCCTCTTGTGCATGAATTGATAAAAGACACACTGGCCTAAAATTTTTTGCACAAAACTACAGGTTTTTCAACAAATCTTATGAGTGAGCTGCATGTGTGAATGCCAACAGACACATTTTTATCTTCAACGCAAGCCTCACTTTTCCCTGCTAGTCCCTTTCACTCAGCAGGAAGTCAGGGTGAGCTGAAGTGTGAACACAGCAGGAAATATTCAGGAAATTTCACCTCAAGCGGGAACAGGTGATAGTGTCTTTAACTTGCTTCTAGTGTATAAGCAGCATGCAGCCTCTGCAGACTCCATGCAAGTGTTAAAACGGTTTCATTGTTTAGTTTGACAGTATGTTCTTCCATTCTCTTTTTTTGAACTACACATAGCTTTGACAAAGCTGTCATCATAGCGTCAGTCTGAGTTGCTTTATTTGCTATTTTAAAAGTTTCTGTACGTCATGTCCTGCCCCCTAAGACCACTTCCCCTCCTGTATTAGTGATAATCTCCTGCTGTGAGGTGCAGAAACTTAAGAAGCTGTCGGGCTGCTTGAAATTTACCAGAGAGTTTCAGGATGATGTAAAAATCTATGGAAAATAGAGGTGCTCCCTCCTCTGTCTTTCCTCCAGAGCATAAAATGCTATTGTTAAAGTCAAAGTTAATGGATGTGTTTTCAGCATGTGTTAAAGCTACTATCATTCCTTAAAGCAAGAAGTGAGAAAATTTACATCTTTCTTTACACGGCTGTTTTCGCTCTGTACATCATGGAGCTGACATTTTTTCCATTCAAGCTGTGACAGATTCTTCTTGAATGATTGAACATTATTGGAATTCACCTGCCCCAAGATGATCGTATTTTGTCCTGTTCCCTATAACACTGTCATTGCCAGTGGATTAGACTTCCTCTCGCTCTGTGTTTCTCCGACTCTCACTCTCTCTCCGGTTATTTACCATTCCACAGGGGGCCTTGCGTGACCCTCTTCATTGTTTTGTTTGGATGACTCTGAAGGACAATGGCAGTCTGGAGCCTTGGCCCGGCGCTCAGCGTGTGTGAATCTGCGTCTTTCCATTGGGAGTGCTGTCCTCCGATGTCAAGAGAGGTTATGTGATCTATGTGTGACTGAAGGGGGGTTTCCACCGCTGAGAGTCACAGCCTCATGGAGAGAGGTTTATATTGTGTGAGTGCGTGTGTTTGTGCATAGAGGAATTTTATAGAACCAAGTGAGTTAGGAAAAACAACACATTTTGTCTGTTTTAATATGAGCTCATGCCTCTCCCTGCAGGGCAGCCATTCTCAAGTAGGTTTGTACTTACAGCCTGCTGGTTGGCTCCACAGTCTTCATTTTTTTAAAGATTATTTCTAGGGGCTTTCCTCACCTTTACTGGGAGGACAGGACAGTGATAGGACAGAGTCAGAAATGGGGATAAGAGAGAGGAGCATATGTGGGAGTGGGAGTTGACTGCTAAACCGGTTAGTACTCAGTGGGAGTGAGATGCTGCTATTACAACAAAGATGTGATTTCCCAGAGTTTATGAGTGATTTCCCTTTAGAGCTGGACTGCTTTCTATCAAACATCTTCAACCTTTGGCCCCAAGGTGCTCCAATCTCAGGCCTTGTCCACATGGAGACGGAAACGTTATCTTTCCATTTCGTTTTGAAAAAGTTTTCCGTAAATACGGGATCATTTCAGGAAATGTCCACGTAAGCACAGAGACACTGAAAACAACTGAAAATGCTGTAGTATATATGACAAGCCTGTGAATGGCACTGTATTGTTGCCACGGAAATGCACCGAAAGAGAGAAGAAGATCACAGAAAACTGAGACAAACTTTCTCCTAGTTGCCCTTCTGGTTGTTCTCCGTGGTGGATTTAAGAACATGGTGTATGCTGTTCATGGTGATGGGAAGGAGCATCAGATTTTGCTGTAATGATAAGCTCAATAGCTTCTGCGGCACGATAACAACCCTGTAATCCGCCATTACTGTTTTGGTTCAATATCCACATGCGGCCTAAGTGGGCTACGCTATGTGTGACGTAATCCTTTCAAGACAGATGTGGTTGGCTGTCCACATGGAGACAAGCGGTAAGCGTTTACAGATTTGTTCACTCTTGGAACCGGTTTCAAAAAGTAGCATTTACAGCCTCCGAAAATGCTGTTTCCATGTGGATGAAATGCAGATATGACAAAAAACTTTTTCATTTACTCCTGAATTCGTCTTCGTTTGGACGGGGCCTAAGTCCAAGGGCTGATTAAGTGTGGGACAACAGTTCTGTGTCTGTTGCTTGAAATGTTAATGAACTGTCTGACTCCGCCCCTCTCAAGAAATGGATGTGGCTCTCCTGATCCCTCTCTCAGGATCAGGAGAGGAGGGCGAAACGTTCTTCCAAGTGGGTAGGGCCAACTGAACCTGGGGGGTGGTGCTAACTCCTCACATGACATCGTGAGGGGAAAATCTGAGAACGGCTTTTCTCAGCATACTTATTCTGAAAGGTGGGGGGTGGGGGTTCTAATACTTGGGGGGATTGTTGACAGGCCAGGGGCACATATTTTGTTAATATGAGACCTTTAACACTGAATGACTTAGAGGCAAGACCTTTTTTTCTGTGCAGCGTTAACATCTGAAATGTAAACGCCATCATTTTGATATCCTGCACACTGCTCGATCATCTTTTGGGGTCTCATTTCAGTTCACTAGTCAGATATAAGTAACACAGCCATCTGACTCTTCACCCTATTAAAAAAGAAACAGATTTTCTCAGAATTTACTTGCAGATGAATGTTCTTAAGTTTCCCAGAATAGCTACACCTGATGCAGATGTGGAAAGGGTAAAAGGTTAAACTATGTCAGGTTTCTTCTAAAAAAAAAAAAAACGGAAGAAAGAAAAAAATCTTTTGTAATGTTTGTTAAGAGGAAGTGACATGATGTGTTTCAGGTAGTCTGGAGATTTAAACACTTCTTGTCTAAAACAACACTGTCAAAGAGATTTGTGGTTCAACTGACATGTTTGAGCTGTAATGAATTGCTAGCTGCACTTTGATTCAGAAACCTGTTTACTAAGATCAACATATTGTTGTTAGATTAACACTGATTGATGGAAAATGTTCTGGCTGTTTCTTTGCTGTCCTCAAGAACTGCTTTTCGTAAATACACCAAATCCTGCTGATACACACATAGTTGGCCAACACAGTTTAGACTGCTAACATGCTACCCACAAAAGTTGGAGCAACTTTACAGCTGACAGTCCAGACTACCTTGTACAGATTCTACATTTCAGTGTAAATACTGTATGGAGATTATATTGTGTGCTACCTGATAATTCTCTTCCCTGTTGAACTTATTTAGATTTATTGACTTTTTGTAATTTACCATTTATTAATCTGCCTGCTAAATAGACATCTCTTGGTAGTGTGCTCTTCTATAGTTGTGTTGTGATATTGTTCTAACTGTAGGCCACGTGTTGCTAATTATATCATGCCATGAATTACACCATGATTCCCACTAGTGTGGATGCAAGCCCAAAAATCCAGGATTGGGTGTCCAGGCTGTATTTTTGTTTCATGCTCTCTACTTTGTCCGACTGTAGTTCCCTAAGCGATCCTGGCTTTCTTGTTGTAGTAAATTGGTTCCATTTTAAAAGCAGATGGACTTGTCTGGCATGGCTCCAATAGTGAGAGCCCCCTTTTTTCCTTTTGAGTGTGTGTTTGTGTGTGAAAAAGGTGAGTGTCTGCAGCTAGCTGCTTTCACCCATCAGCTAGGATAATGACGTGATAACCCCAGGCTACTCCTGTCCACTCTCATCAGCGTTGTGGCTAGAGGCTCGCACAAGCATGCCGACACACACACTTTAACACACACTCACGCACACGTACATGTGCATAAACTCTGTCCTCATTTCATCCTGCCGGCCTCTTATCTAAATTAGGCTG
The DNA here is from genome assembly GCF_018320785.1 of Cheilinus undulatus. Classification (NCBI taxonomy): domain Eukaryota; kingdom Metazoa; phylum Chordata; class Actinopteri; order Labriformes; family Labridae; genus Cheilinus; species Cheilinus undulatus. The sequence continues at coordinate 15,320,948 of NC_054884.1, read as the reverse complement.
TTCTTGGTCTAGTGGACCAATAAAAACACACCATTAACAAACCATTCAGATCCACAAACAGGAAGTGAGGGTGCGTTATACAACAGGAAGTGAAAAGAGAAGTCATTCAAGGTCAGGGCTCAGGCCAGCTGATTGGCTGTATGTCAGGCTTTAATAGATACCAGAGGGAGCAACACATCTGGACAAGACTAACAGGCATTATCTCATTACAGAGATCAGACAGTAGACTGATGAGCTTGCAGCTAAGAGCAATAGTATTTATTTAACTTGTTACATGTTCAATAGTGCATCGAAGTCATGCTTTGGCTGAATGCTACTGCAGCATGAGGAAAGGCAAATTTACCTCTAAATTTAGTATTATTACACAAATTTTTAATCCTTTTTAAGACATTGTAACTTTAAACAACTTCAGGTGCATTATTATATTGGTGTAAATGGGGCTGAACATTTCACAAATCCAAGAATACTTAAGACTATTAAGGAAATATTGAGTCACTGTTTAGTTTTCTAACCTTGGCAAACCCACTCTGTTCCATCTGGGGACACTTTAATTAACATCCATTCATGCCAGTGTAAACAGGAGCCCAGAAACACGTGTATGAATCTTAAAATGTTACATTTGAACTCACTGCTGTCTTTGCAGGGCATCTGCAGGGTTTTAGAGAGTCCAAATTAGGAAAAACTAAGGCTTGAAAAGTCTTGAATGCAAGATCTTGAGGTCTTAACTTTTGCAGCTGTTTTAAATTTTTTTAGTTATCTATTCATTTTTTCCATTTAGTTTTAAGCACAAGTGAGATTTTAATGGAGGTCCACCAGATCTTATATCAGTCTCAACGCCTGATTATGTTCTGTCCTGTTGGACTATCACTACATCCCTTTAGCTCTGCTGTGATCCTAGCTAGCAAGTAAACTATTTAATTGAGCAATTTGTGCATGTCAGTGGTAAGTAAAGCAAGTTCTCTGAGGAGTGGGTGGAGGAGAAGGTGTTTGAGCCATGGCAGGGGTTGATACTTGTTAACATTTACAGGATTTTGCAAATAAAAATCAGCTTTGTAGTGACGCTTAGGCCTAGTGAATTAATCACACGGTCTGTTAAAGTTAGCACTGGTAGCATCTCAGAGAAAACTTTGTTTGAATACTACAATAACAAGTTCCAACTGCATTGTCTTGACTATGTTGTAATCTTTTATTTACAATCTGTACAAAACATGCACATAACTGCATAACCAATGGACTGGTCAGATATTAAAGATGCAAAGGGGTCATAACATATGAGAGGGCCTTGAAAAGCCCTTGAAAAGTCTTCAATTTGATGTAAGATTTTTGACTATAATACAGATATGTTCTTGCTGTCCAAGTGGCATCCTCCAAATGAAGCCAAAGTAGAAGTGTTAAAAAAAGTGCAGCTTTTTAAGTTTTCATTCATCAAGAGTCAAATGCAGACTGCATCTTAAATGTTGCTTTATACAGCAGAAATAGATATGTTTACAGCCTGGCTCAATAAAATATTTTTGTCCATAAGTTAACTTCTGTGTGGGCATACACTATACATGGGTGATTTTTAGGGATGGGTACCTTTTACATTTTATCAGTACGGTACTGATTCCCGGTACTGGTGCACAACGGTACCCGTTTTCAGTACTTTTGTATGTGAATATGTAATAATAAATGTTATATAATCTCAAACTTCTGGATTTTAGATATTTATTTTTCAATATCAAAACACTATCAAATATATCAAAACAACATCAAACACCATTTGTAATGTAACATCACAAGTGTTGTTACAAATTACTCCAACATGGAAAACCTAAACTACTATAACTACCCAGTGGTTTTTCTTTATATTTCACAAACTAAAACCCAGCCCCACTGCCCCCTATTCCTCTAATTTCCCCTCTTGGATGTACGTTGGGGTCCATGGAGGGTGAATAATTTTAAAACAAATTCACAATAGAGTATGGAGTCAAAATAACTAACTCAATAAATGAATAAAGGTATAAAATTTTACCAGTTAAAGTATTACAAATGAAAGTAAAAAAACTACTTCCTCTACCATGAACTACATTTACTGCACATCTTTCCTCAGGCACTTCTTTTTCCAACTAAACTAAGATGTCATTTTTCCCTGGTAAGAGCAGAGTCAGCTCCTCACTCATCAATCAATCATGCAACTGTCCACGCAGAAGCATAACCGACCATTAAATACAAATAAAGGTCACACACCTGAACCGTGCACACTGGGTCTCTTACGTTATTTTTGTATTTACTGCAAAAAATGAATAGAAAGTGGCAAATTGTTTTATTATGCGATGAAAATAAGCAGTGAGGACAAGCCTGTGTCTCTGTTACTCCTTTAAAATCACTCTCAATACATCCATCCTGACAGAGCGCTTCGTACGACATCGGCTGTGCCAAGTTGAAGAGATGGAGAGCAACTTTTAGGACACACTCACACTAGGCAATCCATACCGTGCCTTAATCCAGTGTCTGTTAGGTGACTGAGCGAACAAACGTATCCCTTTAACTGGTATATTTCTGTGGTTGATATCCACATGATAAACGGGCAAATCATGGTGTCTAAAGTGAGGATCAAGTATGAGAGAGAGAGGGAGGGGGCGAATGAGCAGGAAGCAGCAGGAGCCGACCTGAATCATCAATCATCATACTGCTTCCTTAGATTTGAAGTTTTGCTGTGGTAAACCTTAAATTCAGTGTTACAAATATTGCAGCATAACCTGCATCTTATTTTGAAAAATGGAGCGCTACCTTCCGTCATTTTTACAAATACCTCTGCATTTTGATGTATTTTTGAATCATAATTTACCCATTTATGAGCAATGATTTACTATGGTTGAATTGAATTTACTTGCATTATTTTGCAGCGCTGGTCAATTGGACATATCTAAGGGAGTAGCAGGGCCCCCCAGTACTAAGGGAGTAGCAGGGCCCCCCAGTACTGTGTTTTAAACCCCCCCCCACCCCCCACCCACCCACCCACCACACACACACACACACACACACACACACACACACACACACCCTGCTGGTTGGATACGAAAAGAAAATAAGGAACTTCACGTAGATTATGACATAGACTTAACCTCAGAAAAAGGATGTTGTTATGGATTGAAAAGGAAATAAGAGGACAGTAAAAAGTAAAACTTTGATAAGGTAAGCTGCAGATGTCTTTTGACTAGTCCACTGAGCTGTCCGTGAATTTTTAGAGTGAATTAAGACATTAGGGCATTAAGGAGCAGTGATGTACTTTACATCACCATGTGTGCAGGGAGACGTTGAAGTAGCTTCACTAAAAATGTGCTGAAAAGGGCAATAAAGCATGGAAGTAGTCGTCATTAGACAACAGGGTGCACTGATTATTGACCCACATTGCATCTCGATTAGTGCATTAACACTGACAGCCCTGACAAAACATTTATATCTGAATGTTATTCTTCATTAACATCATGTGGTTTGCACATAGTCCAGCTGCAGGTTTGTGATGTGTCAATGAATCAGCCCCTGTTTTAAAGGTTAAAAACTATTTTTGTGAGAAGGTACTATATTTATTTCTAAGCTAGCTGCAGTAACTTGTGATAAAAGAACTAAGTGTGAAATTAATTTAATGCTCATAAAATGGCACCGAGGTCAGTCTGGCCTGCAGGGCGGGAATTTTCCTTTTTTTTGTACTTAAATCATATCTTCTAAAGAGCACCCATTACCATGGCTGTCAGGGCAGAAATTTCCAGACTAAATTATTGCTTTCTCTGTTAACTGATGTAAAAAAATCCCTTCCCAATCATGACAAGTTCTCAGTGAAATTGCAAAAAAACTTTAACAGACCACAGTCTTGCAGTCATTAGTGTTGCCTAAACATACTTGTGCATAAAAAAAACAAAGGCATGACCCTCTGCTCTGCATGTAATGGAAGCTGGAGGGATTATGTAGACTGGATGCTAAAAAAGATGGGTTTTGTTTTCTCATCAAAGAGGATAAAACTAGCTGCTTTTAGTGCTTTTGACACAGACCAATTTTCTATTCAGACATTATTCACCATGATTGTGCAGTTTGGCATTTCTGTTGAGTCCATGAAATCCAACAAAGTGGCTTTTAACATTCCCAAACCACCATCCTGTAAGTTTCATCCAGTTCTTTTTATGTTGAAACAGTTGTGTAAACTTTTTCCATGATTTTTCTCCGCATAGGTGACGTATACAAAGACCCTTAGAGCAACGGGACTTTCAGTTCTGACCTACTTCCAAACAGATTGGTAAAGTCCTCTGATATTCAAGCTACATGCAACAACAAAATGTCATTGTTCACATACTCGCTCCAAACCAGTGTTGCTGGATCCATGTCTGCAGCAGCCATTCATCCGTACAGCATAATCCAAGTCGTCTTTCTCTGAAGAGATGACACGCCTCTTTAGATTTGTCTCCGTCTTGGCAATGAAGGCGCCTCTGTGTCCCTATTTGTGCATCAGCAATAGGGGATTTCTAGGCTGCCACCTGATTCACATTGCTGTAATTGAGTTGTGGCCATAAGCACTACTGTGCCTGTTGAGGCCCCAGGTAATTCGCACACCACAAAAGCACTGTTTTACTCCATTTTTCACATGATGTCTGGGGCACAAACGCAGCGAGCGAGAGAGCCCAATCTATGGGGAAAAGGGCGGGGAGATTACAGGCAGTATGAGAGGCGAAGGAAGGAAAAAGAGTGTAAGAGTTTTTCGCGTAGGGAAGCAGTTCTGTGCCAGAGAGACTAGGGAGTCAGTGAGTCTGCAGCACGTGGATAAGGCCCACAAAGCTGTTGGTTTCAAATATCTCTTTCTTTTTCTCCCTCTCTCCTCAGAGCTTAGGAGCTGCAATCGATTCAAGGGGAGATTTCCTCCACCAAGGACAGGCAGATTGACGTTTTTGGGGTAAGCCCGAATTTGTCGCTCCTGTCAAATCTGTGTAATTGGACTTCCCTACACTCCACTCTGTGGGTACCAAACACCATCTCGCTCTCTATACAGCGGCATTGTTCCTCATCATGTGACTGCCATCTTGGTTTTGTGGTCATATTGAATGTGCAGCTCGTGATTCTTTTGCTTGAGTTCCCCTGTGCCATTTCTTCAGCTGTTCGCTGTTGCTACAAAGGTCACTGTTTATTTATTCTAAAACATGTAATCATTTTCATACAGACACACACACTGTGTACTGCAAAGAGGAGGTACTCTGTCTTGTGGCCTGCATGCCGCCAGTAGTAGGATCAAGACTAATCCGGGGTATGTTGCATCAGAGTTGGAGCTGGCTGCAGGGAGATTTGCTCCGTCATGTTCAACTGTGACAAAGAGCAAACAAAAACATCCATTCATCATTTAGAAACTGGTTTGGATGACATGGATCATCTTTCTGTGAAAACAGATTGATTTATAGTTCCTTAAACATCTTCTTTTATCTTCATTCCTCTCTAATTTTCTTAGTTTTTCTTTATGTTGATTTGCCAGAAAAGAAAAAGATCTTAATAATGACAGGAAAAAAGCCTGAAAAGCTGGTCAGGCTCCCTCTGCCAATCAAATTCCATGCCAGGATTCTGACTTCCAATTTGGCCCTCTTCTGTCTGCACAAACATGTTTGCTGTCCTGCTCTGTCGTGCCCCATCCTGGTTGTCCCTTCCAGGCCAAGGGGAAGGTGCTCTCTTCCCTGAGACGATGAACACCTTCCAACATACCAGCCGAGCAAAAGCAAACAGACTGGAATGTTTTGGAGATGCCAGCCAATACTCAGAAGAATGCAGACTCCCTCTATGACTTGTCTCCTCCATTGGATGCCCACAGTAGAGAGGGTGTGTGTTTTTGTGTAGATCTCGCAAAGCCACTCAGGCTGTCCATGTGTTGTAACAAGGGATGACAAGTGTTCTGGCAGACACTGCCCTGTTAGTAACAAGTTTGGCATACGGCTGGCCTGATGGACAAGACTAAAGCTGGCACTTTGGTCTTGCATTCAGACAACCCTTGTGTTCCCCTGTCTTCTTTTGTCTTTTCACACCTTTTGATTTGTTGTTTTTTGGTGGAAAGTTATCCCACCTTGTTGTGTTAGCTTTTGTGAGGGTAGAAAACATGCAACAATAGCCAGAAATCATATAAGAATCAAAGTAGGTCAGTATTTGGCTCTCCATTTAGAGGGCATAAAACCTTATTCACTTCATCTGTGCACGATGAAAGGTCACACTTTTGGGAAATCTTGTAATTGTTCCATTAGCTGCTTCATTTGCTGTTTTATTTTGTGAACTGGCAAACAGTACATCTAGTCCTCATACACAGTCATTTTCCACTTTCTCTCCCTCTCTTTTTTTCTGAGTTAGCAGCTTTGGGGTTTTCATCTCCACATAAAGTGGTATTTAACCCTTCTCTTTCCCGTCATAATTCAGCTCTAGTCTCATACATGGACTGGGAAGCGGCCCCAGCAGCTGATGTGTAACACATGCCTTTAATGATTCACACTCTGTGTGCGGTAGGTCGCTGGTGGCTGCTGAGCTGCTGCCTCTCCCTCGGTCTAGAATGGGACTCCCTTGTTTTCTTTCAGTGTTTTGTTTCTAACACCACTGCACACATGGAAACTTTAGGGGAGTTAAAATGTGTTGTTTATGATTGTTGTACCTCTTCAGTGGTGGTTGTTTCCTTACACAGCTACTAAAAGAAGAATATTGGTTCTGGATATCTATGGTGTTTATGAAGTCTAGCAACAGCAGCTTTTTAGTGTATCATCAAATTTTTAGATATTAAATGAAAAATGCAAACATTGTGTGGCTTAGTGTTGAAGCATTTTGTATTCAGAACAATCTGTTGTGAGCTATATCTTAATACAGGGCTTATGATTCAATAAACACACTTATAATATGGAAATACATCCCTGTGCTGACTGTTATCGATGTTGACATTTAATTAAAGAAATAATCACTCTCAACAGTTTTCCCTGGCAATTTTACTCACCACATCATCACTTCATCAATCTTGCAAACCAGATGGATTATCCAGTTCCATGTCTGCCATCAGGCAGATCCATCTTGCAAAGCTTCAATCTGAAACAATTGTTCCCCATCAGAGAATGAATTGACCAATCAGCCTCATTAGAATGAGAACAGGGTTGTAGCTACAGCTAGGGTTTAGTTGTACTGCAAATTTTTGATACTTTGATACTTTTTGGATGCCAAGTGCTTAGAAGCAAACAATATCTGTTATTTTTACATTCAGTAGTACCGAAAGTATTGAAGTTTTGAAGAGAAAAAAACATGTTTCTAATTGTATTTCAACTCAAATATGCTGGGAGAGGAGAGACCAGGTGCAGCAACGGGCGATCAAATGGAGGAAGTTAGAAACACACCAAAACCTCTGCATGAACATGATAACCTCGCAAAACAGAGGGATTTTTCCAGACTCCATGTTTGTCATCAGGCTAATCCATCTTGAAAAGCTCCGATCTACAATGTTTGTGCCGCTCTGAACACGGTCCAGACCAATCAGCATCATTTAAGTAAAACAAAGTGGTAGCTATGGGCGGGGTTTATAGTTATACAGGCACTTTGCAATGGCCTCCAGTTTGTTGATTAGCTTGGATGTAGCTATAACATCGCAGCAGTTTTATCAGAACTGGACCATGTTTCTGTATGAAATAGAAAGTAAAAACAAAACAAAAAGCTTTTCATGATGAAAAGATTTCTGGCTTTTATCCTGACCTGCTGGGGCATGAATTTGTGATAGTTATGGGGTGGTGGTTAGTTGTAAGTGGTTGTAAACAATGGCTGCTAGTGGAGTGATTAGCTTGGATGTAGCCACAACAGCAGTTTTGTCAGAACTGGACAACATTCCTTATTAAAACAAGAGCAAAGAGCCACACTGAGAGCTTTTCATGACAGACAAGATATTTTTCTCTTCTCCTGGTCTGCTTCGGCATGGGTTTTAGATCGTTATGGGTGGGGTTTGCCGGTGTATCCAATGGCTTTTGTGACAGCTGTTAGCTTGGATGCAGCTTGGAAAGTGACAATTTAATGGAAACTGGAGCACATTTTCTTTTAAAACAAGTGCAGTAATGTCTGGTCCCTAAAAGTTTTCCTTTACGTACAGACCTGGAGACTGATGACAGCCCTTCACAAACACTGACACCCATAAAGTGACCTAAATATTAAAAAGAATGTATTAAATACAGACAGAGAGCAGAATCACTACAGACACTTTGAATTATTAATCACAATTCAGAGATGAAATTTGATTTTTAAGTAGATTGAGTAAAATCTTATTTATTTTGCCTTTATTACTGTGAAATGCCAAATGGTATGGTATGTGTTGACTGTTAAGTGAGCATTTCTAAAGGGAAGGTTAGAAATATAAAAAACTTTTTGTTTTGGATGTGCAGGAGATAATTTTTGTTGCCATGGTATCGAACCAGGTTTCAGTGTCATTTGTTTGAAACATTATCTTATCCAAATGCAAAATTGTTATATCGTGACAACTCAACAACTTTATCTAAAAGTTGAAATGCTGCACAAAATAAGCCACTGCCAAAAAATTTGCTTTTAAACTGTTTATTAAAATCTTACACTGTTGTTGAGGACTGACACGGTTCAACTAAGATAATATTACAGATAGAAGTGTACTGGGTTTTCTAGTAAATCCTTTTAAGTGAGCCTGCACAACTTCCTGTTTATGTCTTATTTAATCGTTGTTATAATTTATGCACTTTTTTGTGTGATTGTGTGTATAATGAGGCTTTCCAACATTTTCCTCCTCTGATCTAACTGATATAAAAGATTTACTCAAACACCCAAATTTGGAAATTTTCTGTTGGTAAATTATCTCATGCAGTGTTGGTATTTTTGCTCGCTGAGCTCATTTATTGTAATACGTTTGAATATTTAGATATTGTGTCATCTAACTTCCTCACCACAAGCGCAATAGCAGAAGTGAGCAGCAAAACATGGTGTTAGTCAATGCATTTACGTTATCTTTTGTAAACGTGCAATCCACTCACAGTGAAAAAAACAAAAACATAAAGCGTTTTACAAGACAGCTTGAATCTGGTCCAAACAATCCCAGCCACTGCCTTTCCCCCTGAGCCTTCAGCCACTTAGTCATTGGTTTACTTTTCCTTGTGTGCGTAAATGGGGAGTTACAGTCAAAGAGCAGCGAGATGTGCCAGCACGTGACGAGAAGTGGGCGCTGTCCCTCCGTCTAAGCTGACATAAACGGTTTCCTGTTTTTTTGCTTTCACTCAGTCCCCCCTCTACATCTTTCCTTCCACACTTCCATCTTTTGTTCTTCCTCTTTTCTTCCTCTCTATCTCTTCCTCTGTCTCGCCATCCTGGGTCCCACGCCCCTTTGTGTGGCCTTGTCTGACCTCTTTTCCTCACACGCTCTTATGCACATCCCTCTATCTGCTGCCACGCACTGAATGGACATCACACGTGTGTGGTATAAAGACAAATGGCTATATGTCCTTGATATATCCAAATAGTAGGCACGGATTCAAACTCACGGGTGGCCAAAGCACTTAAGATAGAGACCTACGCACTCGCTGACCTTGCTGGACTAAACAGCTGCTTATATTCAGCAGATGACTCAGGAAATAGCATGTATCTGCCAGGCTGAGGCATTGTATTTGTGTGCTGAAAGTGATGCAGTCATTGTTTCACTGGCAGTAATGAATCGAGTTGTTGTTTGTGTGTTATTGGAGCTCAGAATGTTTTGCTCTTTCACATTAGCGGGAGAGTCATTTCAATTTAGCTCTTTTCCCACAAGTGCCTGACTTACGGCCCTTGAGTTTACCAAACTAGTTTACAGTTTTTTTTTTTTAATGTGGTGGTGCTCACTTTTTACAATACCCATAACCCAAGGCATAACAAAGTGCCTCTCGTAAAGCATTGCTTTAATGAAACTATGCCTTTGTGCTGTTTTATGTATTGTGTTTTGGAGTAAATTGGTGTTAATATGTTTGAGATCATAAATTAAGCGCTCTGTTTGAACTTGTTTTATAAAGTTTGGTGCTCTTACAGAACAACAGAGTGTGTGTGTGAGTGTTGAAATGAATGTAGAGACCTCCCTGGATTGCTACAAAGAAGCACCACCCGATACTGTGTGCAGAAAACCCCAGCCTCTCTAGGCGAGAGGGCGTAGCTTACAGTACTGAGCAGTCTGCAGTTCCTCTTTGGGGCGCCTCCTGACAGGAACTTGGCAGCGAGGAAACATAAACAAATTCCCTGTGGTGGGCTGGCAGGCTGGGAGGCGCAGTTCCCCCACTGTTACCGTACATGAACAGCACAGTGCCGCTACGCTCAAGCTAGCCCTCACTGTTCTGCACCTTCAGGCTGTGAGAAATACATCTTGAAGTGACAGGTGCCCTCTGTAGCTGCATCTATTTTCCCTTTCTGTTGTCACAGTTGCATTTGTGGACGTGTTTGCTTCCCACTGTATTGTTTCAGGCTGACGAGGGTGCTCTGACCTCTCTCTGGTTTCCAACAATGCCATACAAACACCGCTTGGGGGGAGGGAAAACTGCTGCCAGGGGTCCCAAAATGGTTTGTTTGTGCTGAGGTTGCAAAAAGCGGTGGCGATGATGATGTAACGATGGAGGCTGGGGAGACAGAAGGGAGGCCCTGCAATTCAGAGTGGCAGAAAAGGAGAGAGAGAGAGGGTGTGGTGAGTGCAGGAATCATAACACACATGCTTACACACATGTGCACACAACCAAAACATACCCATGAGTACATGCTCGCGCACACAGCTTGGTTATACTTATAGTATATGTGAGCACAGAGACCCACATGCCTTCTGTTTTCTCTCTCTCTCTCTTTTTCTCCCTCACTCTGCAAACACAGTGGTGTATTGTGCAGTCTGACCTGGGCCCTGTCCAAAGGCAAAGAGAACCCAGATTGCTGAAACAGAGGGCCCACTGCTAACGGCCGGCCAGCCTGTAGTTGTTATAGCCTGTTACAGCCTTCCAAACCAATGGGGACTGTTAGCTGAGCCCAGACACTGTGTGTGCATGCATGCATGTGTGTGTTAGCACACACTCCTTTGATCAGCCACAGAAGGATTTTTTGGACAGCACTTGCAGGAGCCGACATGGCACCTCAGCGCAATTTCATAAGCACTGGTAAAGGCATTTGCCTGACTTTTAATAGTCCTCTGTCTCCACAACATCATCCAAATGCACCATTTTCAACCGTCACTTTTTAATGGCTGTGCTCGTGGAGATTGGCTGCAGAAAAGAGGGCGATGTCGAGAAGGAGGAGGAGACCCCACTCCTCCTCCAATCCTGATGAGAATGATGAAATGAGGCGAGTAGTGGATCTCGTTTTAACTTTTTTTTTCCTGGAGTGGTGATGGATGCAAGAGCCAACTTGCAGTCTGCCTCATTGGTTTCAGTCGCCTGCCTGACTGCCTCATCTCTGTGTACTCTCATGTGATCAGCACCTGTGTGAATGGGGAGACATTACAAAGTACTGTGTTTAATTTGCTGTTTTTCTTTTCTTTTTTTAGTTCAGTATTGGTCGACTAAACGATTAAACATCACCCTGCTGGTCACCATCAAAATCACTAGACTGTCAAAGATCCTGTAATGAGTTTAGAGCTGGTTATAAAACAGACTGAACTTAATACTGAAGCCTTTAGTATATGACCTAGAAAAGCCTACAAGACTGCCAGGAAGAGGATTCTAAATGGTAATTTTTAATGCCTGTAAACAATGCTGCAAGGTAGGTGTCAATCTCGGCAATAAACAGCTCTCTGCTAAAATGGCCTTTTGCTATATTTCCTAGGCAGAAACTCAGTGAGTGATCTTTCTGAATGTTAGAAGTAGGGATGTGTGCATTTAATTGACTGAACAGTTTGTGAGTCATCACATTCAATGCTGGAAAAGTGATATGCCCAAACTGCAATGCAGCCACCTGCTAATAGTTGCTGAAGGCTGCTGTTCCAGTCAATGGGCCTTCTTTTTTGGCTCTACTGCCCTGATGGAAACAAGCACAGAGATTGGAGTATTGCTACTTTCCTGTGCCCCTCTTCTTTAGCTAATGTAGCATAGTCAGCTAAGCACAGTGCACCAGGTGTCCCTTTGTTTTTGATCTGTGCAGGTTGTGCCATCAGGCTCCAGTCTGTTTGAAACTGAAGTGTCAGAATAGAAACACATAGTATAGTGGAGCCTTCCTAACTACAATTTTTAGGGTGTGATTGATAGTGATTCCAGATAATAGCCCCATCCCTGTGTAACAACATAGAACAGGCATTTTTCTTGCCCCTCACAGCAATGGTATTATATTGCAATACTGCAAAATTGAAATACATGACACATTTGAACGCATGTCCAGGTGAAACAAACTGCCTCTTACCCCTGAAACAATTCTGTGATGGCATACCTAACTCATGTCTGAGCATACCATATGTCCTATTGGGGCGTTCACAATAAAAGCACACGAGAAACAATAACACCACAGACTTTTATTGTGAAGGAATTGACGAAAGTAGTGCATTTATCATGAATTTAACTTGGCTTTGATAGTGATACTGGTGACTTTAAGGGGCTGCAGTGTTTACAGCTGCATCTCTGACTATGTTTAATGCCCAAGCTGCTTCTTGGACTTGACATAGACTTATAATGTATGAGTCAAAAGTTCAACACACCTCTGAAGAGTTTTTTAAGCTGACTCAGCATAACCAAGACAACACAGCCTCAGAGAGACCAAAAGATGCGCTCTAAAACAAGCACAGTGGCTATATTGTGGTTATCACACACACCAAACTTTAAGATGAGGAAACACAGGTTTGACCCGTTTACTGTATTGCACGTTAAGTGCAACAGCACAAGTGGACGGCATTCAGTTAGTTACCTATAGCTGCTCTTAATGCGAGAGCAAAACTTGCTGCTGACTGGCTCAGACTGAGCTGTTGACTGTCACTTATGACTCTGCTTTGCTAACTGGCATCAGTTAAGCCTTACGTGTTTACTCCAACACAAAGCATGCATTTAAACTGATGATAATGGTGTTGCAAATATCTAATCTGTGGCAGAAATTTTACTGGTGATGGTACTGATACTGGTTTACCGCCCACCGCTCTTAGCCACACTTGGCAAACCAATCTGACATTGTTTATCCACTGATGATCTTTAACAAAGTGTGCTCTATTTTGACAGTTTTCTGTGGATTTTCTTTCATTAAGACCAGTCTGAATTTAACTTTTTATTTTCCTGACTAAGAAAATAGTCAACTGGAGACATCCCTTGTTAAAAGACAGGAGGAGAATTTTTCTCAAAGAGCACTTCATGCTTGTGTTTAGGACAAAATAAGCTTGGAGCTAAGATTTTCACAAAGCAAAATTCCTCACAGGAGCTTTAAACTGAATTTCTTAATGTTGATCAACAGTGCAATTAAAATGTTGTGTCTAAGCTGTTTTAGCTCCAGTTAATGAGCCTTCACTCCTCACTCTACAGCCTGGTTATTAACCAGCACAGTGGACCAATGGAACCATGTAGGAAGAGCTACCAGGTTAAACAAATGTATCAACACTTAACTGTAGCAATGCATAACCATGGTCAGCAAAGATGTGGATGTTAAACCTGCAAGGAAATCCTCAGCAAACCAATTTGATGTTGTTTAGCTGCAGAGTAATGGACAGTGAAATGTGCACACATCTCACTGCTCTGTAAAATATCCAACAACACAAATACTGTTTGAAAAATACTAGTAATTATTTAAATGTGACTCAAATTTGAAGTGTGTGTAGATGTGGTGGGTTAGCATTATATAAATAAACCTCCTAATTTGACTAAATAATTCTGTGTATACACAGATATTCAACTTCTTTCAAACTTTCAAACTGATTCTCACTTTTTCAACAGAGAACATTTTGCTGAATCTCATTCTTTTCCCCAAACTTTCCTCATCTGAGCTTTTCCCAAGTCACTTCAGCTGTGCCATGAGCAAAACTTGATGCAAAGTCATCCCAGATGCCTCAAAACATGTAAAACTGGAAGTGCTGAAGGATTATGTCACTGCTAGACATTTTGAGAAACAATGGTGTCGTTTCCCCAGCTGTATGTGTGTTTATGTGAGAGCGACAAAGAATAGAACAGTCAGTGCTCTCTGTCTGCAGAGGATGAGGAGAGGGAGGCAGAAAATCTTAGTTCTAGTGACACTGCGATGCAACGAGGGAGAGAAGTGGTGGGGTAGAAGAACTAAAACTTAGAGGGATGGAGGACTGAGAGAAGAAGACAAGTACAAGTGCCTGTGGTGTGGCAGCAGCTCTCCTGGGAAACCCTTAGCTCTTGTATGTGCACCTAGTGTTCTTCATTTAACTTCATATAAAGGCATGTGCTTAATGCACGTTCATGTCCACGCTTCTCTGGAGCTTTTTAGTGTATGTGTCCAACCACCAAAGAATGCTGAGAAGAAGACACAATCAAGGATCTAGATATATCCCACACACACACACACACATGCGAACACACACACTCAGACAGCTCCTCTCCCAGGTCCCAGTGGGCACATCTCTGTAATGGCCCCCTATCGATCCCGAGGCCTCCTTGTCCACACTCAATGCGCATCGATCGGCACCTTGCAAAGAGTCTCAGAGGGCTGCTTCACATCCTGTGGCTCGTTCTGTGTGTGTGTGTGTGTGTGTGGTGTGTGTAAGACAGAGCTTGTTTATATTTTAAGAAAAGAAAACCTGTAGCTGTTCACTCATTAAACCACAAACGAGGACTAAAAACCTCGCAGCATAAAGACATAAACACCCAACATAAAAAGACTCACTCAGCCACTCTGAAGCGTCCCACAAGAGAGACAAGTCAGAAGAAGAAGAAAAGACTCCCTCGCCTCTCTTGTCAGGAAAAAAAAGCCTGATTAATCAGTCAAACCACATGAAAACTTTGCTTGTTATTGTTGCTGCTTGATTTATTGAAGGCCTGGATCTGGGTCAAGCAGCCCCCCTTCCCTCTTTCTCTCTCTCTCTCTTCCTTCATTCCTCCCTTCTCTTGCTTTTATTTCTCTCTCTCTCTCTCTCTACCTAAATAAGCTCCCACCCCCCACGTCTCTTCCCTTTGTCTCTCATCTGGTTTTCTGTTTTTGTTAAAGGACACTTGATTAATGGTGCCACAGACAAAGCCTGCAGTCTGCTCTCAGCCCAGGCCCGGATAGGGCTCCTCTCTAGGTAAACCAAAACACATGTGCGCTGGCTGGACGGCCACTGGGAACCCCTGAGGATGGAGAGAGAAGAAATTAATGATGGTAGTCGCTGATGTATTATATACAGTAATATAGGGTCTTTCCTGCACTGGAGAATTTGCAGCATAAGGAGGAATGAAGGAGTTGTGTTAAACATGCTTAGGGTGTGGCCTTTTGCTCTCTTCTTGCAGCTGAACCATTCAAGCCTCTGCAGCATTTCACTGAAAGCGTATTCTTCTGCTTACCTTCACCTCTTGCTGCGTGATTGCACATATTTACCCTTTTTGAAGAAGCAAAGAGACATTTCTCCCACCTGAGTATTGCTTCTTGCCTGCAGGCTCCTCAGGAATGAGTTCAGTGCCATTGAAAGTCGTGTAAGAGAGAATTGCTGTATTGAATGATAAAGGAACGTATTACTCCTGTGACTGCGCTGACAGCTTTATTGTCAACTGTTTCATAATGGCAGGCTTTGACACTCATGTCGTACTTTACCTCCACATTATCTTGTGTTTCTGTGTCTACTTTCATTCAGCACTGACATGATTGAATTGGCAGTGCTTGCCATAGAGTAAACATGTTTTCTCCAGATTTATTACCAAGAACATAGATCGGCTACTAACAATAATAGGCTCAGTTATATTATGCTGTCCTTTAATTTCAAATAACTTAATTAACAGTTATTTTGTATGGAGTAGGGATAGGGATTGGTCATTTTTATTGGTATTGATATCATAATGAAGACTCCTTTATTATCAGAGTCTTTAATGATACCACTATGGATACTTTTCTTCTATTTTGTGGAAAAATTATATGAATAGGAAGTTAAACAGGACATGTTTCTATCTGTTTATCTATTTTATAATGCTGGAAGAACCGTTTTCCTTCAAAGTTAAGTTTCTTACCTTTACTTCAGTTTTCTTTTTAAAATGCGGTTCACTGACCCAAACACTTGAACTTGATCTCATTATAATGAAACCCAGCAGGATGGGATACACCCCCCCCCCCCCCCATGGAATCTAGATGCTGGTGGTGTTGATGGAAGCAGTAGGATCAGACGAGGAGTGGACTTCTGAGGAGCTTGACCTAGACACCAGTGAGATGATTTGAAACTAACAATGAAGGGATGCAGGATGGCATGAAAGAGCTGAACCTAGACACTAATGTGATGCAATGGAGGTGGCTAGTGTGGAGGAGGGTTGCAGAGGTAGCACTGAAACAACAGACTAAAAAAAAAAATTAATTATGCCAGCATCAGAACGATTGGATTGAGAGAGGTTGAGGCAGAATGAGGTTGGCAAAGGACTTAAGTGAGTTGACGCCAATTACCAAAGCAAGAGAACAGAGCAGGCAAAGGGAGACGTGAATGAGTGATTATTAATGAAATAAAGAATGAATGGCAGCAAAACAGTTTTCTTGCTTGATCTTGTGCTAAGCTTCAGATGTGAGGCTAGGTACCATCATTGATTGCCTGAATTGATTCAATTCCAATTCACAAGGTCCTGATTGGATTTGATTCATGATCTGATTAAGTTCAATTTGATAGTAATTTATGAAGGAATATTTTGCTTTGATATGGAAGAGATTATCAGACCAATATGTTGGAAATAGTACAAGGAATCTTCAAACAGAGCACAACATCAAAATATTGAGGTGTGCATAAAAATTTGACCCCAGAGTAGAAGTATTTACACAGTATTTACCTCCATGTAATACATCTCAAGATATGGTCTAGCTTGCCTCTGCATTTACAGTTTCTAACTCCAAATTGAAGCCCTCTTTAAGTTTGTTTGGTGGAGCCAAACTGCAAAGCTCCACCGTTTTTTTTTTTGTTTGTTTGTTTGTTTTGTTTTTTAGCAAAGATAAATCACTTAATAAAAATCCAAGTGAAGTCTCAAGTCTCAGTGGGAAAATCAAGCTTAGTTCTATTGTGATATTAATGAATAATAATTATAAGGATGACTAAAATTTGATTAGGGATGCATAATAATAGATTTTTTTGCCAATATCTGATATGACAATTTTTATCAATATGTAAATGTAGTTCAGACTAGGGCAATTAATCAGAAATTAGATTAAATTGCAATATGGCCTGCTGCAGTTTTCAAATCGCAGAAGTTGCAATATTCCTTTAACTTTTAATTTGTCAAAATACCAGTTTAGTAAATACATTTTTTGCAGTGTCAGAGATTTTATGCACATTATGCAAACATTCAGGTGTCAATTTTCTTATAATGGTCTACAAAAATCCTCCTTTTTGTGTTTTATGTATGTTTTTCGTAATCAAAATGAGTGACATTGAAATGATAATGCCCTTAAACAAAGCAAATAACATCACATTTGAATTATGAGCAAAAATTCTTAGCTCATTCTAAATTTAACTGATAAAGCTTAACGTTACTTTACGAAAGTCATAACCCAGCTGTGATCAGCTGGTAGCCAGCCTCACCTCCCCCACCCCAGCTGCCTCTTTCATAGCTTAAAGCTTGTTGCACCTCCATATTCAGATTCATGCTACTATGGATTACTTGCTTTGGAAATAAATTTATTTTTTTCAATACACATGGTCTTTTATGGAATTATTTATTGCTTGAATTTGTCACAAAATACACAAGATTAACCCAAGAACGATCGCATATTAAATCGCAATATTTGGGAAAAAAACGCAATAAGATTATTTTTGGAAATCGTAACGCCCTAGTTCAGACCTAGAGTTTCAGCCCTAAAACACACAATTTAAAGCATGAGGATGAAAAAACAAACACATTTCATTCCTTAAATACACTTAAAAGTGTAAAGAATTATCATGCATTAATACAAAGACCTCAGCTGATGCAGTTGTGTTGGTCCAGCCTAAAACTCTTCTAACTTATTTGTTCATTTGGCCAATATCTACAGCTGAAATAGGCAGATTTTTATATGTGGAATATTGGTTGTAAATATCAGCAGTAATTTTCATATCAGCCAATGTGATAATTCACTTTTTCAAGCTAATATCTGGTAGTAAAAATATCATACAAATAATATTGTGCATTCATAAATTGATACATAACTATCGTTATGTAGTCTGAGAATATGTAATCAATATGCACACTTGAGCTTAATTAATGTTTAGAATTTACTATTCAATATCAATGTTTGCTCCTTCATTATAATATTTTCCACATTTACAGAAATAGTATCACACATCATGTTACTGCACAGATTTTCTATTATAGACTATGACTGTCTACTTTATCCGTCTCCATCATATACTGCTGTCTGCCTGCCTGTCTTTAGCAAACGAGGCATGTCTGTTATTCATTGCTTATTATTGATTATTGGTTTAGAAATATTCAGAAATATATAATATCCTTGGTTTTGATCCTTATTATGTGTAAATAGTATTGAATATAATGTTCATTGTCTTGCCTATCAGTGGTAAATTATGTCTTGTAATGTGTCTCCTCCTCTGACTGTGAGTGCTCCTGTTTCAGGACATTTTGCATTGGTGCATCTCATCCACCAGAGATGTTGTTCAAAACGTTTTCATGTTGGTAAAATGAACTGAACAGGAAAAGCATCCTATTGCTTCACTTTGAGTGTGTTTACTCATGCTGCTTTTGCAGGGTGAAACAAACTTTGCAAACAAAATTTTGTTTGTAACTTACTTTCTTTTTGTAAAGTTGCATTTTTATTCTGATGTAACTGACAGAAATGGTGACTTTGAAGCTGTTTTGCCCACAGTTCTTGAGTCTGCTGTATTCTGACAGCTTGTTTACACTGAGTGGAGGATGTTGCCATAAGAAATTCCCAGCATCTCTTCACAGATTGCAGCATTGTCCAGTGTGTATAAAAATGGATTAACTGCTATCAGTTGATCAAAGAACAAGTATCAAATGTATTTAAAAGCTGCTACTGGCTTGCGTATATAGTTTTCTTTGTCAGTGAAATCCTTCAAGGATTTATAACATTGTCAGCTTCTTAAATACAGTTTCCTCCTTAACCTCTACTTTATTACTCAAACAGTGCCGCCACCCAACCTGCAGTTTGGGCGCCAAAGAAAGCAGGGATCGAGTGTTGTTTTGGAGGCAGACAGATCCCACAGCAGTCAAGCTGGTCAGCAAGGTTACCTTCCAACAGCAACACCACCAGCTCTGTTTTCTTGTTAAATTGTGTCGCCCACACCCAGATGAAGGACGAATCTTTCCTGAAGAATTTGTTGGAGTGATCCACTACGTCACACCCAGACAATATACGCCCAGCAGCTTCCTGTCCTCTGTGCTCGCACATTGAGGATGATCCTGAAGCCTTCCTCTCTGTGTTTGAGGGATTAGCAGTGGCATGTGGACTGCTTGAGGAGGCAGGCAGAAAGTAGCCAAGACTGGCACCCTGAAGCATAACATGCGAAAAAAAATTGACATCTCGTACTATCTTAACATCTAGATTTTTCTGCAGAACCAAACAAGGTCACACAGGTTAACCTTGGGCCTCAAAGAGGCCATTTTGATCATCAGAATGTGTTTGTGGGTTGAAATACTGGCATAATTCAAGTTAGAAAACATTAAAAGAAAAAAACTTTCTCCTGGAATTCAAATCCCTGTATGTTTGACACAGATTGGTTTGATTTCAGACGTCTGATGAGAAAATGCACCGGGGGACTGTTCGCAATAGACAGAGGTGACTGGGACTCACTGTGAACTGGGACTGAGATATGGGGGCTGCATTCCCAGCAGGCCTTAGCAGTCTAGGAGTGGAAGTGTAATTTTTTTTTTTTTTTTTTTTTAGAACTTTACCTCAGCAACTGAAATAGGGACTTGACCAAAATAAGAGCAGAAGTTCACTGGAATGAGAATAAAGGGGGAACTCACTTCACATGCCCCAGCTCCATAAGCTTCACACTAAAGTCAGCTGAGGGCTCTGCACATGCATCTAAACCAGCTGAGACAGAAAGTGTGCTGCACACTGTTTCCTCTTTCTGTGTGGACGTTCATTATGTGATGGAGGCAACACATGCCCTACATTCATGTTGGGTCAGAATATCCAACTGTGGAAGTTCACATCAACTAAAGCTGCATGATGTAGCAGTTTCAGGATATATTTAATGTTGTATTTTTTTGATTAATGATAAATAATTTTTAAAAAATGATAATGCGGCCTGTTCTGGGGCTAATAATAGAAGCAAAAGAAACTAAAATGAATAAGGAAATCGACAGAACATACTGTGTCGATCACAGTATTTTTTTTTTTTGGTTGCTTTTTTCTTTTTTTTTTTGCTTTTTGTGGTAATGCTTTTATATCAGGATATTACAAAATGATTTAATAATGCATTGAAATGCATATTCAGGTGCTACACCCCCCTTCTCCCCCTAAAACAAGCCTGGGTTGGCATACTCAACGATTACAATTTGATGTTATTTTTTAAGTTCCTCATCTTGTGTTTTTTTTAAACAAATACAAGCAATAAATCATTCTGTATTATAACCAACATAATACTGTATAGATTAAACAAAAGTTGAATGATTCCGAATAAAATCGAATTTGATTATTTTGACTTATATTTCAAATTCTGTATTCTGTATTCAAATTCTATATTGTTGTATGAAAGGGAATGATTATTTTTATGTCATTCTCATTCTTGGGAAGAAAAACACAGAAAATAATGTAAGAATGATATTTTTTAAATGATTCAAACAAAATAAGGCTCGAATGTTTGCATAATGTGTAAAGCATCACATCTCTGCTTCAAAAACTGTATGGAACTGGTATATTGTCACAATTTTTAAGTTAAAGAAATATCGCACTTTCTGCAATTTGATAATGGCAGTTGACCACAGTGTGATTTAATCTAAATTGCAATTAATAACCCAGCTTTAGTTCTTTTAAGTCTTTATTTATTCACAGCTGTTTACACTGCATCTGCAGATTTAAGTTTCATTTCTGTCCTGTCGATTGGTATCGGGCTACTACTGAGCCAAGTAAAAATACAGACTTTTATTATTTAACTGGAAATATAATGCTTTTAGCAGAGGTGCCAACAAGTTTACAGCGCTACGGATTTAACATTTGCTTCAGTGACCTCATTTAACGCCACGGCCAGCCTTTCTGAATCGTCATGGACTCAAAACAAGCAAGTCATGAGTTAAAACACACTTTTAAACACTCTAGAAAGCAAGCACACTCACTTTATGTTGTTGTTATAAAGTGACTGATAGTTTTAGTGGCATCAGTGATGCCTCGTGAGCACCACAACATTAAACATGTTTAACTGGTGATGACTGTTGCTAAGTTGCCTCTAACTTCATTATAAATGACTCGTCTATTTAGTATAATGAGTTTTATTTGATATATTTCCTTTTCTACCAAAAATATCCACCTTTCACTGGCTGCTAAAACAAAGCTTCATTGAAGTGAGTGTAGTAGAAACCTAAAGAAAAGCTCTGAAGTCATCATGCAGATCTGACAACTTGACTACATATTGCAAACATGGCTGGCGAAACATCAGGTTGATGGTCAAGACCTTCCAATATAGTTTCTCTTCTGAAATAGTCTCATTTTTATTGCGTATAACTGTTTCTAGTCTCACAAAATGACCTTGTTTGTTCATCATCGTCGAGTCTTATTTGTTAGTGTCTATTCCATATTTACAGCTTTGAACTCATGAACATACCAAAGTTAGAAGGATAACTTTCTACCTCAGTATAATAGTCCATCCAGTGAGCACATGAATGCAGCATTACATGATTGACCTATATTACCTTTGAACATGGTGTTGACATGCAGAAGTGCACAGTGAATCTAAAATCAGCAACAGTCTTACACAAGACTTTTTCCTCGATAACCACAGTGCTGTTTCTGATGGTAAAGGTGACATGTCACAGTGTTGACACCATAACCTGCTGCAGGGCCCGAGCTCTATTGTCCAAACAATCATAGCTCTCTGCTCTGATGGAGTCGAGCAGCTCATCTTCACTTCATTAGGCTGAGCGTCTGTTAATAATTCATGCTGTGCTTTCCCTGGAAGCATAACCAAAAAGCTCAGCTGTGCCTGTCTGTCCTTATTGCCAGTCACTTTAAATTTTAGCCTTTTCCCATTTTAGACTGTGAGTTATTTACTCACTTACTCCCCACCTTGCAATGTGCACCTGCCTGGGTGAGCAGATGATGCTTTAGAGCTAGAGGCAGAGGAACGGCATTTATTTTTATCTTTATTTTTTGTTTTCTCTGTCATTACCTCCCTCCTCCAAAATGATGTGTACCCGGTACAGTACCCAATGTTCTGAGGTACTACTTCTCCTTCTCTCCGTCCCCCAGGGAGTGTCTGTTCTCTTTTTATTGCACTGCTGTTTTCCCTTTTTTCTCCTCTCTCTCTCCTCATCGTCTCTTGTTGCACTCCGGTGTCACATTTAGTTATGTATGCACCCCATGTGTTTGATCCCCCCTCCCCCACCCAGCACTCCTGCGTTGTGTACATTGCATAACCTCCCGCTGCTCGGCCCAGAAGTGTACCCTAAACTCCCTCTCTCTCTGTCACTCTCCCATTCCTCTTTTTTTGACACCGCCCCCTCCATCTTCTCTCTGCTTCTTTGGCAGCAATCCAGGTCATCACTCCTTTTCCTCCCCTCCCTCCCCCAACCCCAAACCTTGAAAGTTGGAGCTCTCTTACTCTCTCTCTTTCCGTGTTCTGACTCCCTTCCTTCTATTGCCGTTCCACTCCCTCTCCCTTGCGCTTCCTTTATTTCCCATCCTTTCTCTCCTCTCTCTCTCTCTCTCTCTCTACCTCCTGCTCTCCACTCTCCCAGTGGTCTCATTAGGCGTGAAGGAGGCTGCCTGGTGTGTGTATTTGTGTGGGTATATGTGTGCTCTCTTTGGCAAAGACTCACTTGACTGAGCATGCCACTTGCACTGGCGGGGGCCTGGGCTCCATTATTACCACAAAGCTGTCACAAACAGTATATAAAGTAGCCTCCTGTTGCAGAGTTGTGGGTTGTGAACACAGGGCGAACACTGCTCTGACTTCCCTGCTGTTGCCATGGTTGTAAGAATCACTGTGAGCCGACATACATACAAAAATATACACAGATATGTCTAAAATATATACACCTGGCTAGAAACCAAACATCTGTCTCCTCTCCTCTGTGGTCCAGCCTGTGGGAAGTCTGATGCCCCTCTTTGTCTTTCTTACTACTGACTGAGTGACTGATCGTGTGCTTGTGCATCACTGTTTTGCTAGTATCTGGTTACAGGGATGGGGGGCCTTATGCAGGAGTGGGCCCCTCTGTTGCAGCCTGGCTGGCAGGCCTGACCCCAGCAGGTCAACGTCCATTTTACCGCATGAATCCTAAATGTCAAGAACACCACCCCTCCTGCCCCCTGCTACAGCCATTTGTCTTTCTCTGTGGACAAGTCTGTCCACTGCGTGGACACATACATCTCACACCACCTGCTTTTACTTGACTAATAGAGATGACATTAAGAGGAAATTTTCATTCCTTGAACACACATTAAAGTATGGCTCAGGCTGCAAGTAAATTCTTGCTCTGAATCAGTAACCTTGCAAAGTAGATGGATTGGCCAGATTCTGTCTGTCATCAGGCAAATCCGTCTTACACAGAAAAATTTGTGCCTGATCTGATAATGGATCTGACCAATCAGCGTCATTTGCGGATAACAAGATGGTACCAACAGGTGGGTTTAGTTGTACCAGAAGCTGGTAATAATTTCTGTATTAGAAAAGAGCACAGAACTGCACTGAAAGCTTTTCATGGTGGAAAAGATGTTTTTTTTCTCTTCTCCTGACCTGCTCAGTATGAGTTTGCAATATTTCCGGCCAGGATTTAGCTGTATTGCAACCCAGTAGCAGTGACTGATGAGGCTATAAGTTTGGATTGAGCTTTAGTGACAGTCGTCTGGGCAGCATTTCTATATTGAAAGAGGAGCAGAGAGCCAAAATGAAAGCTTGAAGATATTTTACCCCACTCCCTACTAGACTTGGCATGAGTTTTATCCAACAACAAGCTCCACCATTGTAAAACTTGACAGCACTTTACTGCCAAACTAACCAGAGCTGCACATGCCTACTACCTTATGATGTCTTGTTGCTCTGATTGCCCCATAATTAGTGTGACAGACAGAACATTCATCCAATTACCTTCTGAGAATTTTTTGAAAAGTCCTATCCTTTCCAAACACTTTGAAAGGGAGCTTTCCAAGGTGGATGTGAAATATTTCCTCTGCAATGGGAGTATAAATAACATTTTACTGATTGATTGATATCAAACAGTCAATTGAGCATGTCAGGTTGGCCTGACCGGCCCTCTCTGTCCGGAGTTTGCATGTTATCTTTTTATATGCATCGGTCTCTTTGATTTCTTCCTACACATAAAAAATGTGCTTGTTTGGTTAAAAGTGATTCTAAAATGCCCATGGTTGTGAATGTAATGGCACCTGGTTGCTCATCTTCATATGTCAGCCCTGTAATTGACTGGCGACCAGGGTTTACCCCCCTCTTGCCCAGTGGTAGACCCTGTGATTCCAATCAGGATAAACAGTATAGATAATAAACTGATGAATTTACATGGCTGCATTTACTTTGATTAAGTCAGATAGCAAACTGGCCATTCTTTTTGTGAATGAGCAGGATGCTTGGCCCATGCATGCAAAGAAAAAACAATATTTTTGCTATATAGTCCTTGTTTTCTCCAGTAGTAAACTAAAACACAGCCACACAGGTATTAAGGCTGCACAGTCAGTCAAAAATTAAAAATTATAGCAGTGTCAGCGCTAGAACTACACTTTCGAAAGTTGATGAAAAAAATACTTTTATAAACTGCATAAAAATAATTGTTATCCAAACAAGTAACACTAAAAATGTCCATCCCACCATACCTCTCTTTTGTATGTTAAATGTTTTGTTTTGGCTCTTTTACAGTATTCATCAACACTATGTTGCTTGAAGATACTCAAATAACATCACTTGCTTTCAGAAATGTTTACAATTTATTATATGATCATTACAGGTGAGCTGCATGTGTAAAAGCTTACTTTTGCCGAGGTAGCGAGGTATCACCACCGTCATCCTTTAGTGCAGGAGTAGAGGGTGATGCCGTCAGCAAGAAGCCGCAGGAGCGTGTTGAAACAACAGCATATGAAGCTTAATTTTTAACATCACACTTCAACCAGAGTATTTATGGGAGTTGTTCCAACTAATATCACTCTTGCTCACATACAGGTGATGACTATGTGAGCATTTTTTTAAAAGAGAGAGAGAAAAAAACATCTTGCAAATATACTTGGGTAGCCCAGCAAGTATTGTCAGTGTGTTGGGAACACTGTCATGGATACACTTTTGCACTAATCTAATGCAGTCAGATGAAGCTCAGGCTAGCAAAACTGAGAAAACATCTAGTTAAAGGTCAAGCTGGGGAGTCAAGCTCACTTCATACATGTCCATATACAAATAAACAAGTAATAA
This sequence comes from Cheilinus undulatus, assembly GCF_018320785.1. Classification (NCBI taxonomy): domain Eukaryota; kingdom Metazoa; phylum Chordata; class Actinopteri; order Labriformes; family Labridae; genus Cheilinus; species Cheilinus undulatus. Next base: position 15,295,300 of record NC_054884.1, on the reverse strand, counting down.
TGAATGAATAAATAAAGAATAGAAACTCAGAGTTACAGCAAATGGACACTTGAATTTTAGTTTACCACACAGAAATGTTATTTGTATTTGAGAATGTCTTTAATAGGTTTCAGGGGGTCCTCTGCCTATACTGTTTCCATGCATTAGTCAGCCATCAAATTGTTGTTTTATGGTCATGATCGTACTGGAAATGAAGAGAAAAGATGTTAATCTCAGTGTAATTCAAAGTAAATGTAGTCATAAAGGCAAATGCCGGCAAGTTAAGCTGAAACTATAGTGTCTGTTTTAGTGCTTTCTTAGAGAGAGAGAGAGAGATACATGTATCTATCCATGATGAACTTGTCTTATCGTGTAGGGCTCCTTTTAAAGGAGTAAAAAGATGCAAAGGGGTAGTGTCAAAGTATTATATCAGTGTTTACACTAGGAACATCCAACCTAACAAAACTGCCCCATTGTTATGGTTTTATACTTTGTTGAAGCCTTTATCTTCTCATCAAGGGTTAATGAAAAGTGTCTTTCTGTTGTTTATGCACTTTATAAATTCCTGGAATTCTCTTCCGCCAATAAACTTCAACTTATCATTGCTATTGACTGACTGACAGTGTGACTAGACCCAGCTGTTGGCCAGCAGTTGTTTAGCTTCAGCTTATCTGTGAGTGCACTGATTAACCTTCGGTGCAGATAGACGGAGACAGCAGCACACTGTGGATGCACTCTGGAAATGCAATTTACACTGCTTTTAGAGTTTTTCTTTTACTTCTGACACATAGTTAAGTCATCTCAGGGTGCAGGAAACCACAGAGAAGTCATAGAACATCTCTTTCTGTTTTGGATTTAACTCTTTTTTTTGTCAAACTGAGGAACAGTCCTGGTAGTCGTTTATCACCTAATATTCTACAGTGACCTCATACACTTTTCTGTTCGCTCTGTACTCGTAAATGTGGAAAAAAGCTTTTTTTCCCCCTCATGTTAAACAACTTCAATCTGTGTATACAGTGATGGGCGCTAACAGCCATTATCAGAAAGCACGCCGGCCAACTCCCATCACTTGCTCGGCACATTACTGAGCAACAGCCATCCATTACGACAGATAACAGACAGTGAAAAGGCTGTGCATTTGGGAGTGTGTGTTACGTGCACTCACATGCACACATATAAACACACGACTTGTTTACAGGAAGCTGTCAGCCGTGTGTCCTTATGATAAATAAACAGCAAAGCTTCCCCTTTTTAATGATGGCGTATACAGGCCTGCACACCGAATATTGACGGAAAGATTGAAAGCGTTCTCAAGGGCCTTTCCAACATGACGTATGAGTCTCGCTGGGTATTTTTTCTCCCCCTGCCCTTCATTTTCACCCCCCTCTTTCTCCCTCCACTACCCTCTCAGCACTCCTTTTATTTATCTCAGACGGCGGCTTGTGCAGTGGTTTGTAGACGTGCGGGATGCCATAAACACATTTATCAAGCGTGTGCTGCCAATAGGGAAAACATTGTCAAAGTATGAATGAAAATAATGCGACAGAGAAGAAATGCAAACTGACTTCCTTGGGGATAGCAGAGGGCATCCACAAAGTGAAGCACCCATAGGGAACAGGTTACTTTTGAGTTTTTCACAAGCAGCTCAGGATACGACAACAACAATGCCACCTGCATTAGCAGTCCACCCGTGCAGCGTCAAAGACTTTGCTGTTCCCCTCACTTTGATAAATGTTTCATTGTTCATCCCGTCTCCATCTTCACCCCCTCCTGCATCCTCCGTGTACAGCGGTGAGGATGTTCAGAGCCTTTTCTCTACCGAGTGTTGTTTCAGCGTTAGTCAAGCGTTTGATGTCTGTCTCAATTGTTGTTCCCCTCTGCCTCTCTGGGCCCAGATCACAGGAGCCGTTTATTAATTTGCAGGTTCAGGCTCTGAGCTAAGGGACCGCCACCAGCAGGTCCTCTACTTGCTTTTCTTTTAAACACTACATGCTGCCCCCTTTTTTAACTATTAGCAATTGACCTATTTTCTGATTCTAAAGTTAGCCACACTCATCCAAAGGCAGGGGAGCGAGTTGATCATTTGCTTGTGAAGGAGGGGGTCAGGGTGTTATCAGTGCTCCACAAAGACACAGGGTTAATTGATGCGTGCTGGTGTCACTGTGCTGATTGTCTGCTTTTTGCCTTGTTGGCTTTTTTAAGCTGCAGTTTAACCCTGTTATCTGATTGGCTGAGTGTGTATGTGGACAGTTTAGGAGGATTTTAATGTATGTGTGTGACGGAGAGAGAGGGTGAGAGTCCTAGTTGAAGATGAAGAGCTCTCTTTACCTAAGGGGGATGGGGTTTGACAGTACTGTAGCGCCCCCACCACAACCCCCCCCCCCCCTCGCTGATAAATGTGTTTTTCTTAAAGGAAGGAGGTGGTTGGTTGAAAGGAGTCTCGTTTAATGTAGCCTTTTTCTTCACTATGTGTGTGTGTTGCTAATGCAGCGCGGGGACGTTTGCAGTGAGGGGCTACAGGCAGCCAGACTCGAAGGAAGGCCCGCAACCTCGACCCCAGCATCATTTGTTTGGACGAGGGCCGTCAGCGCCTGTCGCGCGGCCCATGATGAAGTGTCAGTCGGTAATTGTCCCCACGAAGCATCCACATCTCAGGGGGGTGAAAGAGGTAGGGAGGGGAGGATGGGGGAGGCAGGGAGCTGACAGAGAGAGAAATGACACCCTGGGCTCCTCCTATTCTCTCTCTCTCTCTCCCACTTTCTGTCCTTTTCACTCCTCCTTTCCCTCCTCCAGTCTTCCTACAGCTGCAGCTCAGTGCGGCAGCTCCTGTGGAGCTTCAGCTGGGGCCCAGTTGCAACAAAATATGTGTTTGTGCTTCTATTGCACACTTGTGCATCTGCTGTTTCTCAGAAAGCATCTGTGTCTTTCTGTGCAGTCTATCTAGAGAATCTGTTTTAAACTCTGCTTTTTATCCCCCTCTTTTTTCCTTCACAAGATGAGGACTTTTATAAAAATGAGCATATTTCCATGAAGTCCTCTTGATCAGACCAGAGACCTCCCCTGTTCACCCAATCATTCTGAAAATATGTATTTTGAGCCATCATCATTTTAGTTATTAGTTTTAGTGCAGGGCTTATTGATTGAGGTATATATGTCTCTATGTAATGAAAAGCTTTTACAGGACACAGCAGCTATTTATAGTGTATTCCTGTATAGACGGGCCCTAATGCACATCTCCCTGGCTCCTGTGCATTAATCGCCACCTGAGCTATGAAGTCAGAGCTCAATGTGAAGAGCTCCATGATGAAAGAGTGGGGGCAAAGGAGGAAAGCCAGGGATGAGAGATTAAAGAACAGACAAAGGATCAGGTGAATGAGGGAAAAAGACAAGTGGCTTAGAGGACACAACATGCAGAAGAAGATCAGAAGATGAATGGGGAAAGGTGCGTAGGGCAGGAAATGGAGATGCAGAAAGAGGCGAAGCAGCCAAGAGAGACGAGGATATGAAGGAAACCACCTTGAGATATGAGTCCTATATTTGCAGCTACCTCATTCCTCCATAAGACCCCCCCAACACTATCATAGTCTCTATGATGATGGGATGAAAACTATAATGCATGCTATCAGTGATAGGATTCCTTATAGAGGAACAAGGGGAGGTGATGGAGGAGGATAAAATAAAGGACAAAGACCAGACAGCAGGTTTCTTGGAAAAGAACTGGCAGGGAGTCTTAAGCACATTCTCACAATGGTTTACAAGTCAGTTTTAACCAACCTTATATTTTTCATAACCCCAGATTAAATCTACTATTTGTGGTCACTGATTCCATCCAGACGTTTTATGAGATTTCACTCTATTTTGATTCAACATCACATACTGTGAATCCTCAAATGATTACCTTTATTTACTACATTGCAAAAGGTACCTGACTTTTATATGAAGTAGGCTTATTATTTGGGGTCAGGGCTATCTGAGAAATAAAAGGGTTCACATTTCAGTGTAAAGAAAATAGTATTTAATGAAGCAAGGGGATACCGGATGACTATTAATATTAAGATAATAATGATAAAATATAATAACTGCTCTTGTTTTGTTTAAAGTAGTCTAAAGGAAGGCATGAAACAAAATAGTTTGAAAAAGTACAGTATATTAAAACAGCAACACAAGATTCTTCTAACCCCTTAATGCTTGTTGTATCGTATTTGATTTATACTTTTATGAGACCTCTGTCTAATCAACATGAGCCATGAATTACTTAAAAACATTTTAAATACCATCTGATAAATGATAAAAATGCCCTCCAGTGGAGTATCAGTTGCCAATATGCCTAAGGTATCAAATTTGATACAAAAAAAGCAAAATTTTATGGCAATTTTCATTTTGGGGGTTTTGGTAGAAGATTGAATAAACATGTCAGTTTAAAAAAATTAGAATTTTCTGGCTATTATTTGAGTTATCAGGCATCAACAGGCTAATCTTCAACTCCTGTGTCAATAAAACAAGTTTGTTAGTGAAAAATTGTGTGAAGATTCTGATTTGTTTGTTTCTGTGTCCTCAGGTCAGATGTGAGCCAGTGTTATTGCTCAAAGATGTGTGCTTTGTCATGTACTGATATTTGATAATAAGGCATCATTGCAGCATACAGAAACATACGAGACATACTGGTTTAAACTGCCCGTGCAAGCGTGGGGTGAGCATATAACAGTCTGTCCATTTGTGATGAATTGCATTTTTGTCTGTCTTCTTTGTATGAGAAAACCATCTCTACTGTCACTGACACGCTCTGTTTCTCCCTCAGTAAACTCTTCCTGTCTGCACTGCACTGCCCACTGTTTCTGTGTTCACTCGCTTGACCTGAGTGAAAGATTTGATTGGTTGAGTAAAGTCATGTGTAACAATCTTTACCCTAAAGTCAAGAAAACTTTCACTATTTAAAACAGACTACTGTTTGAAAGCTTTGAATGCTGCACTTTTTGAAATGGAAACTCATGGAAATTTGCGTATTCAGCCATGGTAATACACCAGGCTACAAAAGGGGGGCCAGCCCTTATTAGTTCTTGTGGATTATGACCTTGGCCAGATAGATAGATGCTTAGACCTTCATTGTCATTATAGTACTTAAATATAATACGACTAAATTGGATGGCTACCTCTGCCCGTGCCAATGACATAGAAAGGAGAAATATGTAAAAACAATGCTAAAACACGATAGGAAATAAACAATGATAGTAATTTTAAAGCATACTAGAAGAAAAAGAAACAATATTGCACATCCACAGAACACCATGGATATTTTTCACACGACTCATGTCACAGTTTTCTTGTTCAAGTGTTTATGTCAATTGCAGCTATGGCTCTGGCATAACAGCTGTTTTTCAGCCTGTTTGTTGGGCCACAGATTAACTACCAGTCGTTTATGGGTTTGCTGTTAAATGTGCAAATGAAAATTTTCATAGTAAATTGATATGTAAGTTGTCTTGAAACTCCTGAAAGGCGTTCCTTAATTTTTAAAGATACTTCAACATTTTGGCAATTTCGCCCATTGCCATAATTGCTATAGTCTTAGTAATAGGTTCGTTACCTTTAGTTGTCGGTGCAAGCTGTTTCTAGATCGGTGCTGCCGAGTTCGGACCTGCTGTGCCAACTCAATGTAAGCAGACGGTATTCCGGTTTTCCCTCATCAAACTCATCAAATACACAATCCATCAACTCCAAAACGCTCTCAAGGACAAGTCATGACCTGTACATTCATCACGCTGTAATTCTTGTGAGTAAAAGTGAGTAAAACATGTATTCAGCTATATTAACAAGATAACAAGCTCTTCTAAAAGTTTTGCAATGATGGTCACCAGCTGGTGAAAGTGGCTTACTACTGCACCTTGAGGACAGGAGGTGAATTCGAAAGAGACAAATGCCTTTAAGTCCTTGTCTGTCTGTCTGTCTGCCTGGCTGCAGGTGGAACACTGACTATAACTCCTGCTGCCTAAATGAGGATCCCCTCACTTCTCTCTCTCTCTGTCTCCCTTTAATGGGGCACAGGCCTGGGGCGCTGAACCAGCTCCCTCCAGAGCATCTCACACACACACTCACAGCATGCACACACTGATCACGCGTTACAGACGCTCCTGGATGCCCTTGCAAATGGCGTGATACCCCCGCACACAGTCTTACACAGTAAGAGAGCAGCAAGGGAAACCACAGCCTCCCAAATTATGCCCCAGTCTGTGAGATGATGAATCTGGTCGGTGATTAGTTAGTTGAGGAGGGAGGCGCACTGCTTAGGCCCTTTAATGGGCTATAATTTGGAAGATAACTGTATTGTCCTATCTCTCCTGACATTTAAATCTAATCAGACCCTGCTGGTTAGTGCTGCGGTCCAAGGCGAGGGAGGCTGGGAGGGATGAAAGACTGCAACTGCAGAGGGATTGGCCCTTAGTGGGGCGTTCGTCCCTGTGGGCAAAGGCTGAGCAATTAGACAACAAGGCTCGGGCACACATTAATTTCTGCTTTCCTTTTTTTTTTCTAAATTTATTTTGTCCTGATGATCAGAAAAAAAACAGAGCAATAGGTGCTCAAATCCACCCAACTCCCACACTCACATTTGCACACATGCACACAAACATCACAAGGGAGCCACTCCAAGGCCTCTCCTCAGCTCCTTATTACCACAGAAGAGATGCTCAGTTTGATTAACACTTCTCTTTCATCCTCTTCATTAGTGGAGGAGAGCCACTGCAGCAGCAGCAGCCGGCCCATGAAAAGAGGGTATGAATTAGAATCCACTTACTCCATAGACTGCCACTAATTCCACACAATGGCAGATAACTGTGGGGAGTAATAGGAAAAGGGTGTTTCTAATTGTTTCTTTGCTGCATGCTGTAGCAGCTGTTTCGCTACAGAGAACCAGGCAGCTGAAGGAGCCGGCATTGGAGGGCCCATCCGAAGGAGAGCTCACAGGCAATAAAAGCGTGTAGACGAGCCAATTTCCTCCGGCCAGCGTCTTTACCGAGCGAGCAGAGGAGCGGGGCCTCCGTCAATGGGAACCACCTGGAGCTGAGGGAAGTGATTAGGATTGGCACCACAGCTAGCGAAGACCTGTTTTTATAAGGAGATCCAAAGAGAGGGTTCAGTGGGGGGGGGGGGTTGCTCGCCCGAGTTTGGTTTGTTGGAGAAATATTGATGTTAGGTTTTTGTCAGTGTGGAATCTGAGACACAGTGTTGTTTTGTTGGTGCTCAATTAGAGGGAACTAGTTTGGTCCCAGCATGTGTTTCGGGTTTTGACACTGGCGCTGATTGGCAAGTGGTTTGGAGCGTGGGACTCACCACAACACTGGGGTGTTGTGGGTTCAACTTCTACAGAGATGGCACACAACTGAGAAGTCACATTGTTTCATAGTGAGGATAACAGCGTGAAAGATGAACATTTCATCCATGTTTATGGCAATTTTATTGTCACCACAAAAATGTGTCTGTAAATGCAAAGAATGGTGGTAATGTCTGCTGAAGGGCCCACCAGCTCTACTAACGCACTTATTCTGATAAAATCTCCATCTAATGTGCCTTGTTACAACACATCACTGTAAGACTGAACTTGAACAACTTTAATTATAGCCATCTTGAATGTGTTAGAGCATAGAAACTGAGAAGGCTAACTTGAACACCAAACTTTCATGTCTAGCACTCCAGAGCACAAACACTGAGCTGCAAGGAAAGGATTATTTGCCTCATTTGAACTCAGTTTGACAGAAAAAGCTTTCACAATACTCCTGACAACAAAGTCTTGAATATTTTTGATAAAGGAGTTGAGTTTTTATTTCAGGGTGAGTAGGTGACAGTTTTTATTTGCTACAGCTGAATCGTCTAACCTTTTAACTTTTATTTCTTTTCTATTGTGATTACAGCACTAGTCCTAAACTTAAACAGAGAAAAGTGTGATGTAATGTTCATGACTTACACCCATTTTTTAATTCCAAACTTATCCAGATGATTTGAAGAAGAAATGATTGGAAAAACTAGGACTGATATCGATCATGATGCTTTAGATAACAGGCGAGGCTTCAACATGCTCCATTTCCACCAAGCAGTCTGGTGTGGGTCAGAACAGTTTCTAACTAGCTGCATTTCCCTTACCCTTATAAATGTGCAAAAACTAAATAGGGCAATAAAAAACTGGTAATGGGAACACCTATATTTTGATAAACCTCTCAAATATCGCTCAAAAGTTTTTACACTCCCATGAGGAGGTTTTTCAGATGTTTCGATATATCGCAAAAGTGCAATAGAAATACTTTTTCCGCATTTACAGGTCTCAGGGCATGACGTACAGCCTCACATGACCAGTTCACTCCAAGGCAACATGGAGCGGTACGTGTGTACCTGTCTGGACTTAACATCATACTTGTACCCTTACACGTGGCTTTTGCCATATATACAGACTTTGCCTCTGAACTATCATCTGTTGCCTTTGTCTTTTGTTCAAAATTGTGAAGGTAACCACTGTAGATGTAATAATGAGCGTACCAACACGCAACAGGGTTTGAGCGTCCAGCTTCTTTGCAGCAGTTACTCGCAAGATGAGATTTTCCGAGAATTATGAGGGTCATGCCCGTAACACTCGTCAGTGGAAACACATTCAAAGCGCAATTGTAATTTGTCGAAATTTTAGAAATATCGCCTTTATTTTGCAAAAAAACTGTAATGGAAACCCAGCTACAGTTAGGCATAATAAACACCGATCTTGCTTGTATTTCCACAGCCGATGTCTGTCCAGCCTCACTTGTTGCAACAGGAAATCTAACTCTTTTAGAAATTCAGGTCATTTGGCTCGGTTTAATAATGAGAGGCAGTCTTTTGGATCCATACTGCTTTTCATTTGGTTTGTATATGGTATATTTGTAGAACACATATGACCTACAGTGCTGTGCTGAAGTTTTAGGCACGTTTGGGCTGAAATTTGAGGCCGAATTAAGGCATGTAATGGTGAGTACGCCCACCTGAGGGCCCCATCGGGCAGGAAAGAGGATTGACACAACCCAGGTCATGCTCTGGATGTCTTTGTACATTACCAAGGGCATGGGAATCTGATGAAAACAAAACAAAAACTACAGCTTTCAGGCAGAGTTATGGGTAGATGTGGTGCTTAAACGTAGCCTAAGGTACTGTTAGGGCGGGTAGGAGGGTCGCCACAACCCCCTGGTTGTGGTGTGGATGTTCTAAGCACCTGAAAACTGTTGGTGGTTGCTGGGTGTATTACCAGGGGTGCAAGGGCCCGGACAAAAAAAATGGTGTTAAGCTTGACCTTGGCGACACACCTCCAGACTGGATTATTGCAATGCCCTCCTTATTGGGACCCCCAGCAAAAGTCTCCACAAGCTTTAACTAATCCAGAACACCACAGCCAGGATGCTACTCAGAGTCAGAAAACACGAACACATCATCCCAGTACTCTGCACACTTCACTGGCTTCCCATCACTGACAGAATAAATTACAAAGTCACACTCATCACCCATCAGTGCATTTATGGAAACGCCCCACCATACCTCAAAGAACTCCTCACCCAGCAAACCCAAACCTGGAGTACACGCTCCGCACATCAAAACCCCCTCCACCCTCCCAGAACCAAGCTCCGGACCATGGGAGATCAAGCCTTCTGTGCTGCTGCACCACGTCTGTGGAACTCCCTGCCCAGCCACCTCAGGACCCCAAAGACTGTGGATGCTTTCAAAAAGCACATAAAGACCTTCCCCTTTAAAGAGGCTTTTAACTTATTTTAATTACTCTTTCAAATTTTTTATGCTTTTACTGTTCCTTCTTACTGTGTGCTTGTAGCACTCTGAGATTTTTCGAAATGAAAAGTGCGTTATAAATAAAAATTATTATTATTATTTTTGTTATTATTATGTCAAATGTGTTGACACTGACTCTGGCCACCCTCTCTCCTCTCTTCAGCCTGGGGTTGTGGAACATCAGGACCTGTGAAGAACCGTTAGTGCTCTACATGCCTAAAACTTCTGCACAGTACTGTACATGCTGATCTCTGATTTTAACTGATACCAGTTTAGACCAGAAACTTCTGTGTTCCATCCTTTTTTCCATTTTACCTTTATTTCCTGATTTATGCCATAATAGTTTTTTATGTTTGATATTAGATTATCTATTAATTTGCTATTCCATTAATGTATGTATTTAAATAATTCTATAAGGATTTACACTCAGTGTATCCCTCTTTTTTTAGATAGAACTGATAAATTAAAGTAATGAAATTGAGACATTTTCTGCAGCTGCAGATGAAGGAAATATAACATTTTCAACAAATACCTTTATCATTTACCTGACCTCTCTGCTTCTCTCTGTCCCATTGAACGAGTTTTTGGGTACAGTGAGTCTGATCATGTTTTAAATCAGTTCATTATCAATATTAATCTATATTTCCTGTAAAGTGATACATCTAAATTACGCCCAGTCTTTGTAGTCACACTCTCACACATAGGTTTAAACATTTTAAAAGGGATATTACCAATATATTCATTAAATAAAAGTGCCAAGTTAACCAGACCGCTAGATAGAAACAGTGGAAGTGTGTGCATATAGGTGCAGCATGCTTTCATACGTTGATCCTACGGTATTAAGTGGAAGGAGAAATGCAGAGAAAGCATTGTGTTCATCTTTAAAACTTAAAGTCTCCTCTAGTTTATGTGCATCTTAAGCTCACAGCACTCTGCTCTGTGTGTGTCTTTAGCTCACACACACATAGGAGCATTATTCCAAAATCTAGTAAACTTGCGGATCTGTTCGTCCTCTTGGCAGTTTTGGCAACAACTCAAGGTGTACTGCTGCTGATACAGCACCACCACATCAACCCTGATAAAGCTGGTGTGATTAAAGTAGGAGAAGGCTTTATGGCTTTAACATTTAACTAATAAAAACATGATTGAAAGTTTTTCTAACTTCTACAAGAAAAAAAAACAGTGCTGTAATCTGGTATAAGTTCATGTATTTTTTCATATATTGCTGTAATAAAGGTACATTATTTAAAACTGGTAATAAAAGTGTAATCTAGCAGTCAGATTCTATATTAGATTGCTCACATCTGGTGGTTTTGGTGGAACTAGTGGATTTTTTAAGAATGCATCAAAGTTTGTCTGGACAAATGCTACTTGGCTAAATATTTCACTTTAAATTACAGAAAGCAAAACAATACATAAATGCTGATTTTTTTTTAATCAAATAATTTCCAGCCCTTTAACCAGGCAAACGCTTAAGAACCAGGTTCTGGTGAGCTGTTTTATTCTTTAAACTGATAATACACTATGATTGTATTCCTGTTTTCACTCAGTGAGGTTCCCCAGGGCTCAATCTTGGGGCCACTGCACTTTCACCTAAAGCATGCTCACTTTGATTTTTATTTAACTTATTTGACCTTTTAATCCAACTGGGCATGTCAGATCCTTCTCTGCTACCTCAGCTGGTCACAGTGTGTTTAAAGTGTGTGTGTGTGTGTGTGTGGTTTTAAAGGTTCTTTATTCCATTGTACAGAAGTGTTGCTGTGTTATGTGTGTGTGCTGCACCTTCAGCGGTTATCACGGTTGAGTGAATGTTGGCTGGCAGACAGTAGCTCTGATCAAATATGTTGATGGAAATACATACCACAGAGGATTGTGTGTGTGGGTGGAGCAATAGCAAGGAGGTGAAGGAGGTCATATAATAGCTCTGGTTGTGTCTTCAACCTCTCTTTCTTTGTATGAGTCACTTGTTCTTGCTGATTCTACCTGAAACTTTTCCAGTTTTCCTAATTTACCCTTTTTCGTGTAATTTCCTTTTTCCTGTAGGAGTTCTTTGTGAAGTCCATTATTTCTTTTTTACAGCCTACTTGCTTTCTTCTCTCCTCCCTGTCTTTGCCGAGTGTCCTCATTGTCCTGGTTGCTGTCCTAATCTCTCTTCATCTCTTCATCCCTCCCCGGTCTGGATCTTGGCATTTGGGCCTCTTAATTGAACTGGCGTCACTTGAATACTTCATACAGCAGGAACAGCAGAGAATCCCGCCATTGTTTTCTGTGCCCAGCACTCAGAGAGTGAGGGAGAGAAAGGGAGAGAGTGGGCATTGTTGCTCTATGGGACATTTAGTGAGTGGGGAAGAAATATAAACAACTTTACAACATCATCGATGCGCATTACATCTTTGAATACATACTGTTTGGTCTTAAATACCTTTAGTGAAGGTTTGTGTGTGAAATGCATTGTTGTAAAGGTCAACAGTACCGTAATAACATAATAAAAAATGTTCTGACTGAAAATTAAAGCTCCTGTTTGGATTGTTTGTGTTGATTTTGTTGCCCCCTGTGGAGACAGATGAAGCTCCAACCACTTCACTGATTTTGTCTTGTACATGTGTTAGAATTGCTTTTTTATATCAGATGTACCACTCACCAAGGACATCAACACCAAAGAAAACTAAGGAGCTTTCACCCCTGAATTCAAGGTCTGAAACAAAGGGACATCTTTGGCCTGCTTTGTTTGGATATGTGGACACAACAATAAAACTCTGATTGGAACAAAATAAAAGCGTCAAGTTTGCTTGGAAGAGGTGGCTTTGGCTTGCTTCCGATCAAACCCTGAAGTGGTTTGTTTACAGTGGATCTATCCAGTAACTGGGCCAAATAACTAGTTGGTTCATCACAATCTAGAGGCAGTAAAAGCAATACTAGCAGCAGTACAACAAGTAATACAACTACCAGGCAAATTTAATTCCATCTAATGATAAAAATAATAGGGATGGTGATAATCTTTTGCAATCTATAAGGGTATTTGCATTGCCAAAGCGTGGCACAACCTGTACCCCAACGCATACAATACAACCCTGGCGACATCAGCAAACACTATGTAGCTCATCATGGGGCAGTTCAGTGCAACATAATGCTGCACGTTTTACAAGAAAACTGGACCTTCCTTTGAGTTACACTATATTGCCAAAAGTATTCTCTCACCCATCCAAGTAATTGAAATCAGGTGTTCCAGTCACTTCCATGGCAGTGTTAAATTTGGCAGCTATTTTTAATTTTAGTTTTAGTTTTAGTCTTTAAATGAAATGCATTTTAGTTTTAGTAACATTTTAGTCTTTTCTATCCTTTCTAGTTTTAGTCTAGTTTTATTCAACGAAAACTCAACACATTGTTGTCTAGTTTTAGTCCATAAAAAATCCTCACATTTTAGTCTTTACTTTTAGTCCAAGCATTCATTTTCTTGCCTAAATCTGGTACCAAGTCATCGTAGTGTGTTCTATGCACTTCGCCAAACCTGGGGTCCCTGCTTGCTACAGCTGAGAGACAGAATAGCTATATATGCATTGTTTTTTGACAGATTTACCCACAGTGGAGAGATTTCACAGAGTTTGAATGTCCAGCAAAAGCTACATTACATTTTAATCTAGTCATCTTAACAAAAACTAAACTTACTTTTTGTAAGTTTTAGTTATTGCAGATCTATTTTTGTTAGTCTCGGTCTAGTTTTTGTCATGAAAAAAAAGGCTGTCGACGAACATTTGTAGTCCATTTTAGTTGACGAAATTAACACTGTTCCATGGCCACAGGTGTACAAAATCAAGCACCTAGGCATGCAGGCTGTTTCTACAAACATTTATGAAAGAATGGGTCACTCTCAGGAGCTCAGTGAATTCCAGCATGGTGCTGTGATAGGATGGTGAAATTTCCTTACTCCTAAATATTCCACAGTCAACTGTCAGTGGTATTAAGCGATTGGGAACGACAGCAACTCAGCCACCAAGTGGTAAGCCATGTAAAATGACGGAGCGGGGTCAGCGGATGCTGAGGTGTGCAGAGGTCGCTGACTTTCTGCAGAGTCAATCACTACAGACCTCCAAACTTCAGATTAGCTCACGAACAGTGCATAGAGCTTCATGGAATGGGTTTCCATGGCCGAGCAGCTGCATCCAAGACGTACATCACCAAGTGCAATTCAAAGCGTCAGATGCAGTGGTGTAAAGCACGCCACCACTGGACTCTAAAGCAGCAGAGACGCGTTCTCTGGAGTGACAAATCGCGCTTCTCCATCTGGCAATCTGATGGATGAGTCTGGGTTTGGCTGTTGCTGGGAGAACGGTACTTGTCTGACTGCATTGTGCCAAGTGTAAAGTTTGGTGGAGGGGGGATTATGGTGTGGGGTTGTTTTTCAGGAGCTGGGCTTGGCCCCTTAATTACAGTGAAAGGAACTCTGAATGCTTCAGCATACCAAGAGATTTTGGACAATTCCATGCTCCCAACTTTGTGGAAACAGTTTGGGGATGGCCCCTTCCTGATCTAACCTGACTGTGCACCAGTGCACAAAGCAAGGTCCATAAAGACATGGATGAGACAGTTTGATTTGGATGAACTTGACTGGCCTGCACAGAGTCCTGACCTCAACCCAATAGCACACCTTTGGGATGAATTAGAGCGGAGACTGAGAGCCAGGCCTTCTCGTCCAACATCAGTGTGTGACCTCACAAATGCGCCTCTGGAAGAATGATCAAAAATTCCCATGAATACACTCCTAAACCTTGTGGAAAGCCTTCCCAGAGGAGTTGAAGCTGTTCTAGCTGCAAAAGGTGGACCAACGTCATATTAAGACCTATGGATTAAGAATGGGATGTCACTTAAGTTTATATGCGAGTCAAGGCAGATGAGCGAATACTTTTGGCAATATAGTGTATTTTACCTCATCACACCAGAGAAAAGTGGAGAGAGCGACTTCTTTATGTGACAGGTACACAACTATGACTTCAGGCTGAACTGGAAGGCCTACTCACCCCTCAAAGACTTCAGACTTAGGTCAAACTTGAAATTTTACAAAGACCTTTAGGCTATACAATGTTACATATGAGGATCAATTAGACTAATATTTCCAGTCATTAATATTGTAGTTCATTTTGGTTGGTTAACGAGCTAATGCATGTCTGCATTTAACGTACTGGTCCGATATGAGGCAGACAGACAGCGAGGATGGAGAGAGAGAGATGATGAGGAGAGAGCTACAGTTAGGAGGTGAACAATGCAGCATCTTACTACATGGACTGCTCCATGTACTACAAATGTTACCTTCTTAGTAATTACCATTGCTCTATGTTTGAGAGAACAGAAGGGTTTTTTCATTTCCATGAAAAACATCAGTCAGGACCCAGTGTGATTATGGAAGTACTCAAAATCTTGCAGTTTTTAATGAATGACTTAAAATGTTGGACATATTTGACTGTTACACTGATTGTCATTAGTTTATTTCAGGGTTATCAAAATTGTGGCTCGAGGGCCAACTGTGGCCAACTGGATAAATGTAACAAGTTTAAGGTTATTTCTATTTGAGTAGAGAACATCTTATTCCCTTACATAATAGGACATCCTCTGATGGTAAAATTAGTGTAAAGATAAACAGAATACCACAAAATTAAAATGGAAAAACAGAATTTGGGAAAAAAGAAAATGGATTTCATAGGGCCTCCTAACCGTAGATCTAATCATGACATATAACTGATGCCTTGTTTTGACAACAGACCTCTGCTGTTCTTTGATGTATTTGGACTAACATATGAAACAAATAAGTTTCTTGTATGAGTCAGCTCTTGATAGTCTGCACCCACTTTCTTTTAATGTCCTTTCTGAACATTTCAAATGATGTCATTCACATTTTGCAGAATTTGCAGAAGCAGTGAAGATTTTTTTTTTTTTAATTCTCAGCCAACGCAGTTTCCCTAAAAGTTAAATGAAGCAGTCGCATACTCCTTTTCCAAAATGTGCTTGACAGCTATTCCGCCTCTTCACTAACAAATCCCAGTATGCATTCACGCACACACTCACTGAAAGTCACAAATACCTTGGAACAAATCCCAGGCTGGCTCTGTGCTGCAGAGGTGCTGATCAATCAGAGTGAGAATGTGTGGTCTCCTTTTTTGATGCAGCACATAGTTGTAATCTTCACCTTTCACTTACTGCCTGCAAGGCCCTAGGGCAGAGTGTGTGACCAATTGTGTGTATTTGGGTGTGTGTTAGAGAGAGAGAGAGGAAGAAATGGCTAGAGCTAGGTTACTTTATGTTAGGACTTTTCAGGTGAGAGGAGGAAAAAATGGAGTGTGTTAGTGAGAGAGAGATGGTCTGAGTTCTCGTGTTGCAAACGCAGGGTGGACCCAGTGGAAGATGCCCTACAGGCACCAAACTTAACACACACATATATATATAGAAACACGCACACATATACCCACAAGGGGAAAAAAGGTGGAAATAACTGAAATATGAGACAGTGGCAGCACACATCAGCACATACAGTGAGGGAGACAGAGCACACACACAGTGACATGCACACCAAACTGAGTGTATGTGTGTACGAGTCTTTGTTCTGTCTGGCTGTCCTCTTGGCACGTAAATCATAATGGATCTCATTATCCAGCTGGGCTGACTTGGTGGGGCCTGTCTGGCTGGGGATGATAGCTGGATGGCTGAGGGGTTACCACTACACACTCACACACACATACACACAACACGCATGTACACTCTGCTTTATCAATGCGTGTTATGTAGCTGGCAGAGGAGCAAATAGATTTGATTCCCACTCATCAAACGTCAACAGACAAAAGGGAAATCTACATACCAGTGTTCGTTTGACAGCTAGTTTGAATTTAGTCTTTAGGTTAAAATGAGTCATTTTAACTATTTAAAGTTTTAGTCTTGTTTTGATTTATAGATTCCTATACCTGTATCCAGTATTGGTGTTTTAAATCAAGCCTAAGTACTCATACGTGTACTCATAAAACATTACAGATACTGCGAACACAGCTAGTGTGCTTGCTTTGCACAGCGTCGCTTCCCAGTGCAAAGTCAAATCAATGATAGCGTACTTTGCACTGGGAAGCGTCACTCAGACATGAGCTGAGTTTGCCATTAGACTTGTTTTCAAGTGTAAACAGGGTGTAGCACCTCAATATATGTTTGAATGCCTTATCTCTTTTAATTTTGTAACACAGTTACATGCAAGGGGCAAAAACAATGCTGTAATATGATTTTAGGCCATATCATCCAGCCATACTACATGCTTATGCACATATTTTTAAAAACACCTGCAGCGGGATGCACACACTGAGCTTTATCAATGTTATTTAGCTTGTGTGGCTACTGTAGGAGTGTATACATTTCATTCTCGCTCATCAAACATCAGCAGAAGAAGAGGAATTACACGCTCATGCACACTCTCCTGCTCACACTTGTGTGTTTGCAGCTCATCCAGACACAATGGACATTAGTAGCTCAGCTTGCCATCAGACAGAAGGGGAAGTGATGCAGAGCAGAGGGAGGGACGGTTGAAAAATGGAACTTATCCTCTTACTCCCTCGCTCCAGTCATCTCCTCCCTCCCTCACCCCTCCCTTGCTTTTTTTCTTCCTCCCTGTCTCCTATCCGTCACTTGTTTGGAGGACACCGGCAGATGTGTATTTGTCCCTCGAGGTGAGCAGGGCTTGTGCTGCCATCTTTTTTCCCCCCTTATCACAGCGCAGTCTCCCACACAGGACGCAAGCAAACAATGAATCACCGCTACAAGGCATGCAGAACACATCCACTATGAGAAGAAAAAAAGTTGTTGTGTTCCCGGTAAATCACACATTTTGCAACACAGGCTGTATCTGCTCTGTATCCGAGCAGTGCTGGCTTGCTTTGACGCTGTGAATACAGGCGGAGCAGCCGGTTGCTCGTAACACAGTTAGGGCCTACACCATTTGTCTGGACATGACCATTACCCAAGCCAATTACTGGCTGCTGTACAGGCCGCTCGCCAACAACCTAATGTTTTCCCGTCATGCCTGCCCCCACCCACAAAAAACCCCTCCTCTTACAAACACACACACATAAGCTGAAAGAAAGGGGGAAATAGATAGAGAGGAAAGATGAGGAGCCTGAGGCATAATCCCCCCACCCTTACCCCACCCGACTGACTGACTGATACAGCTAATAAACTTTCATTTAAGCTAATGTTCCCCTTTTTTCTCCCTCCTACTCCCCCCTTTTGCTTCTTATCTTTCTTTCTTCCCTCTATTTTTACACCCTTCATTTCCACTCTTCTTCTCTCTCTGTTTTCCCGTCTGTGCAGCAGAAGAAGGCCTCATCCGAGCAATCGATGCAGGCAGCCCACCAGCCGGAAGCCCAGTTGGCCGGAGAGCGCGCCACTCAATCAGTCTGAACAGCATCACACACAAAGAGCTGCTGGCGACCGACAAAGGTAGAGACACACTCTTTATAAACAGCAGTAGATCCTGACTTTTACACTCTTTACAAATCATATCCTCCAACAGCACTGAATGTGATACACCGAGTTTTAGATATCAAAACAAAGCCAACAACAACATCACAGATCCAGGTTTTAAAATAGCTCAGTCTGGCCAGAGTGCTTTTGGCTCACATCTCTTCACCACTGCCAACCCGTCTATCTCTGAATACTCTAGGTGCTCTGCTAATTAAACTTTCAGACAAAGCAACTCCTCTATTTATAGCAGCTTTTGTCGCTCAACACAGTTGTCTAAGTGTGCACTTGTTTTTTTCTTTGCTGGTTACTGTGTCAGTGTGTGTTGACAGCTGACATGTTCCCTTCTAAAACTGTGAATTAATAATATTTCAATAATTTCTCATTGCAAGTGTATATGAAAAATGCAATCTCCTTTTTTGAATGATGGATAGTATCAAAAAGTACTGAAGCTTAACACCCCTCCCACCCCCCCCGATCATCTGTCATATTTATAACCAAAAAAGTCCCGGGAGCAGAAGAAAGAGGGAAAACAATCTAAGTTGGACAGATACCTCGACAGCATTTCAGTTTATCTGCAGTATTTGGTTATTAATAGTAAGAAAGAACCTCATATTGTACTAGAGGGGCTATATTTTTGTTGCATCGAAAATGGTACCATGTTTCATTTTTACTAATCATAGATGGATACAAGTACTCAAGTACTATGTGTGGCAGTCATGTTCAGAGTAATGTTTAATCAGTCATGCACTGCACATGTTGTTCTAGGCTCCAGTATTTCAACTGATACCCTGTCCTAGATTTGTTCGAAGATAAGACAAGATAAGCTAAGCTAAGCTAAGCTAAGCTAAGCTAAGACAAGACAAGACAAGACAAGACAAGACAAGACAGGGTCAGGGTAACTCCAATTCATACACCAACATCATATTTTAGTTTAAAATTCTGCTACTGAGTCAACCTTACTACCAATAACCTCACTGCTCAGCTACTCCACTTTAACTCTTTTAGATCAAGGGATGTTTGCAGCTAATGCATGTAGTTCTGTGTCGCTGGAGTGACTGGATTTAGGATTTGTTTAGAGTTAAATTGACTTGTGTGTCACACATAATATGTGATGTCTGTGTGCATGCAGGGTGCATATAAGATAAAGAACAGTGGTAAAAAAAAATAGGTTTCAGTCAGGACCATTTTGGGAAAACACATCATTTGCAGCTATGCATATTTCTTTATTAGTACTTATTAATTAGCACTTTTACTGTTAATCATGTTTGAGGGTGGGGCTGTTCTGAGATACCCCTGCCCTTCCTTGAGCAGCATGCGTTCCTGCTCTCACTATGTTGATAATGAAAGCATAAGAGAGGGAGAGAAGCGGCTAAAAACCCCAAAGAGCAGCCATCAATGATGACAGAATTACATTTATTCAGTCAGAAGCAGAATAAAGGAGGAGCTGGGGTGGAGGAGGGTTGCAAGAGAAGCTTGCAGAGAGAGCGGTAGCGTATAGCCAGGCAAGAGCAGTTTAAATAAGGCAGCATGAGAGCGATTAGCCAATAGTGTGCTTAGTGTACATCAGCTGGTCGTCAGCTTATGAGAGCTTGTGTGAGATCAGCTGATCTCAGTTATGACGGTGCTTGACTCCATGGCCTAACTAAGGCTATATGCTTGATTTCTGCCTTTTTCCCCAAATTATAGAGAGAGCTTGTTTATTTCCTAGTATGATCCTTAAAGAACTCAGGACATGTTTTTTTTGTCCATCCTTTGTTTACAATAAAAAGACAGGATTTTCACATATTTTTTTAAAAACATATTAAGAACTGCCATTGTACTTTTATCATTCACAGCTGAAATAGAGAAAATTCTAGTACGGCAATGTCCCAGATACCAGAGCAATATCAAGAAATAAATCCTTTTGTTCCACCATCATTTTAAAACCCAAAAGCTCTCAATTATCAATATGTGATAGAAAAAACAATCACTAAACATTTATACCTGACAAATTAATTATTAAAGTTTTTAAGCAATCAGTTCAGCAGTTTTTGCAGCATTATTCATGTTGGTCGGAAATAAAAGAGAAGGCATCAGTCTTTAATTCTTCCTTTAATATACATTTTCTAGACTCTCAATATTGTGTAGTTGTTAATGGACAATCAATCTATGACCGTTCTGAAGTCAAACATTTTGTCAAAAGATGAGCTTCAATGAAAAAATAAACAGTTTACTTTTAACTCTCATTTAATAAGTCTCATAATAATTGGTTCCAGCACGTTAAAATGTGCTAGATGATGCAGAGCCTTGCTAATTGAAATCATCTCTTCATGTGCCACAGGTCAGGATCCATTAAGACAGATTAGGCCTTAACGAAGAGTACAACACCGCAAATTAAGGATCGTCAGATGGTAGAGTAGAAATCCCTGTGCATGTGCTCTCTCCAGCCAAGGTGTGCTGCCAGGGAGAGCGTTGAAAACACAATCTGATTCAGGTCTGCCCGCTTTTGATACCTGAAAGATTGACTGTTTGATCTGATGAAAACATTACAGCTTGAAGGAGAGGAGCCTTGTTTTTTTAAGTACTGACCTTCAGATGAACACACACTCTCTTCACTACTTCTGCTTTTTTTCTGTCTCTGTCTCTGGATTCTTTTGAAGAGATGTGAGATGGAGTAAAAGGGTGCTTTTTAACTGGTGTGAACAGTTTCTGCCTCAGACATGGACAGAGTCTCAGGGACTTCACTCGTTGGTTCTGAAGGGGTGTTTGAATGGTGGTGGTTGCTGTGATGGAAATGCTTTCTCCTCTTAACTTTAAATCAATGTAGAAACAGGCTAAGACGTGGAGTTAAGGTGAACCTTAAGGGATATTTTTTTTCTAAATGGCATTATTTGAGGTACTTCTAAATAGCAAGTTAATGACACACAAATAATGCCGGTCAGCCTGGCCTTGTTTTTGAGAAACTGGTGAGAGCACAGGCAGAAGCTGGCAGCAGCATTGCTCAATAGGGACAACTTTACCACATGTATTACTTACATTTAAGAAAGCAAACCGGAAGCCAGTGTTCTGGCAAGTGTTTACCATATTTGGATCTTTGAAAGTGTCAGCAAGCCTCATTGTCCCAGTCTCGTTAGAGTAGTCAAAGTACCAGAATTTTGAGTATCAAATTGGTTGTACTGAATAGGGCTGATGAACTATGGCAAAATGAGATCATTTTAATTGACACTGACATCAGGATTATAAAACATGATTACTCCTTTTCCACGCCAGTGTGACCGACCCAGCAGCCCACTTTTGGGTCCAGACCTATCAGTTGATAACCACTGCTTTGTAGCATGTGGTGTCAAAAAAGTCTAAAAGTTTTGAAAATCTTTGCAATTTTAACATAGCGTATACTGGAGTTTTCCCTTGGAAACAGAGTTTCAATAGCACTGCATCCCAGTCTGAGATAATCCCAAACAATGTGTGTTGAAGATTATGCAGCATTAAATTTTGTTAATCTTGACAGTTTTCCTCTTCAACAGTATACACAGCTATACTTTGATTAAGTAAACACATAGACCATGGGTTGCATCATTAACAACAGTGTGCACTGAAGTTAAGTTTGAAGATAGATTTGTATTTAACTGTTTTTTTTCTTTCCCATCTTATATATGAAATATTAAAAAGTACATTTTTACAGATAAAGAAATAAACTACATATAAACTAACGTTGTGTTTTGAATGAGGTTGTAAACATGTTTATTTGTGCTGTGAAAATGGGAATTTTAATATGGAACCTAATGGGGATATCTCAGATTTTGGAGCGATGCTCAAGTGGACACTTGAGGAACTGCAATGTTTTTATTGGCTTCCCTTATTTTTGGCACCAAAGTTTGATGTTTGATCTGCGCCTTAGATTCATTTCTGCAACATCCACGCTCAGCCAAGTTGGATCTCTTGACTTCAAACCTGGGTGCTCATCCCTTCATAGGTGCAGCACCCTATTTCCTCTGTCGCTGGAGGAGTGCCACAGTAGGCGAGGCAGACAGTCTTAGTATTTTTTAATAAGACAGCAATAACAATAAATCCTACAGGCTAATCACCCTCTCGCCACTTTTCTTCTTCTTCTTCATCTCCCCCGCCCCTAACGTAGAGCGGTGCAGCATTACGCCGCCACCTTCAATTACACCATTCATCATGCGTCTTATCTGCCCGCCGCTTTGATTGAGTGTGCAGCTAGACTCGGCACCAGTGCGTGTGTATTGGTTAGTGTGTGTTGACAGTAACTGCATTTTACGGGGGGTGTATATGGGATGTATTGGGATGCATGAGTGTGAAGAGAATTGCATGAAGGCTGAGGGAGTGTGTGTTTGTGTGCACGCCAGATCTACAGGAGTGTATAAATCAAACCAGATGATCGTCTCCCCCTCCTCCACTCTGATCCGCTCTGTCTCAGCGAGCACATTTCTCTTTTCTCCCCTCCTACTGTCCCTGTACTTCCTTCCTCCCCCTTTCCTCCTCTTCTTCTTCTCCTCTGGAACAGATTTGTCTGGGGGCCCCTCGTCTAATCTCCAGCAGTGCCGGGCGTTGGGAGACGGGCGACAAATTTTAATAAGCAACTGGGCGCTGTAATTTAGCAGCCTGGGAGGGAGATTAGGCTGATTGATGCCGGGCTCGCCTAATGGTCCGGCCTACGGCGCCCGGCCCCAAATTGGTGGTAATGAAAGTTTTGTGCAAATTGAGATGGAGGAAAATAAGGCGTCCTCTCATCTCCTTTCACTCTCTCTGTCTTTATTCAATCTTTGTACTTCCATCTCTCTGTTTCCCTCCATCTTTTCGACAAAGTGCGTCTCACTCTGTCAGATCCTCTTCCTCTCTTTATTTTCTTTATCTTTACCACATTTTCCCTCCTACAGCTGTCTTTTATTGTCTCATCATGCTCTCCTTCCTCTTCGTCTCCTTCCTCCTTTAAGCCCACCGCTTGCTCTGCCTCCTTACCAAAATCGATCTTTCCCTCCTCTTTTTTCTCCCACTTTTATAGTTTTCTCACACACTCCTGAGTCACTTTCTGTCCCTACTTAACTCCGTCTAGCAGCTTATTTACTTTTACTCGTCCTCATTTGCTCCCCTCCTCCTCCTACGCCTCTCTTTCTCTGCCATGCCTATAAGAGACATATATTTGTGTATGTGCAGATGGCTCAGGAGGTGTTCTCTGAGACTGCTCCTGTGTTGTCAGGACAAATTCGTCTCCATCTACAGAGAGAGACAGGACGACAGGGCTGATGACTGTCTGCCTCCACCTCCAGCTCTCTTTGCTTGTATTCCTCCGTTTCTCTGTGTCTCACCTGCT
Organism: Cheilinus undulatus; assembly: GCF_018320785.1. Classification (NCBI taxonomy): domain Eukaryota; kingdom Metazoa; phylum Chordata; class Actinopteri; order Labriformes; family Labridae; genus Cheilinus; species Cheilinus undulatus. The sequence goes on along the minus strand of NC_054884.1, from coordinate 15,271,737 downwards.
TTTTCTCTTCATCGCACCAAATCACTTTCAGCTGGCCTGCCACTCTGACAGGCGCCGTGTGCCATGCGTTATTAGGCCGGGGAGATTTCCAGGCTACCACTCAGGATATGGTGAAAACTTGTCCGTGTCCAACAGCTTGTCCCTCTGGCAGGGACTGCATTATTCCATTTATTTGTCAGACAGAGCAGAAAATTATACCCAGCACTTTAAAATCTAACTTTTTTGTTGCAAGATGTTTAAGTCTAGGAGTTGGAAGTAGCCAAATAACAAAACTTTGTCGCTGCACTTAAGTCAGGAATTCAGGTACATTACTTAGTGCTCCCATCAGGAACTTTTGTTTAGTTTTGTTTTTGGCATCCGCTGTGGAAATGGCAGCTTTTCGCTCTGACGATCTTGTCCTATGAATGACAATTGCGCTTTCTTAATCTCAGCCTCCGTCCTTTTCACTGTTAATTGTGTCATTTATTGGAATTTTGCCATGGAAAATGTCAAAAAGGCTGTTTAGGCAATGTGTATTTATTTGGTCCGACACCTCTACCGCAGCAGGGGTTTCAGACATAAAGAAAAATAAAGCTTATTGACTTTAAAGAAATAGTCTTTTTTTATGGTCTTGTTTTCTTTTTTAGGTCATAAAAAGGCATCAATTTCAATTTCAGTCCATTACATAACAGACTTAAAACCCTCACAGGAGCCTTAAGTAGTTTTGCTCTGTATGTTTAAAACTGGATCATAACTGTACATTTGATACATTTAAGGGGGCTCAGACTTTTCAATACTGCAAGTTTTTAAAGAATAACTAAATATCAGCGTTTCAGCTGAAGGGGCCCGACGCTACACAGTAACCATGCCGATTTGTTGGCCTGAATCCTCGCTTCAAACCAAAGTCAGCAAAGACCCAATTGTCCGATGGTTCTTAAGGTTATCTTGCCAGATTACCCTGTGGTGTGGGCATACTAAGTGTGAATTTTTCCCTCTTCAACCTGATCACAGGTGCTCCACCTTGAGATTGTAAATAATTAACATGTTCCAATATTTACAACCAGGAATCCTGTGTGTTGTGAGCATTGAGTACAGCCAAGCAGGCATGAGCAGTATTATTATGTACAACAGAGCAATAGCCCGTCAAAAGCAAGATGACCAAAGGAGGGAATAAACTGACAACATAGGCATGGCAGCAGTAGTAAATGTGAAGAAAAAGAAGTTTATATGGACATGGAGCAGCAAAACAACTGTTTAACATAGTGTATTGTGAAATTGTGAACAAAATGGATGTAGCATGTAGCTAACAGCTAGCCACAGTAGCTTATTTACTCTAAAGGCATGTTTGACTTTGCAAGATTTGGCATTTTGAGAGTTCAGATCAGGCCGAGACTCTGATGGACAACAAAAACAAAACATGGTTTATTTGCAATCTTGGTCAACCCACAATCTTAGAGTGTCACAATGATGTCTGTGATTGGCTGAGACTACCTTTACCCATGACAAATTTTGTATTAATCAACTGCTAGGGAATTTAGTGATCATTTTTAAAGAAGAAACATTTTTAACAGTGAAAGCTGTATGATCATTGTTATACAAAAGACATTGTTTTTTTGTGATCTCAGGCAACAGCACTACATTATCCATGATTCTAGAGTGTCACAACACTGTCTTTGGCTGGTGGAGCCATGAATTTTGGCTGATTGATATCTGTTCAGATAGATAGATAGATAGATAGATAGATAGATAATTTATTAAATCCGCGGGAAATGTGTTTATACCACATTTCAGTCAAGTCCACTTTGTCAAGGAAGACATGATTTGGAGAGGCTATTCTGGGATCCCCCTGCCCTTCCACAGAGCCTGTGTGGAAAGCGGGAGCAGCACAGACTCTTGCTCTTTTTATGAAGCCTAAAGGAGGGAGAGAAGCAGCAAGATCCCTAGAGCAGAGCAGGTCTCAATGACAACAGAGTGACACTGATTAAGTCAGAATCAGAATAAAGGAGGAGCTGGGGTGGAGGAGGGTTTCAAAAGCAGCTTGCAGAGAGAACAGCAGAGCATTGCCAGCCAAGAGCAGTTTAAATAAGGCAGCATGAGAGCGATTAGCCAATAGCGTGCTTAGAGCACATCAGCTGATCTCAATTATGGCTGCGCTCTACTCCATGGTCTGCCTGAACCAGTTCTGTATGCTCGATTATTTGCAGATGGCCAATGTTTGTCACCAAGGCCAATACAATGATAAATAAAAGTAGCAATTTCTTTTGTGAGATCTAACAGGTACTATTAAAAAACAATGCAAATAGTGGATTGTGACCTCTGCTACTTAGAAAAACTGTAGGTAATTTATATTTTGGAATTGTCAGTATAGTTTAAGTTTTTTTTTTTTATTATTGCAATGTGTTGTTATACTCCTGCTAAAGACTTATTTTTAACTAAAGGCTGTTATTTTCTTGAGAACATCACTTACACATGTTCTGGACAGGGTCAGCAGAGAGACCAACCATCCCTTTTTGTCCACAGGATCCCCAAAATCAACACAACCCAAAGTTTTAAGTTATTTCTTAAGCCTAAACTTTTCTCTTTTACTTTGGTAAAGAAGAAAAATCTGTCTTTCTTCTTTTACAAGTCAGTGAGTTTTTTTTTTTTTTTTTTTTTTTTTACAAAAGTTTCTGCATTTCTACTTAAAAAGAGAGTGTTTACTTTTGCAACCTCTGCAGAAGTCTGAATTAAAGGTTGCTATAGATAAATGCATTCTCTTTGCTCCTGTGAAAAAGCTTGCTTTGAATAGGTAAAAAAATCAAATGATAGCTTCTTGGAGAAGACAGCACCACCTACAAAAATACAAACTTTATATACATGAAAATGACAGCAGACATTGATCCTAATATTGTGCAATGAAGAGGCACTACAAAAACGACTGTTCTGCAGCAAAGATGTCAAAACAAAATCAACGTAGATTTCTGTCTGTGTGGGTGTATGTGGGTTTGTACGAGGCACAGGAAACTGAGGTTTTATAAGTAATGCATGAGCAAATGAGTGTCCTTGCTGAATCTCTAACTTCCCCTGACTACCCCTCCCTTTAAAGAGAGAGAGAGATGAAAACAGAGGAAAAGAAACTCATGAGTTTAAATGCAGCCAGAATGAGGATTGGCCTTGGGGGAAAAAACAGGAGAGCTGGTGGTTCACGGGGGAGGGCAGCACTAATTCAGCGGTAATGGAGGACCAGAGTATTTTATATTTCTTCTGATATTCCAACTTTTCTAAAACCCCCCTGAGATTAAATGTAAAGGCAAGAAGTCCCATGTGTTTTCTGGCTCTTTAGGAGCTCAGCTTATGATATGTATATGAGAGCCGGCACATGTGCTTTATGACTCATCTATATACTTATAAATGTGTCTGTATGCACGTGTGAGTGGGTGTGAGAGTGTTCGCCAGCCATCTCTCTTACACAAACGTTCCCTAACAACAGAGCAACTGTCTCCCGGCACTCTTTTCAGTCCCCCTTTTCTCTTAAACTCCCACATATCTCTCTACTTACGGTATTTTTTTAAAAAAGACGTCGATTCCAAACTCTTCCTCCTTCTCCTCCCTCGCTGCCACCTTGAGTTATACACTGATCCATCATTAATAGCTGCATTTGCATTTTTCTTGCTTGTGTATGTAGTTCGAACTTACAGCACATCATTAAACAAGAGAACATCCTGAATTCTCACCATGACAAAAGCAGAGCTGGGTAGGAGGAGGTAATAACAGCAATGTGCTTGGAGTGTTCCCAACATTATGGCCCCTTAAATAAACGCTCTGTTCCCCTTGAAGGCCTCCTGTAAAGTGTGTTTCCTAACTTAAATTGCACAACCAGTGTCCTTTTGCAATATTCTCGATGAATATGACAAAGAAAAGCATTTATTCCAAGCCTAATCCACACTCAAACCAAGGCTGGAGCAGTGACCAGTTTGGGTTGGGTAGCTCTGCTTCTAAATACTCTGCAGCCGTCTGTGAAGTTTATCCTGGAGAGAGGCGGCCCTTGTTGATTACTCACCCAAAGTCTGTGGTCGGGATCCCAAACAACGCAGTATAATCTTACTCCCTGAGTCCCAGTGAGTGCCTGTACGTGATGTGGTTGAAGAGCTGGTGTGGGTAATTTCAGATCAAATGCAGCCTTTTCTCCGCAGGAGCTGTTAAGGCTTTGTACGGTTCACACCCGACCAGCCCAAAGTGGTTTGAGAGAGTTGATTGTTTATTTCCCTTGAAGGGAGGTTAGTATGTTGGAGACGGACAACAGGAACGTGTAATGTGGCTTGGGCCATAAACTCGTGGGAATTCTCAGTTCCTTGTTTCATTTTTTTATAGTTGTAGGCTGTTTTAAACATCCGGTGGTGAAGCGTACAGTAATTTGGCGCTTTTTCACCACATTGCACAAGTTTGTTATACAGGCCAGTGGGACTTGCTGTTTCTTGGAGAAGCCATTGTAATAAATGAGCCCTTAGGACACTGGGAACAATGAATAATGGTTGGATGCTTCCGCTCTTTTCTCGCCTGCCTTTGCCTCATTTGATTTGATTTAATGACAGTTTGTTTGGAGGTTTTAAGAGATATGGAACGATCTACCTCTACCTTTGATGATCTACCTTCAAGTGATTATCTTACTCCCATGATACAGTCTACCAGAGGGCCAGTAATGAAAGACACCACACTTCCTTTTCCTCCCACCTCAGTTTTATGGTGGATGAAGCTTTGAGGTATTAAATGGCTGACGGAGCACTTTGATGCTCCTCTACCTATGATAGTGCTTGATGATATAGGCCGTGGGGAAGGGAGTAGTTGTGGAGATGTGAAGCAGGGTTTTGGGGGAATATATGGGGGGTTGGAGGTGCAGTATGAGGAGCTGATGGGAAAGAGACGAATGGCATGCCAGTGTCAGAAGTGGTCGTGTGCTGAGAAAGGAGTAAAGAGGAGAATGAGAGGGGAGGATGGAAGGGAAGGAGGGTTTGACTGATTAACCTGTTTACCTCCCTGAAAATGCCCCAGGCGCCATTCTGATTAAAGTTCAGTCTTTCATCTATCATCGCCATGGCTGGCGTGAACCCTTCAGAACTGCCGATACCAGACACTGTCAAAAGGATGGAGCTCCACAACTTAAACCACCTCCTGAACCTCCAAAAGCAAACCAACTACTTTTGATTAGGCACCTCATTTGCAACATCTTCCTCACCGAGTCCTACCTCCTTAAAATGCTGTCCTCATATTCTGACTTAGTATGTATGTCTCTCTTTATCTTCTCCTCCCACTCTGTTTCTAAGCTGCTTTCTCTCCAGACTCACTGCTTGTGTGTCTCAGTCTGTTTCCTCCTCTGATGTGCTTTCTCAACTCAAGGCTTTTAGCACCTACAGCATAATACGATTACACCCGTTTGGGGACGCGATATTGTCAACGGCTTGCTAAAAATATCCCTTCAGTCCACTCACAGAAGCTCCATGGACTGAACGCATTGCCGGGGAGAGGCAGCGCTTCACAAAATGTTCTGGCCAGTCATGCACAAATGTTAGCCCTTTAAAAGCTTTTTGCACCGTCATAGGCCCGGTGTGTGAGGACAGCTGGATGGGGAAGAAGAAGACAGGGGTTGGCAATTAGGTTCGGCCATGGAGCAAAGGGGTTAGCGAAGGAAGGGGCAATGAAGGTGAAGTCCTGACTGTTTGAAAGAGGCTGTCCTTATAAGCCCTCATGCATCTGTATTATTATTAACTCTGGTAGGGAAGGAGGAAGGAAGGATGAGGTTTTATAAAGTCAGGCAGAGTGAAGACCAAGTGGATGGGTAGGAGACGAACTGAATCAGGAAAAAAAAAAATTGTTCATTGCTCTGCTTTATACCAAAGCTTACTAATATATATATATATATATATTTTAATCTTTTACGTCCTAGTCAAATGTTCTGGCCTACTCCCTGTGGATACTGTTGTCCCAGTGATGACAATCCCTAACCGGTTGTAAGTAAGCAGTGATTGTTTTGATAAAAAATGCTTGGTTTTTCAGCAGTTCTTTGACAAAAATTGCTGTGCAATTCGCAGTATTTTAGAGGATAATTTTTTGTTGTAAAGCATTACACATCAACTATTATAACTGGAACATTTACTCCAAAAAAGCCAACTCTTCCAAGCAAATTATGAGTCTTGTGATAACATTCCTATGTCAAGATCCCTAGTTGGAGCAAGGGTCCGCATTTTTCCCTGTGACCCCCAAAATAATGGCGCTAGAGACTGGGGACCCCAACTGTTAGGGGTAAGTATTATGCTTCATTTCGGTACCTTGCCACCCCAGCGTCATCCCCCACCACTCAAACAAAAGGCATGGAATATGTGTAGAACTTACACTGGTTTCCTTACTTTTATGTTCTATTGGAAACTTATTTCAACTCATTTACAATACTAAGACAGCTTTTACTCAACCTGATTTTTAACACACTATTTCTATCATAAAAGTATCAATTTAGGCCCCGCTGAGGCACCAGCACCTTTTAAAAAGTGTCGACTTAGTACCAGTAGTGGGAAAAAAAAAAACCCAGAAGATACCCCTACCCACTGTCCCTGGCTGGAAGCAGAATACATTTATTTTCCATGTCCTGTATATACTGTAGCATTCAGTGGACATACTAAACATAATACGGTGATGTCTGAGAATGGACGGTCCAATCAGTGTCATTTTTAGGAGAATGACGTGGTCACTACAGGGGTGGTTAATTGTACTGTACAAGACCACCAGTGAGGTGATTAACTTGGATGTAGTTATAGCGGCATTTTTTTTTATCAGAGCTGGACAACATTCTATTTGATAGAAAATAGCAACGAACCACCTGCTGCCAACCTCATGTTATGTAGTTCATTCACTAGGGCTACAAATGTCCACCGTGTCATATGTGTTGCCACTCTTACTGGCTATTAATGAATATAACAGAAAGAACGTTCATCCAATGACCCTCCAAGAATTTTTTCAAAAGATTAGCCCTTCCCAAACACGGATAATTTGGCTGTCACTCAGAGAGATGTGAAATATGTGAAACAGTCTACCAGGCATGTCATTTAAGGGGAGAACAAATGAGAAACAACTTTTGAGTATCTTGAATGCAGCATTCCAAGCATATAAAAGATACTGTAAGCCATAGTGTTTAGCACTTATACAACAACAAACTGTAGGATGTTTGTGTGAACGTCTGTCTGATCTGAGGTTATCAAAAATAGATTCAACCATAAAAAATAAAATTATGATGACACACAGGCTACAGTCCTCAGTGCACTGTTCATTGGCTCGAATCCTGCTCCTGGCGCAACTTAGTGCTTGTTTTCCCCTGCTCTGTCTTCCCATGTTTCTCTCTCTTTAGCTGTCCTATCAAAAAAAAAAAAAAAAAAAAAAAAAGTGGATTTGATGACATATTAACATATTTATAGAAATGGGTGATTGGTAAAATTTGTGGAAATGTTTCTAAGATTGGCCAAAATTGCAGAAGTTGTGGGAATGATCCAAGGATTGGTAGAATTTCACTGTAGTTGCTAAATCACAGCATTGTGACTTCATGGAGGGACCCTCTTTTTATGCTAACATGTTTTTGCTACCTAATTATCGCCCTTTTCCCATTTTTTGCTTTGTTATGATTGTGCCTCAACCTTATTAAATGTTGCACATTTAGTTTTGAATAATAAAACTGCTTTTTTTAAAGGGGTGATTTTTAACCTAGAATTTTAAAGGAATTCCGGGGAGAAGTTGTAATATGCCTCATTTTGGATACTAGTTTCAAATGTTGTTCATTTTGGAAGTCCTTTTATTTTGAATTCTTGTGCTGGCCTTTTGTGAAATCTTCTTGAATCCATCTTGGACATCTTGGATTACCATCCAAAACAACACCAGAAAATCAACCCACATCTGCAAAAGACAAAAAGACTCTCTAGTGGTGAATAGTACAATAACCTATTGTTTTGAACAAATCCAAACGATTGCCATGCTTATCCTGTGTATAACCATTTATCTTTGCTAGTGTTAAGCTGAAATGGTAAAGAAATACCATGGCTTTAATGTAAAGAAGAAATTTCCTGCTGTGTGGCACAGAACCAGTCCCAGTTTGTTCTCTGTATTGACTTTATGGTTAATGGATTTTTATTTCATGCCATTTTAGATTGGTTTAATTCATGCTAAATTAATATTTTCATTACAGTAGATTTGGATCTTACCCATTGGCAGGCAATTGCCTTTCCCTTCCAAGTACAGAAAAACAGTCTTGTGAGAAAATAGCCTTCATTGCAAACAAAACAGACATAAATTACCAAGAAAATTAAATTCAGAGCGAGTTATTTTGGAATTACTGCCACCCAAAACCATCAACCGACTCAGCAGGACTCCTCCGTTGATTTCCAACCTCAGGAATTGTCTCTCCAATCAACATGTCCTTCCCACTGTTGATCATCGAGCCTTTCTTTTCTCTCTGCTTCTAACCAATGAATGGCAGAAAATTAGGTCATTTCTGTGTTTGATCATCTTTTCACTCATTCGCGTGGAGCCATTCCAACCACTTTATTTTTTAGAAATACATCTTTGTTTTCTAGCTCATGTCTTTGTCTCTCTCTCTAATCCTCTCACTTTATCTTCCACTCTCTGGCCTCCCTCCTGCCAGTGAAAGTTGACTGAAAACACATGGGCATCGGCCTGCCTAGTCATGCCTCAGCACACGATCCTCACTGTCAGTCAGGCCAAACACAAAACACAACCAGCTTTCACTACAGTTCTGCTGCTGGCTCTGTTTCCATATGTCATGGTCTGCGTGGATTCCATTTGTTTAGTTTTTTTAAGCAGCTTGTACTTTGAGGAAAGATTGAAGAGTATGTTGTATGTATAGATATGAATGACAGGAGGTGTTATGTCTGATTGATGCCTCAGAAAAACACAGTAAATAAATAGGACATTAAAAAAGTTTATTTTCATCATCACAATTTAAGATTTGCAAAAAAAAAAGTAATAAAACTACACTACAACATCCAACAAAGGAGCTCCAACCCATCACATGTAGCATGCTACTTATTTGACCTCTTAGCTGGAACCCTGGATACATGAATTATGTATTAACACCATGTGGCAAACCAGATGAATCCCCAGTTTTGACACTTAAATCACCCTCAAAAATGTCTGTTTGGTGACAACTTTGTGGTTTGCTAGGCTGTAAAGATCGAGTAAAATGACTGATTAAAGACTTTGTGGTGAGAAAGAGCAGCAGTTCTACTGTTTAAGATGATTCAGGATCATTCAGAACAAACTACATGTAACTCTTACATCTGAAATAGTAGTTCCAAAGTTGATGTAATAACTTTCAACAGGGTCAAAAGCATCCACCACATTAGCACTGCTTTTAACAACAGTAGCAGAGTCACAGTTTTCTTTTGAGAAGCACCTACAGCTTTGCAGCATTAATATGTACATCAACCTTCAGTTAAAAGGAAGCTTGTCTTGGTAGTTTAATTAAATGGCTGAGGCTAAGAGATGGGAGAGGATGGTGACTGACGAAGCTAATAAGAGAAAAAGAGAATGACAGAGCAAGAAGCTATAATCCAATGACAGCGTGTACACCCCTGCATGCGGTTATGCAGTACTCAATTTTGAGTTTGATTCCCCCCTTTCTGACTGAAGACAGCAAAGGCTGGATCGTATAACTCTAAAAAGATTATCTTGCCACACTTCACTGTGGTGTGTGGTGCGTCAAGAGTGATCTTTCCTTCTCGGACCTGCTAGGAAGACCATCGGAGGTGCTCTGACTTGAGATCAAATATTAAACATGTTCAACATCCTGTCCCGAAACAGGATCCTGTTGTGTGGGGGGAACACCGGGGACTGCAAGCAGTATTGTTACATGGAACAGAGAAATAGCCAGTCAGGAGGCAAGTTGACCGAAGAAGGGAAGCACAACAAGCACAGCCATGGCAAAGATAAGCAACAACAAGAGTGTTTATACAATGTGTGCTGTGAAACATACCATAATAAAACTGACAGGGGAGGGAGTTGGACAAAAAATACTACTGCAGTGGATGTAAAAGCTAGCCACATTTAGCTTGTGTACTCTTAAGTCCCATTTGACTGCAAGCTCTGGAGTTTTATAGAGTGGAGACTCTGGTCATTTAGGAACCTGTTGTGGTGTTATGTGCTGTGTTGGTCACCCTTTTTCCATACCATACACTGTAAGAACAAAACAGTTAAATCTGCCATTAATTGTTGTCCTGTGTTGGGTTTCTATCATGTTGACAATCTGTTACGATATAAAAATCTGCTTTAGCAGCAGCTTTACACGGAGCAGCATGTTTGCATTCAAGTAACTCAGTTAATCCATGTTAACCCCCCAGAGATGTTTCTTTCCTTGTCAGGTAGCTTTATGAGTTAAGAACCTCATGGAGTGTTTCCACAGTGTGGTTTAGTTTATGTAATGGTATAACACAGCATGCATTTATTTGTGTCTCCATCAACAAAAGTTGGATAGATTCCAAATTCACTGGCCTGCACCGTCTTTTTTTGGTACCTTCTGTAGGGCCGCCAAACATACCTATGCAACCCTTAAGAGTAGAGTCACACACATCCGGCTTACACCTTCCTCCACAAAGTAAGGGTATGGGTGTCTGTGGTAAACCAAACCAAACCAAACTGTACTGAATCAAACAAGAGCATTTGCTGGAAGAACAGCTTTATAAGACTGTCTCAACTACCATGCAATAAGTTACTTTCTTTGGTGCAGCTGTTTAGCCTCTGACAATAGACATCAACGCAACAGTTAAATTCACATAGACATACTCCAAATATGCTACATGCTCATCCACCTCAGAGTATCTGTGTGGGATAACCTAGCTTCTCCAAATACAGCCTGTCTGAAGGGGCAACGCTCACTGAGTCATTGGAGGTTTATGACACTACCATTGTCAAGTACCTTACACAACCCAACTTAAAAAATACATAAATATCCTTTTAATGTAGCTTAATACATTAATGTTGCTTTAAGTGTTACAAAACACAGTTATTGCTTAAAATAGGTAATGTTTATCATGCCTAATAGCAGGAATTCATAGAAGTGTTTTGCTTACGTTCTCTTTAATGTGTGTTATTTATGGCACATATTGTCGTTGCAGTGCTCACAATCCTAAATATTTTTGAGTGTTTCAGATTTTCCAAATATACACGCCTAGGACAGAGCTTTTTTTGGTAATTAGGACATGATACACACAATCAGCTTCAGCTTTATGTTACATTACTGTTTTCACACATTTCTGTAGATTTGGCAATTTAGCAAAATCTGCTTTGTTAAGCTCTGATGTACTCACAATTACAGTTTGTTGTTTCATTTTGTGCTGATGAGACATCTGTGTTTGAGTGTGCACATCTGTGTACACAAAATTAGCTTAGGGATTGCTATTACTGGTCTACATGGACCCTAACCCTGGGGGCAACAAGAACAGTTTAGGTGATTTCACAGCAGCAAAGACAGCCTATATGGAGCTAGCTGGTGATGGACTGATTTAATCCTACTGATGGTGCTCATAAGACATAGGAAGAGGGACAGACATCTGTGCGCGTGCACCAACACTTAGGCGTCAACCTTCAGTCATACATGTGGACATAACAGGATTGTGTGTGCTTTTTGTGTATGTGTGAAGTGGAGAGGTCAGCAGGGCTAACAGAGTCCCCTGGCTGTTCTCAAGGTTAATGTGGGACTGACAGCGGCTGCTATTAGCGGCCTTCAGATGGTTTCCACCCCCATATGAGCTGATTCATCCTCGGTGGCAGCGGTGCATTAAGATGTAACAGCTTCACTCCCAGGTGTCACTCACCCCTTTAGACAGGGCCCACATCATAATTTTACATTTCCTATTAACTCCTATTGTCTGCTCGCCACAACGATGGTCCATTAAAGGGATACGGGCTGCTGTTACCACCTCATTCTCATGTGTCACTCAACTCTCCCTATATGTCATTACTTCACCTCATCCCATTGTCTGTTAATTGAAATACCGCAGACATTGTCGGTATGGTCCATTAAAGGGACACGAGCCTTGTTCCTAAGTGTCACTGCTGCTTTAGGTGCTAGCTCATTAATTTTCATCGGCTGTGTTTGACTTCCACGTATGCAGAGAGGCAAGGCAGAGCCGAGGAGAAAATACCATCAGGAAAGAAATGCACACTGGCATGTTGAAGATCATCCAAACTATCCAAAGCTCATTTACATTTTAATTCAAAGACATTAAGCAGATGCTCATATCAAGCACAGGTTGGTGCTGAGAGTCTATCCCAAGGACGTTCAGGTTGAGGGTGGGGGGGTAGTAAGTGTTAGGCTGTGTGCAGCACAATACAAAATAGTCCTGTATAAAATGATAACATACAATAGGTTATGATGATATACAATGTGACATGACACAATACAGTGTGATATGGTCTGAAGCAGAATGATAGCATACAGTACAGTGGAATAAGATAAAGTACTGTATAATGCCATACAGTTAGATTTGATAGGATACATTAAAATTAGGCCTGTTAATATAAACGCATTAACAGTTGTGATTAATCTGGAAAGCTTAACACGTTAAAAAAATAATAAAGTAATTTAATTAATGACTATGTTTGACGACAACTTAGTTTTCCTGCACGGGTGTTTACGTCCCTGGGGTGAAAAGGTTAAAGGCGTGTCAAAGCAACCACCAGTGATGACTGAGGAGACAGACTCAGGTCTGCTTCACGGCAAATTTCGATTTAAAAAGCTGCCTAATGGAAGTCTGGATGAAACAAATGTTGTGTGTACATACTGCAGTGATGAACTGTCTTTACTCTGAAGCACAATGAGTCTGAAGTACCACCGGGCAAAACACATCTTTTCTAAAGTTAGCAAAGACGTTAACAACAACACGGGATCAAGCTATGATAGCTAATGTTGCTAATGCAAGCAAAGACGCTAACAACAACATGGGATCAAGCCATAACGCCAAGCTACACCGGTCCAGCAGACCTGGATTTGTCCCCATAACGACAACATCTAAGTTAACTAATGCGATTGCCAAAAGGTTGGAGGAAAGGAAGCTGGCACTCAAACAGGAGCTAGCTGAAGTGGCTTTCATCAAAGAGTCATCTCATACTGATGTTTTCCTTTTTAAGCCAATATCTGCTGACACCGTTATCAGGCTGATAATATCGTGCACCCCTAATTCCCAATGGCTGCCCTCCACTTCCTGACCCCAACAGACATTTGCGTGTCATCAGAATCAAAGATTTTCCAAAGAACCAAAGAACAACACAACACAATGTGATACTGTAGGATTTCATACAATACAACAGGATACAATTCAGTACAAGAAAATAGTATAAGATAGTGTGATACAGTACAATGCAATGTGATTCATACAACAGGATGTGATCCAATACAATGGCATTCAATACGGGGGATTATAATACAATACATGCAAATGATACATTGTGATATCCTACTAGCCAAGATATTAAAATGTGGTTGATTTTAGTATAAGCTTATTTTGAGTTTAAATTAATAAAAGATCATGATAAGAAGTGGCAGAGTGGGGCATGTGTGAGCCCGAGTCTGTACGAAGAGTGATGATGTTGTTGACTCACTGTCGGCTGGATGCCAATCAATCAATTAACCAATCAATAGTCATCTGCTGAGCGCCTAAGGACACCGGGGAAAATCTCCCAGAAACACTCAAATCAATTACTTTTCGCCTCAGCCACAGACTCAAGCACAGGTGTGCAAAAAACACACACAAAATCCCAAACCCACAAACACATGCACATTATACAGTTGTATATAAATACATATGCAGGCTTACATGCTGAAGTCCCTGCCCCCCCCTCTTCCACATGCCCAAACTCCCAGGCATCAGATTGCAGAGCCATGGGAAAAAGAAAAATGAGTAAATTCTGTCTCTCCCCTCATTCCTCATCCCCTCTCCTCCCTCTTCTCCCTCCTTCTCTTCTCCTCCTCTAATGGAAAGCAGCATTCCCTGGCTGCCGTCAGCAGCTATAACCAGCTATACTGTAACACAGTTAATAGATAGGCCTGGCAGCTTATAGAGCCCATGCATTTTTAAATGTGAGTTTTATGACTCCTGGAGAGCAGGGAGAGAAGAGAGGGAGGGATATGCTTGATATTTGTTCCCAGAGTGTATGTGAAAGGAGAGAATATGGAGGGAAGAAGAGGTGGATAAGATGAGTATTACAGTCCTTTTTGCATTCTCCTTTCTCTCTCAGGGTCGGTTTCTTCAGTTATTCCCTTTTGCTACATATATGTGACCATTTTTCTGTGGCATCCAACTGTGGCAAACACAGAAAAACAGCTTTTAATTATTACTTCTAGGGGCAGATCCACGAAAGAACAAGTCATGCTCTGGATGTCTTTGTACATTACCAAGGGCATGGGAAAATAATCTGATGAAAACAAAAAAAACCCCACAGCTTTAGGGTGGAGTTATGGGTAGATGTGGTGCTTCAACATAGCCTAGGGTACCGTTAGGGTGGGTAGGAGGGTTGCCACAACCCCCTGGTTGTGGTGTGTATGTTCTAAGCACCTAAAAAAATGTTGGTGGTTGCTGGGCATATTACCAGGGGTGCAAGGGCCCCGGACAAAAGAAATGCTGTTAAGCTCGACCTTGACTGCTGAGCAGGGTCGGTTTCTTCAGTTATTCCCTTTTGCTACATATATATGACCATTTTTCTCATGATTTTTGAAGACTTCTATTTTTCTCTCTGCAAACAGCGAAGCATGTGACAATCAATCAGTACACTGCAGCCTTAAACAATATGTCTGACAACTGTGGCGGACACAGAACAACAGCTATTAATTATTACTTCTAGGGACAGATCCATAAAAGAACAGAATGACTTTTAGTACATTTTTTAGCTGTGAAAATGGCAAAAAATATTGCGTCTTGTCCAAAGAGCACACGCAAAGGAAAAATCCATGCTAACTGCATACAAAATGCATGCAAACTGCATAACTGAGCAAACACCTAGGACTAGCCTCACATAATTCAGCATCTGCTTGGGGCATCAGTTCTGGTGTATCTGTGATGATACACCTATCGATGGGACAAGGACCAGGAGATAGCGGACATGAGTAACTTCAATCCCAGCAGCAGTTTTTGGTGCAGCAGTTTTTGGGTGTGTTTCCATTCAAAGTTTTGAAGTTTATAGAGTTTGAAAGATGCACGCCTGGTCGAGGAGACAAGTCAGAGCGTAACAGAGAGAAAGACAGCAAATTGTAGTGAGAATACTTACAATGCTGGGAGGAATAGAGGAATATTCACCCTCTGCCATGACTTCCAGTCGTCCAGTGAGACTATGGGTGCATCTGTTGGCACACGTAGCCAAGCCAATGATTTGCCTTACTGTTTTTCCACCCCACTGGGGAGGGAGTAATCAGCGAATGCCGAGGTGGGGGGCACATGGGGACGGATCTAGGAATTTTTGGAAGGGTTCTTCACTATTGGGAGATATGGCTGATGGCGAAGGTCTGTGCTCTCAGAGTGCTTTTTTAGTTTAAACAAAGATATTGAGTGTTTTGTTACCTAATGATTGCTCTTCATCTCACAATTCTGGTACTGTTGCCAGGCAACGTAACCCCTTAAAGCCTGTTGTGTTATATTTGATACATACTTTTATCATACCTCTATCTAATCAATATGATCATAAATTACTAAAAAAAACCTTCTGAATACAGTCTGATAAATGATAAAAATGCCCGCAAGTGGATTATCACCAAAAACACCTAATGTATCAAATGAGATACAAAATATACATGTTAAATTTCATGGAAATTTAGATTTTTTTGGATTTCAGTAGAAATTGAAATAAACATTTAAGTTCCAAAATGATAGAATTTTCTGGCTGTAATTTGTGTTTTCAGGCTTTAATGGGTTAATGTTACCCACATGACATCTGTTAGCTAACGTGTTTGTGTCCTGCAGAGGTCATACCATGTTGACCACCTCTGCAATATTTATTTGTATCTTCCCTGACCCACAAACCCCTGCCTCCTCTCTACTGTGTTTCATATTTACACAAACACTTTATACACACACACATACACACACAGTGCCCCACATAGTGCTCCTGCTGGCCTGCTTGTCTGTCTGATGGCTTCGGTCAACAGCTATGGAAATATGCATTTGCCCTCGAGGAAGAGGAGAAGTGACATGCAGCATGAAGCAGAGTTAGCTTGTGGGCTTTTATCGCAGACTGAACCACAACAGGCTGAAGCGCCGGGTGATGCTGTCACGTGACATGCGTCCACACTGGCGGGTCGCTGATGATCACACATTGCAGCACTCAGCTCACATGGAAATTTCATCCTGTATTGATTTGTAGGGAGAAACATGAGTGATTCCTGAATAACTGCTGTGTGTTGATCCTGGACTGTTTTATAGCTCAAATGTTGTCACTCACGTAACAGCTGTGGGGCGGTGAGTACTTCGGCTGACGACAACACAAGGTTCGTTGTAACAAAGTTAGAGCTAACTGATATCAATCAGCGCTCGACTGGATGGTTTAGCAACAGCAGAGGAACAGCAGAACTACAAGAAATAATCGACGTTAAGCGAAAGCAGACAGTTTTCTTAGGATTGTGAAGCGGCGACAAACACGCCAGCGTCCTCACCCATCCGACGCATGCGCATTCCAACCATAACTGTACAACTTCAGACAATGGGGCTGTGGACAGTAAAAGGTCGCGTAAAGGTCTGCAAAAAGGTCGCTAGATCTCTTGGAATCTTACGAAAAATACGTAGGTTTGTTAACAACACTTGCTTTTTAACATTATACTATAGTTTAATCTATCCATATTTATCATATCGTAATATTTTCTGGACAAACACTTACCTCCATAAAGTACTACAACTTCAAAAGCAGTTTGTAAGATCAGCTACCTTTTCCAAATATGACGCACCGAGAGCTCCACTCTTTCTCAAACTACAGTTGTTGACCATTTTTGACATTAATGTTGTTCTGATTTGCTTACTTGTATTCAGAGCTTTATATCAAAATTCAGATTTGCCTGTTTTAGAAATTATGATTATTCAACCAGACAAGCTAAAAATCTTCACTTTCCACTGTATAAAACATTGCTTCAATTCTCTGTCAAGTGTCAAGGAGTTGTTCATGTACAAGACAAGGTCCAATTTGTAATTTTCCTCCAAGGCTCTTTAACTCCACAGTCATTTTACCTATAGCAGTTCTAAGACCATAACAGCGGTGCTATGAAGGCCATGTACAGTTGGTGACTGTCCTTGTTCTATAAAGTCTTTGTTTCCATAACAGAGTGTATGAATGGCTATCTCTGGTCTGCCTTAATAATCCACAGTATTTTTTTACTGTGTCATGGTCATTGATAAATCCTGATGAATATGCGGATAGACACGCTAACCAACACACAAGGGAAGATAATGCAGGTAATTCAATGTAGCCTTGTGTAAACAAAGCACTAACAAGCCCTCTGGAAATACAGTGACATTTAGATTGGTGAGTCAAACCAAACAGACACTTACAGAACACACGTGCTAACACAATACTGCTTCGTGCAACAAATGCACATGCATCGCAGTGGAAATATGCGTACAGACTAATGCGCCTCATGCATTGCTTTCTATACTATAATAACTTAAATAATCATTGATATATGCCATCAGTTTGTTTATTTACATGTAGAATTACATGTAGTTGCTTGCAGAAACTGCAGACTGTCAATTTTAAAACAGGCACACCAGCTCTGTGGAGCACATCATGTTTGATCCTCAAGCAGACGAGCAGCAGTATAAACAGGAAGAGGCCCTGCACTTCAGTGCGTCATTAGCTCTCATGTCATCGGATCTTCTGTGTTGAAATGTACAGAAGTGTTTTGCATAACATTGTTAGCTTGATATCCTGGATAGGTGCACCAAGGTGACATAACCTTACAGGCAGACATATAGAGATAAAGGCTGCAGGCAGTGATTACAATAACACACCACGGCACACATGCACAGTCAATTATTCTGCAGAAAAACTCACCTTCTTCCTGGTCCAGCTGTGATGTGTTCCCTCAAGAAATCACAGAGTGATGTAAATGTCTCGGAGAAGGTGCATACACACGCCTACGTGCACACATATGGAATATGACAGCTTAGATCTTGTAACTGTAGGTTGTCTACGTGTGCATGCATGAGTGTCTGCAGGTAGGGGTTTGTTGAGTCTGCTGGAGTCCTGCTTAGAAATATGGACTTCATTTCTGCTGGGCCTCTCCTGCTAACTGGAACAGGATTGGAGGTGGATGCAGGCAGGCACCCATTGTCCACACACACTAACAGGCACTCTGGTCCCATAGTCGATTATATTGTGAAGTAGTAGATAAGTGGACTCTTTACCTTTGCCATTCTTACCAGTCCAATCTTCCATTTACAGCAGACCTGCAACGTCTATTTATCATGATAAAAGGAAACATTGTTAACAGAAGATACTATCCATCTTTCAGTTCATGCAGTTTTTTTTATGCAATTAGAAAATATATAAAAAGCTCTCCAAACTAATTGTGTCTTTGAGTATTTCATTGTTGCAGATGAGGACTTGCCTGCCATTTTTGGTGATTAAAAACAAAACATTTTCTGAGAAATGTCTGGCTAGGACTTCTGTTTTTGCTTCTGTAGAGCTGAAACAAATATGGTTTCATTTTTAGTTAGTCATATCATAGGGTGTTTTCACACCTCTAGTTTGATTGTTCTTGTATGAATTCTGGGCTAAATTGTGAATATGTTGTAGGATTATTGTCAAGTTTGGTCTGCTTTTAAAATTTAAGTGAACCAAAATGCGTGATGTGCAATGAAAATGCTCTCTTATTGGTTGGAGTTTCTTGTACTTTATGCATGAAAACATTTATACTTATAAATATAACATATAGGTCTAATAATTCTGAGCCACAAATAAGACTTGAATAAAAAGTAGTAAATAAAATTGCATGAAGAGCAAACTTTATGTTAATCACATCATTTATCAAACTATCTCCATCAACCTGAAAACATGACAGAATTTCACCAATACAAACAGCTGCACCATCTAAACAACAGCAGGTGACATGTAACAGACGGTTAACGGACAAATGGCTAATGTACAGTTAACAGCCTACCTGGTAGTGACACCCAGTTAAAGTCTGCATGTGGGAAACCTTAGATGTTCATGGGCTTTGTAATATTTCTTATACAGACAGCAGCCTGAGAAAGAAAAAAGACATTGGCACATTTGTTCCTGAAGCTTTTTCATGTCTGCCAGTGGGTTTTAACACATATTCATCTGGCAACAGAAGCACCAAAAAGTACAACACTCCCTGCAGTTAGGTTGGATCGATGTCAGTTTGTGTTTGCACTACAGATGAACACCAGAATTGGATTTAAAAGGACATGGAGACCTACCTTATTAAGCAGTCTTGATCTGGTTGTTTGGATGGCACTAGTGTTCAGTTGACAGCTTTAATGCCAGTGCAAACTCATCAAACCAGTCAGTCAAATTTGTTTCAACTGAAGCAAACAGGTTAGGTGTGAAAGCATCTAAAGTTTAAAATTCTGGTCTGTGACAACTTTAATGTCACTAAGTAGGCTTTGGCTTCAGTAAATTGGGACTTATATCAAAGCATTTAATTAAAGCTCTTCTATTTTGTCAGCAGTTGAAAAAAGAAAGAAAAGTTGAAGCCTTACATGATCTAGGAACCAATAGACGTGTACGTACAGATGCAGACAGATGGGTATATATTCCATCCATTATAGTTTGCCAAAATTGTCACAGTGACTTTAATCTTATTTACATATTCTCACAAGATGTGTGCTGCAATGGCATCAAATGTTTAAAAATGGGCCTCTTTTGTAATGTAAGCTCTGACCAACACATTTCAATAAATGGTGTCAACTAGGTAGAGTCAAACTGAATGGAATGTCTTTTTTATTTCTGGTCGGTGTCAGATTTGGTGACTATAGCTTTTTGTAAGGATAAGGCAGAAAATCTTCCTGAGGTATTGAAATGTGTGGCCAAAATGATTCTATGTGTCTAGACCAGGAGAAAAATAGGATCTTACACATGAAAAGTCACATGCCAAAATGTAAAGTTTGTTACTATGGAACCTCCATCAGGTCATATTTGAACCTGTGATCCTTATTAGTGCATCTGCCCAGTAAGAAACAGAACAGATGTATGGTTTTATTTCAGAAAATGGCATGAAATGAGGCAGGGATTTGTTGTGGTGTTTTTGAGCACTGGAGTTGGTCAGTATATATCTCTTCTGTCGTCCTCTTCACATCTGTACTTCTTGATATTCAATAAAAATTTCAGGGCAATTTCCTTTCAATGAAAACGTGTGATAATTACAGCATTGCTAAAAATCCTTAAAACTACCTATGTTCACTGATCTGCTCATCAACACTCCTTGCTGAATTTTTTTCTTGTTGCCTCTGTGTAAAGGATGTCATAGACTTCTTTGTTTCTTCTTTGCCGTCAGGTTGCAAGGGGATCTGGCATGCACAGCCCTTTTCAAGTCAAGCCTCAAATTCTCTATTGGATTGAGGTCTGGGCTTTGACTCAACCACTCCAGAACATTTGCCTTGTTTTCCTTTAACCATTTCTTTGTGGCTTTTGCTGTATGCTTTGAGTCATTATCTTGCTAGAAAATAAATCTTCTTCCAAGCCATTGTTCTCTTGCTGAATAGATTTGGTTTTCCCTACAGGATTTTCCTATATTTTGCTGCATTCATTTTACCCTATACCTTTACAAGTCTTCCAGCATTGGCTGCTAAGAAGCACCCCCACAGCATGATGCTGCCACCACCGTGCTTCACAGTGGGGATATTGTGTTTGTGGTGATGTGCAGTGTCTGGTGTCAGCTAAACATAGCATCTTGGCTTTTGACCAGAAAGCACCATTTTTGTCTGATCAGACCAAAGAACTTTCTTCCACATGACCGTGGAGTCTCCAACAGGCCTTGTGTCCAGATTTGATGCAAGTTTTCTTCAACAGTTGCTTTCTCCTTGCCATTCTCCCATAAAGCTTTGACTGGTGAAGATCCTGGGAAACAGTTGTTGTATGCAGAGTCTCCCCCATCTTAGCTGCTGAAGCTTGTAACTCATTTAAAGTTCATAGGTGCACAGCCACTCAGTTTGTGAGGATGGACTGATCCAAGCAGAATTTACACATGTGCCATATTCCTTCCATTTCATGATGATGGATTTAACTGAACTCTGGGGTTGTTCAGTGTTTTTAGTTTGTTTTTTTTTTTTGTATCCATCCCCTGACTTGCACCTTTCATTAACCCTTTCTCTAAGTTGCTTGGGGTGTTCTTTTGTTTTCATGGTGTAATGGTAGCCAGGAATATTGATTAACCCTTGACTGGCCTTTCCAGATAAAGGTGTCTTTATATTACAATAACCTGAGAAACATTCGCTGAACTCAGTGCACTCAGCCAAATTATATTAACCATGACTGATCTACAAAATCAATAAAGGGTAAAACATCCAAGGGGGTGAATACTTTTTATAGACAATATTTTTTAAATATTCATTCCTATTTTTTTTGGTTCAGTGTAGAGTGAGCACAGATGGTTATTTAAACAAATCCAGGCTGAGATCTCAGAGACACTTTACAGCTTGAGGTTTCATCAGACGGGGTGTTAAAGGAGCTAGCTGAAAGAGCTGTAGAAACAAGGGATTGCCATCAGAGCACCGTTGAGCTTGTGAGTCTGGTCTAAAGAGAGCAGGCAGTGTGTTACTGTTGGGAAAGAATAACATGTGCTACAGACCCCAGACCACAGGAGGCATGACTCCCTCACCGCTCAGGAAACCTCAGGGCTTTTTGCTCCCACTTTGCTCCCTGGAGCCTCTTCTTCTACTTCCAGATTTATTGTATGCCTTACTGTATTTTATCCTCTGGAGTTTTTGTCACCTACCCTCCCTGCATCTGTATTCCTCAGTCTCACAATCTAAAGGACATTTAGCTTTTAGCTCCCTCCCTGTTTCCCCCCCGCCTCCTCCTCCTCTCACTTGGCTCCCTTCCCTCTTCTCTCCCCCGCTCTCTCCCTCTAACCTCTCCACTCTCTTCATATTTCATATTAAGCAATCCTTTCCATGGAGCCAGCTGTGTAAACAATAGGGACCAGCCTTCCATGTTTTCTCAGAGAGAGAGAGAGGGGGAGAAAAATGCCGGAAAAACCTGGACACAAGGAGCTCGCTGCACGCCGTCCTCACTGATGATCTATTGCCCTTTGTCTCTTTCTCTCTCTCTGATGCTGGCCTCCTTTGAGCACGAGTGGGACTTTCTGGGCAGAGTGTTGGGTTTTCTTTTCTGTGTGAGTGTGTAAGTGTTAAGTGCACAGGGCAGTGTGTTTATGCGGGTGTGAGAGCGTTCTGTTACCATAGCCCCCTGCAAATATTGACCGAGTCGAATAGCTACAGTGAGTGGCTGAAAAGCAAACACGGCATGTCGTGTTCCGCCTGACACGACTGGAGGTTTGTCACCAGCTGCACAGAAATATTTTCACAAGAATATCCCCCATTCTCCCCCTGATTGATGTTCTCCAAATGTAGAATTGTTAAAAAATAACTCAAACATGCGTCATAAAGCTGACCTATATTGAACAGAAGCTCTGACCCATGCTCCTTCTCTATGTATAGCTTTATAATCTGTCTACATGTTCGGTCTTCTGCCTATTTTTACTCATACTCCCAGAAGCCTTGCTTGTTCCCAGGACTTAACTGTCTTCATGTGATACTCTTTATTTAATGGGTGGGTCGACGGGCAACGCTAGTTGTTGATTTTATTGACTTTGGATGACACAGTTAGTGTGTGCGTTAGCGTGCATCTGTCAGAGTTTGGCTGTGAATGTGTGCTTATGGGTATGTATGCATGCAGGCGGGCAGATGGTACAGTTCTGCACGAACAGCCACAGCAGCGCTCATTATGTGTGAAGGAAGCAGGCGACCATCTTACTCTGACACACATACACAAACCTACCGCTCATCCCTAGGTTTATTTTTTGCAGGTGCACTGCTTGCTGGCATTTGAGATAATTAAAGGCTGACCTTTCTGAGGTGAGGCATAAATGTCACCCAGGCTGCTTCACTGACAAGTGGATTCACCCCACAGGGGGGAAAACGGCTGAGGTTTCTCGCCCGATCTGGATGTGCACTTAGCACCTTTTAGCCCTTCTTGCTCCACACTTTCCTGCCTGACATTGAGAAGCAGCTCCCACTTCCTGCTCTGTCACCCGCGATGTCTCAGCTTGCTATGACTGACCACTTTTAAAGCTGCGCAGGTGGAAGAAGCACTGATGTGGAAGTGTTGTTGGGTCAGGTATTTTTAATATGTTTATCATAAAAGGATTAGGATTAATCCAACATACAGTTTAATCTCTTTCGCATAGTGGACAAAGTGTATTAAAGCAAGTATTAAAGTATTTTTAGATACTATTTTTTTTATTAGAAAACGCTTGGAAACAGAGCGCTGCAGTGTTAATTTTGTAGGCCACCTTTGAAGTAAGCATGGCCTTGATTCCCTCTATATAAATCCAATGGGATTTTTTATTAGAAAAGCACTGCAGAAAGTAAACTTTGTGGCAAAGAAAAGTTTGTGATATTTAAAACTGCTGTCAGAGAGACATTTTTCAAATGAACACCACTTTTTAATTTCAAAAGCAGGAATTCAATCACCAAAAGTAGACTGCTCTGCTTTTAAATGTCAGCAATGTTACTAAATTTTTTTTAAAATACTTTTTTAACTCAAAATGTTGATTTTTCAAGTGAGATTTGATGTACTTTTGTCCCTTCCTTGAGCACTCAAGCACTAGTTATAACTGTTTCAGAATTGGTACATGGCTGCCATGTAATGGCTACATCACAGCTTGATTTTTATTTTGGTGTGAATTTTAACATCAGGGCTCAGAGAGATCCACGGCATAATGGCCATGGATGGGAACATTTTATCTGCGTTGTTTGATGAGTTTTACGTAAAAATGGGGCAAGAAAATATGTAGGCTCACCTGTATGCTGTGTCGAAAACATTCAAAGAATTTTATTTCTCTTAAAAAACCCTGTGTCAGGCACTAATTTACAATGCAGCTTTCGTGATTTTTTTGTCTCCTTCTTCCGTGCGCTATCCTCTGATCAGCTGTGTGGGTCTGCGGGCTTCTACAGGGATAATCACACCAAACCAAGCTAAAACAAAGACAGTATGAGCGATTTTTACTCGAGTTATGATGATGTGCTGTTAACTGTGGGTACAAGAGGATATTTGTATGAAAACCGAAGAAGAACATACAGATAGAGTCAGCGGGCTGAAAGAGAGAGCAAAGAAACGTCATTTGAAAGTTTTGAGCAGGAGAGATCCTGTGTTACCTGGTGGTGAGGTGTGGAAAATGCAAACCCATACTGAAACGCACCACAGCCGTCACACAGCAGCCACACACCCAATCTGAAGTTGGTGTAACAAATAGCTTGTTGTTTTCCGTATTCAGAGGTGTATAAGACTCACACCTTGCTGACATTTTTACATTTCTGAACATAGAAACAAATCTTCAATTATTATAAAAACCTTCTCTGAATCAGCAGTCAGGTATACTAGCTTTCCAGCTTCAAACTGATGTGATGGGGCTGATAGAGCACACATCAGTAGCTGTTATTATTTAATGTAATTGTTTAATGGCCTAACTAGAGAAATTATCCACTCACTAGAGAGGAGACTGTACTTCAGTTAATGCTTCCCAGTGTCATCCATTTTATCTTTACATTTCTGTTCCATTCATCCCAACATTTAGTTGCTATTTAGGGCTTTGTAAACCTATAAAAATGCTGCATGATAAAGAAGATAAACCCTTAGATAAATGGTGGTTTCATATATTACATTATTGTTTCCTGGTTTTGGGTGGACACTCCATATCTCACTGCTTATAATGACAGCTTGGTGTGGAGAAAAGCAGTGAGATTTTCACAGGACTTAAAAAAACGTGTAGTGCATTGTTTAAAATGTTTCTCAAGATTGACTTAATATCTTTTATTTTCTCCAATCTTTTATTATTTGACTGAAAATTGGCAGTTCTTCCAGCTCTGCTCTGTTTATAATTTTGCTTCATTGTCTTTCAGAACATCAAAGTTAGAGGACTGCAAACTGCCACTGACCTTGTTTGACTCCCAAATTTCTCACGAGCCTTGCGTGACACTTTCTGGCAGCTATCCATCAGCTGTTAGCAACTTGTCAAATTGTCCCCACCTGCCTCCATCTCCCCTCTGCACCCCTGCTGATGTGCTCGACTTATCATGCAAAAGCCTTTCTTTTAGAACCAGTAATATACAGTAAATGCAGTGTACTGTAAGCCCCCCCCCCCCCAGGGCATGAATACGGCATGCAAATGTGATTCAGAACATGACATGGGCGTGTATAAATACACACATTCATACGGGCTGCATGCGTGACTGCACAAAACGCACATGAGCTCAGACACTTGTTGATATATAAACCTGCGTTTGTCTCACTCACGTACCTCACTACACACACATACTACACACACACTCCTAAACATGCAGAATTTACACACCCATGCGTGTACAATTCGCTCCTGCAATGTCACATCTCGCTGCTGACGTATACATCCACCCACGCTGCTGTCCTCATAAAAATTTCAGTGCATCGTGCTTCAGCGACTTCCATTATGTGTAACACTGCAAAGCCATACAGCTGGAGTGTGTGTATGTGCTCTTAAGATGAACATCCACCCTGAGCGATCAGCCTGTGGAGAGGTTCTTCTACAAATCCATGTGGGTTTAATGTTTAAGCTAATTATAGAGATTTTACCCTCCCTGTCTCTTCACCTTAAATTGTAAGTACTGTGTTATCATAGCAGACATACCACAGATAATTACATGTGTAAGTATATATGAAGCAGCATGTCTGTCATTTAAAACAGCAGGTGTAACACTTACATGAATGAAACACCCCCAGGAAAGAAGCATTAATCAGAAAGAAAGAAGCATAATAAAAAAAAACATATCAATGGACTTGTTAGGTTATTTTTCTTTCATAGATGTTTTAAAGCTCTGCCATTCCCTTGTAGTTGACAGTTAAACAGTATGTAAATCCAAGCATTAGGGGGCTCTCAATCAAAACACCAACAAAAGAAGATAAGTGGAGACATGCTGCTCAGTTCCACCCACCTCTAATCATACTTTTTGTTATGAATGGAAAGCTCTGTTCTATAAAAGAAAACTGCATTTTATAAGGTGTATGAAATGAGCTGCAAACCACTATTTTGATTCACATAATCAGGATGAAATCTGTTGAAGGTACAGTAAATAAAACTGGAAATATTAATGACATCTAAAGCCCATAATACACCAGTGCCTTCAGACGTACATCCAAATGCATGCCCAAAAGCCTGCCTCCATTATTTTCTTTGTACAAACCCACATTGGTAGCGGCAATTCATGCCACTGTCCTTTCCAGTGTGGCAGGCTCCAGTATAAAGTTTCTTCCTGGGAGAACAGCTGTTTTGTACATACCGGCTGCTGTAGTAGCAGCTCTGTTAGAGAGCAGGAAGAAGAAATAAGTGGGAGGACTTGGCTGCCAGTGAAATACCATTCATACCATTTCATTTTTCACTTAAGTGGTGAGGCAGAGAGGCAACACTGAGCAGGCTCTTGCTTCTGGAATCAAGTGCCTGTCACAGCAGTGGCTGGTGGGAAGGGGCAGCTCTGTGCTTTAGTGGGTAAAATATACTGTAAAACTATTCCTCAGCATTTGGGTTAATGGTCTCTCTGCACATGGGTGTTTCCCTTGCTGATGACCGAATCTATGCAGGTGATCATTCATAAACCAACGGCTACAGCAGGAAAACTAAGGCTGTTTTCGAATCGGCCTATTGCATACTCCTTCCAAACGCAGTATGCAGTATGTATTGCGCACTACGTACTGCATTCGACAGTAGTATGCAGTATGAATGCCAGTTGGACGTTATTGTGTAGTATGCTTGGCCTGGTTTAGCTGGTTTCCAGTGTACAGAAGTACAGAAGTACGTCATACCCTGGTCAATATTAAACGACGCTACATTGTTTTCCATCCATTTACGTACAGAAAAATCTGGGAAGCATTTTTATTTGATTTTTTGGTATTTTTATAGCTGTTGTTTTTAGCTTAGCATGTATAGTGCAGGGAAAGGACACACTTGACAGCACCTTTCCGGCCGTTACGAGCCTTAACGGCAAAACAAAAACAACAGTGACCTCATTACAACTTATTTTGCTATTGTACATGTTGAAAAGGTGAAGATAAAAGGAAATGGCACTTTTTGTAACCGTCAGTCGCTCCAGTGAAAGTTCCGCTGCTCTCTTCTATTATGAACTCTGACCTGGCGCTTTGCATTGTAGGTAACAGTAGGCAAAGCAGACTGGTCCGATGCATACTGTGAAATTTTCCCAAATCAGTACGTCATCCGGGTATTTTTGGCGTACTGCAACTTCCGCATTTGTTCGCACACTGCATACTGCATACTACATTTTGGGCAAATCAGTACGCACTGTTAGTATAGTAGGAGAATTCAAAAACAGCCTTTAACTATGTAGGTGTCCGCATATTTTCCCTTTTGGATCAATAACAGTTGGAAAATCATAGTTAGTGTAAGGATGATTAAAGCTTTTTTTCATTGCAGTATCTTCATACCATCTTCACTGTGATGTCTTTGATTCTCAAGCAGTTTTTTGTGCATCTTTTGATATCAGTGTCTATTTTGATACAATGGAAATAGAGGTTATATGCACCGAATTTTGAGTTTTGTATCGCAGAAAACGGTTAGCAGTATTTTAGTGCTGAACATTGTGAACATACACTGTATGGATGAAAGTGCTGCCCACACCTGTTATCATTGAATTCAGGTGTTTCATTGGGACCCCTTGCCACAGGTGTATAAAATCAAACACCTAGCCATTCCATTGGCAGACATTTACAATGTTACAATGTCATTTAGCAGGCGCTTTTATCCAAAGCAGCTTACATCTGAGACAGGCGTTCCTAGTGCGTGAAAGACCTTAAGGACCCACACTGGACACTTGAGCTCTGACTAGGATTTGAACCCCCAGTGTCCCATACCACAGTCAACAATGTAAACCACTGAGTTATCCAGCCAAAACAAATTATTTTTTATCTAGTTCTGCTTATTCTATTGTGATCTTGTGAAGTGGGGTGTTCTGGGGTAAACTTTGCTTCATGGCAGAATCATGATGAAACCGTGTGCACTTGATGGGTTTTAGAAGTCAGTTAGGGCTTTTTAACTACCTGTTTGTCTGATTTTCTTGCTTCTAATGTCTCTTCTGATACACTAATGAACTTAGATGAGCTTCCAATAGGACTAACTTCTGTCACTTACCAGCGCTGCTTTGAATTCAGAACACTTGAAACTATTTAAACGACCTAAACAATGGCCATAAATATCCATTGCTGCAGCAAACAAAGCAAAAGCTATGATCCCAGATGCTCACTGATGGCCTGATATGGTGTGTCAGGAACCTTAACTTAGCCGCATTGCTAATTCCACTGAAGCGAACAGCATTCGCAACACACTGAAGTGACCACCAGCTGCTCCTGACACACTGATATGTAGCACAAGCTGCACCCATCATCGGTAATTGGTCATCATGAGAGATGCAGATGACACAAGTTGGTGTGCTTTTTTTTTTTTTTTTTTCAAGC
Organism: Cheilinus undulatus; assembly: GCF_018320785.1. Taxonomy (NCBI): domain Eukaryota; kingdom Metazoa; phylum Chordata; class Actinopteri; order Labriformes; family Labridae; genus Cheilinus; species Cheilinus undulatus. The sequence goes on along the minus strand of NC_054884.1, from coordinate 15,243,012 downwards.
ATCATCAACAGCCGGTGTGTATTTTTCTCGCTGTCAGTGACTTCTTTGAACTCTGTTTACAGCTGTGTGTATGTTGAGCCGTGCATCTCTTTCTATTTATGCATACTGTTTCTGTATGTCATGCGTTACATTTGCCGTCCCCTGTGGATCCGTTTGCCGCGCTGTCCACTCTGACCTCACACTGCCATTTGCTTTTTCCAATTATTAATTCAGCGTTTGCTGTCACATCCAATTACAGTCTCTCGTGCTTGTGACTTCTGACCCCTCCTTCTCTCTGCCTGTTACATGCCAAACACACAGTTAAGACCAAGTGACCCAGATTGTTTGTTTATCTTTCCTGCTGCTGTAAGAGATCACATACGTTCCCTCTGGAGCTGCCTGTGTGCTTTTCACTATAGGCTGAAGTATATTTGGCTGATATGGGCCAGCTATAGAAGCTAAAAAAAGACAGACGAGTCTTTACAAATGGAAGAATTGTACTTGAAACTCTTTGATAGCTGTACATTAATGGCTCCACTCCAGGCCTCAGGAGACTGTGCTATTATATCACTACTTAATCTTAGAGTGCGCTTTCTATCCTGCTTTTAGACTATACAACAGACCAACGCTCCTGTTGTGTAGGCATCGCTGACGAATGCAAGATATGTGAATGAATTTTTCATAGCATACACAAAAAAGCTCACTTTCCTGTTTGTTATGCTAGTTTTCCTTCATATATACTCGTTTACTTTTGCTAGTTTATGTTTTTTGCCAGTGTTTAACACTATAAAGACCCTTTTCTACACAGCATTATGCACACAACAGCTCCCCTTTTTGTTCTCTGCCATATCAATGACCTTATGTGTCAGCCTGATCATATAGAACACATAGATCATACATACAACAGGAAGCACACGCCGCTGGAATGGAGAACACCCTGACAGAGGAATGGAGGGGAGATTAGTGTGGGTGCGTGCATGCAGGAAAAAGAGATATATGCGGGACATGACAAGGAGAAGAAGGTAATAATGGATGTATTTACTTGTATTTATTGTCTTCTTCCTCTCTTTTTAATGCTGTTATCTAGATTTGACATGTTGCATGTTAGCAGGGATTCACAGTCAGATCAGAGTAAAGCTGTTTGTGTGAGCTGTGATTGCTTTGTGTACATTTACAGCGAGGAAAGTGAGCAGTGCATGTCAGCAGCTTTACCCCGCTTTGGTGTTGCGTGTGCAGTTTTCACAGCAGATTATACGGACCTTCAGTTGTGTCTTGATTCCTCGTTTAGCGGTATGTTTGTGATGTTTGAGCCTCTCTGATTGTATGTGTTCAGTCTTTACCACAGGCTGTAGGATTATACAGGTGCTTAGTTACTTCTGTCCACACTCTGCTGTGACTGGCCGTTTATGTGTGTGAGAGTGCAGAAAATGGGCCACTGATTGTTTAATGTGTTTGAAATGCTTCAGCTGCAGCAGTCAGACATTGTTTACAAAGTGTTTGTCTGCACTCAGCTCTAGGCACCGGGGCCTCATTCTTGAAACGCTCCCATGCCAAGATTTTATTGTACTGAATTCATGGATTTTTGTGGGATTTTTTTCATTATTTAGTTATTTTTTTTCCAAAATATTCATAAAAATAGAGAATTATTATCTGTTAAAGTCATAAACAAGTAATTTTTGTTTTTTAGTGTTTGCTCCAGCAAATAAAAGCAACATATTTCATTTGATAGTTAATGCCAGATGGCTCTTTAATTTTGAAAAGCTTAAAAAGGATCTTTTTATGAATAGATAACCAGAACTTGATGGCTGTTGTCTCTTTTTGGGGGACTGCAAAAACTTAATCAATACTGATGCTGTAATAGATGTTTAAAACAGGCTACTACATGGCTGTTCAACTTGATTCTGAGTGGCCAGATATGCAGAGCAACAGTCTGCTTTCCCTTGATGGAATGCCTTTTTTTAAAAAGATTTTTAAGGCCTTTTTGCCTTTATTTTGGTTGCAAGAGATGCAGATTTTTGATAGGACACCTGAAGAGACACAAGAAATACATGGAGGAGAATGGGAGAAGACATGCACTTGCACTGATGCATCAGTTGGAAATTGTTATCAGCCAATTTCAGCTCTGTTCTCAAACATCAGCGATCAGCAAATAATAAAACATAAAATATCAGTGTCAGATGTTCATCTGTTGTGTCCAGTCAATTTTATGCTGGAATGTACGCCCCCAACTGCTATTTACAGGAAAAGATTGTTTTTACTGGGCAGAAGAAGTGACCTGAGTGGACAAGGGTTAGGGTCAGGCATGAAGGAAAAAAAATAATACCGTGCACTTTGAGAATATAAACAAAAAATCTGAATGATTAGAAAAAAGTTTAAAAAATTGATGATAAAGTCAGTAGAAGGTTAAATAAACATCTCAGTTCCAAAAAATGATACTTTTTCTGGTCATTATTTGAGATATTAGGCTTAAAGGGTTAAGCACCAGCAACAACCCTCCTCACAAGAACTGCCAAGTCTTGACAAAAAAAAAACATAAACTGTGTTATAGATGAATGATCTGCTAAATAATTCTAAAATATGATCTGGCACAGGTAAAGAGAAGCTGTAGGAGGAAGAGCAAGTAAGCGCTGTGTTTAAGAGAGCAGTGGTGCACACATCCTTTGGACAATATAGTTTGATAAATTGATCAAGTAAAATGAAGTCATTTTTGAACTAAAGCTGAAATGAACAGAAAGAAAAATACTATGAAAGTGTAATATGTGATATATGTACTTTAATACGGTAAGTTATTTTCTCTGAAGTTCTTACTCTGGCATCAGACAACAGAAAACTAATTCTCGACATTTTGACTTCAATCTAGAAACTGAATTTTAACTTTTAATCTCAAATTTCAACTTTATTCATGGCATTTCTACAAAAAAAAAGCATGTTGACTTTACTCTTGAAACTGTATTTCAAGTTTCTATTTTATTCTTGACATCTCAACTTTTTGCTCAACATTTTAACCTTTTCTTGACATTTTTACTTTAATCTTGGATTATTTTGTCCCATCTGGACCCAATTTTTACAACTGGTGCATCTCTAACATGAGATGACCAGTGTGTTGAGGACTGCAGCCTCTGTATAAGTGTGCTTACTCTATCAAGTGAGAGTACCATTGTTAAGAAGAACAAATCATTTCTATGAAGAGCAGGCAGTTGCCATGGACTCGGCTCTATTCAAAGACTAGCTTTAATCCTATCAATCTGTGGAAAGAAGTCAGATTAACCCTTAGAGCTCACGTGGTACGGATTCGTGGCTCAGGCACATCCCTTTAAAAATCACTTGGTAACGTTTGAAACGTAGGTCGTAGACAATTGTTTTTTTCATCTGAAAGCTCTCTGTTGTGCCTTTCTGATTATGTTCTCCATGCATTCATAGCTCTTACAGAACGTTTTCTAGTGAGCCCGGAACTGGGCTGACTTTCTGGGGTCTCTGAGGACGGTGTTGTCGTAAATCACCAGAAGTGACAAGTTTAAAAAAACGTTGATAACTTCTAAACCATCAGTCATAGACACTCTTTTTTCCTCTGAAAGCGGACTTTCCTGATGTTCATTTGGTATCCTTGATGTCTCTGTAGCCCTAAAGGACGCCGTTCTAGCGAGCCCAGAACTTCAGTGACTTTTCAGGGTCTTTACAGATTAAATCCACATTGTTAGATCCAATAAGAAGTGTCTTTTAGTCCATTTTTAATCCATTTACGATCACTTTGTTCCACTTTTTGCCCAGGGCATGGCCATGTTGTTTACAGCAATGCATTGTGGGAGTTGTAGTCGACCAGTTGCATCTCTACTGCTTAGAGGAATAGCACAAATGAATCTAACTGAAAAAAAAGTGCATGGACTTTTCTTTGTATATATGTAGATATTTTTAGAGAGATGGGTGAACAAGTCTGTGCAAAGAAATGGCTTAGTCACTAATGTTTCCTGTGTGTTATAAATAAAAATCACTGAGTTTCAAATTCCGATTTGTTTTTTTCTTTTGTCTTTAAAGCCCTATAACTTTTTAAAAATTCAAGTGACATTACTGTAGTAGATTTATTCTTAAAGCCCAGGTTGTCCTGAAAGAAAGGATGTGTAGAGCATGACTGTGCACCACAGGGTTAATGTTCTACAAGCTTTTTGAATTAAAAAGTCCAGACGAGACATGATGGTAAAAACATAGCTGTGAGCTCGAAGGGTTAATTGCTGTGGGTCTGTTTACTCTGAGGGGAAGAGAAAGAAGAAAGGTTTACTAACAAGCAGGCTATTATAGCTCCTCTATACCAACCAAGTCATTATGATCATCCCTTATATCACACAGAGGAAGTATTGGTAGCAGCCAGTTAGGCCTGCACCAGACTATTACTCACTTCCCATTGAACAACTTGTTTCAACTTCCTTTAAAAAAGCCTTCACAATGATTGCTCTGAAAGTGAGTCATGATTTTTTTTTTTCATGGAAAAATGACTTATCAGACCAAAAGACAGACTTTGTCCAAGAAGTGACAGAAATTCTCCTTTGACAAAAGCTCAAACAATAAATAAATAAATGCTGCTTTAACATACATATAGAACACAAGAGGCAAAGAAGATTTGTAAAAGCAACAACTGATTAAAAAATAGTGTGCATGGTGTCTATTTTATACTGATCAGGGTGGTTATTGCAGATGGGATGAAGGATTATAGGCAGCCAAGCCAGCGGCCTCCTTACTGCACAGTTTGTGTGACAGAGGGTTTTAGCCACTGAAACTACTTTATTCAGGGTTTTTGCAGTTCAAACAACTCTTAGATTATTTGACTTCTGTACATTGTTGCTGAAGAACTCAGATGGAATCCTGACCAAAAAACCAACTGAGTTTATGTCTGTGGCTGCTCAGCCCACAGCCACCTAGACATTCTGTATTACAGAGGCAGTTTTGTTCTGTAAAAGATACCCTTAATCCGTGTTAATAACAATTTTATTAACTTTTGAATTGAGAAATAAATAAGTACTTTAAATAAGGTTACACCAATTTACACAATTTCTTTCCACTCATACAAATTCCAATCTATATGTTGCAGCTGCCTAAGCAAGTTGACCCAGACATCCCTCCCTCCTGCAATGTTTTCTCGCTCCTTTTGGGGAGATTTAGAGGCGTTCCCTGGCTAAATGGGATATACAATCCCTCCAGCAGGCTTCAGAACCTTAGACGGCTCAACATGATCCGTCTGGTTTCTCCAGGCCTCAGGTATTATAGAAAAAAGTACTCCTCCAGATGGCAGTTTAATTAGATTATGTATAGTGATCATACGTTTTGCCAGTTCGCCCTTCCCTACCTTGTGCATATTGTTTCTTAGGCTGAAATACTCCATACTGTCTGCAGCTCCCTGTCCAGTCACCCTTACTTTAAAGCTCAATGACTCTTATCAGTCCTGTCTCAAGGTAGGAGGTTGTTTCTCTGTTTCTTCATCCACATCATGCAAGTCTCTATTTGCTGTTTAACTGAGGAATTTGTTGCTGGTGTGAGTGCATTGTAATCTTTGATGTTGCTTATCATTTCTTACGGTGCCTTCATGGACACTAATGGTAATAGTGAAGGAAGTGGCCCATTTCCACCCAGTAGGTTCTCCTCATGTCCCTTTGAGTTGTTGTCCCTCCCTGAAAGGCCCGTTTCAGCATCTGTGGCCTCTGGCTGTTGCATTAAAATATATATGGCTTTACATCACTTCAGTGTACATTTTTGACAATACTGATGCATTTTACATGAGTGCAATGTGGAGTATATCAAAGCTGCATTTCATAATGGTAATGGTCGTGTAGTACGCTGCATTATGGAACAAGGACTAATATCTTGCAGGCTTTTGTGAGTATGTTATTTTAACTCTCTTTTGGTGTAATGTGGCTACTCAGGAAGGGGGAGAGGGGCTTTAAAAGCAAATGAAACTATATCCAACTCCCCCGGGCTTTAAAAAATGCTGTTAAAGCTCTCGTCCTAATACAAGCATACCCACCAGCCACAACCCCTGACCACCACAACATGGTGAATATAGAGAAGCACTTTGGCAACAATCAATAAAAGTAAGGCAGCTAATAGACGACGAAGCCCATAAAGTCAGCTCTCCATCTGATTAAGAGACATCTCAGGGATCCACGCACACTTCTACACTCACATGTGATTACTCATCTTTCCTATTTGTGTTAGCAACACACATTGTATGAAAACACTTTAAACCCACAGATTGCTTTGCTGTTATCAAAGCTGGTTATGGGAAAGCCGTGCACCTCTAGAGAGCATTACTAAATGAAAAGAAACAGACTTTTTTGGATATTTTTGTGACGAAGTAACAGAAAAGATTGACACAAGAGACATGATGCAAGACGATTCAAAGAACTGCGGTGCCACTAGGAGGCCCTGTGTTGTTTTTCAACCACTCTTTGTAGTCCATCTCCAAAAGGGATGGCATCAGCTTGTCTACCCATATGAACATTCTCAAATCTACAGATGGATCAAAATTCAGGGACTACAAAGACACAAAAGTAACTCATTAGAATTAGGCCTGAATGATACAGCCTAAAATTTTATATCATGCTATTTTTGTCCTTTATGTTACAGTATATTTGGCTTGACCCCCGACCCGGAACGAAATAAGGGGTATAGAAAATGGATGGATATATTTGGCTTGATTCTGTTTGACTCAAAATTGTGCTGGATCCTCTGAAAATTACCAGTTAATGTAAAATTCCTTGCATTTGAAGTCACAATATTGTATCCAGTTGACCTCCAATGGGAGATTTTGCACCAACATGCTAGACAACCACATCATCAAAACACCAGTGAGAGAATATCCTTTGGAAAAATGTCATCCATCCCTCCAGTAGAGTTCAGAGACTTCCAGAATCCATGCAGAGGAGCTTTAAACTACTCTGAAAAACCTGATGTCAGTTTTTCCTTTCATTTGTCTCCCATCTGTCTATGGCCGCCCCTCTCACCTGTCATATACCGATGCTTTATGTACATCATTCGAGTGGGAACAGGCACACAAACATGCTGACATGACCCCTCTCTCTTTACAGGAGTTCATCCATGATGTCCTGCTGTGATTCATGCAGGAGTGCTACATTCCTGTTCATGCAAAGACACATTCCTCCTGCTTTTCTGTGTGTGTGTTACAGCAATATTACTTTTACTGCAGCGCATTACATTCACCGACTCCTAAAAGGGGTCATTAGTGTTCAAAAAAGTAAGTTATGTTCATGTTGTGACAACTTGTTTTGAAGAAAGAGCCCCATCTTGCTTGGTGCTGGTGTCCCATTTTTTTAAACTGTCTTTTGTGGGTGTTTAGTTGTCAGTGCCCTTGTGTGCTCATGCTTTCTGCAGCAGTTACAGGTCTGTTTGTACATGTCTTGCTCTTAATTTGAAAATAAACTCAGCAGCAGAAATCTCTAGTGGGCCCAGATCGGTGCCTTGGGTCTCACCTCTAGCGTCCGCAATGGGTGTAATTAGCAAAGTTTTCCTTTTGTGTTGCTCTCTTCAGCGCTGTTTTGGCTCGTCTCCCACAGTATTTGTAGTCTGTCACTGTTAATGAGAGTGCGTATGAGACATCTCACACCCACTGCTCTTTTTTTTTGCCGTTTTAACACTCCATTAGATAATTAAGGCAGATGGGGTGTTTTTGTAACATTTCAGATGAGACATTACCATTAATTAGTGTCAAAAGAAAGGAAATGTTTTGCCCAAGCACTTAAGTACAAAGGGAAACGGTGTCTTTATCTTTTCATTGAAGCACTTAATAATCCCTCTCCCTTCTTCTTTTTTATGCAGAGGCTGTTTGACTGCAAAGACAAGGAGGAGAGCTTCGCTGTGGCATCATGTGAGCTGCTTTTTCCCCCTCTGAGTGAATCTACGCTCCCTTGGAAGTGTTGCAACCACTAGCACCCCCATCACCACTATCCTCGCTGCTGACCGCAGTCATCAAAGTCACCTGTTCCTGACTCAACTTGCCTTCTGTCTCTTTTGCCCACTTTATCTTGGAGATAAGGAATGACCATGCAAGTTTCCAGTCTGTGAAACACCTTGCGCAAATAAGGCCTCACAATACTGGAGAAAGGAAGGATTTTACACCTTTTTCTGTCTTTTTTCTGCGGTCAGCTCAACCCTAAACTGACTTATTTTGTATGCCAGTTGGATTTGTTCTTGGTCACATCTGCAGCAGCCCCAACTCTTAAATTTCCCACTCATAAGGAGTTTACAAACCTCACTTTTGGAATATCTACTCATACAGTGCCCCTATGGGGGATTAAACCAGCACAGGAATTCCCATTGACTCGGTTTTGGCTCCATCAAATCCTATTAAGGTTGGTTTTCTGTGACGTTGTCTTGTGACTGGAGGTGGACTACACCATCATGGCTGGGAAGGGCAACCCTGTGCCGGGCCCCCACCTAAACGGCTTCCCCATGCCCACCTACTCCTACTTCTTTCCACACATGTTGGGCAGCCTGTCGCCTCCAGCCCTGCCAGGATTACCCATCAGCGGCTACAGCACCCCCTCACCTGCCAGTAAGAAATGTTCTATTTTCCTCTCTGCTGCTGGGTTATATGGCAGATGTGTGTTGTCAAGGTTGTTTTTTTTTTTTTTGACTGACAGGAGTTGGGAAGAGGTAGATTTACCTTCCTTTGTGCGTGTCCTGATTTAGGTGTGGGGCTGCTTCTTGTATAGCCCCCCTGCTGTGTATGTGTGCATATGCTTGTGCCTGTGAGTCTGCTGGTAGAGAAAACTCTTTCATCTCCTCCTGTTAAGATCATTCCTATTTGAAAGATGTGTGTGTGCCGGTAAACAGACAAACACACACTCTTGCACAACCATGTCGCCTCCAGCGCTGTCCTTAATTTACAAGCCCACACACACATGGAAACGTCAGTGTGCATCACAAAAAAGTGAGACAGGACAGCCAGGGAGGAACATTGTTTATTTTGGGAACACAAAATTGGCAAGTGTTCCTAAAATAAATCTCTCACACACACAAAAAACTATCATCATAGCCAACCTTCATGCTACAGCTCCTCTATAAAATCCTTCAAAAGCTTCAGAACTAACTTGGGAAGTTTTTTTTCCAAGTCAAACTAGGTGAAAAGTACTTTTTTTTCTTCATAGAGAAAGAGGAGCAGTGCTGTGTTGAATAAATACACAAGATCTACTCAGCCAAACAGTGCTGCAGAAACGCTCAGATCCTTGACTCAAAAGTACGAGTGTAAAGGTATGACAAACTTTATTATACATTTCATCTTGAAGATTTTTTTCTCTAGGATAAAAAACTAAATAGTTCTCATCAGAATAATTGTGCAGTAAGAGTAGAGCCTCCTTATGAAGTTAAAGGGAAACAGTCTGAAGTTTGATGTCATCCTATAAGGCCTTTAAAACATCTCTGATGAAAAGTTGTTTAAATGATCCTGCTGCACAGGTAGACTTTTTTCTCTCTTTGTTTTTATAAAGGTAGAAAGAACTTCAGGATTTCTAAAATTTTTTTGCAGTGTAGCAAGTAAAATCTTACCATGCTAAATGACAAATAAGTACAGCTGACATCTGCAACATAGGAGAGTTCATTAATGTAGGTCCCTTTATGAAAAGAGGTAATAGAAGTAAACAAATCTAACCCTGGAATTCATTATTAGAGTAGCTTTTTAGGCCTCAGATAAGGTAGGGGAAAAAAAGGACTGTTTTAGCCAAAACAGGGTGGGAAGGACCTCGACCACTGTGGTTAGTTAAAAAACAGTAATGAATCACACATTACTAGTTACTTTCTTTTTTTTCCAAAGGAGGGCATCACTTAGTCTTTCAGAAAGTTATTAGTAGCACAACTTGTTTTGTAACTCCAAAGGTTGCACAATATTACTGGCATGATATTAGTATAGGCAGATATAGGCTTTAAAAGTTACATATCTCTATCAGCAGATAAGACAATTTGTGCCAACTTTTATGACTAGTATATCGGCCATACATATTGGCAGAACAGGTCATATATTGACCTTAAATATAGTGCATTCTTTAACCCATAACATATTCTGAGTCATGTTTGTGCCAAATAAAAGTGTAATGGGGAATGTATGGCAATATGTACTGCCTGTATATCTCTGCTTTTGTGGATACTTGTTCTCAAAGATGAAGCTACAGCTGCTTGGTTGCTGTGGGCATCTCTCGTCCTACTCAGGGTCAGCTGTGCTGATTTGAAATATCCAAGGTTGAGTTTACATCAGTGGAAAGTTTTTGCAGGCCTCATCAGTGTTTACACTTCACTGCCACATTCTTGTCCTATTTTGCCAAATAAAATAAAATAAAATAAAATAATCAGAGTTTCCTTTAAAGATGACTCGAATTGAACTACTCTACAGTTTTTTTCCTCATAACATTAGTGAAGTTAGATGAGTGTTACTGAGGAGTGCATGAAAAGGGACTTTCTAAAGTGCATGATAGGAGGTGTGTCTCTAACAATGGCCTGCTCTTTATAGAACCTGTGTGCCATTGAAAAACAGCAGAGCCTTCCTACGGGTATGTAGCCAATCAAAAACAGGGATTGTATTCTGCATTATGATAAAAGAAGTTTAAAGTGGAATAAATGATATGATTTATATTCTGTGTACAATAGATGAAAACATGATGCGATGATTTGCAAATCTCATAAACCCATATTTCATTCTCAGTAAAACATAAACAACATGTCAGATGTTGAAATTGAGACGTTACCATTTTGGTAAAATATGAGCTCGTTTTGAATTTCATGGCAGCAACAGACTCAAGAAAAGTAGGGACAGAGAAACAAAAGGCTTGAAAGGTAAGAGGTGCTAATTAAAACAGCTAGAGGAAAATTTTGTGACTAATTGAGTGAATTGGCAAAAAAGTCAGTAACATGACTGGGTATAAAAGGAGTATTTTAGCAAGGCAGAGTCATTTAAAAAAAATGGTCCTCAACATAAATTTTTAAGGAGTTTGAATATCCCACCAGGTACAGTACATAATATCATCAAAACATTCATAGAATCTAGGAGAATCTCTCTGCACAAGGGACAAGGCTTAATGTCACTATTGGATGCTTATGATCTCCCGCCCCCTAGGTGGCACTATGTTAAAAATGGGCATGATTCTGTTCTGAAAATCACTGCATGGGCTCAGGAACACTTCCAGAAATGATTGTTTGTCAATACAGTTTGCCATGCCATCCAAAAATTCAAGTTAAAGCCGTATCATGTAAAGAAGAAGCCATACAGTATGTTAGCACTGTCTAGAATGCTGCTGTCTTCTCTGGGCCAAAGCTCATTTAAATGGACTGAGGCAAAATGGAAAACTGTTCTGTGGTCAGATTAATTAAAATTTTGGATTTTTTTTTTCCATAAACTATGGACGCTGACAGGCACTGTCAATACTGAAAAGTATATAGAGGATTTAAAGCAAGACATGCTCCCATCCAGACAACACCTCTTTCAGGAAAGGCCTTGTATAATTCAGCTGAACAATGCTAAACCACATCCATCACAGCAGCATGGATTCACAGAAGAGTCCAGGTGCTGAACTGGCCTACCTGCATTTCAGACCTGGCACATTATTAAACAAGAATCAGGCAAAGAAGACTCAGGACTGTTGGAAAGCTAGAATCATACATCATACAAAAATGGGACAACATTCCTTCCAAAAACTCCAGCAACTGATCACCTTACTTCCGAGACTTTTACAGCCTGTTGTTAAACGAAGAGGGAATGCTACACAAATATGTCCCTGCCCTTACTTTTTTGAGATGTGTCGCTGCAATCAAATTCAGAGTGAGGTAATATTTTTCATGAAATTGTAGAATGTCTAAAATTGCTTTGAAATGTGGTTCTTGGTAACGTCCCTTCACCTTACAGCAGCCTGAGAAACAAAATAAATTAGATGTTTTGTCAGTGACCCAGCTGTGACAGCAGTGCAGACCCACACTGCAGTTCTTTCTGCACGTGTGCAGTCAGTTGGTGTGTATTGTTTTGGACAGGTCTGGCATACACAGGTTCAAGGGGGATCAGTGTATTGACTTTGTATCCGCTGCAGTTTGGCATTCAGCAGAGAAGGAAGCAAAGAACAGCCGGTGTCACTCCCACTTCCCCAAACCCAGATACCCTCTCCACCTCACCCACAAAGACAGGAGCACCCATCAAATTCCTCTTTTTGATACAGTGTGTGCGTGTTTCTGCATATTTGTGCATGTGAATGTTTGCCATGTGGGGCAGTTAGGTTCCTTCCCTTTTTCCTGGACAAACATTTCCTGTCTGAAAACACCACAGAGAGAGGGAGAGAGAGAGAGAGAAAGAGAGCGAGAGATAGAGCAGGGGACACCGCAGCTTCCTGACAGTCACACACCCAGATACACTCTTAAACATAAACACAATCTTTGCCCTTCGTGCTGGCTCACTTTCACTCACACTTGCTCTTCCTTGCATGCATATAAGTGCAGACTTAGTTCACACATTCTCTCACATACATCATCTTCTTTCTACCCTCTTTAGCAGATCATTTCCTCTGACCTCCCTCTTTCTGAAACCATTTTATGTTGTCTCACTTCAGTACTTACCAAACCCTTCTCAACACTGAGCAGTGATGAGGAAGACGAGTCTTTTTTGAGCTGGTATAAGAAGGCTTTACAGGACGACAGGTTGAAGGCAGCAATTACATTGTCCTTGAATGATTTCCACATAGCTGAGCATCATACACACAGAAACTTCTTGTGCTTAAGTGTGTGTGCTTGATAGTTATTGAAGCTCGTCCTTGTGAAAGCTAGTTATCTCTCCCATTTTCCATGAGAACAGTGTCGTCCTTGTTGGCATAAAGCAGTCTTTTCATAGTATCGTAAGGCCTTTGCAAAAAAATCTAATTTAAGTCTCATGAACATTTGCATCTTGGCTTTTGCACTTAACCTATCATGCTTCCTCTCAGATAGAAGACAATGTGTCAACCTGACTCACCAGATAGGCTGTTTTATTATATCCATATATTTCACATTCATTTGGGAACCTCTTATACAAAGTGTTTGAGAAGGGCAGGACTTAAAATGCTGCTAGCATTGCTCCTGCTATTCATTTTATAACTGCTTAAACAACCATTTAAAGGTGCGTTTAAGTGATGGGATTATGGGCCAATCCCATTTCTACCCCTTAACCCTTCCTCTTTGTCTACCCCTTGCCCCTCAAAACAGAGTGGTAAGGGGTAGGGGTGAAAACCTTCCCTTAAGTAACGAGAAGCCACTTGATTGTCATACATCATCACACATTTTAGATAAACAGTGCACCATATGAGGTGACAATAAAGCTTCAACCATCTCATTCATACAGTAAATTTATACAGTTGATAGCCTTCATTCACACGTGTTCATACCAAAAATACAATAAAGTCCCATCCCCAGTAGTAAGATTGAATGTAGGAGAAAACACAAATGTTTTTTTTTTTTCTATAATCAATGACAGTATATTTACATTTATGCGCCTCCTGGAACACTTTTGTGGTCCTGGAAAATCTTCGTTTCAAGGGCTATGTAACCTCTGGCCCTCAATTCGTAAGAGAATTGTAGCATCCCTTCTTCTGACGTGAACGCGCAAAACCAAGGGCTAAGATAAGGACTGAGGGGTAGAAATAGGATTGACCTTAAGTGAGGTCAGAGAGGCAGTTGTAAACACTGTAGCTCTGTACACTCTGTACCAATATTTCCACTTAGTTAAGCTCTTCACAACTAAAGCTGGAGCTGTTATTTTTCTTGAGTGCTTTTATTGTGAACACCCACATTAGGGAGGGTGGTGTTGTCAGTGACTGCTTAACACACCTCAGCAGGTGAAAAATGAAACTTTAACTACAGGTTGTACGGGCACAATGAAGTGAACTAACCTGACACGCCAGATGGATGTGTTTCACACATCCATCTGGGAAAGCTTCGATAGGAAATGTTTGAGAAAAGGCAGAGGCTTTGAAAAAAACTTGGAGTATGATTGGGTGAACGTTCTATCTGTCACATCTTTATGGGCCAATCAGAGCCACAAAACATTTGACGTAGCCGCTATCAAGCTATCAATAACACAAAACATGGCGACTATAGACATGTAAGTACTTGACTTTGAGTTCTGATAAAACTGGCGCTTGAGCAGCATCCATGCTAAGCTGTTCCTCCATAACTGCACCAGCTCTTGCTGCTTGTTTACATCATGACTCTGCTGCGCCTGAAAGTACTGCCCCTCGTCGCTGATTGGTTCTGTCACTTTCTAAACAGGCGTATCCATCTTGCAAAGCTAGGTTAGAAGTGAACAGTATCTCTTATAATTCTGGAATACAGCGTTATTATACTGGTACCTCAAACGGAAAAAGAAAAAATCTGTGAGATAGATTTCAGGTGATATTGCTCAGCCCAAAGTCAGATTAATTTTTGAAGACCTGTTTAACCCTTAAGAGTTCCTTTGATATCCTGACGCATGTGTCCCTGTGGACAAGTACTGTTCACTTCCCAAAAACTGTTGTAAAAACAGTTCTTTTTTTCCCCCACTTTAGATGAGTACATTTTTAAAAACTGGCCTGAAATAAACAAATGAAATTTTAATTATATGTTTGGAATTTTAACCCTTTAATGGCCAGTACGTTTACACAACTCCACTGTTTTTAATAGAACAAAACCATAAAAACTTGAATGAAATACTAATACACCCCCCACACATTTTTTTTCACACGCTACGATCCAACATCAATGGTAACACACATATCATTTCAGTAGCAAGGCACTCTTGCGGAGTGAAATTTTTGCAGCACGCTTTTAAAATGGGAAAAGGCAGTGCCATCTGGTGGACAAATACAAAATTAAACATTGAAAGCTAGTTATCCAAAATGAAATCTTAATATAAAGGAAGACATTAGTTAATTAGTTTCCCTTTTTCAATGGGAATTTTTTTTGTCATTAGGAACAAATGTGTCTGTTCTTGTTTAGCTTAGCCATTATAGGCTAATTTAAGGAACTGAGACAACAATTCTAAAACAACATTAAAATTAATGTCCTCTTGCAAATTTGAGCTGTATTCATTCAATAAACCAAAATGGCTTGAAAAAACTGAATGGCACAAAACGTCCCCAGGATTTCTTAAAGTCTAAGTTCTACAGACACAATGAAATGAACTTTTTCTAACTGCATGTGAATGTACATGAATGGACACATTAATACTTGATATGTACATTTTTATGAGGCAGGATACAACATAGATGAGGACTGGAATCACAGGGTAAGTCATAGGATACCTGATGATATTATGTGGGATTCATGGCCAAAAATAATGACAATGTACAAAGCGTTTATTCTGAGATACTGGAGACTGGAGCCAATCCCAGCTGTCATTAGGTGTGATGCTAAGAGTGCCTTGGACTGGTTGCCAGCCAGTTACAGGGGTGAAACAGAGACAAACAAGCAGCCACACTCTCATTCACACCTATGGGCAATTTAGAGCCACTAATTTACTAATGGTCATGTCTTTGGATTGTGGGAGGAAGCCAGAGCACCAAGAGAGAAACCATGTATGCACTGGGAGGACATGCAGACACAGAAAGACCTTGTTTGATAAGGATTCAAAACAGGTACCAATTTTATGATCATATGATAAACACTATCACTATGACTTAGTGAACATTTAAAAAGTCTCTATAAAGTAAAGTGTAGTTTGATTGTGGTCATTCACTGCAATTTATTTCTTTATTTTTATTTATTTATTTAACCAGGATTTATTCCCATTGAGATAAAAAAATCTCTTTTACAAGGGAGTCCTGGCCAAGACAGCAGCATGATAAGTTTCACATATATGACATTAAAACAGGACATAGAACATAGGTTACATAAATTAACAAATCAGCAGCTTTCAGCAGAAAAACTCGTGCACACACTGGTCAAATGTTCCCTAACTCTAGTTTTGAAATCTCCTAAACTAACACAACGCTCAAGTTTAAGATGACCCTGTAACTCTGACCAAGACGATGGAGCAAAAACATTAAAAGCTCTTTGACCAAAGACAGAGCGAGTGCGAGGAATATCATACATGATGAGTCCATGAGAATGAAGATTAAAGCTATTGACAGCTTTTGGAGTCAGTAAGGAACAAAGATAAGAATTTGGTTTCAGTTTTACGTCTTATCTTCTTTCCACAGCTGTCTGATATTATCATGCTGTTTTCTTCTTTTCAGTCAACTTCCTTTTTGGCTAATTAACCCATTAAGGTGAAAAGAGGAGTCATAAAGTGAGTCAAATTAGCTGGAAATTCTGTTTTGAGCACCATATACATTAAATTTTTTAATCAGATATCAGTGTTTGACCCTAAGCAACTCAAAAATGGCATTACAAAAGTCAGGACAATACATTTCTGTATCAGTATTTTGTCCAACTCCTAATTCTATGTATGCTTTGCTCATCGGTTTCCAGTACTTTAGACAAAACGATTTTCTCTTTCTTTAACTTAAATACTTGTAATTGCTGTGTTCAAACTTCCCAGATCAGATGTGCTTTGTGTCCTTCCTTTGTTTATTTTTGCTTGATGATAGTGCAGTCTAATAGAGTATGATGTAGGTATAAACTGCGGATGTAAAAGAGTGTTAGTGGAGGTTCCTGAAGCAGATGATGTTGAGTAAACAGCCCTGAGGCTGGGTCTTGAATTTTGGTTTTCTGCTGGTCTGGTTTTACATAAGATTTGCTCTGTAGACCTTCTCTCTAGCTTTTCTCTTCCTGTTTTTTTTTTTCCCTCTCTGGACTCTTCCCTCTGTTCGCAGTCATCCTCCTCCAACCGGTTTTCAGAACTGTCCGGCTCGTCTGCTTCGGCCTCCTTTAGCAAACCACAATGGACCAATTATTTGGACCAAGCAGAGCAGAAGGGTCAATCAAGGTCTACAACACTCTCTCTCTCTTTCTTTCTCTCTCTCTCCCCCTCTCTCTGCAGCTCTAACCTCCTGGGTTATGTCTTCACATCACATTATCTGAAAATCATCAGGTTAGGTTACGCTCCGGAGCAGATCAGTTGCAGATATTGATATTACATTTATTGCCTGCAGCTTTATTAGTTAACTGAATATTATCACCACTGATTGATCACACTCGCACGCCCTCAAATGTGCACGCTGCTGTATTAAACGCTGCCACATCCAATGTTCTCATTACACGCACTCGCTCACATGCACGACTTTCATTAGTGTTTTCGATTAAACCGCTCACCCTGCACGCCTGTATGAATATGGAACTATCTGGCTTTAACACCCCAACTATTGATCCTGTTATTATCATTAGAGCCTTCCGCTGCCTGTCACCAGCTCTAACACTGTGCTATTACATTAGCACTGTGTTATGAGGGATCATAATGAATGGAGCCGCCTTGCTACCTGCTGCCACGGCGGACTAATTGGCTTTTTCCCCACAGAGCGCTCTTGTTTCAGCAGCCGCAGTAATTGCTCGGTGCTGCAGCGCTTCCTCGAAACGGCTCACACACATACACAAGCACCATCTCTTTGACTTATTAGCGGGCTTTTATGGCATTTATTAATGTGCTTTGGGCCAGGAGGGGAAATATGAAAGGATATTTTCAGACCTCAAGGAAGCTTGTGTGCGTGTTTGTGCTGGTGTGTGAGTGTGTCACCCAAGGCAGCGCGTGGTGGAACATTGAGACCACGGGTAAATATGGTTATGGTAATGTTGGTGCTGGTTTCTGGAAAGACAGGTGGTTCCGCTCTGCTCCGGTGGTCTGCAGGAATCAAGGGGGCATGTCAGTGCACTCCATGGGTGGCACACTTTCACACATGACACACAGCTTTGTATTAGGGATAAGGATAATGACAGTGAGGAACACTTGTGGTGTGCTTCTGTTTGGCTGCAGTCCAGAGAGTGTGTGAATACCACACAAACACATAAGTGTGTGATCGGAGCACTTCTACCTGGCATAGAGCCACTTCAGAAAAACAAACACACACTCACAGATAGAAACAGCACCTCTGGGGAGCCAGTAGTCATTATTGGAAAGCCATTTGAGGGGTGCCGATACTCTGACTGCTGGGACACAGGCGTATTAAACATGGCATTTAAAGAACATCCTGTACAGCAGCATAGTGCTCATTGACTTTGGTTAAACAACATTTATAATTAACTACAGAGAAAGGAAGCAGAAAAGAGCATTTGTGCTAAAGCTACTCAGGTCCTTGACTCCAGGATAAGGCATGCTCTTTTGTGATGTTGAAAGATGAAATTCCTGATTTTGGGGCCGCTTTTTAAAAAATGTCATTGCAGTGGAGATGTTTTGAAGCTTTTGTTATTCAGATGTTACAGGAGCAAGGAGATTTTTAAAAGTAGCTGCAGCTTTTTAAAAAAGTTTTTCAGTAGATGTACTAAATGCTTAATACTGCAAGAAAAATATAACGAAATATATAAATCTGCTTCATGTTAGACATACAGAACATCGTTAAATATCAGCAAAAATGCCCCAAGACACTGATAATCAACTGGTGGCCCGCCAAAGCTTCCTGTCTGGCCCCCGAAAGATCATTAAATTCAGAAAAGAAGAAAAAAGATGATGTTGTGGTTTTAAGAGTATCCTTTGCTTTAAATGTCTGCAGCTGTTAAATCCACCCCAAAACAATTAATATAGAAATAGTTTTAGAATGACTTATAATTTGATCATTTTTGATAATTATTAGATATTTTAAAAAGGGTTAAGGTTGGTAAAAGTGCTGCAAAAATGGCCAGATAAAGTGGTGAAAAGGGGTTAAAGAGTAGCAAAAATGGGTGATACGTGGCAAAATGGGTTGTGGAGTGGCACAAAGGGACAAAAATTGGCAGAAAAAGTGTTGAAAAGGGATTGAAATGTGGCAAAAATTGGTAAAAGAGGAAAAAAAAAGCAAAAAGTATCAAAAAATTGGTTACAAATGACAAAAAATAGTGCCGAAAAGTGATGAAAAGGGGTTAAAAACTGGCAAAAATAGAAGAAAAGTGGCAAAAACTGATAAAAGAGTGGCGCAAAGGGGATAAAACATGCAGGAAAAGTGGGTCAAAAGGGGTTAAAATATTGCAAAAAATGGTTTCAAGGGGCAAAAAGGGTATTAAAAAGTGTCAAAAATGGGGTAATACTGGTGGTAAATCACAACTGTGGGGGGGCCCCATTCTCTGTGATTTTCAGGGGCTCAGACCTGCATTATAGATAATAGGGATAGATCTCACTGGTAATGCCTAAAAATGCCCTGCATTTTGAAAGAAAATACAAATACTACTACAATAATATTTCAATCAGACTAAAATATTTATTTAATTTTTGTGTATTTGAATGTCCGGCCCCCTGAGTTTCTGTCGAGACTAAATCTGGCCCTCGTGCAAATGTACTTGATGACCCCTGCCCTAAGATGTATAACTGGTTGACAGATACAGTATTAAACACTGTGTCCTGAATGACAAGGTTGGTTAGGCCTCCTTTGAAGAGAGCAGTACAGGCACATGACATGTGGATTTCATCCTGAAAAGAGGAGCAAGACTGGAGACGCTAGAACTGCTAACATTAGCCACACTCTGCAAACCAATCTGCCATTGTTACGCTGACTGTTTTTAACAACGTGAGCTCAGTTCTGACTGTTTCCTGAGTGTTTTCTCACATTTAAGAGTGTCAGCTGTCTGAATTCAATTTTCCAATCAACCCACTGCTAACGTACTTGGCTGGGGACTATTCCTATCAAAGTGAAAACACATTTATTTTGAAAGATTTCAACGGTTTTCTTAACATTATTTTAGCATTATTTGTTAGCATAATGCTTTGTCAGTGGTGAGAATTTAAGTTTTCCATTTTTGCTGTGTTGCAGGCTGGCTGTAGCTCTCTTTGCATGGCATGTTTGCTCTTGTTAGTACTTGGATATGGCACTCTTTTTTTAAGTCCTCTCAGCTTCATTTCACTTACACTCTAAGTTGAAAAGGTCAGGCTACAACACTGTTCCTGCTTGCTTACATTCGTACAGCAGCCATTCACCTGTCTCTTAAAAGGTGCCTGCCAAGTGATGACTGATAATTCTCTTGTCATGTAAGATACTGGGAAATTGACTTGACTTAGATTTAGTTTTCAGTTGAACAGGGGAGTTTTTTATGCCATGCATCTTCATCTTTTTGAGAGGTAGCAAGGCACCGAGTCTAATGAACCACAAGTTAATGTTTGGGGTGGGGCTGTGGCGATGGGTTAAATCTGTTGCTGTCAATCGATGAAGTTACAAGGATACACAGAACTTGTGGTGACTGTTTAAGGACATGGATATTCATCAGAGTTTAAGAGCTTTTTCTTTATGAACCAGTTTAACCAGTTTTAAACTTCTTATTCGTCTCTGTATTAAAACAGTATTAATTTCTCTATAAATGAGTGAAAGTTAGAGTAATTTGTAGAGAAAGGCATGCTAAATAGCTAGAAACAATGACATGAAAGGGACAGAGATGCAGACGTGATAGAGTGGAAGCCCAGTCACTCTCTCTCACAGACATGCAAAGAGGCTTTGGCAGCATCTGTGTCCCCTGCCAGCATCATGAGCCAAAACACCAGCATGCTCATCCAAAAGGGGGCTCCCATAGGCGAACCCATCACCCTCTCCTCTGGCCCCTCTGGCTTCCCCTTATATCTTCCGCCGTCCTCCCCCTCCTTCCTCCATCCCGTCTCTTTCTGTGTTGTCCTCTTTTCCTGCCTGATCCATCCTCCTCTGTCCACTCATCTTTCTTTCGTCACACCTGATCATCCCCCCTACACTCCATCCCCCCTCTCTCTGTCTCTGGTATCTTTTTTTTTTTCCTCCCACCC
The DNA here is from genome assembly GCF_018320785.1 of Cheilinus undulatus. Lineage (NCBI taxonomy): Eukaryota > Metazoa > Chordata > Actinopteri > Labriformes > Labridae > Cheilinus > Cheilinus undulatus. The sequence continues at coordinate 15,222,206 of NC_054884.1, read as the reverse complement.
TCCCTTTCTCTACCTCAGGACTTGACAGAGCTATCATTACCCCGCCACCTATTTACTCGCAGCCTGTTATTTTCCATTTGCTTTGAGGGAACCTGGGGCCAAATCCCTGCCCAGAATACTTGATCCTAGCCACAGGATTTATCCCCGAGTGGCTTGGCAAGTGCGGCCCACTCCCCCCCTTCCTCTGCTCACTCTTTTTCTTTCTATATCTCTTGCTCTCTCTCATTCTGTCTTTCTTTCTATAGGTGTTTTTCTTCCTTTTTCCATGGCCGCTTATGCAAATACAGGCCCTTCTTTTCAAAGAGCTGTCTGCCCATAATCCGGTGGATGGCTCCATTTTCAGAGCGCTACAGACACACAAACCAAACGCATGCACGCTTACACGCACAGGAAAGCAGAATGCATCTATTAGACAACACGAGGACACATGCTATCTCTCATAAACATTCACACCAGCTGGCACATACATGCACACATATGTACACACAAGCACAGAGAGAGAGAAAGTCCTCCTCTGCAGTGTGGTTGTTACATTCTGAGCAGCGAGCGCTTTAAGCTGCAGTCAGGCCGTAACAACTTCAAAAACCAGCGGGCTGTCGCCGGCAGCCATGCAGCACTCAGCTGGGTAAACACTGGCATAATCTAAATCTCTCTGTGATGTGCCAGCGCGTGTATCTTTATTTCTGCGCTCTTCAAAGGCCCCGCAAGGAAGTCAAGACAAGGGTAAAGCGATAAGAACTCCCTCCTTTTTGTCTCTCTCCCTCTCTGAGGCTTCCCTATCCTTTCCTTCAACCCACTCCAGCACTGACCCCCTTCTCCTCCCTTTTATCTCTCCCCATACACACCCACATCCTCACACTCACACGTCTCTATCTTCTGCCCTTTTTGCATTACCCACTTCATGCTGCCATAACTCACACTGCTGCATACATTCAAATGTCAACGACTCTCTCATAGGCATCATTCCTCTATTGTCCTTTGATAAGCAGCGGGGATGACGGCATCAGTAAAATATAGGACGGTTACCTAATGGAGGAGCTGAAGGAGGAAAGGATAGGAAAGGAGGGAGCCGAGGAAAGGTTCAGAGAGGTTGAGCGGGTCGGCCCTGCTCAGCTCGGAGAGTGATTGAATTATCAAGCAGAGCTTTGCTTGTTGTCTAAAGGGGGTTTGAGCGGGGAAAGCCCTTTTCTCAGTGGCTAATGCGCTTTTTCAGCCTGGCACAATGGCTAGCTGTGTTGCGCAAAGGGGCTAAGAGAGCTCTGTTGGGTTAGAGCTTATGGGGCCACCAGCTCTCTCCTGGCACCCTTCTAAGGGGCCCCTGGCCACACTTAACCTCAAGCTTGTCTGCTAGCATTAGCACATAGCGTTCTCAGAGTGGAAACGTCCTGCACTGGCAGAATAGTGCATCATAGAGCTAATTATAGAATCTCCTGGTTACCTAACATGCAAAATGAATATACAATGCATCCAGTAAACCATAATGTGAAAGTGAAAACAGAATTTTAGAAATTTTTGCAAAATAATTTAAAATTAAAAGTTGAAATATCACATTGACATAGTATTCAGATCCTTTACTCATTACTTAGTTGAAGCACCTTTGGCACAATTACACCCTTGGGTCTTTTTCAATATGACGCAACAAGCTTTGCACACCTGGATTGGGAGCTTTGGGCCATTCTTCTTTGCAAATCCTCCCAAGCTCAGTCAGGCTGGACAGGGACGGTCAGTGGACAGCCATTTTTAGGTCTTTCCAGAGATGTTCATTTAAGTCAGATCTCTGGCTGGGCCACTCTAGGACGTCCACACAGTTGTCCATCCTGTGTTGTCTTGGCTGTGTTCTTCGGGTCATTGTCATGTTCGAAAGGGAACTTTGGGCCCACTCTCAGGTCCTCATTGATGCAGAACAGGTTTTCTGCTTTCTTTTAACTCCATTTAGCTTTCCCTCAACCCTGACCAGACTCCCAGTCCCTTGCTGCTGAAAAACACCCCCACAACATGATGCTGCCACAATCATGTTGCACTGTTGGTATGATATTGGGCAGGTGAGGAGCTGTCCTTGGTTTCCTCCAGACCTACTGTTTAGAATCGAGGCCAAACAGTTCAATCTTGGTTTCATCAGTAGTCCCTTTAGGTTGTGTTCTGCAACTCCAAGTGGGCTTTCATGTGTTTTGCACAAAAGAGAGGCTTCCGTCAAGCCTCTCTGCCTTAAAGCCCAGATCAGTGGAGGGCTGCAGTGATGTTTGTGCTTCTGAAACTTTGTCCAGTCTCCACACTGGATCTCTGGAGCTCGGTCAGAGTGACTATCAGGTTCTTGGTCACCTCTCTTACAGAGGCCCTTTCCCCCAAATCCCTCAGTTTGGCCAGGCAACCAGCTCTTTGGCATGCCCTGGTTGTGCCAAACTTCTTCCATCTGAGAATTTTGGAGGCCACTGTGCTCTCCAGATCCTTCAGTGTTGCAGATTTTTTTGCATCTTCCCTCCGTATCTGTGCATTGCAACAATCCTGTCTCTGAGCTGTGCAGGCAGTTCCTTTGACATCATGGCTTGTTTTCTGCTCTGATATGCATTATCAGCTGTGAGGCTTTCCACAGAGAGGTGTGTGCCTTTCTGGATAATGTCTAATCAATTAATTTACCACAGGGCGGCTCCAGTAAAGATATAGAAACATCTCAGCAATGATCAAGAGAAATGGGAGGCACCTCAGCTTAATTTCAAGCGTTGATCTGAATACTTATGTCAATGTGATATTTCAGTTTTTGATCAATTTGCAAAAATGTCTAATATTCTGTTTTACATTGTCATTTTGGGTTACTGAGGGTTAATGAGAGAAAAAATCAATTTAAGCGACTGTAGCATCAGGCTGCAGGCTCCTCATGAGTGTATGTATCTAAAGTTGACTGTGTCACCTCCTGAATAAAGCTGTTACTATTTACCTTGGTTGTTATGAGGGATGCATGTGAATAACTGGCTACTTGTTGCATCCCTTTGTTGTCTGCTCCAGAATTATGAGTTGATTAAACTAATTATTAACATTTTATCAGCTCAGACCTGAAGGGCAGCCTCCCACCACTAGTAGCCACTCTGCCACAATGCTCTTTCTCTGATATAAACAACAGCTAACTACCAGAGCACCCATAGCCTCTCATAAGAACAGCATGTTTAGCCCTTTTTGATCGAGAAAATGAAGGTAAAGTTGTTCAGAGGCTGTGTGAAGTCAAACTCATATACAATCAAAGCATTAAGGGACGATATTCAGCACAGAAATCAAAAACTTATCCTACAAAAAGGATCGAAGGTTAGTGGCAATACCACTGCAAACCAACTTCACATTTTTTTACACAATCTATTTATTTGATTTTAGACAAGCCAGATAAACATGATTGAATTTGTATTTACTTTGATAGGAAATTAAACACGATTGGGATGAAAAGGCACAGATGATTCCTTTCTGCATTGCAACATGAACTATCAGTCTGAATGAATGTGTGTTTTCGTTTACTTTAATGTTCCTCACAAAAATGTCTTTATTTCACTTCATTCTTTGGGTTTTGGGTTTTTTCAAGGTTGCCTGAACTGTTTCAGCACTGGAAACATTTGTTTCTCAAAAAAACAAAATTGCCTGCAGTAGAAATCACTGTCAATGTCATCCACGTTCAAATGCGACCTCTATTAGTAGTTGACGCTTTTTGAGATTTTTATAACAACAATAAATTACATATTATCTATTAAGTCAAAGATTCTGCTGTGAGTCACCCGTATTCTTACAAACAAAAACGCACCATAGTAGATCATCCAGTTGTGCAACTTCAGCCTCACTCTAATCTTACTTGCTCTTTCCTTTCTGCAAAACAAAACATTTTTTGAGGCTTCAAATTAAACTCAAGCCCCATCTTGAGCTTAATCAGAGTCATGAGTTGATAAATTGTTCCTGGAAAGTTAAAATTCACCATAATCTAAGAGGTCATCTGTCTGGATCCATGAGTCTACAAGAGTTGAGACCTATTACCAGTGCAGCATTATCAGTGCTGGCCAATTCTGACAATGTGATGAATAACCTACAGTAGTCATCACATATTTTCCCTGCCAGTTTACCTCACCACATCACAACTATATGACTCCCACTAAAGGAGCGGAGTCCTGCAAGAAGAATAAGAAACAGCAGGTATAATGATAGGGAGCAATGAAAAGGTGAAACTGACAACATATTACAGTGGGTAAACATTAAACCAGGATGTACACTTAATGAGGCATTTAGTGTTCTTTGGATAATAAAATAATGTGGTGTAAAGAGTATGATCATCAGTATATCAGTTAGCTCAGATTGCTGTATTTGTGATATTACAGCTATCGCAGGCCAATCATTGTAATGCTTATTGTATTTAGAATTAGTTATCATATGGCTTTTTATTACTTTTTATTACTTCTAAGCAACTATATTGAGCTGGATGAACCTGACAAGTTAGAGTACTCTGTAACTATAATCTTTGTCAAAAGTAAACTACATGTGCACTCCAGACAGGATAAATCACTAATCAACTCAAGCAACATAAAAATCAATGAACCTTCCTTCCATAAACAAAACTTTCTGAGTAGTGTATCCTGTCTTAATGTGCCACAGGAAGCCCAGATGTTGGTTGTCAATTCACATAAGATCTTCAGGTAATTCTGCTGGACTTCGAAGCAGTGATGGATATTATCCGTGCCTATGTCTCATATAAATGTTCTGTTCAATGAACCAAGGACCCTTTTAAAGTGCAGTTGATAGAAACTAATTATATTTTCCACTGATCAGTATGAGTCAAACTTTCCATTCTTTTTTCTTACATTCAGTTCCTTGACCTCATCTCTTTTCTCTCTTTAACTCTTTGACTCTCTCTTTTCATCAGGAGCAAACAGCTGTTGAACAATTCAGCCTGGAGTGTTTAGAGCCACCTGAAAGAGGAATTAAGTCTCTTAATACTCCCTCTTTCTTCTGCCAAAGACACAAGCATTCATACACTCCGTCAATCATTATGTCCCTGACTTACTTCTCCATCTTTTGTTGTTGTTTCTTCGAAAGTTACATCTTTTGGACAAAAGTGATGTGATTTGTGACACAGCTTTGCCCCCCATTTAAATCAGCCTTCTGAATGAGTGGTGTGTCACATCAGCAACCCTCAGCCTCATTACCTAATTTCTATAAACTACTTAACTAAAAGCCACAGTTTAGGCCAAATACAGTGTAATAGCTCCTCCATTATGGATTATGTATTCATTAATCTTAACCTTTGACCCAGTGTTGTGTTAGATGGATTTTAACTGTAAAATTTTCAGTGTTTATGTTGCACATAATCTATTGACGGTAGGGTTCTTGAAGAATTCCATAGTTATTGACATTGACTGATCAGCTGCTGCTGAGATAAAATCTTAAGCTGGAGAAAGATGCAGACAAATGCTGTACATGCACCGACTGGAAAAGCCTTTTATATCAGACAAACCTTAGCACAAAAAAAGGCTGGAGCACAGTCCACATTTAAATGATGGCAACTTTTACAAGTGTTTCTTTGTCTCTCTGCCGTTGAAGCTTACACAATATACTTTACTACAAAACAACTACAGAATTACACAATCAAGCCTTTTGATGATCCGCCCTTTTTGTCTGCACATGTCCAGCAGTGAAGGGGATTATTATTCGTCATTAGAAATGCTCTTTTCAGGGTCAGGAGAGGCAATACTGACACTATTTTTAAGGAAATGATCAGCTTTAAATCTGTACCAGTGATATATCATTTGGCAGGTCGATAAGAGCTTAGCACAGATAGATCTGTTTCTGTTTGCATGATGCAGAAACAAGGCTTAGAGTCCTACAGTGTCATTTAGTTGCAGGAGATTCATTACAGTTTTAAAGAGTATTAAGGACCGGGATTTCAAGCCTGTGTCTTTAAAAAAATAAAGGTAATTAGTTCAACCAGCTCTTAAATCTCTCGCTGGCTAATTTGATAAAAGAATTTAACCATTTAACTGCACTCATCCCTACTTTAGAGTTCTCTTCTACTCGTCAGTGGTGCAGCTGGACACAAGAGATCACAAATATGAGTTCATGCAAGAATTGAAAGATAACAAGAGCAACATGAGAGCATAACACATAACTTTGCCTTTCTTAGGTTGATTTGATGTTCATTTCTGTAACATTTTTTTCGTTTGTTTGTTTCTACTGTGAGTATGGTAGGAAGTTAAAAGATTTTTGTTTTCTAGAAAAGAAGTGTGGCGTCACATAACAGCCAGTTGTTTTCCCACTTTGAAAATGACTTTTCTTTGTCCTAGTATCGTGTAACCTCTGTGACACTCTGACCAACTGCTGACCAGTGGCCTGTGCTGCCAGTTGTGATGTAATGTTGATATAGGGATGAGAGTAACAATGGGGAGTCCATGTATTTTGTTGTATAAGTTGGCTTAATGTGTGGATTGATGGACTTTTGCAGCAGCTTTCCCTTAAAAATAGACTTGGCATGCACCTGAAGTAAAGAAGCATGGAGTGGCACTTCTGGCACACGCTGAAGACTGATGAGAGCACCTGCGGTGGATCAGTGTTAATTTTGACAGCTCTTTTTAATTTTAGTCTTAGTCTTAGTCTTTAGATTAAATGCCTTTTTTAAAGATTAATTTTTGGGCTTTTCATGCCTTTAATTGATCGGGGAGATAGTGGATAGAATCAAAGGGCCACAGGCTGGATTCGAACCCAGGCCGCCCACATACATGGATAGCACACTAGACTGCTAGGCCATCTGTGCACCTAGATTAAATGCCTTTTAGTTGTAGTCGCATTTTAGCCATTTCTACCCTTCGTCAAGTCTTAGTCAACATAAACTTGAAAACATTTTAGTCTAGTTTTGGTACATGAAAAGTCCTCACATTGTAGTTTTACCTTTTAGTCCAAGCGTTTGTTCTCTTGACTGAATCTGGTACCAAATCATGGTCATGTGTTCTACTCACCCTTCCAAACTTGGGGTCCCTGCTTTCTACAGCTGAGAGCAGAAGAGATACAGATGTGTTGTGATTTGACAGATTTACCCACAGTGGAGAAATAACATGGGTTTTGAAAACTAAATTACATTTGAGTCATCTTGACAAAAAGTAAACTTACTTGTAGTCAGTTTTAGTCATCAAAGATCTATTTTTGGCTAGTTCTGGTCTTTCTCATGGAAAAAAGGCTGTCAAACATTTTAGTCAACGAATTAAGACTTCTGTGGTTATGCAAAGAATGACTTTATGTGGGAATTGCAGGGCATTTTTTTCTGTTAATTCACGCTGTGGTGCAGCATCATGGGAGCATAAAAGAGCATGGCACAGTAGGAACTTCACATACCCATATAATAAGAAATGCCCACACACTACTGGCTCTGACGATCCAATTGGTAATGCTTCATTTACAACCTCCAAACTGGCACAGAGGGACAATCCTTTTGACCACATATAGAAGGTGAACCATCACAGGAGCGTAAATACCATTCCTTGTTATGTCTGTACGAGACAGCTCTGTGATTTCCTTTTTTACTGTAACTTACTATTCAGGATTAAACTGAGACTCACCAGAAACAGATGAACAGAGGCTCATCTAGATGATGTAATGATGGCGATGTTAACTTTGCTGACTTATCTGGAGTGGTAAATTTCTTTTACTATTGATTTGAACATGGTTGCTTCTTACATGTCTAAATGGACTGTAAATGCACACTGCTAAGGCTGTTTTACTTTGAAGTTGTTTATGGATAACTGCTAGCTAAGATGGAAATGCAAAACAGGTGGCCATTGTTCCCAGTGGCATACATTGTCAAAAGAACAATAGCCAGTGGGTTTTAAGGTTATGCAGCATTTGTCATCAAAGCCGTTGTTCAAGTTCAGTAGTTTCAGATGGCTTTGTAAACAAGTCCCAAGTTATAGTAAATTGAAATTATCTCCTTAACAGATTCACAGACTTTGACTGATTCATCCAAGACTGTACACCCCCACACTGTGACTCTACAGTGAACCACCAGGACTAAAACAGGACCTATTAAAGAAAGGAGCAGCACCGACTGATCACAAAGAAGGAGACAGAGCATCGCTGCATACCTAAGGTCAAACCCAAGCCCTCCCGCTCTGACCCGAAGACCCCTCTAATCGCTCATTCTTTGAAAGAAAGAGACAGGCCTGAGGAGGAGGTTAGAAAGAGGGAGAGGAAAAAATCAAGAGAGAGGGGGGGTGAGCAAACGAGGGAAGTGGAGGGGGCCCCTGCAGGCATCTTAAATCACAGCAGGCCCAGACATAACCTTCACTGAAGAATCAGGAGAAGATTCACACTTAAAACAAATGACCACTGACTCACTGAAATACCTACAGCAAGACGCAGGTATGGGGGGCGGCTCTGCCCATGTGTATCAAATTATGCGTTTGCCTTTAATTTAGCAGACCGTTTCAATTATGTCAGTTGATTTGTGTCATAAACTCGTGTTTATGTCCGGAGTGAAGGTAAAAAGTGTCTGTTTACTGTTAACACAGCGAGAGGGAAACAGAGGGAGGGAGAGGTCAGGTGGTTCCAGAGATGGGATTTCGCTGATTCAATATTTACTCATCAAACAGAACTATTTCCTGTAAGCACTTGGCCTGACTCTCGCTCTCATCACCTCCCTTTTTCAGCTCTCAATCTACTTGTGTTTTATCTCTCTCTTTTTTTCTCTCCTTTTTGGCGGTCTTTTTGGACGTCTCAGTCAATGTTGTAAATTTCTGCAGGATTTGTTTCCCCCTGCCTGAACCCTGTTATTGTCTTTATTCCCAGCATCAGTTTCTTCTTCTCTCTTCCTGTCACATCAAGCTCTTCATCCTTTTATTTTTTTTCTGACTCTGTTATCTTTTCCCTGTTTCTGAAAGACTCAAGTAGCATGAGTTGTACTGAGAGTTTAAAAATGATTGTATATTAATATGGACAGCATGTCCCCGTCAAACCCTTTGGTCAAACAAAAGTGAAGCCAAAATATTCTATAGTAGTGACAGAGATGACTCATTGATTTCATTGAGAAGTGAAGTCTGTATTAAAGTCCTTCATCAGTCCAGCTCTAGTCTGCCTTAGTAAGTCCATTTGTAGTTAACTATGTGCCCTTCTTTGTAGGAATTTAGCATCTAATCTCCAATTCTCAGCCTGATCTGAATAATGGAACTGATTGTTTGAGTAGCATCTACCATAAAGAAAATAAAGCTGCACATTTGAAAAAGACTATCACTGGAAAGCTTAAAAATCTGCCTCCTTTGAAAGGGGATTATTTACAGTAGGTCCAGCTGCAGGAGGGAAAATATACAATCAAAGTCAGTCTGCGCTGATTATTTTCTGCCTCTGCATCTATACAGAACTATCCACATTGTGGTGCACTGTGGGAAAAGATTGTTTCAACACCTCTAGTACAGACCGATTATGATGACAGAAACGACATTTGAGAAAAATTGATTTGACGTGTACTTTAAATTTTTCCTGATGCCCATGTTCCATCTGTTAGCACAGAGGAAGCAGAATTTATGATCTGTACTGCAGCCAGAAAATGTGACATGTTTTTGCTTCACTGCTGTTGTGCTGTTCTTTCTTTATGAAGTCTATGGTTTCAAATAATTGTGTTGTGTATCCTGAATGAGTTAGTCTCCTTAAATACGATACCAGCTGAGGTTCCTGTGGTGTGTCTAAGACAACTACATGTTTTTAAGCGTTTGATTAGGTCCGGGAAATGTCCACGCCTTTTTTAATTTTCATCATATGAGTTTGTCTTTCTCCATCCCTGTGGGTTTGGCTCATGAGCGCTCGTACAGTGTATTCCTGTGAGCGTACACACATAAACCACATCATGTTTGAGTTTCTGGAGAGCATTAGCTGCTTTTCTGCTGGGAAAGACAACTATACGGCCTCTTCTGCTCTCACCGCAGCCCCTGAAACTTAAAAAGAAAGCGCTCTTGTCAAAGCCGGCGTCTTTCAGCCCTGTTTGAAAAATAGCCTTTATGTCAAAAGCAGCTTGCTTGGACTGAAGCAACACATGGAAAGAAGTGGAGCTCCAGGGGAAAATGTTTTTGAGGGGGAATATTTTAGGTCTTTATCATGAAGGTAGTCGTCTGTCTGTCGACACATTTGCTGCGGGTGCTTGAGCTCTGTGCCCAGAAGCTGACGTAGTTTCCCTTTTGGTGCTTGAACATCTGTCCGCTTCTTTATTTTGCTGTGTGCGGCTGTGGATTCAAAACCATCCAATCCCTAGTTGCACTTCAGGGCTCTTTATCTTCATGCAAATGGAGAATAAAAATCTTGGATAATCATTGAGATTTTCTTCTTTTCTCCTGGACCTCTTCATTTTTCCACAAAGTGTTTTGTTGTATGTCAGGGGAATTTCTTCTGTGGTGCACTCACTGTAGAGCCAGCAGTTGTTCTGCTCCATCTCAATCCTTCCTATTGCATCCCTTTCTTGTGTAATGGACTAGTACAGCAAATACACCAAAGATAAGTAGAAGCTCTTCAGATTGTGGGGCCAATTTAGTAATGCACAGAGAGCCTCTAGACAAGCTGCTCTGTTTACCAGCAATGAGTGGTTTTGATAAAAGAGACTTCCATACACTGCTGTCTGTCCGGCTGTCTCATATTGGACCAGTACGTTAAATGCAGGAACCAAAGGTACTACAGTATCTACAGCAGGAATTATTAAGCTAATTGATACTCAAATGTAGCATCATACAGCCTACAGGACTTCATAAAATCTCAAGTCTGACCAACTCAAGTTTGAAGCCTTCGGGGGGTGAGTAGGTCTTCAAGTTAAGCCTATTCTCGATGAATAAAATTCATGCTGAAGTCATTTGGGAGACATGCAAAAACATCTTTCCTGCCAAGACATGCTTTCAGTGTGGCTCTTCCCTCTAGTTTTAATAAAGAAATGTTGTCCATTTCTGATTAAACTGATGCTATACTACAGCTACATCCAATCTAATAGCCAGCACGGCAGCAGCCAATGGATACAGCGGCACACCCCACCTGTAATGATCACAAACTCATGACCAAGAAGGCCAGGAGAACAAAAAACTCTTATCCATCATTAAAAGCTCTCAGTGTGACTCTTTGTTCTTGCTCTTGGTCTTTTCATCATGATAAGCTTTGTGCGTTTTACTCTTTATTTCATACAGAAACATGGTCCAGTTCTGATAAACCCACCGCCATGTTGTAGCTACATCCGTGCTGGAGGCAGCCATTGCAAACGGCTAGTATAACTAAACCCTGCCTACAGCTATTGCCTCTAAAAAATTACCTAAAATAAAATGATTTCGTAAAGCTTCTAGTTAATCAGAAATACAGTGATTCACTTCCAGAATCATTACAAGCAGCTATTTCACACTTGTGATAAATCTCCAATGAACTATTGTCATTTGTTTCACTTTTGGCGCCCTCTTTTGGACAAAAACGTACACCCACTCTTTGTTATTTTTTTAGCTTCAGGCATTGAAATTACAATACAATGTAGAATTGTGGATCTTGTTTACTTCTGCAGCTCATTTAGAGGCAACAACATGAATTTAATTTTTCTTTAATCTGTTTAAAACTCCTCATAGGAGCTTTATGGTCTTTGTTCTTTGTGCCACTGGCCTCAAAAAGCCTTAAAATACAGGTCGAATAGGTAGACTTGTTTAGTCCAAAGGTTAAAAATGTGCTTCGGGTGCTTTAATTATCATGAGCTCCTCATAAGTAATTAGTATCTTAAATCTTTAGCCAGCTGCTGACATATCTATCAGACAGATATGAGAGTGGTGATGATCTTTTCATTAAACTCTCAGCATGATGGCAAATAACCAGCTTTCCCAAATTGCTACTTCCTGTTGAATGTTCCTTAAGGCTTATCAGCAGGGTCTTATATGGCACCCTTGTCAATTGTGCAGGTTTATTAAACTGACTGTTAGCTTAAAAGAGTGCAGATTTTGGGTTCAATCATTTTCCAGCCTCATTGGTCACTGCTTTATTTGCAAGTGTGACCACATCCAAAGTGGCTCACTATCCTGTTACTTTAGTCAGGATTACCTCAGGTGTTGTGTTTCAGGACTATGTGACGACTATGGAATGAATGCTCTCTGAACACACTCTCAGACTCACGCACCGAGGGAAGTTTGCTCCTCACGCGCAGACTTCAAAGCCGACGGGCCCTCGAAGAACTTCAAACGCCAGGGAGGCCATTAAAAGACAAAAATTATTTTCTGTAAGGTTGTGATTTATTTGATTGAAAAATGAAACCACTAACTCAACAGACATTATTTTCCCTTCCCAGGCCCTGCTTTACTAGGCACAGCCTAAATTACTACCAGGTGGGAAACCTCTCAAGAGCAAAAAGACTGAAGACTGAAGAGTCAAGATTTTCTCTTACTTGCTCTTGTCTTGAAACCTGTTGAAGCCATGATCAATGCTGTCTTTTTCTCTCTCCTCTCACTGTTTTGTTCAGTCTCTTTAAGCCTCTTGCATTTGCTGTAGTATAATGAAGTCTTTGCTTATAGTGCTATCCAAGAGTCAGTCAGTAAAGAAAAGATAAGAGAGAGGTTGAGTGTGCTGAGCGTTTGAGAGTAATAAAGAGGCAGTGGTATTCAAGTGCCTCAGTGTGGTGCTCTTGATGGAGTGTGCGTTATAAGACTAACACTTTTACTGTAGAGGATTTGTCGATGGATCCATATATTAATTTAACCTTGCTTTAGCAGTGGTGCTGGCTATGGTGTTATGAGATGCCTCTCCTGCCTTGCTTAATGCCACAGCCCACCCCTTGGAATCATCACTGACTTAAAACAAGCAAGGCATCAATTTAAACACCAGGGATGACAGCTTCCGTTCCATTGGTCTCTTGTTTTGTTGAAAAGCTTTTGTCCAACCAAGATCACCCTGGTCGGTGAGTCGTGCCCCCCCCCCCAACGCTCTGACCAGGGGGCAGATAGAAGGAGCAGCATTAGCTGACTGATATGAGACGTGCTGCTGGGAACAGATGAGCAAAGCAGCTCTGTAAAATACAGGTAGAGAAGCACACAAAGCGATGCAGAATGGGCTGTTTTATGATTATTTTACAGCAGTAATGCTCAAAATAACTCAGAAACAACACATCTTCAACTCGTCACAAAGCTGCAGGCTGAATGTCTCTGCTCTGCCCTTCCTCACAGCATCAACTCCCACGGTCCGTTGAATTCACCTGTCAGCAAATAAACTACGTGGTATCATCTCCTTTTATAATCTCCTTAACACATTGAGTGCCATTGACGTATAAATACGTACAGGGCTGGCACTCAATGAGTTAAAGTGTTCACGTTAGCATTAGCTTCTCTTATAGACAAACAAAAAACAGAGGAGATAAAAGACGATGTCTCCTGGTCATTAAGTCCAAACAGCGAACTTTTTCCTCTCACCTCCATAAAAGGAAGAAGTCTATGATTGGATTGTTTATGTCTCACTTGTTGAGTTTTTGTGATTTTTTTGACTGATTCTGTACTACTCCCCAAACTCAAACAGCCTTTCTCTCTAGAATCCCCACTTTGCATCACTGGTCACCTGAGGCTACAGGAGGGATTTATTAAACAATACACAAAGCTATGAATCTTTCATCAGCCTTACTAATAATAATATAACTCAGCTCAAAGTATCCCAGACCATACAGGAACGTGCTTTACCCTGGATTTTGTTAAAAGGCATTTGGGGAAATTAAAGCAACTGGAGAAACTTGGATGCTCATCAAAAATGACATCGCTCATCATGAAACTGCCTGCTCTCAACATTTCAGATGACTTTGAAGGATATTGTCTAATATTGACGTTTAATGTGCTGTACTTTCTGTCGCTCTTAACAAGCCTTCAAATGTTAGCAGGTTGTATATATAAGTACAGTTTTTGTTTAGTCTCCTATTCATAAAGCTCAAGCATGTAGTTCTCCCATTGAATCATTTAGAAAGCACAAGGACATCATCTTCTTTCATTTTACTTTACTGTTACTTTACTTCATCATGTTCAAATGAAGTGTTAGGAATGTGTCCCTTTATGTGTAAAGATAATTGAGAGTGAGCATCAAATACCAGAAGAAGAATGTACCTGATGGTCCAGGTGAGGTTGCATCAGCATTCAAACCCAGTGTGGCTGGCATTATCACATGATAGCTTTAGGAGAGGAAACAGCATCAAATAAATTGTCATATCAGCAGCATGAACTGTCATTTTTCAGTCCTAAGTTATCAAATCTTTACCTGTAAGTGAGGATGATCTCCCTCTGCAAATCGACTATCCAGAACCACACATTGCTTAGGGTCAGCGATATACTGTAAAAACTGGTGTATAGGCTGCATTTTAAATCACCTACATTATCAGCATGCCAAATGCAAAATTTTATGTTAAACTGATATATTTGTCCTTGTAAATACAACAGTGGGCTGGTCCATGGATCTTAACAGTAAGGCTGGTAAGTCTGGACTGTGTTTTGCCATGCCAGGACCTTTTAAAATGTAAGGAAAAAGGGACTGCAATAAAAGCTTGCTGACAGATTTTTATTCAGTCAACTCCAGAATCTAAGCAAGGTGGGACAAACAGGCATATCTGAGGCAAAAGGTAAGCACCAACACTGATGCTCATGTATGTGCTTATATCATTAATACACACCTTGTATTGAGCCATTCACTGAGCCTTTTAGTGGCCCAGCCATTTCTTTGTTGTTTGAGAGGAAAATGGTCATGAGTATACTTGGAGAATAGCATGTCTAAAATAACATTTTGTTAAATCTGATCATACTTTGAAAGTGGCTAAAGATAGACTGACCTTTTCAGTCTTTGAGCACCATCTGCTTTAAGACTCCCTGTAAAAGAAAGCAACCAATTGTACTTCCAGATATCCACTCAAGCAACCCCTGTCGTGAGACTCGAGGAGATCCATTGGATTCACTTAGATGCAACTAATCAATGTTTGCACTTCAAGTTCAAATGAGGGAAACTCAACTGGACTTGAATTTTTGTTTGTTATAGAAGCTTGGAAACTTTTGAAAAACCAAAAAGCTGCTGTTTTTACAGTTCTGAATGCGTATCTAATGGAAAAAGCAGCATGATAAAAATAGCTTATTTGAAGGAATCAGGAGGCCTTTTCTGATTTATTTGCATGTTAGTAGAGGTTGTCTTTGTGTTGTCTTAGTATTGTTTATGTGTTTTTCACTGCCCACAGACCAACATTTTCACCAACTGTCTCGTGGTTTGAGCACAAAATATGTGTGTGTCATGTAGATGTTCCCTCCTGTGTTTTCTACTGTGTATGGCACTGATGAAATTGCACCTCCACCACCACAGCCTCCACTTTTTCCTCCTCATCCTCCTCCTAATGTTATCTCACTTCCTTTGGGCCCCAGACAAACCCACCAAACAGGGAGAAAATAGAGCGCTTTATTGGGACGCCTGTCAGGACTCCCCCTGGATTTATGACCAACAGACAGTGTTTATCACTCAGTCGAGGGACAAGGAGTAGAAATAGAAGTGGGGAGAAGGAAAAAAGGGCAGAAAGAACACAGCAGCCCTATTCTCAATTTGAATTTAGAGACATGCAAACTGACTGGAACTGTTTCTGGAAACAAAACACTAAATAATAACACTTTTAACATCTTGAACACATTTGGAGGATAAACCAGTGCCACTGGAGATGTTTGTTGAATTTCTTATGTCAACTATTTCAGGTTTGCTGTAAACTAATTGCACATTTTTGCTTGTGTGCAATGGTAAAAATTGATTGGAATAAACTGGATTTCTGTTGCAGTGATTGATCGGGAAGCACAATGACAAGGTGCTAGCAGAGGCTTGAATCACGCTCTCTTTGCTTGTAATTACCTCCAGTTGGAAGCTATTATTGTATTTGATTGCTTGGAGAGGCTTTTGTCCACCACATTTTCTTTCCACTCTGTGTTTACGTCTTTCATTTTAGTGTTGGAAACCATTACAAACAACAGAGAAGATGATTGAGTGTTGGTATAACGTTTACGTGTTGTTGAATCAATATTGTAAATAACCTGGAGACATCCAAGGACAACGTTGTGTGATGATGGAAAATTTTCTTTTCAACAGTCACTCAAAGATCAACATATTTAGTCCAATTGTATCTTCTGTCTTTATTCAAGCACAGATGCATGCAGTTATGCTATCCCCTCCTCCCCAAACATATCTAAAGGTCTCTGTGTCTTTGTTACTCTCAAAGATGGTTTCCACTATTCACATTTTCCCATACAACAGAATAAACATAAAGCACTCTGCTCTAAATCTTACTCTTTTAAAAGTAGGGATGTTCCGATAACATTTTTTCCTTCCCGATCCGATACCAGTGTGAACTTTCTGGACAGACTGTGCAAACTAGCAAATTATTTTAGACCTATATTTGACTCAGAACAATTGTCCAAAAAGTTGATTTTATTTTTCCATTATCATAGCCTTCAGTTCATTTTAGCAATTCATTTGAAAAAACTGATACTTGGTGGATGAGAGGGTATGATTTATCAGCAGACAAAATATTGCAATGCTATGCTGTGTCTATCTTTTCTCCCACCCCTAGTGGTTTGTGTTCAAGTTAGCGTTCAAGCTAGTGGTAATAATGATCATATTCGATTAAAATGCTGAAAATGCTGCCGCATGGGATTCAGAGGCATCAACAGCAGGTGGCAAAACGTCTAGCTTCAAGAGGAAAAACCAGAGGCAACTGTTTATGGTTCAGAAGTTATTCAACTTTTGATAAACTGTGTCACTTCTTGTCGTGTACGACAGCGCCGGTCTGGAACGCATTCGAATGATAACATTCAGGGAAACACTGTCACGCAGCCACCATTCTTTGCTGCTACAGTGGGTCCTGTGGTTCGTCTTTGCTGCTCTAGAAATGATAGCCCATGGATGCAGTGCTTTTGTTTATAGCGCTAACATTTAGCATGGCTAAACGAAAATATAAAGCTAAACCAAACGGTATCTGATCGGTGCATACTTGTGTACTCACCTATACCAACACCTGAATTTTAAGCAATCTCAGACGTATTTCTGATACTGGTATCGAAACAATATTAAAAGCTAAGTGGGCAGTTTTAGCTGTCATATGTTTCATTAGAAGATATGTTGCATTTTGTGGATGGACGTACATTGCTTGTGCGATCAGTTCAGTGTTGTAGCTGCTAGTCGCTACCCTGCAGGCGTCACTTTACAATGTCCACATGAAAAATTCATGCGTGCACTGACAGTGATGACTAGCTTTGGTCATGAAAACCTAAGGGTGTAACTTCTACTTACTTAAATCAGCCAGTTGTGTGGTTCTTTAATCAGATTTAGCTTCATTTAGTGGGGCCAGATGCACTTTTATATTTTAGCCATGGGACTTTGGCCTTCAGTGCACCTGTATTGATTTTCTGGAGCCAGAAGTGACCATACAGCATTTGGAGTAAAGAGAAAGGATAATAGGAACTCTCCTGGCTAATTCATTAGATGTAAATGAGCTAGAAATTAGCTAATAGGGAAAAAACTTTTTCTTTTTACACCAATGAGATTCTATATGTGGTCATAGGTGACCATAGTTATTAATTTTGTGGACTTTCATATTGGGTGCATGGCAGCTGCGTCTAAGCAGCATCATGGCTTGCTTTTGATTTTGGCTTGCATGTTAAGAAGTCAAGACTCTCCGATTGCTTGCATGAGTGCCTTGACTTAAATCTGGAGAATAAAGGCTGAATATGTTCTCCACAAGCTACCTGCATCTGTCAGCCAAAATTTGACTGGAAAATGGCTGATTTGAGTGCCACTTTTACCCTGTTCTTGCAGATATGTATATATTGGTAGAAAATGTTTGTTTCTTGATGACCCCGATGAAGGCCACAAGCTAAAACTGAAAGTCTGAAGTTGTACTCCAAACTTTTAACTGTTGCTGAACTTTCTGTTACCACATCATTAGAATATGTTATAAACATTGAACCGCTACACCTCTGGTACTTCTCAAAGTAGTAGTCTTGTTTAGCATTTTACAGAGAAATCCACATCTTGTTACAGAAAGCTTTCAGTCTGAAATTTCCCCAGCTCTGTTACAACCAAATTGACACTTGTGATTTATTTAGGTAAAACTTATGAAGAAAGGCCGGGCTGTGACAGCATGGAGACAACGACTCATCGCAAATGCAACTAGTATGAAAGCCATGACAGTTCAAGCCAAAGTGGACACGCCCTGCAGCTGCATGCAGCAAACACGCCACCAAATAAGCATAAAGAAGCTAAGAGAACTTGTCAAACAGAGGGGTCTTTTGTCATCTGCAGCCATCTCTGTGGAAATCATCTTAAAGAATCCCAACATTACTGATAGTATTGGTTCAATTTTGAATAAATAAACCTCACTAAAATCACAGAAACTGTTAAATTCAGTGAAAGAACTGGTTACTCTTGTGTATGTAGAAAGCCTAGAGGACCCAGCTGTTGCTAAGATTAAACATGTCTCATAATTTGAAGGTGTCACATAATCAAGGTAAGTCCCCCTTAAAAAGAGAAATGAGCCAAAAGGCCATGTACATGTTTATTTTGCTGTTAACACTGTCAATACTTGAGGTTGCAACTTGAGTAGACTACTTGGGACATAACATTTACAAGGAAACACAGTTTGACAGAACACCAGTCACAAAAATGTGAAAATGACGACCTAGGTGACTGAAAGGTGTGCCCTGCAACTTCAAGGACTGAATATTTGTCCTTCATGTTGCTAAAATTATCTGTGATTTGAGCTAAGGACATCCAGACATGCACAGGGGGCTGACAATATATTTCCTATGCTAATGTAATATGAACATAACACGTGCAAGTCAGCTTAGCATTCCCATTAATATCTCAAGACTATATTATTTTTTATATATTTATTATATTACATGAATGTTGCCATTTAATTCATTGTACCAGGGTTAGCTTAAAGCTGATTTACATCTGCAGTCATTTGCATGTATGCTGCTTTAACTAGCATAACAATACTGTTAGCAGTGTTGCTCTGTATAATGAGCATATATAGCCCTCCTTACTAAGTTCCAGAAAAATACCAATGTACAGTATGATGTTTGGTACATTAGCATAGATGCACCTGCAATGTGCTCGCCAGCATAAATGCCACATGTCAATGCCTGTGATGGACCACAATGATCCACAACACTGACATCATGAGCAAACAGTGATCTTATTGGCAGAAACTATTTATAAAGAGTCTCAGGAGAGGGTTCATCTTCTACCTCCCCCTACATTATCTCACTGTCCTCCATCTCTGTCTGCTGAGAGGATGAATTAGGGATGACACAGCCTCTGTACAGGCTTTTAGTGGAGGGGAAAAGGAGGAGGGAGGGAGAGAAGCGGGTTAACGGAGTCATTAACACATGATGATTTAACCGCTTTGATTTAGTGCCGTGCTGCGCTTTTCTGGCATCTCGGGCTATCCTCCTGTGGATTGGAGGGGAAAGAGTTTTCTTTTCCTTTGCAACATCCTCCCTTCCTTCCCCCCGAGGAGTTCCCCTCTGCTCGCTCTTGTACAGCTTCCCTTTCTCACCTTCTCCCCTTCAGCCCCTCCTTTTTATCATGTTCCCTCCATGATATTCAGATCTCCCCCTTTTTTTCTTCCCCCTTCTTTCGTTTGTATAAAGATTTAATGCCCCCAAACAAGCTTTCTGTGTCAGCCCACTGAGAGTGTCAGCAGGGGCGCTCTGTTCCCCCTTCTGTCTCAGCTGTGAGAGTCGCTCTCAAAGCTTCTCAGCCACACACAAACACACATACACTGAGGGCGTTTGTGTTTCAGGCTAAAAAAAAACACACACACACATGCAGAATTACAGCCTTTAGATCAGTATGGAGTCATTATAGTTGCAGAACTCCAGAGCACATAGAACGTTTTGAGAGTATGACTTATTGATTTTGGGCTTTAAACTTTCCATTAAAACCTGCCTTTTTCCTCAAAATGTCTGTTTGCTCTGTAATCTTTAGTTGCTTAAATTTCCTCTACTCATGATCAAACCACTCCCCTCTCATTCAGGTTGCTTCTGCTTGCATTTGATTAGGCGTGTACGAAACTTTCTCCACGCATGGGCTCAAATCTTTCTCTGCACTTAAAATGTATACAGCTCAACAACAGTGTGGTTTCCAGGGTAAAATCCACATTCATTTTCTCCAAAGCGGATTTGATTATGAGCCATAAGCTCTTGAAGATATTTACCTCTTTAAGAAAAACATCATTTATTTGTCATATCAGCCAAAAATACTGCAGAGCCTATAATCCTACAGTGTCATAGTTATGTCTTTTATTGGTAACCGTATAAATGTCTACTGTGCCCATGAAAGGAAACTGTCCACTGTATATAAAGTGAGTTATAAGTAAACTATGATATATTACAACATTATCATTCAAAATGTAAAAACTACAATTAAGATAATTGAAGGAAAGAGGTACATATATGGCCTAAAAGCTTGAAAAGCTGTCGTTTACAACAAATTAAATGAACCATAATGGCTTGTTGGATACACAATTCTTTATTCCTTGTAAAGAAAAACGTACACAATCTTGTACCTTTACATTTTTCTCCATTTTTGAACGCTGTTTTTGTGCCGAGTCAAATGTTTTATAGTCATAAAACTCGGTTAACTGGTTAGCTTGGTTCTGGAGTTGTTCTGATTCCTATACCGGTATCAGAGATACATCCAATACTGCTTAAAATGTGAGTATTGGTGTCGGCAGGTAGACATGTTTATATCATAGACTGTAAAAAGAATGGGACAAACCCTGTGTGACGTCAGCCATCTGCTTACAGCCTCTGACTCAAACAGCTCTTGAAGCCAATCTGCGGCGACTTCCATATATTGAAATTGCTGTCTCAACCAAACTTTGGATCAACCTAACAGCCCGCCCACTAAGCTCGACTTCCTGTCAGCTAGCCAGCTATCATTCTGGTTGACAGAAACGTAGCTTCTGCATTGGCTTCATTTTTCAGGACTGGAAGTTGCAGCTTGGTTTATACGCACTGGTCCAATACCCTTTTTGTTGAGCTGTATTAGGGATGCTACGATGCATCACCGTTGTTGACAGTAATCAATGATGACTTCTGTTGCTGACAAATTTTATCGTTGATGATTTGTTTGTTGTGTCTGCACACCTTTTTTCATGCAGCATGTTGCCATTGTGTTTGCACAACGTTGTTTTCTTAAAATGAGATGCTTGGGAGTGAGCCATCTGTCATTCACACTATCTCTGTCGAGAGTCCGCCTGCTCAACAGAGATCAACAGGAAAGGAAACACAGAGAGAAATAGCGGTGCCTGATGCAACATCTGCACGTTCTAAAACTTCTAAAGTCTGAGAATATTTCGCTCTGGACGGTTCAAAAAGAAAGATTGCTTGTAAAATATGTAAAGCAGGCCTTACATTTCATGGGAGCACATCGACAATGCATTTTACTTTCTATGCTAGCGAATGTTGGTCATCCACTGGGGATGTCGTCCTGTCTTTAACACTACAGTAACACTCCAGTACTGCAAACAGAACCAGACACCTTACCCTTTACTTTTAACTCAGTAGTATAACGTTACATGGGTATTTTTTTTCCTCATCCCATTTTCTACCTCTGATGTTAACATGCTACATAAGGAGTGGTGCACGTCATCTCTTTCAATACTTGTCAACATTTAAACAAAGAAGCAAACTCTAACAACATACAATAATTAGGCTTTACATATGTTAAAGAAAACCATTAAACCTGACTTCAACACTAATTATGTTAAAAGCTAAGACAAAAATATTGCTTGAAATTAAAGTTTAATAGTATTTCTTGAGGATAGTTCAGCACTCTTTATATCATATGTAATACTGCTTTGTCGGACATAGCTTTCATATCACCTTGTGAAAAAAAGAGTCATTGAAGACATCAAGGGATCCTACAGTGCGCCACCTGACTAGTCGACTAATCGATTCAGTGGTCGGTGACTGGTTGACTATAGGAATAGTCGTTAGTTTCATCCCTAATATTTATGCTTGGTTTAGCCATGCTAGAAGTTAGCAATATAAACCGGCAATCAATTCCCTTTAGCTACTCGAAAACACTGTGTAAACGAGCTTCCGTTTTTAGAGCTGCGAGAAGGAGGCCAAAAGAGAAAAAGAGAACCATAAAGAAACATTTTTATCAAGCTTTGAACTTGATTGACTTATCAGGTAATTGAAAGACTAAATTCACATCAGTACATCCAATACTGAGTGTATTGTTACTGATTTTTAATCCATTTTCTTATCCATCACTGCCAGTAGCTTTGATGCCAGCGAATGCTAATGGCCATATCGTTACTTTGTGAGGGACTGTCAACCAATGACGGGCTGTTCCGTCATCATGTCAAGCTGTGTCAAACCGTGCATGGATAGTCACGATCATTATAGAGACAGCCTGAGTACGGCATAATGGAGAGAAAGATGTCATTGTTATTTTAATTTTTATCAGTAAAAGTCACAACTATTAGCAGGAAAAACATCTTAAGTGTCACAGAGAGGCTGTACATTACCAGTCTATTTGTTGAGCCATGTCCTGAGTTCAGTGCTGGGCTAAAATGATTAGCTAATTTTCCACAGGAGTCAGTCCAGAAAGCTTACACTGGTATTGGATTGGTATATGGTATCGGCTGATACCCAAGACTGTTGTATCAGAATCTGTATCGGGAAGGAAAAAATGGTGTTGGAACAACTCTACTGGGCTCATGCATTAAAATCGTTGAAGGATTTTCTAAAATGACTTTTGGTGATTCAAAAGGTGAATTTTACCCCCAGAACCAAAGCTGCCAAAAAAAGTGGACAGGCACTGTAGAGCTCTACACCTGTCCCCTAATGGCTGTTTCATCTAAAAATCCAAGAGCAGTAATATGTTTGGAGTGTGCAGAGAAAGATTCGTAAACACGCACAAAGACAATTAAGAATTGCAGTTTCACAAACAAGCAGAAACAACTTGAATGAGAGGACAAGGTTTGAGCATGAGTGGAGGATATTTAAGCAAGCGATTGAAGATTTCAGAGCAAAATCTAAGCACAAAGAAGACAGAGGCTCTAAAGGAAAGTCCAAAGAGAAATCTGAGCCCAAAATCAACAAGTCCTACTCTCAAAATGTTCAAATGTTCTCTTGAATTTTGCATCAAAAATGACTCCAGATCAGAGTATTTCTACTTTCAGTGTCTGAGGACGGTATCATGCAGAGTCCAACCAGGCCTTATCTTATCACTGCCCTGGAGGAGCACTCCATGCTTTGTAGGTGTGTGTGTTCATTTGAGTGTGCGCTACATCCCCACCAATCATGTTTCAGCTTCCCTGCGGTTTTCTTCTCTGTGGGAGGCGGGACTCCCTACCTGACCATCAGGAATTAAATCAAGCAGCATCATGATTGGATTGAGCTTTGATACACACAAACATTGAACACAAGCACAAACACACATATTCGAACTTCTCCTGCTGCCTCAATAAGCACCCTGAGGTGCCAAAGTAGCAACGCACACTTATAAACACATCCATCGTGTACACGTACACACCGTTACTCTTCTACTCGACTGTTTCCCACAATTCCCAGCCTCATGGATACACACAAATACAGCTGTCCATATACACGCACAAATTTAACAGAAACTAGGGCAGGAGATGTAGCTCTGATCTCTTTCTACATTTCCTCTTTCTTCCTTTTCCCTTCGTCTTGTCTTTCCCCTTTTTGTTTTTTCCCTCTCTCCCTAAAGCCCTTAATCAGAGGGACCCCCTGTCCCTCCCTCTTTCTCTACCCGCGGGGTGTCCCAATTCACCGACCTGGTGAATAATTAATGCCGGCAGGCCCAGTTGATTAAAATAACACATCAGGTCTCCTTCATTGGAAAGAAGCATGGCTCTGCTGTGATATTGTTCCAGTCTCAGCAGAAGGTAGAGTTATTCCTCATATTAACCTTGATTAAGATTTCATGGAGGTGGAACATATGTGAAGGCAGGAGGTTTTCCTATTGTAGCTGGTAATGGTGGTTTGGACATTTTGAACAAGAGTGACAGAACACATTAGAGCCAAACACAGTGGGCTGTTACTTAAAGGGTGAGGAGTGATTTAATGGCATGGTCTTAACCACTAAAAAAGAACTTTTTATGGATTGAAAAGGAAATGGGGGATGTTTTTTTTTTTTTTTTGCATAAATCTCTTAAACAACTTCAGCTGTGCTCAAAACTACCAAACATTCAGTCATTTTGAGGATTTTAACCCTTTAAATACCAGTTTGATTACTTAAAGTCAATGAAAGCAAAAAAAAAAAAAAAGTTACATCTTCCTTAAGCCAAATGTTGGATGGCTGGGGTATTATTTTTCAATCCAGCTTGGATATGTCAATGATTAGCCAAAATATTGATTTTGATGCAGAATTAGTTTTTGTGTAGCATCTGCTTTAAAATTTACAACCATTTCGAGTCACTACGGACAAAAACGTCCACTTCCAAAAACAGCAATAAAAATAGTATAGATAAATATTTATTTCCTGCTTTTTTTGTCAAGTATTTTAATCATCTTCAGTTCAAAACAAAACAATCAAATATTGAATAATCTTCAGGATTTTAACCCTTGAAATGCCAGGGTTAAAGGCCTTTCTGCAGGATTGTTTTTTTTGTGAAACTTCAAGTACTACTCAACACAGAAATAACTGCAATGTTAAATGCAGTTTTGTAATTGCATAGCCTGACATTGCAGTTGCGACTGCAATTACATTAATTGTGCAGCACTTCCTCCAACACTCAAGTTTGGATAACTGAGCTAGCTGACGGAAAAAGGGGAGTCTAACTGAAATGTAAAGTGTAAATACCAAAGAAGATTAACGCAATTAAAATGATCTAATTTCAACACAAAGAGTGTCCACGGCACTAATTTTCAATACAAAGTCAATGTAGTTTAGCATTTTCAGCATTTGATGCTTGATGATTGATAATGGTGGAAGAGAAACCATTCTGACTTGTCTCTTCAAGAGTGAAGTTTGCAGGTCTGCAGCTGCTGCAGATGTCAACTCAGGATTCCTTTGTACTGTTTCTTCATATTCTTGGTGATTTAAAAAAAAAAAGGAAATATGAAGCGAACAGAGCAATTAAAAAAACAATGTTATAGATACTACAAAGGAAGGCAGAGGTCAACTTTGGTAACCTTGCTTACATAAGAAGCACTCAAAATCAGAAGTTTTAAACACTGCCAGCTCTAAACACAGACCCATGAAGATTGAGTTGTAAATATAACACTGCCTCTAGTCACTGCCTCATTTGGTGTGTGGTAAAGAAATACATACCTATCACTTGTTATACAGGATGAGTATCGAAATCCAAGACAAACTTGGCATCAGCACAACCACATCCGACACCTACCACACCGAATTACAAAACAGATTTTGGTGCTTCTTTTTTGTACCCCACTCTGGCACAATCTCGCACCACTCCCAAGGACATGAACCAAATACATTATGTGATATATGTGCACTTGTTTCATTTCAGCAGAGCAAGAACATCTTTACGTTGTTTTGCTGTCCGGACCAATGTCTCTGCTCTGCTTGAACATTCTCTCCAAGGATACAGTCACACTGACTGACACATGAAGTTTGTCTCTGCAATGCCAGTATTTTGTTTGGGTCTCTTGCATAAAGAAGTTGCACCTGTTTTCTTTCCTTTTTATGCCTTAATGCACTTTATGTCTCTTAAAAGCATTGATTCAGGCTTGAGGCAGCTTTTAAGTGTATCAATCTAGCACAGGTCTCAAAAGAAATGAAACGATACTCAACCCTATGCATGAGTTTAAAGATGAGACATATTTTTCCTGAGTCATTATTAAAGCAAAATACATTCTTAACTTGTGTGAAGACTGAAGGTATAAGTTATGAAATCTCTCAGTGTTGCCTGTCTACACTGTCAGAATATGACTTAGTGGTATACATGAAACATAAAAAATACCTAAACACTGCAGAGTCTTTAAACATAAGTATATGATAAACTAAATCCGATGATGGATCCGTCTGGCTTTATTCTTCCAGCTTCTTACCAGAAGTCTCTGAAAATCCACAGCCTGTCACTATCTATCTCCTCCTCTGTTCTTCCTCCCTCTCTCTGTGTCTTCTGTTCGTAAAGTTTTAAATTGAAGCAGATGGCATCCATGGGCGACACATGATGCATGTTCATGTTCGCTAATTATGTCTTTGCCGCGCTGTTGGCCTGTCTGCTTTGATTCCCCTGCTTCAACAGCTGTACTAGCTCTAGTGTCACCACCCTCTCTTCACCCTCCTCCCCTCATCTTTCTGCTTCCTCTGTGCATTTTATCATCACTGAAACAATAATTTACTTTGAATCATCTTTAAAGAGGAGACGGGAACAAATAGTTCGGAATCAGAGATACTGCTCTCATACAGAGACAAAGGGATTGTGTGCATTTTGTTTTAATGAGGCATGCTCCCTTTTGAATTGGTGTGTCATACAGGCAGATGTGTGTGTGCTGAAGAGGGCTGAGGAGGAGCTCATTAGGAGTATTTGGCCAGTCAGACTCTCACAGCTCACAGCAACTAAGAATGGTAAACAAACCTACTTGAGCATCCACTCAACACTCACACAAACACAGACACACAAGCTTGAGTCTACTCTGAAACACAGTTGCAGCCACTGGGGGTCATCGTTCCCCATAGCTGCTCAAACTCTGTTGTCAAAGTTCTGCTGGTGTTAGAGTGTGTGTGGTTTGTGTTTGTGGATGTTTGTGTGCATTTCAGGATCCGTGCCAGAAAGAGCAGGACCTTTATGGGCAACTATCTCATGTCTCCCAGTGTGAATTTAGCCCCTCTATAGCACATCACATCCAAACATTTAAATCCAATTTTTACATCACAGCAACTGAGGGTAAAAGATCCTTAAAAAATGAACAGGATTTGGTTATTTAATTGTTTGCTCTTTGGTTCTTATAGGTTGTTTGCTGTCATGGATCCTGATGATGCATGAATGCCAGATAAGGGGCAGGATGTGAGTTACCAGCTATTAAGAATGAATGGGGATGGAGGAAAGTTAGAACTTCGAAGCTCTAAATGGACCTGTACTCTGCAATTATCATCAGAAAATGTGTACTTATACTGAGTACGATCCCAACTAGGGCTGGGCAATTAATCGCAAATTAGATTAAATGGCAATATGGCCTGCTGCAATTTTCAAATCACAGAAGTTGCAAAATTTTTTTAACTTGACGTGTCAAAATACAAGTTTAATAAACCTTTTTTTTTTTTCAGCGGCAGAGATTTTATGCACATTATGCAAATATATTTAAGCGTCAGTTTTTTATGACAGTTTACAAAAATCCCCCTTTTTTGTGTTTTATATATGTTTTTCTTAATCAAAATGAGTGACATATAAATGCTAAAGCCCTTAAACAAAGCAAATGACGTCACATTTGCAATACGAGCAAAAATAGTGAGCTCATTCTATCTAAAACTGATGAAGCCTAGCATTACTTCACAAAAGTCATACCCCAGCTGCAATCAGCCAACCTCACCTCCCCCCAGCCCAAGCCGCCGCCTTCATAGCTTAAAGCTTGTTGGACCCCCATATTCAGATTCATGCTACTATGGATTAATTGCTTCAGAAATAATTTCATTGTTTTCAATGCACATGGTCTGATTTATGGAATTATTTATTGCTTGAATTTGTCAAAAAATACAGAAGATTAACCCAAGAATAAATGCATATTAATTTGCGATCGCAATATTTGGGGAAAAAAATGCAAAATCGTTCAGCCCTAACCCCAACACTATCCCCACTGACAGAAAAGATGTCACTCAACTTGCTTTGGCGCAAGTTTGCAATCATTCCAGCTGGGGTTTAGTTGTGCTGTAAGCCTTTATAAGCAACATCCGCTGCTGGTGTAGCAATTAGCTTGGATGTAGCCAAAGGAAAGTGTCAGTTTTATCCAAACTTGGACACATTTCTTTATTAAAACAAGAGCAGAGAGCCACATTGAAAGCTTTTCTTGTCAGAAAGATGTTTTTCACTTCTCCTGGCCAGCCTCAGCATGAGTTTTATCTACCAACAAGCTCCAGTGTTCATAAAGTATGAAAGGGCCCACCTGCCAAGCTCGCATCACTACCAGAGCCATGCATGCCTACAACCTCATTTTGTCTTGTTCCTCTGATTAGCTGGTAATAAATTTGACAGGTTCATCCAATCATGTTCCAATATTTTTCTGAAAAGTCCTGACCTCCCTAAATGCTTTGTATTAGAGGTGTCCCAGATAAATGTAAACAAAACGAGGTAAATATAAATAAAACAGTCTATTCAGCATATATTTTAAGTACATATATATTTATATGTGCGGTGTGTGTGACTCTGCTGCAGGCTTTACACCAAGGCTTTTAATCTGGGCCTGCCACCATTTCTTCATGTGCTTTTTAAACTTCTGTATTTTGCCTAAATGTGTCACTACTATGCTGCTGTCAGGACTCAAAAGCAGCTCAATGTGTTTTTTCGTAATTTGAACAGTTGCCACAGTCATAGACTAACAGAAAGTTGGCATTTTGATAGCGCTTGTCCACATAATTCATAAGGCAGTCTCCACTGTGATGTGAAGTCTTCTGTAAAGAACCTATAAAAGATATATGTGACTCTAATCCCAGAAACTAAGGATCTACAGAGGTTCTTCCTTTCTCTTGTTCTCTCTACTTCATTTATGTTTTCTCATTCCAATTCAACATCCCACTGATCCCCCTTTCACCTATTTTACTTCACGCTTTCATGCTTCTCCCTTTTGTTCTTCCACTTCTCTCTTTTTTTCTCTCTTGTTAGAAATCTCTTTCAGATCCGTGTTAACTCCCCTTTGATGTTTTTTCCTCCGTAGATACAAGTCGTCCAAATTAAGCTTGTTTATCCAATAGACTTCACTCATTTAAACCCGAGCAAAGCTTAAATGGTACTTTTTGCTATCTTTAATGCCACTTCACTGTCGCTAAGTTGTTACCTGACCCCAGACGTGCACCTCCTCAGGTGAGTCAGAGGTTCGCACCACCTGTTAATGGGATTACTACTTGATCTTCAACCTCAGCGACTAGCTAGTTAAGTACAGAGCGAGCACATGATGGCGGGCGGATTAATGCCTGATCCCTGGATATACTAAAGCTTGTTTGGTCAAGAAACCAACCCTGCAACTGCATATGGAGCGCAAAGACGAGCAACTGGTGGGGGTGTGCGCACTCAAACACATATGCACGAGAGATGTAGAGCCCACACACACACACACACACACATAGAAAAACAGGCAGCCAGGAAGCTAACCTACATCAAGTGACCGTGTGTTGTTTTTACAATCAGCTTTCTCTGGATTGCAGCTTTAGACATCCCTCCTCCTCTTCTCTGTCTCTCCCTCTCTCTCATCACAAAGGGCGGCTGCTTTACGACGGTCTGGCCGCAGTAAAAGCCAAGGGTTGTGGAGCAGGGGGCAGGAGGCTGTCGGAGAGGATGTAAATTACACAAATAAAAGTCCACACTGGCACTGAGCTTTCCCCCAAGAGAGACAGAGTGAGTGGAGGGTGGAGGGGGAGATATTTGCCGTAACTTCAGAGAGGAAGGAGGGGAGGAAAAAATAAGAAGGTATGTAGGTTAGAGGTGAAAAAAGAGAGAAAAATATGTGGAAAGAAAGCTTGGGTCCAAGCCAAAATGCAGTACCTAAAAACATATTTTCGTATACCTGTATGACAACTATCCTCCGTTCATCTTTCCTCAAACTTCCCAGCCTTCTGTCTTCATGTTTTTTCTGCTTGCCCACACACCTTGACACTTTTCAAAGTGTGATTATTTGCAGATAACTGTTCATTCTTCTCTGCAACCATGGTCCTCTTCACCTCAGCATGGAGGCATTCGTTAGGAAGTTGGGTGGGTGTTGTAGCGCTGGAGTTATTTTGGTAGCTTGGCAACATTAGCAGAGGAGGAAACCTGACTGTAACCAGGGTTTCCTCCCTCGAAAATAGGAGCGTGCTGAATGGATATTGCCACATTATTGTGCATTTGTAAGGCAGGAAGGTTGTTTTTTTCTTTTTTAGATAGTATTGTGTGAATTTACCGGTTAGGCGGCTAATGCAGGGCTTAATATTATAATGGACCCTCTGGCCAGGACGCACAATTGAAAAACTAAAAATACCCTTACTCTTTTATTGATTTTATAAATTAATCATGGTCAATATAATTAGTCTCAAGCTTGCACATCTGGACACGGCAGTTTTACTCCATTCTTCTTTGCAGAACTGCTCAAGCTCTATCAGGTTGCATGAGGATCGGGTGTGAACAGCAATTTTCACATCCAGCCACAAATTCTCTATTGGATTGAGGTCTGGACTTCAACTCTTCCATTCAAGAACATCCCCCTTGTTGTCTTTAAACCATAGCTGTGTAGCTTTTGCTGTGTGCTTCAGATCACTGTCTTGCTGGAAAACAAAAGTTCTCCCAAGCCATAGTTCTCTTACAGACTGAATGAGATTGTTCTCCAGGATTTTTCTATATTTTGCCACATTCATGCTTCTCAGCCGGCTGCCAAGAAGCATTCCAACAGCACAATGCTGCCACCACCGTGCTTTACAGTGGGGATGGTGTGTTTATGGTGTGCAGACTCCATCTCTGGAATTGTATTTTTCAATAACCTTTTGTCTGAGTAGCTTGGAGTGTTCTTTTGTCTTTGTGGTGTAATAGTAGGCAGGAATACTGATTCACCAGTGACTGGACCTTCCAGACAAAGGTGGCTTTATACTACAGTCACTTGGGACACATTCACTGCACTCAGGTGATCCCCATTTCACTAATTGTGAGACTACAGCACCAATGGATTGGACCTCCGTTGAATTGAATATTTATGCAGTCACTTATTTTATTTGATTTACATTACTTTGAATACAATCTTAATAGAAGAAGATTACATGTATTCTCCTTACAAAGGTCTTTTTAATAGATCATCCAGTAAGTGACAGGGTTTCTGTAGATCCCCTAAAAGTCTTTAAAAAGTCTTAATTATGAAACTCAAGTTCAGAGAGGTCTAATATTTTAGATGGCACGTTGACTAAAACATGTCTATTTCAAACCTTAGTTTTCTAGCAAAATGTATCAAATTTTTCAAAGATATATTTCTATGCCTTTACTTTTACAGAGGAGGACAGTGGATAGAGTAAAAAACAAGGATGAGATAGCAGGGGACAGACATGCAGGAAAGGAGCTACAGGCCAGACTTGAACCTGGGCCACCCACGCACTGTACATGGGGTAAACCACTAAGCTCTGAGCTCCCAGAAATGTATTGAATTTAAGAAATTCTTTTTACTTACATGCTTGTCCATGTTAAAAATAATGGCATTTAAAAAAAAAAAAAAAAAAAAAAAAAAAGCATTATTTTCATTTTTTAGTTAACTTGTTTGGAATAAGCCTTGCACAGTTGCTTAAACATGTTATGATACATGTCACTATATGATATATTGATAATATAGAGTCATTAAATGAGCCAGAAATCATAAAATTTAGGTATTTATGACCAAAAACTTTCTTTGTCCTTTACCATTTCAACCCTCATCAACAGTACATTAAATCAAAAGATGCAGCCCTGGTTTGCTGTACCGAGAAATCCAACATGCCTTTAATTTTTGCCGTAATAAAAATGTGATATTATTTATTTTCAGTTCAGGTCTTTAAAATCTCTTAAAGAGGTTATAAACTGGATTTTTTATTGCACCCTGGATCAAGCTATATTGATTTTAGTCAATGACTTTGCCTTTCATAAAATCTTATAGGTTGGGAACCAATGGGCTGCAATATGATGTAGAGAAAAATGGTCTTTTTCCACATCTGCCAATCAATGCTGACATATGTGGAAAGAAAGAAATAGTAGGCATACCCAATATTGGATTTTTGCCCATATCATATATGCTGATATTTACAGGTTGAATTAGCTGATACCAATATCTAAAAATGTTGTTCAGGCTTAAAACTTCAGCCTTAAGAACACTTAAAGATAAACAAATAAACAAATGTTTGTCCTTAGAAGAGTGTACAATTTAAGGAATGATGATGAACAAAGAAGACTTCATACAGACAGACAAAAGTCTTCATTTCCTGCCTAAAACTCCTTATTCAGACTATTCAGGCCCCTATATCAATACAATTAACTTTTTAAGCTAACATCTGCTGGTACTGATATCATGTCAATAATATTTTTATCCATGTTGGACAAATTTACTGTCCATTCAAAAAAAATATCCAAATTGATGCGCTAAAAGTAAAGACACAAATGTCTCCTGGATGCAGAACGATGCAGGCCAAACATGCTGCTTAATGATCAACTTGAATGATTCATTTACTATTAAAATCATCACAAACTAATTTTCTGTTGATTATTTCTGTAATGACTCACATAGTTTCAGATGTCTGTGGTTAATGAAAATCCAATTTAGCAATTTGGAGCATTAAAAGCAATTCAGCTAATGATGAAATATGAAAATCTCGACAGCATCAAAATGATTCGATGTTTCAGTTTGTCCAAATTAAGCTTTAAGAAGAATTTGTATTTACGACTTTCATCATACAATGCGACTGATGTACTCTACATATGCAGCCACTTTAAGGCAGAGTTTCTTCTACAGTCACACACAAACTGCCCTCAGAGATCCTTTGTAAGCCACTCAATCTGTGTCACCAGCGAGAGGGACATATGAGGGGCAGCTGGCTGCTCACTCTCTGCCTGCTGCACTGATAATCTGACAGAGTCCAGCCGTGTGACCAGCAAACCTCATGGCAGGTCAGCATCGTGGCAGACGGCAAAGCGGTTAAGTTGATTATATAGAGTTGTACATTTCCTCAGGGAGGTAAGGAGGAGCTGAGGCAACGTGGTACGAGAGGGATCAATTGGATGGGAAAGAATCGATCTGGTAGAAGATATACAGAGGGAAGAAGAAGGAGAGATAACGTGAAAGAGACGGGCAGACAGGTTCAGAGAGAGGACGAGGAGAGGGTAAGGTGGTAAGAAGACAGGAGGAAAGATCAAACAACTTTTAAAGTCTACAGCTGTGAACACACACCTTATTTCAGTGTGTGAAGTGAACTCTAGACCCAGAATGAAGGAATATTTCAAAATCAGCCAACACAGAGCTCAACCCTGCACCCAACATACTTAATGGCCTGGAGGAGAGGGTTCAAAGCTACAAGTTAAAGTGTTTAACAAGTAACAAGTATTCTCTGCTAAAGACATGCTCGTGTTCCTGTTTGCTTCTTTAGATAAACAACAAAATAATCATGTTATTAAGGATTGTTAACTGATTTTCAGCTTGATCTCAATCCTTCCAAGCAAAGCTGAACTCAAGCAGATTCATATTTTAAACTGGTGCTCTGCACTATTGTTAACATTTAAACTTCTGTGCAATATGAAAAAGCCAGTATGCTAGTTTGTGATGTAGTTTTGCTGCAACTAAGTTCTGCAATTAAGTGATGAGAAAGAAGTTAATTGTTGATAACTTTACATGCTTCAGCAGCAACATCAGGTACAATTAAAACTATCAATAGTTGTTTAAACTTGTGTTAAACTCTTACCATGGAAGATGTGGATGAAGTTAGTTTTGGGGACTAAAGTTGTCTATAACTTTTTATTAGCTTCCTTTAGGGTAAAGCCACAGCTGGTGGGAGCTCACCATTGTTGCACAATGCAAAAATTAAATATTTACAGCAGATCTTTGTCTCTTAAAAAGCACATGGAACATTACTTAACATTCCTAGATCCTGTCTGATAAAAGTTTGGATTTTTTTTTTTTTTATATATTTCACAAGGGATGAAAGGAGAGCGTATATGTTGCCCTTGTTTTTCGTTATACTCTAACCATTTTGTTAAAGGATTGAATGAAATGCTTGGCAGCTGGTGAAGAACTCCTGATGGGGGGCAAGAACTGATTTCTGCATAGAAAAACACTCCAAAAGGCCATGTTTTGAGCTGTTTACTACAATTCCAAGCATTCATAGTGCGAAAATAAAAACATTTTTAATTCTTAAGCTACTTTTGTGTCTCATAAGTTGAGAAATATTTAGGCAAAAAAAAGTTTCAATAAAACTTTTCCATGAAATGTTCCATTGTAGTTCAGTATAGTTTTGCCATGATTTATCACATTAAAGAAGTAGAGAACACTTGATCATTTTTTTTCAGCTGTACACTGAAGTATCTGACTGAACTATGATAAAACAGCCAACAGCAGCCAACAGACCGAACAGGCAGTGCTCAGGACCACCAGCTCCACCACCACTCCACAGCCTGCTTCAGGGGACTTTGGAGAAATCCTCCACTCAAAAGATCCCTGTAAGGAAGCAGTGCTGCAAGACTCTGTCTGTGTCACTTTCTGACAAGGGGACGTCACTGTCGCTCCTGCCTCATCTGGAAAACCCCGTCCTTTTCCCCTCCCTCCTCTCAGTACCAAACTGCTCACTTTTTGTGCATTTTTTGAATTACTGAAGTGGGCGGAGTTAGCTTTGAGCTGGGGGTACACTTACACTTTAAACCCTGATTTTGGTTAAACTCAGCAGAGCTGGTTGTTTGGCTCCCAAACTCGATAAAACTTTGTAATAATCACTTTTTTCTAAAGTGTAGGGTTCATACTCAGTGTTTGTAGACATTTTCTGATGGTAATTGTTGTGTACAGGTCAGTTTAGGGCTGTAAACTACTAACTTTCCTCTGTCCCTATTCATTCCTAAAAGTTGTTCCCAACTTCCTGCCCCCATGGAACATTCAGGATCATGTGATGTGACATTTCAGCCATTCCTAGCTTCATTGCTTCAGTATATTACTATATTTATTCTGCACCGCCAAAAACAGCTCAGTGGTCTGCTAGCTGTGTAACATAATTGTGAGCAGAAGTATATGAGTCAGAATCATGTACATTATTGTTATTCTTGTTAAATCTTATCCCTATTATTAGCTTGTTTTGCTCACTATTTTAGTTTTCCACCTTCTTGAGCTCACTACCATGGTACAAGACCGCACAATAAGAAAGATCTCACCCTTTCTATCAAACACCTATTTAGTTAGTGTAGTTGCTATTTTCTTGTCTCATATTTTACATAACCTTTTCTTTCTCCTCTCATGCATCAACTCTCATTCTATCACATTAACTGCCACATCAATCACATAATGCATCAAAATGTCCTCATATTTGGCTATTAATGCTTAACTAATCTGCATGCATTAAAGTGCTGTCATACTCAAACATTTCTGTATTTAATTTTCTATATTTTTGATTATGCAGCTACATTTATTAAATTGGCACTTGTTGCAGTGACTTTGCATATAGAAATGTTCTGTGTGTTTTAGAATAAGAACATTTTGACCATAAGATGTTCACCGTGCACTAAATCTATCCTGGTACATACTGCATTGTAAATATTGCAACTTTCTTGGTCAATGTAGGACACAGTAAGTGATTTTTATTCATTGTTTATCGAGGATGTTCTGGATGCTCATGGAATAGTCTGTCCATTATCCCCCAAATCCTTTTTCTGCCTTTTACAAAAAGAAGCACTTACTTCCTTAAAATAGTTTGTTCCTTCTATATTTCAATTATACAGGAAGTTCTGTAATTGCATCTGCTGCCATGCCAAAAACTGTCTTCTCACAGGAAATATTTTTTCAGTTTCCTGTAAAGTGTTTTTCCTCAATATCTCAACTGAATGTTAAGGACTTTGAGGAAGGCCAATGATGGTGGATTTGAAGTTTGAATAAGCATCGAGAGACCTCTATGAAGGATAAAAATAAACCAAAATAATGGACTCTTAATGCTCGGCCCATCAATTAGACCAAATACTCCATACTGAAGACAGCACTGAAATTGGTCTGGTTCCACTGACAAACAACATGAAGTGGAACAAGACCAATTTAGTGCATCTAAAAAACCCCATTTTTTTCAGGGGGCATCACAGTCTGAGCATTGTTGGCAGTGCTGTTTTGTGTATGTGTGTCTGTTTGCTGTTTTGTGTGGCTCTGCCTGAGGACAACACAAATACCCTGGATGATGTGTCGCACTCAGCTGTTTTGCCAGACGACTGGCTTTTTGGCACACAGAGAGACAGAGGACAGTGTCTATTGTTGTCGGCTTGCTGGAATGATCGTGCACCTGCATGTTGCTGATGGTGGGATTTGCTGCATGATTAGTGCGTCAGTGTGTGTCAGTGGTGGACTGTAACAGATATTACATTTTGTGGCATCTTTGCCTTGAACCTTGTATGTAAAAAAAATTGTGTCGTGTATGTAGAAAAGGTTGTGATGGTGCATCAATAAATGAGTGAATATTTCTGTTTTATGTTATTGACCATATTACAACACCACTGCCTTTTTCCATTGACTCAAGAATAGAATAATGCTAATAATAAAGAACAATGCCCAAGTTTCTTTTGCACATATTAAAAAGAACGTATAGTTATTGCTTCACTAATGACGTCATTGATAATATAGTAACATGAAAATAACAGTGGTGCTTAAGATACAGCTACACAGTGAACATAACACTGTAAGGATACACTGAGAGGGTTTGTTCCCTTGCTTTTATAAATGTGTTCAAGATGAGTGTCAAACTTTTACGTCCATTCACACCTTTCCCATCGTATCCATAACTCTCAAATGTAAATGTTAGCTAGGAAGAAGCTGACTCTCATATAAGGAAGCAGACGTAATCAAATGGTATTTAAAGATGTTTGTCAAATCTCCAGTGAGGAGTTTGTTGCAGAAGTGATTGACATTCATAAAGAGGTCTTTCTATGACGGCAAAAAGCAAACTGGACAGTCAGTGACAAGACTGATTATTTCTAAGAAATCAGTGAAGCTTAGCATTGGTTCATGCAGGACACGGAAGTCATACGCCCAGCCGTGCTCAGTTGATGGCCAGCTGATCCCAGTTATTGTCTCCCAGGTCTCTGGTCAACCACAATCACAATCACTTAAATATGATGTCCTTCTCACTTAACCCTGCTTCATCAATGCTGTTGCACCTCCTCCACCCCAACCTCCTCCTTTTAGCTTTTTGTAGCTTCATATTCAGATTCATGCTTCTGTGGATTGATTACTTCTGAAATGATTTCACTGTATTCCATATGCATTGTCTTTAATGTATGTATCCATTTGGGGATATCCAGAAGTCAAATCATGCTGCTAACCCAGGGAGCATCTTCTGAGCAGCCTTTTCCGCCTAGTAAAACTGTATCCATTTTGCAATAAATGGTTAAATGTATGACTAAAATGTTACTGACTGAAATATTAATATCTGTAACAACTGTTTAGGGCCCATTACACACAATAATTCACAGAATGCTAAACAAACAGCCTTTTTTCTTTTTCCTCAGTATGGGATGTATTTGTCTTCAAAAACTGAAAAGGTACCTCTTTGTTCACATGGGGCACCAAAGAAAACACAAACTATTCGTTTCTTATAGGAGCTCTAACATGAAATTACTTAGACGTCTCTGTATTGAAACAAGCCACTGTGCAGTTTTACATAAAGAAGCAATGAAATGAAAAAGTCTTGTCAGCTTGACAATATATGATCTACATAAGAGGAACAGGGCGGCTGTGTGAATGGCGTATCTCTAAAATGTGCATATAAATTTGTTAAATGTAAAAAAAAAGATTGAAATCTATAAATTTATGCTTAATCCAGCCTACCCACCTACCTGCCTACCTATAAGGAGTGTAAAGAATCAGTAATATGTTGTTATGGTGGATCTCCTGTGCTCTTTTGTTTATTTGATTCTCTGTGCTTATATTGTTTACGTGTTGGAGAGGTCTCGCCCTCTCTCTCACTGCAGACTTGTTGATGAGGGCAGGAGCACTGGGCGGGTATGTTGATATGTACAAATTCATTTGAGCAGAAATCAGTCCCCTTATATAAATGTAACTGAGACCTTAAACTTTTGTGCTGAAAGAACAGTTTAAAGTTAAAAAATGAGGATGAGCAGAGATAAAGAAGACTCCAGCTGACATGGGTCTGTTGCTCCTGCATAAGTTATCCATCCATCTATTTCATTATCTAGACCGCTCAGCCCATTTGGGGTCACAGAGGGGCTGGAGCCTATCCCAGCCAATATTGGGCAAGAGGCAGGGTATGTCCTCGACTGGTCGCCAGTCAGTCGCAGGGTTGACATATACAGTAAATAGAAACAACCAAGCAGGCACCCTTACACTCACACCTATGGGCAATTTAGGCCCCGTCCACACGGAGACAAAAACGATATATTGCCGTTTCGTTTTGAAAAAGTTTTCTGTAAAGACAGAATTGTTTCAGGAAATATCCGTGGAAGCACAGAACCGCTGAAAACACTGTAGTGCATATGCCAAGCCTGTGAGTGGCACTGTGACACTGCCACGGACATTCGCCAACTAAGAGAAGATCACAAAACTGACATAAACTATCTTCTAGTTGCCCTTCTGGTTGTTCTCCGCGTTGGATTTAAGAACTTATGGTGTATGCGTTTTGCTATAAAATCCTTAACAAGCTCAGTAGTTTCTGCAGCACGAACACAGCCCTGTATTCAGCCATTGTTGTTTTGGTCGGACCCGCGCAGGTGTCGTAAGAGAGCTACGCTGTGTGTGACGTAATCGTATCCAGAAGGATGCGGATAGCTGTCCACAGACCAAATGGTAGTTGTTTACAGATTTATGCACTCTGGGACCCGTTTTCAAAAGTGTCGTTTACAGTCACCCGAAATGCCATTTCCATGTGGATGAAACACCGATCTGACAAAAAACGTTTGCGTATACACCTGAATTCTTTTCTGTGTGGACGGGGCCTTGGAGTTAACAATTGATGTACCAAGCATGTTTTTGGATTTTGGGAGGAAGCCAGAGTATGCAGAGAGAACATGAAAACTCCACACAGAAAGGCCCTGACTGACTAGGAATCAAATCAGGAAACTTCTTGCTTTGAGGCAACAGTGCTAACCCTTGGCCCACCGTGCAGCCCTCTTAAACATATGGCCAGTATCATTTCCAGCAGAGCTGGGTCGATTCATATCTGCTGACAACAAAATCATGCTGATAAGGGTGGACATTCTTATTCATGGATCCAAACATAAAAGACGAAGCCCCGAATCTTTGAAAATAAAAAAATAAACCACACATTCGTACTTATTCCACATTCAATGCTTTGCCTCTTAAATATCTCAAGACATTTACCTTAGACGTCTACCTTTTTGATATTGCTCCTACTTTCAGTTTTAATAAACATATGTATTTTATTTTTGTCTCATTTGAAGAAATTGTGAAGATCTAATTTTAAAGCTTTTAAAAATAATTAAATAAAATTTTCTTACTTGGTTTTCTTACTCCTTTTAAAAACTTTTCCCTCCTCTTTGTTGCATTATGCTCTCTCTCTTTGTAAGCTGTGTTGTTGTCTCCTGATTCATGTCATTGATTGTTTGCATGTCTCTATTGACCTTACCTGTTTAATTATCCAGTGTCTATAGTGATGCATGGTGCTGTCTTTATGTCTGTCTATAACCTGACTCTGTGTGTTCCAGTCCAAACATTAAACACACACTTCTCATTCATGTGTTATTAGCAAGCATCTGCAGGCTCTAAACTGTGCTCATCATTGCTATTGTTATCCCTCTGAAGCCTGTCTGACACAAATTATGATTATCTCTCAAAGTCGAGCCTGGAGCGCTCTGGCTAACTGCCTGGCTTTGACTGTTGAAGCCTGAGGTGAAGTCTAGCTACTCCCTTAGCATTAGGCCTGCAGGGCATTATATGTGTGCTTGTGTATGTGTGTGTGAGTGAGAGAGTGAGAGAAAGGAGCATCTTGTGTGCCAGCAGACTGCCCAACCTGCATAATCAAAAAAATAGCAGGTATTCATGCTCAATTTAAAGCATATGCCTTCCACTGCTCATTTGGTCTCTGTGTGTGTGTGTGTGTGTGCTGTAGTTTCACCACATAAATGTGTGTGTATTTGCATTCAGCTCCGCACTGATGGGCTTTTTTTAATGTGAGTTTTTTGGGACAGATGAATGTCAGCAGATCCATTATCCTTTATCTGAACTCCCTGGAGCAGAAAGAGAGAGAGAAAGAGAGATAGTAGATGAGGCTGGTTCAGTAGATGGATAAATGAATAGATGGACGGATGGATGGATGAGCGTCAGTGTCCTATGACACACTCTTGTTAACTGTCGCTTTCTGTCCTTCATGAATTATTCACTGGCAGTTTCTTCACTTGTCGTAGCTTCTTTCTCCTCCATTTAAAGACTCTTCCTCACACTTCACACTTTTTTATTTCTTTTTTTATACACTAAGTGTGGCAATAATGGATCTTCATCAATACACTGGTACTACCGCTGAACTTCACTCTCCTGCACTCAAGCAAAGTGTCTTTTATTAAATGCAGTTTGAATCTACTTTGCACTTGCTGCACTTTTGTGTAACTTAATGCGTGAATTTTCAGGTTTTTGTGTGTAGACTGTGAATGTGCCTTAGTAAATTTAACTCAAATTGAATACAATTGTACAATGAAAAATACAATATTTGGTCCCGGGCTATTTAGAATGAAATTTATTCTACTTGCATAGTTAGTTTCTCAGTTATTTTTACTGTAAAAAAATATTTTTATTTAACTCTAAAGGATGATTATGTACTCTATGGTAAAAATAAAAATTTTTTTAATAAGTCTCAACACAGAGTAAAAGAACATAGTTTGCTTGTTATAAAGCTGTTTTACTCGATACAGTATTGTATTTAATAATTTCAGACTATTTTTAATACTGTACAGAGCTGTTTTTCTGTACATAAGTATTAGACATGTGCTAATATTAAAGCAACAAATGTGCTGAACATTTGATGAGACCCAGAAGCCGAGCACGAGACGAGTAAGCAGGGTAGCACGGAGTTTTTTTCACAAGGAAAATAATACAAATGACAGTAACCACACTGGGCTACCACACTGGAAGCTGTAGTATACTCTGGCTAAAGGTTCAGCACAAGGTGATCAAAAGAAGGTCATGTTGCCAAGGATTAGCTGCAACGCCTAACAAGCTGCAGCCGTGACTGCCCAGTGCTTCTGACCTAATCAACAAGCCTGCAGTGAGAGAGAGAGAGACCTCTCCAAAACGTAAACTATATAATCACAGAGACTGAAATAAACTAAAGAGCACAGGAGATCAACCATAAAGAAAACTTCCTGATATAAATTTAACTGCCCAACTAAGGTAGGCAAACATTAAACACATCTGCAAGCAAGAAGCTACTGTAACACTAACATCTGACTGTGCGATAAACTCTCTGGTAAGCCTTTTAGCTGTGGCTTTTATGTTACTCTGCACTAAAAAGCAAACACTTTGCGTGCATTGTATTATAAATTAAACCAACATTGAAATGCTCATCAAAAATGTGAATGAGATTAGATATCACTCAAATGTGTCAATCATTGGAGCTGTAGGCAACAGAAAAACGGCATCCAACAACTTATCCCCGCTGTTTCTAGAGAGAAGACAGGGTTAAAGACTGTATTTAGTTAATACTAATGATACAAGGCAAATAAACTAACATCTGATTAAATGCACGTTCTTATTTTGTGTAGTGGTTCAGTCCAAAGTCAAAATCTAAGTGGATTTCCGTGTTTTGGCAGCAGCCTGTGATGAAGATAGACCTGGCGTGTGAAATTTGGGGGTTACACTTCTGTAATTTAAGACTTTTTTTTTTTAATGTATTCTGGTAGTTTTAAACAACAAAGTCTTAACATGCTGTCATATAAAAATTAAAACGTATCATTCATTGTGGATCTTTGCTGAGGAAAACGTACCTAATTCTGTTAATCACTGTTTGTTTTTCAGACATGAAAATGTAATTTACAGAAATAATTGATCCTGCCCATATTG
The DNA here is from genome assembly GCF_018320785.1 of Cheilinus undulatus. Lineage (NCBI taxonomy): Eukaryota > Metazoa > Chordata > Actinopteri > Labriformes > Labridae > Cheilinus > Cheilinus undulatus. The sequence continues at coordinate 15,180,312 of NC_054884.1, read as the reverse complement.
ATCTTGTTTATATTTGTGGTTAATATGGAGGCATAATTATTAGATTTTGTCTTTTTCATAACTAGCAAAAACTCCATACAGGAGCTTTAAATTGAGTTTGTGAAAAATCAAAATCTCTCAAAAGACGATTATTTAGTATGGTTACATGCTTTATACTCTTGTTGCAATGTTCCTGTATTTAACGTATATCTACAATGTTAAGAGCATAATATTTGTGTGTTTTTGTTGTTATTGTGAGTATAGTCTGTATAACGTTAGGGGGTCAAAGGTGTGCAGAAGCTTTGATCAGTCCCGTTTAAGAGCTTCAGTGTGATGTTTGCCTTTTTCAGAGCTGCACAAGACCATTTTACGAAAATTTAAAGAGAAGATTTACAAATAACGTCATCTGTCTGCCAACTCAGAGGGCACACACGCATTAAGACAAGATTGCGTGCAAGCATACTACATCTGTATGTCAGCCGTTTTGCAACATGGGGAAGTTACAGTAAAAAAAGAAGAAGTGAAGAAACTATTAGTCATGACTTCAATTTTCTCGGTGCTTTGTTAACATTATTTACTGTATTTTGGTCATAAAACATCAAAACTCTTGTTTCAAAGTTGCCCCAGACTAGACCAGGACTTGTTGCAAAATGTATTTCACAATGTTGCAATTACATTAATGAAATCATGTGTACCCTCTCACATTTAAGAGTGGATAAGTCAATCAGGGATGAAGGAATTTAGCTGTTAAAGGCCAAGGAGTGTAGGAGAAGCTCTGCAGTTGATTATTTCCTCTCAGAAGTATTAAACGCCCATGTTTCTTCCACTCAAGTATTTTCAACTATAATAATAATAAAGTAGCTACCTCTGCCTTTCATGAGTGTACGCCTTATCTTTAGTAACAGCTGTATTTTCGAGGCTGGTGTTGTGGTCCAGGATGCTGTAGCAAGGGAAAGAGGGATGCATCCAGAGAGAGAGGGCGATAGAAAGTGAAGGGCAGCTGGCCAACTGGGTTAGAGGTTTTATTGTCGATGTCCGCTTGGTTGCATAGAGACTACCTCAGACAAATACACACAGACCTGAGAGCATAACACACTCGTGGTCAAACACAGTCTAGACAGCTTGACGCTGAGCTGTGCGCTAGCTGAAATATGCATGGTGGGATGTTTATTCACTGCAAACACATTGTTGGAAGATGCATCTGCAAAAATAGAGCGAGATAAGAGGAGTGGATGTGACAGCTGCAAGTGTGTGTATTAAATTGTTTTGTCTTTTAAAGATCCTTTGAGGATTTTCAACCTGTAATAAAACAGGTATTTAATCAATATTGTATTTAATCATTTCAGACTGTTTTGATGATAAACATATGATGAGACCCAGGAGCAAAGCACTAGGCGAGTTGGCAGGGTAGCATGGAATTTATTTCACAAGGAAAACAGAAAAATGACTGAGTGTACTAGCTAGTGGTTGGAGACACTGCAAAAGATGAGGACAAAAAGGAGTTAGACAAGGCAAAAACTCACTGAAAAATCACTAGCAATCACTAGTTTCAAAGGTCGGAGAGGACCTGGGTTACCACACTGTAAACTGTATTATACTCTGGCATCTGAAGGTTCAGCACAAGGTGATCTAAATCCATAAAAAGACCAGCTGTTCCTATTTTGTTATGTTTAATGACTACTGCTGCAGGGTAGGTGTCAGCCAAAGGAAGAAGAACAGGGCGTTAAAGTGAGTGTAATTGTCTGTAAAAAGAGCACAATTGGGTATCTTTGTTTAAAAAATGTGCACATGCACAGGTCAAAATCAGTCAAGAAAGGAGGGTCCTCTTTGTCCACAGGGGGCGCCAGAATCAACACAAACTACAAGCTCCTCACAGAAGCTTTAAGTTAAAGATAAACGTAGACTTTACAGTTACCACAGAAGTTTCCCAGTCTATTGTCTGTATTGATTGAAAAAGTACTTTTCCTATAGGATGTATGTTTTTTTGGGTTGACTTCTTGCATTCCCTTAAATATTTCTGACAGTCTCAAAGCCATGGAAACCTCCGCTACACAAGAAAAAAGGAACTACTAGAAGCTGATGTTCTCTTACTGTGTCTCCTTCATGTTTTGTGCTGCTTACTTGTAATGGAGCACGATTCGGCTGCACATTCCTTCGGGCAAGCTCCCCTTGTCATGCCTCAAACCCCAGATCCCGTAATGGTGTGATTATTTTGAGTTGAGGGGATCTTCCAACAAAAACTCCAATATAACTGAGTCCTAAATCAAAACAAGAAGTAAGCAGCAGAGGTGGGTGGAGCTGAGCTGCATTTTTTTTTTGATATCGTTTCAATTGAGACTCCCAAGGGGGCAGAATTTCTATACTGCTTGTTTGAAGCTTCCATGGGATGTTTTTGTACAGACTATGAAACTGACTTAAAATAAAACTGATGGGCCTAAAAAAGCTCCAAAAGCAAATGAAACCACCAGCAAAGTATTTTTGTATCGTTAAAGTTCAATGCCATTGAGTAGATGTTACATTAGGTGCTTTAAAACAGTGGTTCTTAACTAGTGGAGCATCAGGACCCTCTGTCAACTCCTTAATGAAAGATTGTGACCTAAATTTTGTAAAATTTTTTGACCTATCAAATACATTTAATGAAAAAGGATACAGTTTGGACCTCAAACTGTGACAAATCAAAGAGAGAGGACCAAACAAGCATGTCTTGAAAGAGTTTAAATTACTGTTTCTACAGTCGTTTTTTCTAGGCACTCATTCATGACCCACTATAAAGGGCTCCCACCCACTTTTGGGTCCCATCCCACCAGCTGAATAACCACTGCTTAAAAACACACTTAAGAAAAGGTATTTAAAAAAAGAACATTCACAGTAAATGATAAATGTGATTGTTAAAGGAGCATGATGAGATATTTTTGTCAAAAACACAAGGCACACATGTACAAGACAGAACATGTGAATCAAAAAAAGGCACTACTTTGTCCACAGGGGGCACCAAATCAGCACAAAGCAAAAGTTCCTCACATGAGCTTTAAGGTTACAGATAGCCTCGACCTTAGAGACTTAAATTAAGATGAACTTAGAATTAAGAAGATTTTCTTGTGAGAAAATGGCTGAAATTAACACTGATGCCCCTTTACGGCAAACAAAAGCAAACAAAACCATCAGCAAGGCTGACTTTGTCTTCACAAGAAAGGGAAAAAGTATAAGATTTTAGTCGATAGAGAACTAATCATTGATATGTTCTGAAGGATGTTGATGCTAACTCTTAACTGGCCCTGACATGCTAGACTAGCACCTCCATACATTAACAAGCTCTAAAATGCCCACACCTTTTAACCTTTAACACCTTTAAGAGTTTCACCTTTTTACCAATTAAACATGCAAACACTGATCCACAGGGATCCTGGCTAACACCCCAGCAGACATAAACACAAACAGATTGACATATGATAACAGGCCTGCTTTTCACTGATGCTAAGGTAGCATTTACTGCAAGAACAAGAAGACAGGCAAAAGCTCCAGAGAAATACAAAAGAAAAGAGAGCGAGTGAGAGAGAGAGAGAGGGGACAGAATGGGGCTCTCCATCATGCTGTCAGTAAGGTGCAGCTTTGGCGTTAGCAAGGAATAAAGAGTGTTTTTAAAAGGTGCTTCAAGGTGCAGCCAAGATGAGTCGGATAAATGACTTCTCTTTTTCATTCAAAGTGCCCTGTAAAGCCCACAGGGTCACCCTCTGTGTGTGAACAGGGATAGAGAGAGATTGTGGATGCATCCAAGAGGGGAGAAAGTGTGACGGCGTGCACGCCTCAGCCTTGAGTCTGCTTGAGCTTGAGAATGCATGCAAAAAAAAAAAACAAAGTTTTGCCACGGCCGGCTGATGTTTTTGTTACTCCTGACACTTTAACATATGATGTTTTTTCTGCCCGTTGCCCCTCTGCTTTCAGCGCTGAGTTGGAAAAGTAATGTAGTTCAGAGGGGGCATGTAAGCTGGAACAATGGCTCAAAAATATTGAATAAAGAGTGAAAGGGAGCTGGGCTCTTGATGACAATAGGACAGAGCTGGGGGTGAGGACTGATGATGTGGGGGGGTTGGTGTGCGCAGATTAATGATAGATCCTCGCTGGTTAAATATTATCAAGCTTCTTTTTTCATGTAACCACCCCCCTCCTGTCATGGTATCACACAGAGAATGGTAAGATGAGGCCGGCTAATGATCTGCCCATCTGAGCCTTTCACTTTTTGTACTAGCCCATTTACTTACTATGGAGACACTCCCCTCTCTGTGGGTTCACAACACAGATGGTTTGGGTCACCATAGTGACTGACCAGCTTTATTCCTATCAGTGTAAAGGGCCTTCTGTGACTTTTCTTAACTTCTAGAAGACGTGTCAAGGACAAACTTTTAAGTAAAAGTTTGTATTTTCTCACGAAAAGTTTTGAGACATAAAGGGGAAATTTCTTTAGCTTGATCTCTATAAAACAAGCTTTTTAATTGCTGAAGATTTGTCTAGTCAATAAATGTTCACTTTAATGCATGAATTATTCAATCACAATGTTTCTTTTCTTGAGAAAATCAAACTAGTAACTTCTTCCCCTGTACCAGGTATCTGTGCAGTGTAGTCAACAGTATGCAGCTATGGTCTAGAGCAGTGGTTCTCAACGTTGGGGTCAGGAACCCCATGGGGTTCTGTTCCCTCATTTGGGAGCTGATAATCGTGTCAGACTGTTACAAGGTTTTTATATTGAAAGGGTCTATTTGTGCTGCTTTTTAACCACTTTCCTTACCCAATTTTGCCACTATCATTGACAACTTTTCATCCATTTTTGCTTTTTTTTGCCACTTTCACTTACTTTTACCACTTAAAACCAATTTTGCCTGATTTTAACCAGTTTTCATTTCCTTTTTTTCCCACCAATTTTAAGACATTTTAACATGTTGTTTACGCTTTTTTGTTAATCTTTGCCTATTGTTGCTTCTGTTGACCTGATACTAGCACCATTAGCCCCTTTTTACCACGTTTGACACCCATTTTTTCTCATTTTAACCACATTTCACCATCTGTGATGCCCATTTTTGCCAGTTTAACCCATTTCTGCCATATTTTGCATATTTTTCTGCTTCAGTTAACCCATTTTTGCCAGTTCCAACCATTTTTCCAATTTATCCCTTGTCACCAAATTTGCCACATGTTTTTGCCACCTATTATTGCCATTCTTTTCTTATTTTTGCCACTCCTAACCCATTTCTGCTACTTTTAAATCCAATTTCAACACTTTTTCCACCCATTTTTGACATTTTTAACCAATTTTAGCAATGTTTAACCCACATTAATTCTCTTTTTAAGAAAATGGGTTTAAGAAGATTTTTAAGAAGAAGATACTAAGGCACAAATGAATAAGAAAATATATTTGTTTTGTTTGTTTGTTTGTTTGTTTTTTGCTTTGATAAGAGTGGTTATTTTTCAGGTTAAAAGTATGGATATCACAGCTTAACTGAAACATGGACTCTAAGTTTGAATGGGTCCCTGAATATAATTATTATTGTTATCCACGAATTTTCAAATTTACTGATTTACAAAAAAAAACTGAAAAAATAGTAAAGCACATTATTATTTCTTGATTAATATGTCAAATTATAGTTATTTACTTGCATTCCTTAACAGTTTAGTTTTAGTGGTTGAATGTTATGCTCGATTCATTTCTGACTTCTCAGAGAAGCCCAGTGAGCCGGCTCAAATTTTGGTCTAAAAAGGTGAACTCAGTTTGAAATTCCTCATTCCTGTTCAAAATGGTAAAATGTGGAGAGCTCACTGAAAATGAAAGAGTCTGCATTAAAACACTTCATGATGCTGGATGGTCTTTGAGACAAGACATAAACTGTTCTCACAGTGTGGTCAAGTATGCTTTGGAGTCAATTGCTGAGACTGGTACTTACAAAATGCGCCAAGGAAGATGCAAGAAACCAAAGTTAACTGAAGCAGGTGTCAGACACCTCAAGATTTTAAGTACTAGAGACAGAAGGAAGACCACTGCTGGCCAGTGGTCTCGCAGAGATGAAGAGATCAGAATCTGGAGTACTGGAACTGATGGACTGGCCAAGTCAAAGTCCGGATTTGAATCCTATTGAACAAATTTGGGATTTAGTAGATTCAACGATTGATCGCACAAAAGTTTCATCGAAAGCAAGTCTGTAGGAACAGCTAGAAACTATTTGGAACTCAATAACAAAAGAGACTGTGGAACAGTACATAAAAACAATGCCAGCAAGAATGCAAGCTGTTATCAAGGCCAAAGGAGGTCGTACAAAATATGAGTTTTTTTTGGATTATTAGTGTGAAAAAAGGACTATTTAGTTGTTTCAGTTTGTTATTTGCCAAATAAATAATAATAACATTTTTAGTTTTAAACAAGTTTTTGAAAGATTTCTAAAATATTTTTTTTCTCGTTTTTATTACAGGTGGTCTAATACATTTGTTAAGCACTGTATATATCTATATATGTATTTATTCTGTAGCAGTCTATTTAAGTCTATAAGTCTAACCCTTTAATATTTTATACTTTATGTTATTTCTAATAGCCCCTTCAATCTTCATCTTTGTTACTTGTTTTCTCCTAAACACAAACAAGTCAATTTCCTATAATGTGGTTGTTGTTTACAATGCTTGGACCTTCTTGTTCTGGCTTTTAGCACTTAATTTTTACTCAGTTCTTGATGCTTTTTGAAATGTGATATACAGTAATTCTCTCATTTTATAAAGTACTCAAAAATGTACAAGTATCCAAAAAGCTACTCAATTACAGTAATTTGAATAAATGTTATGAGTTGCTTTCTACCTCTGCATGCAGGCATATTGTGTGCACAAATTGCTGCAGATAATGAACAAAATCATCAAAACTACTTGCCAGCATCTAAAAATATCAGAAGTGCATTTCCCCATCCACGTCTCTAGTAGCAGCAAAAGCAGGACAACATCTCCCGTCCTGCCTCAACTAATTCAGTCACCGTACTTTCCATCTCAACTGCTCTCAACTAATCAACTGCTGCTCCATATTTATCAGTTACAACTCCAACATCATGTGTTTGGTTTCAGTTCACATGGTTTCCTGTACACATAGAGACTAGACATAGTTTTGCAGAGCTAAGAAGACATACCAGCCTACATGTATGAAGCGTCCTTGGTGGTGTAGATTCATCATCAAGCCATAAACCAGGCTGTACACAGTGGCTTCACTCGCATTCACTATGAGCACAAAAAGGAGCTGATCTTCTTGTGTTTTACTGCAACTAACATGAAATGCCTTTCCACAATACCAACACCAAGATGCAGATATGTAAAAAGTAAAAATCAAGCTTGGTTAGGTCCTCAAGAGAAGAAACAGGACTGTTTCCCCTGCATGTGTAGAGATATAGATGTTAATTAAGGAACATGTTCAGAACTTTGAAGCTTATTGTGTTTTAGTACCTCCCCTGTGTGTCTCCTTTTGCATTTTTGCCTTAAAAATCAAGGTTCAAGCAACAGGCCTGAGGGTAAACACTTTGACATCAGCATCTTAAATTGTTCCCTGAGTTTGTTGTCTGTGCCGGGGCCAAAGGAAACCCCTTTGGCTGCGGAAACAACCCAACACAATAAAATCAGTCTCCAATGAGACACTTCTTACTGTCAGGGTCGTCCCCTGCTCTCAGATGAAGTTGACCCGTACACTCCTCAGGGACTTGTGGGTAAAAGAAGGCTGCCTCTCATCCAATTAACTCCCCTCTTTCATCCACATAAATATATATCTACACACATACTGGGGCTGGTGCAGGGTGTGTGTGCTGAGGGGGGGACAATGACGGAGAGGGTGAGAGATGCCAGAGAAAAGGGGGAGTCGCTGCTCCATCTTACATTCCCTGTGTCCCGTTCTTTTGAAATGCTGATGACTCCTCCTCCCTCGCCCTCATCGCTCTGCTCCCTTCTCTTTTAATGTGGAAGAGTCATCCATTCCATTAACCCTCCTCCTCCTGCTCCCCCCCTACCCCAGGTTAGAATGAGGCAGATTCCCCCCATCTCTGCCTTCTTCCCCTCCCAAACTCCCTCTAAAAGGCAGGGTAACAGGGGCCACAGCGGTGACGATGGCAGGGGCATTTGTCATGCTCTGAACCGCCGCAGTCTGTTGCTCTCCCGTGGGTCTTTGTTGTCCCCCAGCTCCCAACTTGCTGGCTAAGCAGGGGATTTCACATGTTTCATTAACATCTGAACCAGCTCGGCACTTTTGTTCTCTCACAGCAAACACAGGCAAACAAGATATTTGAAAAGTGGTTTTATTCTGTGGGATAAAATATGTTTCACAGTTCACTTTTTTAGACAGCAAAAGACACCATTTGGCTTTGATTTCTCTTCTCATATATCTGTAACTGTATAGAGGGGTACACAAAAGATACTTGAGGAGAGTATGATACAATACCATAGCATATGATATGAGACCAGTGCAATACGGAATGATAGAAAATGATTCGATACAGTATAACGCTATAATTACATATGATCACGATAATATAAGAATGAGCAGATGCATTATTAAACACTTTCATGCAATATAATTATGATATGACATAACATGAAATGATAAGATACAATACAATAAAATGCAATATAGTTTGATACATTGCAGTATGATACGAATTGGTACATTACCGTGTAGTACAATATGATATGGTATGGTATGGTATGGTATAGCACAGTCCAATATGATATATTTGCTTACAATTTTGGCATTTTCTCTTTAAATACTATAAAATTTGTATCCACAATCTGTCAACAAGAGCAGTGGTTCTCAACCTTGAGGTTGAGAACCACTGCGGTGGTCATGAGACACTGAAAGGGGGTCTCCAGATTCCCTGAAAATTAAAAAAAAAAATGTAAAATACACTGTGGCCACTTTACAGCAATTTTGCCAAACTTTAACCCCTTTTCATCACTTTCCCCACCAATTTTAACACAGTTTTACCATTTAACACCAATTTTTGTCAATTTCAAATCCTTTCCACCCCTTTTATCTGCCTTTTTTGCCACTTCTAAACCAATTCTTGCCACTTTAGCCTAATGTTGCCTCTGTTGACCCATAATTGCCACACTTTTTTTTTTTTTACCAATTTCTACACCCAATTTGTCCCATTTTAACCACATTTCACTATCTGATATGCCCTTTTTGCTAGTTTAACCAATTTCTGTCAATATCTACCTATTTTTTTCTTTCTCAGTTAACCCTTTATTGGCAGTTTATATCAATTTTTCATCATATTTCACCTAATTTCCACCTATATAAAGCCATTTCAAACACTTTAAATCTCCCGTTTACCTCTATGTATGCCCCTTTTTGCCTTTTTTGGTTATTTTTGCCATTTTTATCTAATTTTTGCCACTTCTATCCCATCCAATTTCACCACCTTTTCTACCATTTTTTGTCATTAGGGGCAGAGGGTATGGTATGGTATGGTATAGTATAGTATAGTATACTATACTATACTATACTATACTATACCATAGTATAGTATAGTATAGTATAGTATGGTATGATATGGTATGTTACGTTATGTTATGTAAAGTTACGTTGCGTTACGTTACGTTATGTTGCGTTACTTTATGTTGCGTTACGTTATGTTGCGCTACGTTACGGTAGGGTATGGTATGGTATGTTATGGTAGGGTATGGTATCTTATGTTAAGTTATGTTGCCTTACGTTACGGTAGGTACAATAGGGTAAGGTAGGGTAGGGTAGGGTAGGGTATGGTATGGTACGGTAGGGAATGGTAGGGTAGGGTATGGGTATGGTATGGTATGGTAGGATAGGGTAGGGTAGGGTAGGGTAGGGTAGGGTATGGGTATGGTATGGGTATGGTATGGTATGGTATGGTATGGTATGGTATGGTTTGGTCTGGTATGGTTTCATTTCGTAATATTTCTACAGAAAGAACCAGTATTTTCTTCGGAGACAGCATCCAGTTTAATGAAAGAGAAATGATGGGTATAGAGCTGAATGCACATGCACAGACACACAAACACACATGGGCACCCACACAATTGTTTCTCTGACTGTAACATGCACATCCAGCCTGCAGTGATCCAACCTCTGTGCGCTCCATGTGGCACACTTTCAGTCTTTGTACTAAACACAACAATCAGTGTGCCCTGCCTGGCGCCGGTGTTGGGGGCACCACTCAAGTGGAGGTCACTCTCAGAGGTGTTATAATGCTTCAGGCCGGGCACAACAACACTGAGGGCAATCCACTTAAAGCGAACCACCGCCACCCCCTCCTTCCACCTCCTCTTGTATCCCCTGCGGGCCACCCCGAGCATCACACTTCTGAATGGAAAAAGGGAAATCGGCCCTCTGCAGCACTTGACAAACGGGAGAGAGAGACAGCAGTGAGAGGGAGGGTGGGAAAGAGGAAAATACTGTGAAGGTGAGAGCAGAGGTGGTGGGGGTTTCATGTGAGTGATGTAGGGATGTTTTTTTGAACGCCCAGCACCCAGACAGCAGAGCCTAAGAAATCTGTTAGAAGAAGATGAAACGGCTCGAGTTCAGGCATCACAGACAGAATCAAAGCTTTAAGACTGTTTTGATGGAGATGACTTTTTTTCCCACCCGCTCAGTCATATTCTCACTTCGTTTGACTTTTCAGTGAACTCTGAGTTAAAGCCAGAAGGGCAAGGCTGCAGTCAAAGACCTGGATGCAGGAAATGGAGAAATGAAAGCTATCAAACGAAGATTTTAAAAAAGAAGAAGATGCTTGGGTTGTTATTGAATAAGTAACTCTTGTCTGTAGAGTTCCCCAGTTATCAGGGTCATGGTAACTCAGAGTTTAACCCAAAGTTAACTGGACTTGGTTGAAGTTTTCAAAAACATTCTTCCTCTCTTGCGAAAGGCTCATGTTTGTAGAACTGACGATGCTTTTTGGCTGCCTTTCTGAACATTTTACAAACATCTGCAAGAACTTCAACCAAGTCAGTTGGCTTTTTGATTGAACTTTGAACCATTGATGCTGGTTTCAGTGAGAGTTTTGGCAGCACAAAGAGACAAAGAGTTTCTTCCATCCTTGTTCTTCTGTTATGATTTCAGCAGTACCTCATGCTTCTCTATATGCTAAGCCAGTTCTCATTCCCATGGCATCCGTACTGTCTCTTTTATCTCAGCCATCAGCATCTTAAACAACAACATAGGGTATGCTCATTCCCTGCTACAAGACACAATAACAGACAATAGTCAAAATGTTAAAAAGCCTGTTTGGGGTGCTGAGGGTAAGAGTAGATAAAGAGACCAGACAATGAAGCACCTTCACCTTCCCTGAGGAGATGGTAATACAATTGGATGTGAACCTAGTGAATCACCCTTAACTAATTTAACCAAACTAACCAAGAGACCACACTGCGTATCTGTATAGACCCTTTGCATGTACTGTAAACATGAAAACACCCAGACAATGTCCAGGTGGGGAATACTGACTTTTACCTTGACTTTATGTAAGCTTTTTCCTGCCGTCTTCCTTGTAAAATATCCTCAAGAATTCAGAGTGAGATGGAGTATAAGTGCAGCAGTAAATAGTCTGACTGAATAGTTGATCCAGATGAGTAGAGTTTCACAAAGATTTGCAGAGTTTCAGAGTTTCACAGCTCTGTACTCTGAACTTGCTGTTTTAGTTTCCTATTTTTTCATTTTCTACTGTTTTGTTTGTCTTTCCTTTACCCTCTTTTACCATAGTTTAAAGTAAGTGTTTTGTGGGAATTTGTGCCTATTCTTTTTCTCATTTATGAAGTCAGTCACTGGTATTGGATGAGAAGGCCTGGCTTGCAATCCCAAAGGTGCTCAATGGAATTGTCAGGACTCTATCTGGGCCAGTCAAGATCTTCCACACCAAATGTCCTTACTTTTTGCACTGGGTACAGTCATGTTGAAATAGAAAAGGGCCTTCCCTAAACTGTTGCCACAAAGTTGGAAGCATAGCATTCTCCAAAATGTCTTGGTACACTGAAGCATCAAGATTGTCCTTCACTGGAGATAATGGGCCAAGCCCAAACCCTGAAAAACAGACCTATACCATTATCCCTCCTTCACAACACTTCACAGTTGACCCAATGCAGCCAAGCAGGTAATGTTGTCCCAGCATCCGGTCAAACCCATTCAACTGCCAAACAGAGAAGCACTTTGCCAACTATGCACCTTAGCAGTCGTTAACCCTGCTCTGTGATTTTACATGGTCTTCTGCTTCGTGGCTGAGCTGCTGTTGTTGTAAACTCTTCCACATTCAAATAATATCAATTACGGTTGACTGTGGAATATTCAGGTCTTACTTCATCCATCCATCACGGAACCCCACTTGAACCACACTGAGCTCTTCAGAACCACCCATTTCATATCACAAATGAAATGCAAATGGAGCCTGCATGCCTCAGTGTTTGCTTTTATACACCTGTGGCAACGGGTCTGAAAACAACACCTTAATTCATTAATTAACAGGTGTGTCCAAATACTTTTGTCCAAATAGTGTTGTATTGCGAGTATGTATCTTAAATTATCAGTGTGAATGGCCTTTTTTTACTCATGCAAGTTGTCAACCAAAGAGCTGACCAGTAGGATACTATTTTTGGCTCAATAAAATAGTTTGACTAACAAGTTACAACTCACTTTTCCTGTTCTTCTTACGTTCATTTCAACAGTCTATCAACTTAAAATAAAGTGAACAAATGAAATCACCTATTATATGTTGTGTTTAGCAGTTGTGTAATGATTCTGACTTTTTAACCTCCAAAAATATGTTTAAAGTCGTATGCAATTCTCTCATGAGACTGTCTTTCACATTAAATCGATCATATTTCAAATAAGCACGTCAAAAATAAATTAATTTTTTTAATACCGGGGGCTGGGGGTTAGCAAGCTTTCAGAATAAATTTCCTTTTCAATCATAAAAGCAACTGAAAATTGAGCCTTTTTTCTGTATTGCTAAGAAAGAAATTAAACTTACACTTCTTGTAACTTTACGGCAGAACTGAACTGAGAAAATATTAAAGAAAAAGTTTGGGATGACTTTAATAATATCTGCTCCTCTGTTCCATTATTAATAATTCAGAAATGTGCTCATTTTAAGTTAATGTGAGATGTTTTTACCCAGCAAATACGACCGCTTGGAATGTAAGGATGAACTTTTCACTGTTAAAACTTCTTGTTTTTCTTCTTTGCCCACTGATTTCTTCAAACCTCTCTTTGAGTCTCCCCCGCCTGCTCTCTGTGTCCACGTTTCATCCTCTGGCCCTCTTGTCTTTCTTAATAGAATTAGCCGAGTGTGTCCATCCTGACGTACTAAACATCTCCCTGTCTCTGACAGCTAATGGGGGCTATTCCAAGTCCGGCATGACTGATATTGAGACATCCTTCCTCTGGGGTAACATCCATAGCAGTTTCCCTTTGATTTGCTGAGCGACGGACTCAGTGCAAAGGAACATAGAGCCTAATGATCATTGTGCAGATGGAGCAGCTAACTCAAGGCCACAGAGTGTGCACAGACGATTACAGGCCATACAATAAGCTACGTCTCCTCCCCCATTCCTCTCTCCTCTCTCTGCTGAGGTATTTCCAGAATGCCGCCGGCCATGATGGATTTATGAGTGGGCCATACTTTGGTAAACACCGATGGTGGGCAGCTTTGTCCTCCCCCCTCTGTGATATAGTGAAGGTCCCCATAAAAAATGGGAAAACCAGGTTACGGCCACCATAGAGCTGGGCTAAACAATAAAAGGCTTTATGGGCAGATATGGGCCTGTACCATAAATGCTGGAATCTGCTGTCTGAGGGACATTAAAGGGATAATGACAAGAGGGGGGAGAAGGGAGGGGAAGAGGTAGCTTTCACAAAATCCCTGCAGCCACTAGAGTCTTTTTTAGAAGACCAGGGGATCACACCGATGCCGAGATCTATAGCACAGTTTAACTTTGGGTCAGGCCTTCTGTGAGCGTGCTCGTGTTTGTGTGTTTGCAGCAGATTGACGGAGAGAAAAAAGGTGAAAGCGGTGCGGTGTTCGTCGATAACTGCAGCTTGTTCTCACATCGAAGGGTCGGGCCCTCATTACACGTTGGCTTGCTGTCGGGGAGCACAGCTGTTGGGTTTGGCTGGCGCTGCCTGAACGCGCTGCACAAAACCAGCTGTGCAAACAAACACACACAAGTACACAAACACAGAAACTGTAGTGGCAGAAAGGGGTTACAGAGACAGGTTGGTGGAGTTTCAGGTAGACTTAAAAGCAAATACACATCGCAGCACATGCACAAGCTAGCATGAACCCAGGGGAGACATGTTCCTGGTTGGAGAGTGGCATGAGATTGTTGCCTGCTGGGGCTCTGCCAGTGGTAAGAGTGGGGGAGGAGAGGATTATGTTTTGTTTTTGTTTTTTTTTTTAACAATTGGGATAATGGTTTTGTCATGCAGACAGCATATTTTTGCCCCACACAGACCTGGACGTCTTTGGCGGGGGAAGGAATCGTAAGGGGAATCACTTTTTATTGCTTCCTAACGGCCCTGATTGCGCTAAAAAAGAAGCAGAGTGGGGGCAGTAAAAATAGTTTGACACCCTCAAGGTCCAGGCTGCAATCTCCTCTCCGCCCTCACCCATAAAACTCTTTGAATTCCCCTCCTAAAATCTCTCCCCATTTCTCCCCCTTGCCCTCCCCCATCTCTCAGCTGGACTTTCAGTTCCAGCATCGTTCCGAAACAAGGACATTAACCATTCAGTCCATCCCGTTACTCTTTGCACTTACATAACTGTCTATTCCTGCAGAGAATCTGTCTGAACGCTGCTTTAATCAGGCCCTCCTATCGTTTTTGTGTGTTGGACTTAATGCAAAATTTTTAAGCCCAAGCCAGGCAAGCAAAACTTGTCTCAGTGACTATTCATCCTGTCTTTTTTCCCTTCACCAGAGTACGAGGTTTGACAACATATGGGGCCTATAGAGCTACAACAAGAGCAGCCACCTGTATTCTTGTGTTAAACTTGAGTTCTTTTTTTTTTAGCTTTCCACAGTGTAGAAGATGCAATTAAAACCTGTGACCACACAATCACTCATAGTCATATACTAGTATATGACCATACACTTAACACAAGCTACAGCGACAATAAAGCAAGCAGAACTAGTTGGTTAGATCTGTAATATAAGACCTGCACGTGTGTTAGACAAAGTTTGTTTTTTGGAGGAGCTGCAGAGAGAAAAAAGGTTGTCTATCTACGAGTGTTCAATAAGTCCACAACGTGTACTTTCTGTGCAGCTGTGTTGCTCCTTTAGTACCATCTGTTTTCACCATGTGGAGTTTGTAATCCTTCTAGCAACCACTGTAGTTGAGCTCAGCCTATGGCAATGGTTGTGAGGCACTGACCCTAAACCCAGGTCACTTGTCTCAAACTGTTGAGTCTTTTCAATCAAACCAACCCTCCAACAGGCTTATCCATAGAACAATATAAAACTGCTTTCTAGGGATGCATGATATTATCCACATGATATCAGAATTAGCAGATATTCACTAAAATTTGAATTATTGATATTGGCAGATATGAACATTTCTGCAAAAATCCAATACTGTGCACCCCTATTGCTGTCTTTAACTGAATGATTATGACCTTATGAGCGGGAAAAGCTGTTGAAAATTGGCCCTGCCAGCCTGGTCTATGCCAGTAAGCAAGGCAGCCACTTGTAAATGAGGGGGAACTTGCAGGGTGTGTCTAAATCAGTACCAACATAGTACTGGTACCAAATTACAATCCAAATGGAAAACATGTTACGTGAAGAAGTTATACCTGGTTTCTTTACTTATATATTCTATCGGCATTTTATTTCTAAATCATTTACAATACTGAGACACCTTTTATTCATCAGCTGAGGAAGTTTGTCACTGATAACTTTCAGTTCAATCAGTAGACTTAATACAAGTTAAAAAACATTATTTTATAAGGTTGGAAATGTTTGGAAATGTTTTCAGCACATAGACTCTTTTGTGATGTTTGCATGTGCTTTTAGGGGGTGATGGAAAGAGTAGGTTAAGATCAGAAGTGGACTGGAGCTGAACAAATTACTCGGAGGTGGCGATGAAGGGCTGCAAGATGGTACAGAGAAGCAGGACCTGGACACTGATGAGGTGAGCGGTTGCCCTGAAATAACAGGCTGATTGTAGAGGAGGGGAGGATGGATTTTAAAATATGGCAGCAGCAGGATGACTAGATTGGGCGAGGTGGTGATAGAATGGGATTGGCTCAGAGCTAAAGTGGGGAAAGGGAGATACGTGAATGAGTGAACATTGAGGAATGAGGGAATGCGTGGAAATGAAACAGTCTTCCTGCTTGAACTTTCACTAATTTTCATCAGCGCTGTGTTGCTGTTCTTGTTCACTTTTTTTACACACACCAATACTGACAGTATTATCAACAACTCCACCAGAGCTTCCACACTTAACCTGTTTGATTTGGTTCAAAGAAACGTTGAGTTGGTTTGGTTTGTTGCGCTGGTGTGAAGCTGTCAGTCAAAATCTGGTGCAGACCAAACAACTAAAAAAGAAATCGGTCTTGTCTTGAGAGCATGAACCAACCTTGATCCAGCTTAACTGCAGGAAGAATTGCCTTTTTTGGAACACATCACATAGTGTAGCCAGTTGATTAAGCGTTGAAAGCTACAGGTAGACATGAAGGAACTTCAGAAACAACTGAGTCTTTTCCTTCCTCTCATCAGTCCGCTGTCTATGAGAAATATTACAAAGGTCATGAACATTCAGCATTTCCCACACACAGACCTCACCTGGGTGTTTCTCCCAGGCAGGCAAAAAAGGGTCGATTCATGACTTTGAATTATGAATTTTATATGTATTAATCTCAGGTAAGAGTAAAAAATTTGCAAATCAGTGTACATTATAAATGTTGTTGTAAACTACAATAAATTATTACCAATCAGAGAGCATTCTTTGCACCTCATGCATTTTGGTCCACTTTTAAATGTCTCTAACTTTTTTGTAATTATGCAAAAATAAAATAAATTGGACCCCAATTCAGAAGATCAACAGAACTAAATGGATGAAAACACCTTTAATTTAATGTTGCAGTCTTATCAGCTTTCCTAAATGAATACGTGAGTGTGAAAACACTGCATATATTTCTGCACATGCCTGGGTGTACTCAAACATTTTTAAGGTTATGAAATCTGTGGGAAAAGGTCCTATTATTTTAGCTCAAATATCTTATTCTCCCCTCCCCCAGCATAAAAACCAATGATCAACAGTCTGTTATCTCTTGCTTGTTCTCTGCTATCACAGGGTATTACCCCAGGATGAATGCTCTCCACTTGCAGAAGAAAACAGACCCCTGGAAAAAAAAAAAAATTAGCATTTTCTGACAGCCATTACTCAGAGGGACTAATCCTGTCGAGGAATGTTTGGCTGCACTATCAGTGCAAGCTAAGGGGTCGCAACGTCCCGGGCCTGCACACTGAGCTCTTATCAGAAAGGGTAAACACACCGGGGTCTGCATTAAATAAGTGTCACAGTCAGTGGGGGCGGAGCGGGGCCAAGCCCCCCTGCCAGTCACCATGCAGATAATCCCTCTCAGAAACCATGCTGGCTGGACCCAGCTGTGGCCGGTGGCTCAGGTGTGAAGACGATGGGGGAGGAGAGGTATTGTACAAGGATGTGGTATACATTAAGTAGATGTATTTTTTATGAATTCAACTTTTCCTATCCCTACAGGTCAGATTTGTAAGTTTTAAAACACCATTGAAAAACCAAAAATGCAGATTTTAGACACACTGTTGGCTCCTTCAGACATGCCCTGCTCTCCTGAACCTGTCCTGCAAATGCAATTATTATAATCAGTTAAACCGGACATCAAATTGCCTTTACCCTGCATGCTTTAATTAAGTACTTAATTGTTCAGGGAAGTCACAGCAAGTATATAGGTGTGCGGATAATCTCAATGCTTTTTTTCTGTCAGCCCTCATGTTACTTTTCTTGATGTTGTGGATACTTCTGAATAAATGCTGCACTGATCACTGTGAAAACATTCATTGTAACAGACGCGTGCTGATCTTGCATGCTCTGTCCAGGTGTCAACTCTTGATCCGTTTTATTTTCCTTCTTCCAGAAGTTCAGAAAGCATCTTTCATGGAAAGCCTCCTGCTGTGTGCTATGTGTAAAAGGGCAAGTCTGGGCATCAGCCTTTTACTGTGTACTCCTAAACGAAGAACAAAAGAGTGTGAAGGAGTTTCAGTCCATGCATCGTAGCGGCCCTGACCCACCGCCTACCACTCACATGCAGTGAATTTCTCAAAGTGTGCCTTTGTTCTTAGAATTGCTCTACCTGACTTCACTCTGAAAACTTGCAAGGGTCTATTGGAAATTTTTCCCATTGCAGTCTTACATCCAGGTTTTTAGTGCATGTTTTAAAACACTTAATGTTTGGACTTTATTCTGTGGACATGTTCTTGAGCTTGTTGAGGACATCCTGGACATCGAGCACGTCTGAGAGGTCAACTGAAGATGGCGATCAATTTTGCTTGCTCTAGTGTGAAAAATGACACAAAATGATAGGATGCCAGGTGATGCTTGGCCTTCATCTCTACTGTTTAAGCCATCGGTTTAACTCCAGATCATGTTTCAGTTGCAGGTCTTTGTCTTTTAAGAGAGCTCTGCTTCCCTGTCAGCACCACAGTGTGAGAAAAAGTTGACTTTTTTATGGGAACGTGACCTTAATAGTGACTTTCTCCATTTAGTTTGCAAGAAAAAGGAAATATGCTAATAGTTCTGCTGAGAAGTCTTTGGCGTGGACTCAGACTTGGATGACGACGCGGCTGCATGTTTGCATAACAGGTTGCAACAATGATGCATGGAATGTTGCAGAGTAAAGGTGGAGTTACATTTCGTTTGGGAGGTGGTGCAACTCAAAGTGAACCAACTTCCTGTTCTTTACCCCAGCTGTGAGTACTGTGGGAACATTTAAGTGTCAGTTACCCTGACTGGATGACTTTGCCACTTTAGTTGCTTTATGTGTGCCGGCTGAACTGCAGCGCCTCTCTGGGCAGCTCTCGAGGAAAGTGTAATGGTGTTATTCTGAGTGTACAAGGTGGGAAACCTTGAATAATGTGGGATGAGAGCGAGCCAGAAAGGCGAATCCGAGTCAGCCAGTGGGTCACCAGGAGGTGAGGCTGCCTACTTCCCTGGGTTCAGGAAAAGTTCAGCCGCATAGCATTAGGCAAATGAGAGAGACAGGGCTGGGGGAGAGAAAATCGGAGGGTAGGGACTGATGAGAGCATGGGGGAAAGGGTCAAATTAGTTGGAAGGAGGAGTCCGGATAAATAGTGAGAACATGGATGAGAGCTTCTAGGAAAAAAGACAGAGAGAGAGAGATGAAGTCTGGTGCAGCTCTCATTATGTCCATGAACTCTGTGTAAAGATATGAGAGACTCATTACTGAGCTTGTATAACTTCATCATGTCCTCAGATGCATTCCTATTTAAAGCCCCCGCACCTAAATCTGGGAGAGGGCGGGGGGCTCCTCTCCTCACTGTCCCATGCAGGGCCCTGCTTTAGAAAGAGGGAGATCCATAGTGACGTCCCTGAAGGGGTTAAACGTAGGCGGAGCCACGCATGAAAAGAGACTGATGAGGGTGGGAAGGAAGAGAGAGAAAAAAAGAAAAAGAGCCGAGTGGAGGAGGAGGAGCTAAAGCCCTCAGCTGCTGTGCCTTGTCACATTTTTGCAGAACATGATAGCGGCTCGGTTTGGTGTGGGAATGATTTAGGCTTCGCTCTGCCAAACACAAACAAGGCGGTGCTGCTGCGCGTTTCATGCGGGACCTGGTTATCTGAGAGCGGGCAGAGAGCGAAGGGGGAGCCGCTGGTTGTTGTAGCGCACGGAGGGAGACCGGTTCATTCACGGGGGCTGACAGGAGGAGTCCACCCACAGCGGGCGCAGACGGGACAACCGAGCGAAACCCAGAGGACGAACTGCAACTAGACGGAATTTCCTCTTTGGTTTTGTGTCTCATCCCGTTTGAAAATTCCCCGTGCTTTCTACGCGGACTTTGGAGATTTGTGTTATCTTTTCTTGGATTGTATCGGTTTATTTTCTATTTATGGTGTGGATTTAGATTGAAATGTTGCTCTCTGTTTGAGCCAGGCCGATTATTCCGCCTAAGTTATTCGGTTTTCTTTGTATTTTTCGTGCTTTTTTTAATCGGACACCATGCAAACTGTAATTCAAAATAACGTTTTAAAACTGAGCGCAGCCGATTAGGCTTTTTCAGACGTCGATTCACCCACGGTTCGATCGATACAGCGACGTAAAAAGATGCCAAATGTTCAGATGTCCCCTCTGTGTTCGGATATACCACTTTTCCTTTGATTTTAATGCAGTTTCGCCCTCGTTTTGCCCCCTCAGTTTCTACCTCCTCCGGTGGCGAGCTGAAACCCACACGGCTCGTGCGCCACAATAGTTCGTTTTTGGACAATAATCCCCTGCTGTCGCCCTGCTCCGTATGATGTACGAGAGTGTGGACGTTGTGGGACTGAATCCCAGCCCGAACCCGTTTTTAATGATGGATTACTACAACCAGAGCAGAGGATGTTTGATCCCAGAGAAAGGACTGGTGCCCGGAGCGCCCCATCCCTACAGCACGTCCATCAGGAACCAGCACTGGAACGGCTCCAATCACTGTAGGTGCCTTTTCCCTGCTTCTACAACTTCATTTCAATAACATGGGAACTTAAATCCTCTGTGCTGCTCTATATTTCTGCATGATATTTTTCCAATCAGTGCGCCAATACTCAATATTCTTACTGCAATTATTTTCATGTCCCAAGCCTGTTTTATCTCAATAATTTAGACCTCTAAATATGTGCCAAACAGCGCTGCATGCTCCCACCATCACTGAGCCTCATAACTGCATTATATATACTTGACCCACTTTCAGCTCTCTCTTTCCTGCCTCACTGTGCGCCCATGGTCTGGCTGTTTTTTCTCAGAAACCTCGGCGAGACTGCGTAGCGCTTTCATCCAGGCCACGTTCCCGACGCATTTTTTGCGTCCTTAAATATGCACTTGATACAAACAAGGTTTTCCAGAGCCACGCCGACCTTAATCAGATCAAACTTTCCTGCCAGTGTTATCCCTCTGGTAATCTGGATAGCTGCGCCTAAAGGCCACAGTTCCTCAGCTGCTCGGCCTAAACTAGACAATCCTACCTGTTTAGTGCTAAACCAGGCCTTTTGGGTCAGTGTGTTTAATTTTTAACTGCAGCACAGCATGCTTTGAGAATCAAAGTTTCATCTCTTGATTTTAAAATCTTATTTTAATAATTGTTTTCTGTGAGAAAATGCATCCGAATGACATTCAGATTGAAAATAATGCAACCAGGATTTAATGTTTCAGTGTTCCTGAGCCAGATAGTGAGGATGACAGCTTTTCTGTCATGTCTAAAAATAGCGCCAGCCTCTGATGCTGCTTTTAAAACCCTAAAGACTTACTTTGGATAAAGTCTGGTCATGCACATGTTCTCATTTGGCATCAGCATTCCTCTTAGGTTGATATCTACCTCCTGCCATGGGAGATTTCACTTTATTGATGCGCTATCTGCTGTAATAAGAGAGTTTTATTGCAATAACAAAGTGTAATGGAGGCCCTTCCCTTTCTCTACCTCAAAGGGAGCTACTCTGAACAACAGCGGGCCTTTATAGCAGGGATGGCTCTGTTGTCTTTCACAGCTGAAGGAGTGTAAAAAGGCAGGAATCTCCACAGGCTCTTAAGGGCCAATTTCCTCCTCATCTCAAGACTATAGAAACACACCACAAAGGGAAATTTAAAACAGGAATTTCTGATGTTTGGCAGCAACAACAAAAGCAATCACAGCTGTTTATTTTTGCTCTCTAGTCTTTCTTCTCTGCATGTTTTTCCAGGTCAGATAAGATTAGAAATTCCTCCCAGCTTAAAAAAACAGCAACATTTTTTCAAAGCAGATATCCAGTGTGTTGATAGTATTTATTGAGCTGGCCCACTAAAGCGCTCTAGTGGCAGCATTGATTCAAACCATGTGAGCTCGTCTGAGGGGGGACGGTGGGGGTTTGGCCCAGGAAGAGACCTCTGATCCCTCGCTCGACTCTGCATTGTGTTGCTCAAACAGAGGAGTTGCAGGGGGAGTGTGTGGGTGGGGGGTAGCATAGCTGCTCTTTGCCTTACTGCTTGAATGTAATAAAAAATTTAGTGCACAACTAGGGTGGGGGGGGGGGTTGGAGTAGAGAGGCGCAACATCCGTTAGTGTCATCACGTGGCTCCGAGGCTTATTGGATCATCACTGCAGAAAACAAAACACAGCAAGATTTCTTTTTCCTCCTGCAGGTCTTAAGCAGGAATCCAAAGCAGTCAGGCTCTAAAGCACGAGACAATCCCAAAAAACATCTGCCAGCTTCGTCTTTTTCTGCACTTTTTTTAAAACATAAACTTCACAGACTGTAGTCCCTTGGTATGTTATCCTCTGCACGTGGGTTTAGAAACAGATCGCTGCTGGAGCTAAACATTTTCTTACCCCCTCTGTGTTTTTTTTTTTCCCTTTTTGGGCCTCTGTTTTTTTAAGCCTCTCCACATTGGGTCTAACTATTCATTACAGGCTCTACAGAAGAGCTCTCTGGCTCTAAGAGCGCACTCAATGGCATCTTCAATGGAGCTAAGTGGCCTTCGTGGCCCATTAAGTGGCCGGGCACAAGACCAGATCATATGGACCTTTTATCCCTGATGTTATTGTTCTTTAAAGATACTGCCAAGTTAGTTGTTTGACTCTCCGTAAGCATTTTATAATCTGATTAGTTTCAGAGCAACAATGCAGAATCTTCATGCTAAAAAGGCTCTACCCTGGTGCAGATTAAATGATTTCTTACTGAGTGCCTGTCAGAATCCTTACAGCAATTACGGGCTCATGCATGAAAAGAATGCGCATGGCCTTGTTCACATGACTGTCACACACACACAAAAAAAAATGGGGGATTGCATGGGGTGGGCTCCAATGCTCACCAGCCCATACACTTCTTTCTTTGCTCTTTGTTTTTTTCTTTCTCAGGCTGTCCACCGTACGAAAGAAATCAGTCACCAGGGATTTCCATAGAGAGCAGAGAGCTTTTTGCTAGTTTGTCTTCTTAAGGCAAAGGCCTGCCAAGTGGGCTACTACTACTGGACATGAACGCTCTGTGTGAGGGGCGAGTGACTGGCAGCTTAATCTGACTCATGTGGTATTTAAGTGCGGAAGTCCTTTTTGCCTAGCAGGAGACAGGGCCCAAGAAAAAACAGATGGTTTTTTATTGTTTTTCGGAGCGACGGGCTGTAAGAGCGGGAGCAATTTAGGGCAGTGATGATGGGGGAGCCTGGTTGTGAATGGAGGAAAAACATTAAAGTTTGAGCTTTGCTTCCCATGTGGTTTCTCTTTGGGCTTCCTGAGACACTGCTGCAGCAAGACAGCGCAGCAAGAGCGTCCCGATTGTTTATGCTTTTTTGTGAAACATGGAAAACTGTGGGTGATGTGTTTGGACACTGTGCAGGCCAGTAAATCGGTGCTGGCCTTGCGAAAGAACATCAACTATCACTTCCTCCCCACGTTTATTTATGTATGCAGATTTTATTTGGCAAGAGCGTGCTGAGAATTGGGAAAAGCTTGAACAAGAGAGCATAAATAGAGTGAGCCTCATCCTGTCCCTGAACAGGACTGGCCAGTGTACTGTCGGTTTTTGACATTGAGGAGAGTTTGCCGTCATAAACAGCTGTAGAAGAGGTCATCAATAACAGCAGATCAAGGGGTATCAGCTTTGTTTTCTGATCAGTCCACATAGAGTTTCTTTATGTTTGATTGCTTGAAAGTGGCTGCCTTTTGACACATTTTTTCTCTGTTTGAACAGCATAAAAATGACTTCCAGCTACACTTTGTTTTAATATTAAAACCCATCAGGTCAGTTGCCGGTTTAGCTCCGCCGCCCTTATACAGAGGCTATAGTCCTCAATGCACTGGTTTTGGGATTGGTCACTGTTTGCTCCAAGTCTTTCTCCACATATTTCCTGCCTTTTTCAGCTATCCTATCCAAAATCAGGTCTTACTTCAACAAGATGGTTAATAGAGATGCTGGAAAAGTTTGATTCACATCAGAACCACACATTTATTTCTGTGATTCAGAAAGATTCAGAATATCGAAAAATCTGTGTTTTTTTTTGTAATTTACATGATCTTAAGTGCATTTTAAAAGCGCGCATGATGCTAGAACATTTAGGAAAATGATGCCCTCAACTGTGCCTTACCTGACTCTTTCTCATCCATGCAACTCTGATCTTTCACGGACAGGCTGATGAGAAATATAGCCTCTCCTTTGGTGATCCTACCATGATGGAACTGGCACTGAGACAAGGTCCCCTCTACCTGTTCAATCACGGGGCAGAAGCGTCATCCTTATTGCGCCACATCTGCCTAACCCTATTCAGCCAACGCTGACAGTGATTTAGTGAGTGTGTGTGTGTGCCTTTGAGGAGCTAGAGAGATCAGTATGTCCACAGAAACAACGCCTGCTTTCACCTTCAGGTGCACATCAATAACACATTTTGTCATCAAGGTATGTTTGTAATGGCACAGAGGTGAAGGGAGTTCAGCAGTACTGCTGTCGCTCTCCCAGGAAGGCCGCGGGGCAGCATTTTACAACCTGCCATCACTTGCTTTTCCTAAAATGCCACCTTGCTGCCAACCTTCAACGCTGTTTCTGTCCTTTTTAATGCGATCACAAAATAGACATGCCCTCAAGAAGGATCGCCAGGTCAGAAGTTTACCAGAAATATCTCTGATAATGCCTGACTTTTTGGTTATTTTCTTTACAGGAAGGTGTGGTCCGTCACCTTGAACACAACCAGAGAACAGGCTGTAAAACATACAAACAATGCTACAGCTGACAGGCAACTTTTTTCTCCTCAGTCTGGAAAATTGCAGTGTCATTCTGTTTTGAGTATGTCAGAAATTCAGCATATTTAGCCTGGGACTTTTTTTTGTGAACTAACTCCCACCAACGGGGCCCCAGCTTGTTTGTAGAGAGAATTAGCCGGAGGCATCAGTCAGAGTGTACCATACACCGGTTTGGTTTGACGCTAAATCCCCAAACAAGGGCTGGTGTACTTTGCAAAGCCCCGTTTGATGAGCAAAAGCAGCACAGACAAAAGACCCAGGCGATGTCATTGATTCATCAGAGCTTAAAGAAGGCAGCTGATTCCAGACATTGTGACATAGGGGAGCGTAATCTCACCATCATTAATAACAGTCCCCCCAATGTCTATCCTGTTTTATACGCACACTTTAATACAAGGGTGAGGGGGAGATCAGAACACTTCAGGTTAAAGGGGGGGTTCCACTGTCTAAAATATTCATAGCTTCTTCATTTAAATCAATTCGGCTCTTCGGGGGCACTCAGGCGTCAACTGTCAGAAATTGAGCCAGGCCTGTTGTAATCACTTCTTTACTTATCTCTACAGATGGCTTGCTCGCAATGGGCTCTGCATGGCTAGCTCACCAGCACGCTCCCTCTCTCTCTCCTCTCCCATCCCCATGTTTCATCCCCACCCTCCCATAATGAAACACACATAAATTCATCTGGGGTATTGGACCAGGGACATTCATCACCCCCTCCAGAATTCATCTGCGAGGCATTTTCATTCCCAAAGTGTCTCCATTCTCTCTCCCACTTTATCTCCCTCTCTGTTTCCCATCTCTACTGTTTGCATTCTCGTCTGGGCAGTCGGTGTCACGATTAATCTTTAATGCTCGCCTGCCCTAATTTTTCCTCATATTTTACAAGATTTCCTGCCCTCTAACTTCCCCCCTCTTTCACCGCTATATATAGAGTGATTACATGGAATTGTTGCGTTGTTTCATCAGTTGCGGAGGGCCAATACCTGCGTCCGCCTCCCCTGGCAGACCGCAGCTCTCTCTCCCTCTCTCTCCCTGTGCAGGCTGCAGATTCCACCAGCGCACTCGTCCCCAGTTTCCCTTTGGGGATCAGTGTTAACATCACATGCATGACAACTCTGTTCACCTCGAGCGGTTCACATAGACACACAGCGATGGAATGCCCTTCTATTAAAAGAGTGGGACAGACGAGTAAATAGGCTAGAGGTTAGCATGCTAAAAATACAAGAGCCTGGCAGTTTTCCTGCCGTCTGGGCAGAAAATAGCGCCGTGTTGCTGCCGTCTCAGTCGGTGTTGTTAACTAAGCAGCAGGGAGGGAACGCTGTGCCCGGGGTCATGTTTTTGTAACATGCAAGAAAGAAGACGGAGCCCTAAAACACTCAAACTTACTTTTATTTGTTTGTGCACACCAAAATAAAGACCCCTGGGCTAGTGCTGTTTTTTTTGATAACTTGGCCACCAGCCGACAAAAGTACAAGACAAGCCTAGACAGTGGTTAAAAAGTGGAGGCTCTTTATCCGGCTTTACAATGCATGGTGTTGGTGTCTTTAACATGCCCCAAGGGAGTAAACAAGACCTACTTAAAGGAAGACAAGTGTTAGATTTACTGAAGTAATTTAAGATATCCATATTGTCTTTTTCTTCTTCTGTCCCAGTCTGGTGCAATCTGGTCCCACTTACAGTCAGAGGAGCTAGCTCTGTCTGGACTCCACTCTCCTCTCTTTCCCACAGCCCTTCTGAATCATTTCATATTCATTACGTGTCTGGCTGGAGCCCGGCCTCTGACATTTGACTCCTAAAAGCCCACCTGGGACCAAGGATGAAATAGACTTGCTGAGAGTACGGCGGAGGTGGAAAGGAAGAGTGGAGCGCAGGAACAGTGATGGATAGGACAGCGTGTTTCGTCTGAAGGAGGCTGACAAGCTCAGGTTACAGGGCCGCTTGTTCCCTCTAACCCTGTTTACGATATTAGCATTGTGTGAATTGAGAGATGCCCTGTAGCCGAGCAGCTACAAACACGTGTAGGTTAAGAGAGGTGAATGAGAAGAGGGGGAAACAATCAGATCCTGTTAGTCATGAATAGAGCCACTGTGTGTTAAAAGGAAGGCAGTCTGAAATAGTAGCAGCTTCATTTCAGAGAGACATCTTGATAGATACATCATCTGTCGCTGTGGGGGAAACTGGTTGGCATAGCAATCTCGAGGCATTTCACCACAACACAAATGTTACCACTAGACCAACAACTCAAACTTTATAACCCACTACATGTTTAAATATGATTGATTAGACATTTCAGATAGCATACCAGATCTGTACTGTCACTAATCAGCTCCATAAAAATGTATTTAACCAGTCAAATTAACCATGTAACGAAAACAAGCAAAAGCAGTGTGATGAAGAGTGCAATTCTAGCCCAAGCCCATACAATGTACATATATGAATTGCATAAGTCTGGAGGTCAAGGTGATGAAAATGTTCAATACTTTAATACTTTTTTGAAAAAAAAAAATCTTTGGTTTTATTCTTTATCAAAAATTCTTGAACATAGCCCAAATTTCCCACAAGCCGAAGCAACATTTGCTCAAGCTTTGCCAATGTATTTGTGCAAGTTAGACAGTTTGCAGAGGTTCTTGCATTTTTCGTGTAATTTAAAACAATTAGTTACTCAATATTCAGTTTCTATGACTTCTGTTTTTGTTGCTGTGATTTCAAAACAGTTATTGATTTCATTTTAGTGCTAGGATTTCTGCAAAGTTGAAATTTGGGTGTCATGACTGGGGATGCACAGGAATATCCAGCTAAACAATTCAATCATGTCCCCTTTTTTGTCACACAAGAATTTCAAGTCTGTTCAACTAATTGAACTAATTATATACAGTATAAACATTTTTTAATCAGCTTAGGCCAACAATGGCAGTCAAACGTTGCATCTAAACTGTGACAGCTGCCCACCACTGGTAGTATAGTTTTTCCTCACAACTGTCAGACTGACAGCTTCAGCACCCTACTCTCGTTGGAGCTGCATAATTTAGCTTTACATTAATCAAGGAAATTGTGCTGAAGATGTCTGTAAGCTGGGTCTAGTAATACTGGCATATAACCAAAGTACTGAGTGACGATATTCAGTTTGTGAATGTGTTAAACTTCAAAAAGGATCAAAGGCCAGTGGTGCTAGCATTGCTAATGTTAGCCACATTCTGCAAACCAACTTTGCACCATTCTGGCTTCATTTTACCGTTGCAGTGTGCAGTTGATTTACAGAATGTATTTGATTTAAGACTAGTTGGCTTAACATAATTATATTTTGCGTTTAATCAGATGGGAAATTTGACTTTGACTTTGGGACATCACTAGTCATGACAGCTCTTCTAGAGGGAGATTTATCTTCTCAAATCTGATTTATGCTTCTGCATCAAAGCTACACCATACCCTATGCTGTAGGTCCTCATAGGCCTAAACCCTTTGCAGAGGAAAGGTAAAAAGGCAGACAGCAAGCTGCTAGTTAGCATCAGTAATTACCAGTCTTTGAGTATTGTTTACAGGCATATTGTTTACTCTAGAGTGAGAGTAAAGATGCAGACAATGATAAAACTAGACTACTCTACATGCCAAAATATGAAAATATCCGGGTTTTTTTTCTCAGCCACCAAGTCTCTCTCGGGCCTTTCAGACTGCTAGGGTTCCGTGCTGGTTCCTGAACCTAACTCTGAGCCGGCCGGTACGTTCAAAATGAGAAAAAAATGGTTCTGAACCTGAAAAATTACTTCTCAGCTGGAACCAAAAATAGCTGGTTCTTTCTTGGGAAATGTGACATAATCAGTGGGAGTATCACATTCTAGGTTGTGAAGATGAGTAGAAAATGGAGAAAAAGTGGACTGCTGGGGAGACAAAATGTTTGGTAGTGATCTGAGCATCGACAGAATTCCAGGTGAAGCTGGAGAGTAGAACAAGGAGAGGCAAGATATATGCCGAGTTTGCAGCAGAGATACTGAAGGCTGGGTTCACCTGAACACCGGAACAAATAATTAATTAACTCAAGCATCTGAAGAAGAAATACTGGGACAAAAGACTTGGGCAAAAGTTGAACTGGATGTGGTGATACATGTCCATCATGTTCTCCCACTTTGGTTCTGCTTAAACTGGTGTGAACACAGGCTGGTTCGCCAGAAAGCACCAAGGAGTAGGGCTGATTGATCTGCAGGAATAATCTAACTGAGACTTTGTTCCCCAATATAGCAATTTTATACGCGATTATTTTTAGGTTCCTCATCTAATGTGTTGTTCATCAAACACGAGCAATAAATTATTCTTTATTATAACGAGCACAATATTAGATAAATTTAGATAGGGATAAATCATTTTTAAAAGTCTGATTGCTATTTTGGCTCATTTAGCAAATATGATATAATTTGCTATATTGAAGGGAATGATGTTTTTTTCATTCTTGTTTTGAATAAGAAAATCACACATGAAAGGAAAAGAGAGATTTCAGTTAAAAAAAAAAAAGAAAAAGAAAAATCAAAAAAGAAACTTGTGACTGCAAAATGTGTTTGAGCATAAAATCTCTACTTCAAAAAAATATATCAAATTTATATATTTTGACACGTTTCAGGTTAAAGAGACATTGCACTGTCTGCGATTTGAACATAACAGCAGGCCGTATAGATTTAATCTAATTTGAAATTAATTGCCCAGCCCTAGTTCTTTGACTCCAGAACAGAACCAGAGCTAGAACCAGAACCGTGTCTGTCTGAAAGTACTATCAGTGGCAACAAGTGCAAAAGGTATTAAAAGTTGATAAATCAATGTAGCATAATTAAAGCTGTCAAAAAGTATTGAATGCAAAATATAAGATCTTAGCTGCTGTACTTAAAGTTTTGACTGCAGTGCTAAACTTGTAAATAGGTACCTGTTGATGGCGCCGTGACAACTTAAAGTTCTCTCAAGTAGAAAAATCAGACCTTCCATTGTCTGTTGCTTCATGGTATCAAACTAATGTCTGGTTTCTTATAGTCTTAATGTTATTCACATACAATAAGAAATTCTCTGGAACTTTTTTTCTATGCTGTCACATTTTTATCATACAAAAAGCACAGAACACACACATAAGTGTGTTTATAATGTTACGGATAGAAATTGTAGATGTGATAGGGTCTTAAAATGTATGACGAGGGTTTTGAAGGAGTTACAGTATAAAAAGAATTTAAGTCAGTGTCAAATTTCTGTATGAACTCTGTGCTAAACATTTTCCCAGCAGTCACCTCTGTTTTCTGTTTTGTAATGACGACAGTTCAAAGAACTGCTGCTCAATATTTAACGGCTCCAACTACAACACAACAATATTGGTTTCAGTTGTCATTGTTTCCTCTACACAAACAAGCCAAGAATGTGGCAACAGGACCAGGAACTGGCACAAAATTTCCACTGCCAAGTAGCATAAGGCTAACGCACAAGTATGTAGTGCTCACAATGTCAAAGGCCAATACGGTATAGACTGGACACAGAGGTATAGGCCAGGCTTCTGCCCAGGAAGGGGTAGACTCAAGGTGGTAAGAGGTGTCCACTATCCATATAAATGAGAAGCTTTTTGCCTTGACTGAGGCAAAGCTTCTGTTGAAACCTACTAATTGTGTTGTGTTGAAGGTTGCAAGTAGTTCTCTTTAGGAATACCGTTGACATGATTAATGAAGATGGAGGGTTTAAATAACTGATATTCATTCAAGTATGTGCATTCAAAGGTCATTCTAACCAAGCAGAAGACAGCATCCCAGTCTGGCCACCACCAGTCAAAAAGACTCCATCCATGACTCTGTGTATCTGGAAGGACAGAACTGTGTCAGAGCGTTCTGATAGTGGTGGCCTGATTGCAAAACTTCAAATAAAGAGGCCAGGGGTCATCTGTGATCGAACCCAATGTTATTTGTGTTCTCCATCATTTCTTCTCTGTAGAAGGGGATATCTAATCTCTGCTGTGACCTGTTGAGTCTTATCTGCTTCATTGTTTGGGACACAGAGAGTGAGATAGCTGCTATTATGACAATCAAGGGGCCATGGGAGATAAATACATATCCAAACCCTCATTTTTGCCACTTCTTGTGTACTTTATTGGTTCTATTTCAGAGATTGTTCAATAGGAATGAAAACTGAGATAGCCCTCAGGATAACCTTAATCTTTGAATCATACTTGACACATAAAGCTCTCTTTATTATCTCTACTTGTCAAGATTTTTCTGTTGTCTGCCAGCCTGATGTTCCTCTAGATTTGGGAAAGGGGGGGTTGGCTGACGGAGAACAATGCAGCACTTTCTGTTATTCCACCAGATTTTTAACAGTAACCTGAGGAAGCTTTTTATGGTTTACCAGAAACAAAAAAAGGAGAGGGAGATTCTGAGGAAGAAGTGTACTATTTATTTACTGTTGCTTTGTTCTGACCAAAGTCAGTCATTTTAATACTTCACCATCTGCAAACACATTAACCTTTCCTTCAAAAGATAGCTCTGTGATCAAAGAGGATGTTCTCTTTATGCTTTGTGAAGATAAAATCAGACGACCCCTCTGACAGCTCTGCTTCCCCCTCCTCTGTTTCTGCTCCAGCCAGAGCTGACTAATGGAAAAGGTAACACATTTTGAACCAGAGTTGTTGGGTCTCACTGTGAGTCTCTCCTGTTCTAACTGGTGACCGGACCTCCTTTGCTTGCTGTTCTGTGCCACCACCGCACTGATGTGACACCCCACTCTGCCCTCTCGCCGTACGTGGGAAACCTCTGCACAGCGCCGCTGCCACTGTGGCGTTTCCACAATAGAGCTGGATTATTGTGTCTGGGCTGTCAGCACCTCTCAGCTGAAAGAGGGAGGGAAATGGGAGAGAAAAAGAGAGATCTCAGGCACCGGGAGAGGAAGGCGAAGGGGGGTTTGCTGGCATTTTCAAACAATAATCTCTGTGAAGCTTTCAGGGGGTTTAATGTCATTTTTTGGCTGCTGGATTTTTGCCCTTTTCTCCTTTGAACAAAAAGCAGTGCTGGCCGAGTGAGTGAGGAGGAAAAGAGCAAGGAAATAAGTGAAGGGAGACAACAGACAGACAGACAGACTGAGGGGGAGCATTGTTGGCTTGGTGACTGATATTATTAGTGTTCTAGTGCAACTGATGGAGGCCTGGCCTGCATCCAGTGGCTGCCAACAGGCCAGTGTTGGCAAAGTGAATCTGGTACAGGCTGACCTATATCCCTGTCCCATTTAGCACATTACAACATTTGTCTTTATCTTACCCATCTCTTCATCCAAGCCTTATGCTTTTCATCTCTATGCTCCTTGTGTTCAGCAGATCTCTAATTACTTTAATGTGCGTGTTAGGGCTGTGCCCCAAAAATCGATACAACAAAGTATTGTGGTATTTGTTTTCAGGATATCATGGATTTTCTCGCCCCACATAGATGAATTAATAATGTCCTTTTATTTTCCTTAAGTTCCTGTTATCACACAGACCACCATGTCTCTAGGCGTCACTGTTTGGCTAGTAGGTCATGTTTTATTTTTGCTTTAAAGCTCAGATATCCTTCTTTTATGTTTTAATATAGATAAGCACATTTCAAACTATATAACTGTCACAGCTAATACTTCTAAATGCCTTTTGTGTTGGATTAGATGTAAAAACACATAAAGTAAAGGAAACAGTCTTCTCTGCCATCTAACTGACATTTAGTTCCCAGCTGATCTCCACCTAACTGTTCTGATTTAGTTCTCTGCCCCTAGCAAGGGCATCATATACAGTCATGTGCATAAACTTTAGGCATGTAGGGCGCTAAGGATTCATCAAAGGGCTGTATGGGCCACAACCCAGGGCTTGGTCAAGCTCGACACATGTTGACACACACGTGTCACCCAAGCTGAGATCAAACCCAATGGCATTTAGTTGTCTGGGATTTTTTAACCCCCCGTGATGCGCCCACAGTCCTGCCTAGACGATATCCTAGGCCAGTGGTTCTTAACTGGTGGGTCGGAACCCAAAAGTGGGTCCGGAGGTGTTTTCAGTGGGGCGCATCTAGGTGTCTGAAAAAAAATGTTGGCAAAAGCCCTGAAGTCCTAGTGGATATATACATCCATACCTTCTATTTACCCTCTTTTACTGTGAAATTGGGTACATTTAAATGTTTGATCAATATTCCAACTAATTTATCCCCTCTTCTTGCAATAAACTGCAACCTTTCCCATGATAATGAAGTAATTTCTCAAGTTCTCTGGGAAATTGGCAAAAACTGACACATAATGATGGGGGGGTATAAAGAGGGTATAAAATTTGTCAGTTTTGTCCTTTTTCTTTTATATCAGCTGTCTAACTTAACATGCGTTGTTGAAATTTTTGGGGGAATCTTGGGTCACGATCTGTTGTAAGACAGACTGGTGGGTCATGTAGTCGGACCAGTTGAGAACCACTGTCCTGGGCCATGCACTTGCTACATCCACCTCTTACTGTGCCCTAGAGGTGTGGACACAACCAGGGTTGTGTCAATCCTCCTTCCCGCCCTCAGGGGCTCTCAGGTGCCCTCAGGTGTGCTGATTCACCATTACACCCTTGAATTCAGCCTCAAACCTGCCTAAAAGTTCTGCACAGAACTGCATATGTTTTTAACTTCGAACCAACTAGTACAATCTATCCCCAAATAAAAGTTTAGCCATTTTCTGAAGTGTTAGCCACACTGCTCCAAATCTCCCTGAGATTTACAGTGTTATTACAACATCTTGGTCTGTTCCAGGAAAACAGCAGAAATATGAATGCAGAGTACAGACAGTGTTCCATCTTTATTTATAAGTGTATCAGACATAGGTGAGCTGTGGAGCTGTTGC